>NW_027442596.1:30000-630000 GCF_048569485.1 Anomaloglossus baeobatrachus
GCGCCGGTTCGTAACACACGCCCTCTTGAACTCTCTCTTCAAAGTTCTTTTCAACTTTCCCTCACGGTACTTGTCCGCTATCGGTCTCACGCCGGTATTTAGCCTTAGATGGAGTTTAGCACCCGCTTTAGGCTGCATTCACAAACAACCCGACTCCGGGGAGACCGGGTCCCGCCGCGCCAGGGGCCGCTACCGGCCTACCACCGTCCACGGGCTGGGGCCACTCTTAGAAGGACTCGAGCCCCCAAGCGACGCCGGGGTGGTCCGGTCTCCCGTACGCCACATTTCCTGACACCTGCCAGGTAGACGGGGATTCGGCGCTGGGCTCTTCCCTCTTCACTCGCCGTTACTGAGGGAATCCAGGTTAGTTTAGTTTCCTCCGCTTAGTAATATGCTTAAATTCAGCGGGTCGCCACGTCTGATCTGAGGTCTTTAGTCGAGTCAGAGTCGGAGGTCGGGCGGGAAAGAGAAACGACACACCATGACACGCCGGTCGTTTTCTGTTCCTCAGGCCTCTTTTCTCCATGGACCACGCCGTTCCACCCCCGCCGCCGTAGGGGGAGCGACCGGAGGCAGCCCCGTGTCGCCACAGACAGCCTCGCCACACTCTCCCGATTCCCGGGGCGGGTCTGGCTTTGGGGGGACGCAAAGATACGGGATAGAGGTCTGGGACCCCCCTTCCTCTTCCTTCCGAACCCCAGCAGCGCCGCGGAGGCAATCGACGGAGGGGCAACCCTCAGACAGGCGTAGCCCCGGGGTAAAGCCGGGGCGCAAGGTGCGTTCGAAGTGTCGATGATCAATGTGTTCTGCAGTTCACACTAATTCTTGCTGCTAGCTGTGTTCTTCATCGACGCGCAAGCCGAGTGATCCACCGTTAAGAGTCGAGCTCGGTTTTTTTTTCCTCTGGTTAGCGTCGGACAGCCGCAAAGGTGTAAAAAAACAGTGTATGGCGGGGGGTGTTCCTCTCGGAGGGGGCCCTGTTGTCCCGTGCGCTTGGCCTCCGCCATCCCTCCCTCCGATGGGGAGGGGAACGGAGGAGGGCTCGAGGCTTCTCGACCTACCGCCCGGTCCCGAACCCGGAGTGTGGTGCGGGCTCACGCAGGCGAGCGGTACCCGGGACGGCCTGCGACGCACGGGTCGCTTCTTTTTTTTCCTGCGGCTGGCAGGAGGGAAGGGACACTCCGCGCCGTCCCCTACCATGTGGGGATGGGAAGCGTCGACGGGGCAGAAGTCGGGTTCCCTCCACCCCCGTGTCAGGGGGTAAGAGAAGAACCGCATGCTTCCAGTCCCACGCCTCCAGGGGGTCGATCGATCGGAGAGATGGAGCGGGCCGCTCGCTCGTGATCCACGCTCGTTTTTTTCCCTCTAGTTAGCGTCAGTCAGCCACAAGGGCATAAAAAACAGCATGGGACGGGGGGTGTTCCTCTCGGTGTGGGCCCTGTTGTCCCAGGCGCTCGGCCTCCGACGTCCCTCCCTCCGACGGGGAGGGGAGCAGAAGAGGGCTCAAAGCTTCTCAACCTGCCGCCCAATCCCGACCCCGGAGGGGGAGTGCGGGCTCACGCGGGCTCACGGTACCTGGGGCGGCCTGTGACGCGCGGGTAGTTTTTCTTCCCTCTGGTCACCATCAGTCGGCCGCAAAATCACAGCGTGGGACGAGGGGTGTTCCTCTCAGAGGGGGCCCTGTTGTCCCACCATCCCTCCCTCTGATGGGGATGGGAACATAGGAGGGCTCGAGGCTTCTCAACCTACCGCCCGGTCCCGACCCCGTAGTGGGGTACAGGCTCACGCAGACGAGTGGTACCCGGGACGGCCTGTGACGCACGGGTCGCTTCTTTTTTTCCTGCAGGAGACGGGCAGCGGGAGGGAAGGGACCCCTCTGCGCCGTCGCCCTGCCGCGTGGTGGGGGGGAGCGCCAGCGGGGCCAAAGTCGGGTTCCCTCCACCGAGAAGAACTGCGAGCTTCAGGCCCCGCGCCTCCTCGGGGGTCGCTGGGCGAGACGGCGCAGGCCGCTCGCTCTCTCTCGTTAATGATCCTTCCGCAGGTTCACCTACGGAAACCTTGTTATGACTTTTACTTCCGCTAGATAGCCAAGTTCGATCGTCTTCTCGGCTCTCCACCAGGGTCTTGGCGGACCACGGTGGAGCCGATCCAAGAAGGACCTCACTAAACCATCCAATCGGTAGTAGCGACGGGCGGTGTGTACAAAGGGCAGGGACTTAATCTACTCAAGCTTATGACCCGCACTTACTGGGAATTCCTCATTCACGGGGAAGAATTGCAATCCCCGATCCCCGTCACGAACGGGGTTCAGCGGGTTACCCGCACCTGTTGGCGAAGGGTAGACACACGCTGGTCCGTTCAGTGTAGCGCGCGTGCAGCCCCAGACATCTAAGGGCATAACAGACCTGTTATTGCTCGATCTTGCGTGGCTGAGCGCCACTTGTCCCTCTAAGAAGCTGGACGCGGACCGCGGGGGGTCGCATAGCTAGTTAGCCTGCCGGAGTCTCGTTCGTTATCGGAATTAACTAGACAAATCGCTCCACCAACTAAGAACGGCCATGCACCACCACCCACAGAATCGAGAAAGAGCTTTCAATCTGTCAATCCTTTACGTGTCCAGGCCGGGTGAGGTTTCCCGTGTTGAGTCGAATTAAGCCGCAGGCTTAATTATCCCTTCCATCAATTCCTTTAAGTTTCAGCGTTGCAACCATACTCCCCCCGGAACCCAAAGACTTTGGTTTCCCGGACGCTGCTCGGCGGGTCATGGGGGGAATAACGCCGCCGGATCGCCAGTTGGCATCATTTATGGTCGGAACTACGACGGTATCTGATCGTCTTCGAACCGCCGACTTTCGTTCTTGATTAATGAGAACATTCTTGGCAAATGCTTTCGCTTTGGTTCGTCTTGCGCCAGTCCAAGAATTTCACCTATTTCACCGGGCGCAATACGGATGCCCCCGGCCATCCCTCTTAATCATGGCCCCAGTTCCGACAACCAACAAAATAGAACCGGAGTCCTATTCCATTATTCCTAGCTGGAGTATTCAGGCGTGGCTGTCTGCTTTGAACACTCTAATTTTTTCAAAGTAAACGCTTCTGGCCCCCGGGACACTCAGTCAAGAGCATCGGGGAGGCGCTCCAAGGCAAAGGGGCTGGAACTGGCGGTAGCACGCCTCACGACGGACCGCCAGCTCGATCCCAAGATCCAACTATGAGTTTTTTAACTGCAACAGCTTTAGTGTACGCTACTGGAGCTGGAAGTCTTTTTTATTAAATAAAAGTAGATATATACAATAACAATAAAACCATATTTACATTTCCAGCCCGTAACCGGTAACAAAAACATCAAAACCATCCAAAACACAGTTCCACTGCCCTTACAACCATACCCACTATTTACAATTTATACAATATAACAAATATTTACATAAAGAAAAAATAAGCAAAACTTGACAAAAACCCATGTCCCGCAAACACCCAATACATATATATATATAAATTTATTTATTTATTTTTTGCCACACACACACAAAAAACACACAATTAAAACCCTACAATAACATTTCTAACTATCCCACCACCATCTGGCTGCCCAGCTCCCAAGTTCCAAGAAAAAGTTCATCCGAGCTTGAGGGGATCCCCCAAAGTTCTCCCCAGACTGGGGGACCGAGCCAGGCCTCCGGTTCTTATGAACACCCCCCTCTCTCCTCCCCCCATAAAATAACCCCCCGCCCAAACCCTTACTACACCACTACACTGTTCACTCGACAATCTGAAAGACAAAGAAACAAACATTAGTACACAATATCAGATAAAACCATAAGACTCAAGAACCGTGTCTGCAAACCCTTCTCATAGTTCAAGTTTATAAAACAAAAACCTAGGGTGAGAAAGTTAGCCCATCACCAGGAGAGGAGAAGGAAAAAGGGGGAAGGAATTAGGGAAGGGAGGGAAGGAATAGAATTGGAAGGGAAGGATACTGAAGTCCTAACAGTCAGTGCACCCTGAATGAGAAGCCCCTCCACAGGCGAGAGGCCCTCGATCCACCAGACCGCTCAAACTCCAGGGAGCGTACCTTTGCCAGGTCACCAAGAATGTTACTCACCACGTCTTCTACTTGGAGGATTTTGATACCCGTCGAAACTAAAGATCGTGCATTCCACGTGAAGTACCTAATCACTATACTAAGAACAAAGTGGTCAGATCCCTTCCACCCTGTTCTCTGAATGCACCATAGGCCCACTCGGCATAGGAAAGACTGGCCAGCTGAGGCCAACCCATGGAAATCCCTACCCATTTGTAAACCTCTATATTAAAGGGACAATGAAGCAGGAAGTGGTTCATACTTTCCAGTATGCCCACACAAGTCTCACGAGGACAATCTCTGTCATCGGAGTTCTTGTACTTCAAATTGTCCTTCACATATAGCTTACCCAGGAAACAACGCCAAGTCCCAAAACATCTCGGGGATCCTCCTGGAATTCAATAGACCCAGACCTGCCTCCAGATCCCGGCTTGGGCAATCCCTGAGGACCAGAGGGGCCCGGAAATGAGTACATAAGATCTTTTCGTCGAGTAACCTCCTCGACAGAGTCCTCACCTCCCACACCCCCAGACCCCACCGGCGGATGACCTTCAGAACCGGGGTAACATAAGCCGGGACATGTCCGTGAGGCACGCGAAGGTCCTTCACACGCCCGCCCGTCTCCCATTCCTGGAAGTACGGTCGAAACCACCCCCCACAGGAGGATACCCACGGAGGAGCCCTCTCTTTCCAGAGGTTTGCAATATTCAGCTTTAAAAAGGTATCCACCAGAAATACCACGGGGTTGACCATATTCAACCCCCCTAGTCTCCTCGTACGGTAAGTAACCTCCCGCTTGACTAGGTTCATCCTGTTTCCCCATAACAGCTGGAAAAACAGGCTATAGACCCTCGTCCAGAGAGGTTTTGGCAAAATGCAAATACTGCCCAAATAAAGCAAGACAGGGAGCAAGTAGGTTTTGCACAGGGCAACCCTTTCCCTCAGGGTCAAAGTTAAACCCTTCCAACGGTCCACTCTCTGAGCGGCAATTTGAAGTCTGCCATCCCAATTTCGCATTGGGTAATCACCCTGGCCGAATTCCACGCCTAGAATCTTGGCATATTCCTGGGGCTCCGGTAGAGTGTCTGGGAGACTAAAATCAGGCTCTCCTCCATCCAGCCAGAGACTCTCACATTTATCCTGATTGATCTTGGACCCGGAAACCTCCGAGTAGCGTTCCACTTCCGACAACACCACCTCTGTCTCCTCTTGCGAAGAGACAAAGACGGTGGCATCATCCGCGTAGGCCACTGCCTTCAGCATGGTCTCCCGTGGGCCAGGATCACCCATCCGAACCCCCCTCAAATGCCCACAATCTATCCTTCGGATGAAGCGGTCGACTGCAAAAGCATAGAGCAGTGGGCTCAGCAGGCAACCCTGGCGAACACCAGAACCCACCACAAAAGGCCGTCCAACCCAACCATTCACCAACGGGAAAGTCTCAGCCCCATGATACAATGTTTGTAGCCAGCTAACAAACCCACCCGGCAGACCATATCTCAAGAGAGTGGACCAGAGATGCACATGATCAACCCGGTAAAAAGCTTTAGCTTGATCCAAGGACAGTAAATACCCATTCCAAAGACCCACCCCAGCCCTGCTCCACGGCCTCCCGGACACCCAGAACAGTGCTAAAAGCGCCTTGACCAGGAACAATACAGTGCTGAAACTCCGAAAGGAGCTCTGGTACAAATTTCACCAATCTAGTAAAAAGCACTTTTGCCAAAATCTTTCTATCCACATCGAGGAGTGATATAGGCCTCCAATTCTCAATGTGCGATGGATCTTTACCTTTTGACAGAAGAATCAAAGCTGATCTCCTCATTGATTTCGGTAGCATGCCCGAGGAAAGGCATGCGTTAAAAGCCCTCGTCAATAAGGGGACTAAAGAGTCCTTAAAGATCTTATAAAACTCGGATGTTAAGCCATCCGGACCTGGCGATTTCTTGGGACGAAGCTCATCAATGGCCAGTCTCACTTCCTCTTCCCTGATATCCTCTGTCAAAGCGCCAAGCGAGGGGTCTACCCCTGGCATGGGGATGGTCTCAGCCAGGAAAACCGAAATCCCCTCTCGGTAAGGCTCCCTCCTCCCCAAGAGGTGAGAGTAGAAAGACCTGACGACTTCCAAGATCTCTGACTTGGACCGTACCAGAGATCCTGTACTATCCCTCAGACCCACAATCAGTTTACCATTCACTGATATCTTAAAGTTTTTGTAGGGGTCGGGCGAGCGGTATTTGCCTATCATACTGACACCTCTTGAGCAAGGCCTTCACCCTGGAGATTTCCTCACTGTCACCCCCAGCAGAGACTAAGGTCTCGAGTTTCCTCCTCAGGCTATGATACAGGCGATCCCTGTTCAAGCTTCTGAGGTTGGCAAGCTGTCGGAAGAACCTCGCCACCCGATATTTAAACATCTCCCACCACTCTGACTCAGTGCTACAAAGGCCCAATAACGGTACCTGGCTCTGAAGAAATTCCTCAAAAGACTGTCTCACAGTTGCTTCCTCCAGGAGTGATGAATTTAGTTTCCACATGCCTCTTCCCATCCGAGGGGTCTCAGCAACATTCAGAGAAAAACATATAAGACAGTGATCGGAGAACTCCACTTACACAACCGATAACGGTGAGAAAATGGATTCCTCCTTTAAATAGAACCTATCTATCCTACTCCTACACTGACTGCCCCTAAAATAGGTGAACCCCGAGTGGCCTGGATCAGTCCTGATGTGGACATCAACCAGGCGAGCCTCACTAGCTACACTATTTAACGTCTGGCTGTCGTATGCCAGCCGGTCTTTGGAACCTCCTCTATCTCGGGGCCTCGTGATAGTATTAAAGTCCCCTCCAAAGACCACCTGCCGGTTACAAAATAGAAATGGTTTGATCCTTATAAAGAGTCTTTTCCGATCCCACTTGGTTTGGGGACCGTAGATGTTGATGAGCCGAAGCTCTTCACCCTTCATAAGCACATCTAAAATCAGACACCGTCCCATTTCGAGCTCGATAATCCGTCGGCATGTGACCTCTGCGATCTTAAAAAGGATCGCCACCCCGCTATGTGGCTCAGCCTCAAGAGACCAGTAGGAGGGACCATGGGTCCCCTCCTGCCTTGCTTTCTTCAAGGCTGACCGGTCAGTCAACCTGGTCTCCTACAAAAACAAAATGTCGGCATCAAACCGGCTGAGAAAATCAAAGGCCGTAAATCTAGCAACATCTGACTTAATGCTGGCAACATTAATGGTTGCCAGCGTCAACGGGGTGAGTGCCGCCCTCATGGATTATGAAGCTCGTCAGCCAACTTTTTCCCACCCCCACCACCACCACACTCCTCCTCACTGTGTGAGGAGGCCATTCGCTTCAAGCACACTGATACATCCATACACCTATCACTCAGTTTGTCTGGCGGTTTCGGGGCGATTCCCCCCTCCAGGGAGAGATCTCCCAGAGGCGGGGATCCATCATCCCCCAAGGCCCCTACATCCTTGTCCGCAGCCCCCGGCACCTCACCCTTTTCCTCCCCACCGGAGCAGGGAGGGATGTTCTCATCCAGGGTTTGGTACCGGTTGGAGAGGACCACCAGAGGCGAGGTAATAGAACTTTCCTTTGGTTTTCTGGACTGGGTAGATGACTCACCAGGAGGGTTCTCCAGGATAGATGTTCCGGAGGGGTCCCACTCCAAAGAAGGAGTCTTAGACCCCCTCCTCCTGTTCCCCCTCCAGGCTTTACTCTTTTTACCCTTCTTTTTACGATGTTGCTGCTGCCATGCCTGCGCCCCCTTTCCCTGTTCTTCCTCAGAAGAGGAAGGCGAGGTGTTGGCATCCTCCTCTTCTCTAATCCTCCTCTCCTCCTCATTCAGCTCGTTGCCCAGATTCTCAGCTACCTGGGCCCCCGAGGAAGAGGGCAAGGCCATCACACCCCGCTCCCTCTCCCTCCGGCGCTGTTCTGCCTGCCTCACACGTGAGGGGGGCACACTCTTTTCCTTTCTTGGACCAGTGCTCTGCTCACCTCTGCTAGTACCCTCTGCTTCGGGCTCCTCAGCACCCTGTGAAGCCTCGGTCTTATGAAAGACCACATTGGTGAACGAGCGTGGGCACCGGCTGAATGGATGACCCAGATCCCCACATAAGTTACATCGAATGGCCTGACACGTGATGGCAAGATGACCAAGCCCCCTACACAAGGCACATTTCGGTGCCTTGCAGCCTGCGCTGAAATGGGAGGGACTACCACACTTGTGGCAGACCTTCGGCTGCCCCCAGTAGTGGATCAGGATCCGATCCCTCCCCTTGAACGTTGAGGGAGGGATGTGGGTAACAGAGTTTCCTGAAACCTTTAACTTAACCTTAAAGGTCCAGCCTCGAGTCTAGAAACCAATGTGGTCACGAATCTTCTCGGGGACCTGGACCACCTCCCCATAGCGGCTGATCTAGGTCATGATATCAACACAAGACAGTAACTCATTTGCTGTAATGACCGTTACTGTCTTCACCATGTTCTGTCGAGAGACCGCTGCCGCTATGATATTTTTCCATGCAGGGGTATGCCTGTCCAGCTCATACCGAGACCAGAAGAGTTCCATGCCCTCTGGTCTCATAAAACTGGCCTCGAAATCCAGGGTACCAACAGGCTGGATGAAAGCAGCCAGATCCTGGCCTTTGAAGCTCATTTTCGCTAGGAGCTCAGCAATTTTGTCCCGGCAATTCCAGGGACAGGCCTCACCGCTCACGTTGGACCAGCGAAAATGGACCACATTCCTCCTGGCACCCTGACCCCTGCTGTAGGGAGAGACCACTCAATGGGTCCCTCCCGCTCTCTATCTTGGAAAGCAGCCGGCCCGTATCGCTTTGTCCAAAACGACAGGTCTATCACCTCATCCCCTACTTACATAGTCTCCTCTCCTCTCTTCAGGGCGCTCAGGAGACGATGTTGCAAGTCCCCTCCCTCGAAACTGTCATACAAAAAATCAGCCACCCTTCTTCCACTCTCCCCAGTAGCAGCAGCTTGAGCATATGTACCGGCTCTCGAGGAGCCAGCTGCCGCCACTGGGGGGGCAGCAGAACCCACAACAGACTCTCCCCCCTTCTTTCTCTCCTCTTGCACCCTCATTCTCTCTTCTCTCGCTTTCTCTCTCTCCTCTGCCTCTTTCTCCCTCCTTTCACGCCTTGCACTCTCAAACGCTGCCTCGGCCAACAAAATTTCATTCAACTCTCCAGGCGTCCTCTCATCCACAACCCCCGATACATTTCCAGAAACCACACCTACCGGGTCGGGCTCGACTTCCAGCTCCTCCATTTCAATAGTATTAACATTTTGGACCTCTCCACTGACCCCCGCCCCTGTACCCAACTCTGCCAGGGCACAAGGAGAGGGAAGCGACGGGAAATCCTCCATGTTGGAGAGGTCCGGAGCAGGGGTTTCAACAGGGCTTATTGTCCCCTGCGTCCTCCTCCGCTCCTCATCAGACACGTGCACCCTGCCCCCTGAAGGACCCCAGGGTACACGGTGCCTTCGGCTAACTCGAGAGGTGGCGGCCTCCGAATCCGACATTGAGGTATATCGGAAGCCCACCACCTCCCTCATACGGTTAGACTTCTTCTTTTTCTTTATCAATCCCTTCTTCCGGCACCTCATCCCTAAAACAGAACCGGGAGAACTCCACTGGGGATTCCAGGTGCCGAATCTCCGTCAGAAGCCCATCCCCCTCCGAAGAGGAGGATGAGCTGTATGAATCAGTTTCTGTGAGTCCCCCTCCATGTGCCCCTCATCCCACCGACTGTCTCGGGCACACGGAGGTGCTTCCCGAAACAGTTTTACCTTCTCTTCTGGGGCGGCTGGTGCCCGCAGGAGATCTTCCAGTCAGGCCAGGTCCATCATTGACAGGGCCGCCTCCCAACCTCCGGGCCCCTGAACCGCCTCCCGGGCTCTGCCGTGCCACCGGTACCTCCCGCTTCTGACTAGGGGGAGCCTGCCCATGCACAGCAGCACCACCTGTAATCCCGGCAGTGCTGCTGGGCTTTCCTCCCCCATCATTGTTGGTCCCTGCAGGGAACACAGTACCGACGGCTGGAGCCATGTGTTCAGCCGGCTCTCCCTCCACTTCCCAGACACTCCCCACCTTCAGAGACGCCACTTCCGGCACCGGACCGTCACGCAACGCCACTTCCGGTGACGTCACTTCCGGTTGCAGTACCCGCGCCGTCACCCGCGACATAACCTCCGGTGACGCCACTTCCGGTAGCGGCACTTCCAGTGACGTCACTTCCGGCCGCGGGAGCGCCACGTGGAGGGATTCTGTCAACCCTTCTGAGGTCAGCTCACCTTCCCGTCCAAGACTCCCTGGTCTATGCGCTGACACAGGGAGCGGAGCCCCCTCCGGCATTGGGGCCAAACCAGACCCCATGCCTGGGGGCCCCGAAGGCCCCGACCCCACACACCTGGCTCCCGGCTTTGCTGCCCCCCTCATGGCCTCGAAGCAGTCGTCGTTGCACATTTTTTCCACAAAGGGACCCGAATTCCTAAGGATCCCCTCACGGAAAGCGACGACCGCCTCTAGTTCTGCCCGGATGTGCTTAACGGCGGCCCTGCTTTCCTCCCGGTTCCTCGGAGCCCCATGGTCCCGGGTCCCACTCGGCATAGGAAAGACTGGCCAGCTGAGGCCAACCCATGGAAATCCCTACCCATTTGTAAACCTCTATATTAAAGGGACAATGAAGCAGGAAGTTGTTCATACTTTCCAGTATGCCCACACAAGTCTCACGAGGACAATCTCTGTCATCGGAGTTCTTGTACTTCAAATTGTCCTTCACATATAGCTTACCCAGGAAGCAACGCCAAGTCCCAAGACTTCTCGGGGATCCTCTTGGAATTCAATAGACCCACCCCTGCCTCCAGATCCCGGCTCGGGCAATCCCTGAGGACCAGAGGGGCCCGGAAATGAGTAGATAAGATCCTCTCGTCGAGTAACCTCCTCGACAGAGTCCTCACCTCCCACACCCCCAGACCCCACCGGCGGATGACCTTCAGAACCGGGGTAACATAAGCCGGGAGAAGTCCGTGAGGCACGCGAAGGTCCTTCACACGCCCGCCCGTCTCCCATTCCTGGAAGAAAGGCCGAAACCACCCCCTGTGCAGGAGGATACCCACGGAGGAGCTCTCTCTTTCCAGAGGTTTGCAATATTCAGCTTTAAAAAGGTATTCACCAGAAATACCACGGGGTTGACCATATTCAACCCCCCTAGTCTCCTCGTACGGTAAGTAACCTCCCACTTGACTAGGTTCAACCTGTTTCCCCATAACAGCTGGAAAAACAGGCTATAGACCCTCGTCCAGAGAGGTTCTGGCAAAATGCAAATACTGCCCAAATAAAGCAAGACAGGAAGCAAGTAGGTTTTGCACAGGGCAACCCTTTCCCTCAGGGTCAAAGTTAAACTCTTCCATCGGTCCACTCTCTGAGCGGCAATTTGAAGTCTGCCATGCCGATTTCGCATTGGGTAATCACCCTGGCCGAATTCCACGCCTAGAATCTTGGCATATTCTTGGGGCTCCGGTAGAGTGTCCGGGAAACTAAAATCAGGCTCTCCTCCACCCAACCAGAGACTCTCACATTTATCCTGATTGATCTTGGACCCGGAAACGTCCGAGTAGCAATCCACTTCCGACAACACCACCTCTGTCTCCTCTTGAAAAGAGACAAAGTCGGTGGCATCATCCGCATAGGCCACTGCCTTCAGTGTGGTCTCCCGTGGGCCAGGATCACCCATCCGAACCCCCCTCAAATGCCCACAATCTATCCTTCGGATGAAGAGGTCGATTGCAAAAGCATAGAGCAGTGGGCTCAGCGGGCAACCCTGGCGAACACCAGAACCCACCACAAAAGGCCGTCCAACCCAACCATTCACCAACGGGAAAGTCTCAGCCCCTTGATACAATGTTTGTAGCCAGCTAACAAACCCACCCGGCAGACCATATCTCAAGAGAGTGGACCAGAGATACACATGATCAACCCGGTAAAAATCTTTAGCTTGATCCAAGGACAGTAAATACCCATTCCAAAGACCCACCCTGCCCTGCTCCATGGCCTCCCGGACACCCAGAACAGTGCTAAAAGTGCCTTGACCAGGAACAATACAGTGCTGGAACTCTGAAAGCAGCTCTGGTACAAATTTCACCAATCTAGTAAAAAGCACTTTTGCCAAAATCTTTCTATCCACATTGAGGAGTGATATGGGCCTCCAATTCTCAATGTGCGATGGATCTTTACCTTTTGACAGAAGAATCAAAGCTGATCTCCTCATTGATTTCGGTAGCATGCCCGAGGAAAGGCATGCGTTAAAAGCTCTCGTCAATAAGGGGACTAAAGAGTCCTTAAAGATCTTATAAAACTCGGATGTTAAGCCATCCGGACCTGGCGATTTCTTGGGCCGAAGCCCATCAATGGCCAGTCTCACTTCCTCTTCCCTGATATCCTCTGTCAAAGCGCCAAGCGAGGGGTCTACCCCTGGCATGGGGATGGTCTCAGCCAGGAAAACCGAAATCCCCTCTCAGTCAGGCTCCCTCCTCCCCAAGAGGTGAGAGTAGAAAGATCTGACGACTTCCAAGATCTCTGACTTGGAGCGTACCAGAGATCCTGTACTATCCCTCAGACCCACAATCAGTTTACCATTCACTGATATCTTAAAGTTTTTGTAGGGGTCGGGCGAGCCGTATTTCCCGAAATCCCTCTCAAAAACCAAAGATATGTGCCTATCATACTGACACCTCTTGAGCAAGGCCTTCACCCTGGAGATTTCCTCACTGTTACCCCCAGCAGAGACTAAGGTCTCGAGTTTCCTCCTCAGGCTATGATACAGGCGATCCCTGTTCAAGCTTCTGAGGTTGGCAAGCTGTCGGAAGAACCTCGCCACCCGATATTTAAACATCTCCCACCACTCTGACTCAGTGCTACAAAGGCCCAATAACGGTACCTGGCTCTGAAGAAATTCCTCAAAAGACTGTCTCACAGTTGCTTCCTCCAGGAGTGATGAATTTAGTTTCCACATGCCTCTTCCCATCCGAGGGTTCTCTGCAACATTCAGAGAAAAACATATAAGACAGTGATCGGAGAACTCCACTTCCACAACCGATAACGGTGAGAAAATGGCTTCCTCCTTTAAATAGAACCTATCTATCCTACTCCTACACTGACTGCCCATAAAATAGGTGAACCCCGAGTGGCCTGGATCAGTCCTGATGGGGACATCAACCAGGCGAGCCTCACTAGCTACACTATTTAACGTCACGCTGTCGTATGCCAGTCGGTCTATGGAACCTCCTCTAACTCGGGGCCTCGTGATAGTATTAAAGTCCCCTCCAAAGACCACCTGCCGGCTACAAAATAGAAATGGTTTGATCCTTATAAAGAGTCTTTTCCGATCCCACTTGGTTTGGGGACCGTAGATGTTGATGAGCCGAAGCTCTTCACCCTTCATAAGCACATCTAAAATCAGACACCGTCCCATTTTGAGCTCGATAATCCGTCGGCATGTGACCTCTGCGATCTTAAAAAGGATCGCCACCCCGCTATATGGCTCAGCCGCAAGAGACCAGTAGGAGGGACCATGGGTCCACTCCTGCCTTGCTTTCTTCAAGGCTGACCGGTCAGTCAACCTGGTCTTCTACAAAAACAAAATGTCGGCATCAAACCGGCCGAGAAAATCAAAGGCCGTAAATCTAGCCACATCTGACTTAATGCTGGCAACATTAATGGTAGCCAGCGTCAACGGGGTGAGTGCCGCCCTCATGGATTATGAAGCTCGTCAGCCAACTTTTTCCCACCACCACCACACTCCTCCTCACTGTGTGAGGAGGCCATTCGCTTCAAGAACACTGATACATCCATACACCTATCACTCAGTTTGTCTGGCGGTTTCGGGGCGATCCACCCCTCCAGGGAGAGATCTCCCAGAGGCGGGGATCCATCATCCCCCAAGGCCCCTACATCTATGTCCGCAGCCCCCGGCACCTCACACTTTTCCTCCCCACCGGAGCAGGGAGGGATGTTCTCATCAAGGGTTTGGTACCGGTTGGAGAGGACCACCAGAGGCGAGGTAATAGAACTTTCCTTTGGTTTTCTGGACTGGGTAGATGACTCACCAGGATCCAGGATAGATGTTCCGGAGGGGTCTCACTCCAAAGAAGGAGTCTTAGACCCCCTCCTCCTGTTCCCCTTCCAGGCTTTACTCTTTTTAACCTTCTTTTTACGATGTTGCTGTTGCCATGCCTGCACCCCCTTTCCCTGTTCTTCCTCAGAAGAGGAAGGTGATGTGCTGGCATCCTCCTCTTCTCTAATCCTCCTCTCCTCCTCATTCAGCTCGTTGCCCAGATCCTCAGCTACAGGGCCCCCCGAGGAAGAGGACAAGGCCATCACACCCCGCTCCCTCTCCCTCCGGCGCTGTTCTGCCTGCCTTACACGTGAGGGGGGCACACTCTTTTCCTTCCTTGAACCAGTGCTCTGCTCACCTCTGCTAGTACCCTATGCCGCGGGCTCCTCAGTACCCTGTGAAGCCGCGGTCTTATGAAAGACCGCATTGATGAATGAGCGTGGGCACCGGCTGAATGGATGACCCAGATCCCCACATAAGGTACACCGAATGGCACGACACGTGACGGCAAGATGACCAAGCCCCCCACACAAGGCACATTTCGGTGCCTTGCAGCCTGCGCTGAAATGGGAGGGGCTACCGCACTTGTGGCAGACCTTCGGCTGCCTCCAGTAGTGGATCAGGATCCGATCCCTCCCCAGGAACGTTGAGGGAGGGATGTGGGTAACAGAGTTTCCTGAAACCTTTAACTTAACCTTAAGGGTCCAGCCTCCAGTCCAGAAACCAAAGCGGTCACAAATCTTCTCGGGGACCTGGACCACCTCCCCATAGCGGCTGATCCAGGTCATGATATCAACACAAGACAGTAACTCATTTGCTGTAATGACCGTTACTGTCTTCACCATGTTCTGCCTAGAGACCGCTGCCGCTATGATATTTTTCCATGCAGGGGTATGCCTGTCCAGCTCATACCGAGACCAGAAGAGTTCCATGCCCTCTGGTCTCATGAAACTGGCCTCAAAATCCAAGGTACCAACAGGCTGGATGAATGCAGCCAGATCCTGGCCTTTGAAGCCCATTTTCGCTAGGAGCTCAGCAATTTTGTCCGGGCAATTCCAGGGACAGGCCTCACCGCTCACGTTGGACCAGCGAAAATGGACCACATTCCTCCTGGCACCCTGACCCCCTGCTGTAGGGAGAGACCACTCAATGGGTCCCTCCCGCTCTCTATCTTGGAAAGCAGCCGGCCCGTATCGCTTTGTCCAAAACGACAGGTCTATCACCTCATCCCCTACTTACATAGTCTCCTCTCCTCTCTTCAGGGCGCTCAGGAGATGATGTTGCAAGTCCCCTCCCTCGAAACTGTCATACAAAACCTCAGCCACCCTCCTTCCACTCTCCCCAGTAGCAGCAGCTTGAGCGTACATACCGGCTCTCGAGGAGCCAGCTGCCGCCACTGGGGGGGGCAGCAGAACCCACAACAGACTCTCCCCCCTTCTTTCTCTCCTCTTGCACCCTCATTCTCTCCTGTCTCGCTTTCTCTCTCTCCTCTGCCTCTTTCTCCCTCCTTTCACGCCTTGCACTCTCAAACGCTGCCTCGGCCAACAAAATTTCATTCAACTCTCCAGGCGTCCTCTCATCCTCAACCCCCGATACATTTCCAGAAACCACACCTACCGGGTCGGGCTCGACTTCCAGCTCCTCCATTTCAATAGTATTAACATTTTGGACCTCTCCACTGACCCCCGCCCCTCCTCCCCCTGTACCCAACTCTGCCAGGGCACAAGGAGAGGGAAGCGACGGGAAATCCTCCATGTTGGAGAAGTCCGGAGCAGGGGTTTCAACAGGGCTTATTGTCCCCTGCGTCCTCCCCCGCTCCCCATCAGACGCGTGCACCCTGCCCCCTGAAGGACCCCGGGGTACACAGCGCCTTGGGCTAACTCGAGAGGTGGCGGCCTCCGAATCCGACATTGAGGTATATCGGAAGCCCACCACCTCCCTCATACGGTTAGACTTCTTCTTTTTCTTTAACAATCCCTTCTTCCGGCACCTCATCCCCAAAACAGAACCGGGAGAACTCCACTGGGGATTCCAGGTGCCGGATCTCCCTCAGAAGCCCATCCCCCTCCGAAGAGGAGGATGAGCTGTATGAATCAGTTTCTGTGAGTCCCCCTCCATGTGCCCCTCATCCCACCGACTGTCTCGGGCACACGGAGGTGCTTCCCGAAACAGTTTTACCTTCTCTTCTGGGGCGGCTGGTGCCCGCAGGAGATCTTCCAGTCAGGCCAGGTCCATCATTGACAGGGCCGCCTCCCAACCTCCGGGCCCCTGAACCGCCTCCCGGGCTCCGCCGTGCCACCGGTACCTCCCGCTTCTGACTAGGGGGAGCCTGCCCATGCACAGCAGCACCACCTGTAATCCCGGCAGTGCTGCTGGGCTTTCCTCCCCCATCATTGTTGGTCCCTGCAGGGAACACAGTACCGACGGCTGGAGCCATGTGTTCAGCCGGCTCTCCCTCCACTTCCTAGACACTCCCCACCTTCAGAGACGCTACTTCCGGCACCGGACCGTCACGCGACGCCACTTCCGGTGACGTCACTTCCGGTCGTGGTACCCGCGCCGCCACCCGCGACATAACCTCCAGTGACGCCACTTCCGGTAGCGGCACTTCCAGTGACGTCACTTCCGGCCGCGGGAGCGCCACGTGGAGGGATTCTGTCAACCCTTCTGAGGTCAGCTCACCTTCCCGTCCAAGACTCCCTGGTCTAGGCGCTGACACAGGGAGCGGAGCCCCCTCCGGCACTGGGGCCAAACCAGACCCCATGCCTGGGGACCCCGAAGGCCCCGACCGCACACACCTGGCTCCCGGCTTTGCTGGCCCCCTCATGGCCTCGAAGCGGTCGTCGTTGCACATTTTTTCCACAAAGGGACCCAAATTCCTAAGGATCCCCTCACGGAAAGCGACGACCGCCTCTAGTTCTGCCCGGAGGTGCTTAACGGCGGCCCTGCTTTCCTCAGCCCCATGGTCCCGGGTGAACCTGGCATCCACCAATCTTTCCTGCAGCACACATACCTCCCGCCCCGGTTCTTCGTATTGCTGGAACTTACGCCTCACATTGAGGGCGTATGTTCCAGTGTCCTCATTGGTTTTCAGCCTTCCCCAATCCGTCACGTCACTTGTAACTCCATGTCCTGGAGTCACCTGGTTTGGGATTGGGCTCTGCTCCCGGTTCCGGTCGTGGCTCCGGTTCTGGTCCTGGCTCCGGTTCCGGCCTTGGTCCTGGCTCCTGTCCCGGCCTTGGTCCTGGCTCCGGGCCAGGCCTTGGTCCTGGCTTCCCCTCTGGCCAGCTCCCTGGGTCCTGGGTCTTGGGGCTGGGGTCCCCTCTGACCCAGGTTCTCTAGCCACCGGCCTACATATCTGGGAGGATCTCTTCACCGGCTCCTCCAGTCTCTGTTCCCCACCTCCCGCAGATGGCAACCGGGAAGTGGGGGCCCGAGGCTCCATGGTGCCCTGAGCACACTGCCTCTTTCCTGGGGAAGGGAGAGGCAGCAGGGGTGGCTGAGCTCTGGAGGAGCAGAGCAAGCCTCAACCGTCCTTCCTCCTCAGACTCCAGCAGCAACTGGTCAGACTCCTCCCCTTCCTCCCAAGGCTGCTGGAGCCAGGCTTGACCTCCAATAGATCCTCGTTAAAGGATTTAAAGTGTACTCATTCCAATTACAGAGCCTCGAAAGAGTCCTGTATTGTTATTTTTCATCACTACCTCACCGCGTCTGGAGTGGGCAATTTGCGCGACTGCTGCCTTCCTTGGATGTGGTAGCCGTTTCTCAGGCTCCCTCTCCGGAATCGAACCCTGATTCTCCTTTACCCGTGGTCACCATGGTAGGCACAGAAAGTACCATCAAAAGTTGATAGGGCAGACACCCAAATGGATCGTCGCCGTCGGCGATCGGCCCGAGGTTATCCAGAGTCGCAACACTTACGGGTAGAGCGCGGCAGGGGGGAAGCCGAGGAGGACAGTCCCGACGCCGCGCCCAGGACCCTGGATTGGTTTTGGTCTGATAAATGAACGCATCCCTTGCGGTCAGCGCTCATTTGCACGTATTAGCTCTAGAATTACCACAGTTGTCCGAGTCAACGGTTTGGAGCGATCAAAGGAACCATAACAGATTTAATGAGCCATTCGCAGTTTCACTGTACCGTCCGTGTGTACTTACACGTGCATGGCTTAATCTTTGAGACAAGCATATGCTACTGGCAGGATCAACCAGGTAGCCCTTCGTCGACCGCACGTTTCTCCGGCGAGGGTGGTTGGACGTGTCGAGGTCGGGGGAGATAAGGGAGACCGAGACTTCGAGGTGCCTGGAGAACGGTGGGACACAGGCAGGTGAAGAGGCGCAAGGTCGGGGGGAGCGGCAGGAGGCACGGGAGTCGCCCCTCAGCAGGGTAGGGCACCACAGAAGGGAGCCATACGGAAAGGCGCGCAGACAACCAGAAGCCCCCCGGGCGGAACACGAAGGTGGGGAGACTGGCCTCTGGAGCAGCCAAAGGGCAGCACCCCGCCAAGAGCCCGCCGCTCCCAGGCAACCCACAGGGGGGGCGCTGGGGATTGCGGGGCCACTGGATATTGGGGGGCTCGAGGCGACGGGGGCCTTACGGCTACTCCATATGGCTTAGTCCCACCTCCGCACGCGCAGGGGGTCATCGGTCCACAGGCAGGCCCGGAGCAGAAGGGCGTCCGGAAGCCCCCCGGGCGGAACGCGAAGGCGAGGAGATGGGCATCCGGGGCAGCCACGGGCAACACCACGCCAAGAGCCCGCTGCTCCCGGGCAACCCACCACGGGGGGGGGGGGCTGGGGATTGGGGGGCCAAGGCGATGGGGCCCTACAGCTACTCCATCTGGCTTAGTCCTACCTCTGCGCGCGCAGGGGGTCATCAGCCCGACCGGCGGACAGGCGCAGACAGGAGAGGGGCTGGCTTTCAGGGTCCACCGCGGCTCCAGCACAACCAGGCGACTCTAAGGTCTCCCGGATAAATCGGCCTGGCCGTGTCGGCGTCGCCCTACCGGCTTGGTCCTTGACCCGCTCACACCCATACCTCAACGGACGTGTTTTCTGCTTTTCTTTTTGCCTCACGTGGCTTTTGCAGCAGTGGGCCCGGCTGCCGACGGGAACGGGGGGCACGGGGGACCCCCTTCTTCTCCGCCCTGTGTTTTTCACCCACTCTCGATTTTCTTTCTCCAGCCACCCTCGGTTGCCTTGCCGTTCTTGCATTCTCCCTTTTCCAAGCCGCCTTGGGGTGGACAGTCTGGGAGGGCAGATAGCACAGACACAGGCCTGGTGGTGGGAGGACGCCCCCACAACCTTCGCGCAAAGACCCGCGTGTGGCCCCATCCACACCTCCACCGTCCTCCTCCCTGTAGGGGTGTGAGGGGCTCGGGACAGACCAGGGGGTAAGAGGAAAGGGATAGCCCGGAAGCAGAGTGGAAACGCCAACCACCACCACCGCTTTCCCGCAGTGAGCTCGCAAACAGGCCGCCCTCGGAGAATATCATTGGGCTTCCCGCACGGTGAGCGATTTGGACAACAGGCCCCCTCACAGAACACCCACCGGAAGCTGGCCAGGAGTCGCGGGGTAGGTCCCTGCCGTTCGCCCGTGTGGGTCGTCGTACCGCTTTCGGTGATCGGGTAGTTTCAAACTCGCCACCGCGAGGCCGCCCGCCTCCGCGGTAGGGGGCGGCGAGCGTATTCGCGCCACCGTAAAAAGGTGAAAGCCCAAAGGTGGAGGAGGAAGGGGCCGCTCGCCTGTGACCAGCACGGGCTTCAGAGCCCAGGCCGAGCGAGCAGTGCCACCTCCCCGCCTGGGAGCGCTTCGCCAAATCGATCGGAAGAGGACGACCCAGGAGTGGAAGAGAGGGGTTTCTCTCAGACCAGCAAGAGAACACGCAACAGCGAACAGCAGAAGGCCGCCCCTCGGCGTTGAAGGGAGGGCACCACGGAAGGGAGCCTGTAATGAAAAGGCACGCAGATGACCAAAGCCCCACGGGCGGAACGCGAAGGCAAGGAGACTGGCCTTGAGGGGACGCCACAAGCAGCACCCCGCCAAGAGCCCACCGCTCCCGGGGCAACCTGCAAGGGGCCGCTTGGGGATCGGCCGAGGCGATGGGGGCCTGGTGCGGCTCCTCCGTCATGCTTAGTCCCACCTCCGCGCACACGAGGCCCGGAGCGGAAGGGCATCCGGAAGCCACCCTGGCGAGATGCGGAAGCGAGGAGACTGGACACCTGTTGCCATGGGCCGCACCCTGCCGAGAGCCCACCGCTCCCATGCAACCCACAGAGGGGCCACTGGGGGTTGGCAGGGTCCGAGGCATGGGTGAGCCTGCTGCGGCTCCTCCGTCAGACTTAGTCACACCTCCGCCGCAGGGGTCATCAACCCGACCGGCGGAAGGGCGCGGGGTCGACGGGAGAGGGGGCTGGCTTTCGGGGTCCACCGCAGCTCTGGCGTGACCGGGGCAACTCGGAGGACTCCCTGGATGCTTGGCCTGGCCGTGTCGGCGTCGCCCTACCGGCGTAGTCCTCTACCCGCTCTCGCACCCTTGCCTCAACAGACTTTTTTCCGCCTCCCGTGTCTTTTGCAGCAGTTGGCCTGGAAGAATGGGCCACTCGCCATTGACCGGCGCGGGCTCCAGAGCCCGGGCCGAGCGAGCGGCGCCACCTCCCTGCCCAGGGAGCTGCGGGAGAGGCAGGAACGCGAACCTGCAACCGGAATGGGTCCCCGAGCCGCACTTTGAAAAATACTTAGAGGACCGGTTTGCCAAGGAGAGCATTGAAAGTCTGGAGAGACACTCTTCTCCCACATATATCTCCCGGAGGCGTGGGATCAAGTGTCTTTAAGTCGTTGGGAACCCCCCCCGCGTAAGCCGGGTCAGTCCCGAAAACTACACGACGTCCTGGAACTGCTAGGTGGATGCGGCAGGCAAATTCAACCTCATCCCGGTTCTACTAATTTATTTGCTCCTTTGTCTCCCTCTCTGGCCACTTTGGGGTACTGCAACCGAGGATCTGCCAAAACGTATGGAACTGCCCGTCGGATTCGAGTTTAGAGGTGTCAGACACGGAAGTCACAAGGACTCTCCGGCGTGATTCTCTGGAGCCCTTTTCGGCTTCCGAGGCTGTCTGACGCCCCTCCCGGATGATGTTAGTCTGAAGAGATTTTTTTTTGACCAATTTCTCCCAACTGCCGGGGAAGATTGAGCGAGATTCTCTGGAGCCCCGCCTGGGTCCCCGAGGGCCCCGACACCCCTTAAAAGTCATGGAAGTATGAAACTTTTGATTTTTTTTTTTCTAAGTCCCAAGGACTCTCTGGCGAGATTGTCTGGAGCCCCGCTCAGGCCCCCGAGGACCCCGACACCCCTCCCGGATGATGGAAGTCTGAAGGGATATTTTTTTTTGACCAATTTCTCCCAACTGCTGGGGAAGATTGAGCGAGATTCTCTGGAGCCCTGCTCGTGTCCCCGAGGGCCCAGACACCCCTCCCGGATGATGGAAGTCTGAAGGGATATTTTTTTTTGACCAATTTCTCCCAACTGCCAGGGAAGATTGAGCGAGATTCTCTGGAGCCCCGCTCGGGTCCCCGAGGACCCCGACACCCTTTAAAAGTCATGGAAGTATGAAAATTTCGTTTTGTTTTTTTTCTAAGTCCCAAGGACTCTCTGGCGAGATTGTCTGGAGCCCCGCTCGGCCCCCCGAGGACTCCGACATCCCTCCCGGATGATGGAAGTCTGAAGGGATATTTTTTTTTGACCAATTTCTCCCAACTGCCGGGGAAGATTAAATGAGATTCTCTGGAGCCCCATTCGGGGTCACGAGTGCCCCGACACCCCCAAAAGCTCACGGAAGTATGAAGGGTCGGAATTTTTTTATCCAAGCGCCCAGGATAAATTTCTCCCGGGCAGTCGGGCGGGAATGTCCGGGGCCCCGCAAGTCGACTAATAAGCAACCTCTCCGAGCTCCGCAGGCCGAACATTAAGTACTAATTGCCGGCTCCGCAGGGCTGAACATTAAGCCATCCCTCCGATGCTCCGTAGGTGAGCCGAAAATTAAGCCACCTCAACTAACTCACACGGTATCTGGCCCGGGCATCGAGGGGTCCCTCCGGTGCCATGCACTATTATTGCAACTTTTGGCCATTTTGAGGCAAAATTGTTCCTTCTGAGGGGTATTGCAACTTTTGGCCATTTTGAGGCGAAATTGTTCCTTTGGGGGGGTATTGCAACTTTTGGCCATTTTGAGGCGAAATTGTTCCTTTGGGGGGGTATTGCAACTTTTTGCAATTTTTGAGGCCTCTGCCACACTCACGTGAATTTCACGCACGTGCCGAGAGACACGTATTTTCCCTGCGTGTTGCGTGCAGGTAAGTACGTGTCTCTGGTACGTGCGTGACACGTGTGTTCTACGTGTGCTATCCGCGATAGCACACGTAGAATCAGTAATTATTATACTCACCTGGTCCTTCCTGATGTCCGCGCTGCTGTCCGTGGTGCTGATCCTCGGTCTCCAGCCCTCCCGTCTCCCCGCTGCTGCTGCTGCCAGGCAGTGAAGTGAATATTCTATGAGATTAATGAGCGGCGGTCGGCAGCAAGAGGCAGCAGCGGCAGAGACAGGAGGGCTGGAGAAGGTGAGTTAATGTTTTTTATTTTTTTCCCTGACATGTGTGTTTTCTCCGGCGCGTGTCACACGGGACCGCATCCACACTACACCCGTGTGGTACGGGTGCGGGCCGTGTAACACCCGTGCTGCGGGAGAAAACACTGACATGTCAGCGCTTTGAAAATCGCACACACGTACAAACGCACACGGACACACATTCCGTGTGGTTTTACGTGTGTGTGCCTGCTACCATAGGGTAGCATTGCTGTACATTTCTCCGTGCCGCCGGTACGTGTAAAAAATGACAAACACGTGCCGGAGGCACGGATGTGTGGCGCAGGCCTGAGGCGAATTTTTTCCTTTGAGGGGGTATTGCAACTTTTGACCATTTTGAGGCAAAATTGTCCCCTTTGGCGGGGTTTTGCAACTTTTGGCCATTTTGAGGCGAAATTGTTCCTTTGGGGGGTTATGCAATTTTTTGCAATTTTGAGGCGAATTTGTTCTTTTCAGGGGGGTATTGCAACTTTTGGCCATTTTGAGGCGAAATTGTTCCTTTGGTTTGGTATTGCGACTTTTGGCCATTTTGAGGCGAAATTGTTCCTTTGGGGGTATTGCAACTTTTGGCCATTTTGAGGCGAAATTGTTCCTTTGGGGGTTTTGCAACTTTTGGCCATTTTGAGGCGAAATTGTTCCCTTGGGGGGTATTGCAACTTTTTGCAATTTTGAGGCGAATTTGTTCCTTTGGAGGGTTTTGCAACTTTTAGCCATTTTGAGGCGAAATTGTTCCTCTGGGGGGATTTCAACTTTTGGCCATTTTGAGGCGATATTGTTCCTTTGGGGGGGTATTGCAACTTTTGGCCAATTTGAGGCGAAATTGTTCCTTTGGGGGTTTTGCAACTTTTGGCCATTTTGAGGTTAAATTGTTCCTTTGGGGGGTATTGAAACTTTTCGCCATTTTGAGGCGAAACTGTTCCTTTGGGAGGGTATTGCAACTTTTGGCCATTTTGAGGCGAATTTGTTCCTTTGGGCGGGTATTGCAACTTTTGGCCATCTTGAGGCGAAATTGTTCATTTGGTGGGGTATTACAACTTTTGGCAATTTTGAGGCGAAATTGTTCCTTTGGGGGGGTATTGCAACTTTTGGCCATTTTGAGGCGAAATTTTTCCTTTGGGGGGTATTGCAACTTCTGACCATTTTGAGGCACATTTGTTCCTTTGGGGGGGTATTGCAAATTTTGGCAATTTTGATGCAAAAATGTTCCTTTGGAGGAGTATTGCAACTTTTGGCCATTTTGAGGCGAATTTGTTTCTTTGGTGGGGTACTGCAACTTTTGGCCATTTTGAGGCGAAATTGTTCCTTTGGGAGGGTATTGCAACTTTTGGCCATTTTGAGGCGAAATTGTTCCTTTGGGGAGTATTGCAACTTTTGGCAATTTTGAGGCAAAGTTGTTCCTTTGGAAGAGTATTGCAACTTTTGGCCATTTTGAGGCGAAATTGTTCCTTTGAGGGGGTATTGCAACTTTTGGCCATTTTGAGGCGAAACTGTTCCTTTGGGAGGGTATTGCAACTTTTGGCCATTTTGAGGTGAATATCTTCCTTTGGGGGGGGGTATTGCAACTTTTGGCCATTTTGAGGCAAAATTGTTCCTTTGGGGGGGTATTGCAACTTTAGGCCATTTTGAGGCGAAATTGTTTCTTTGGTGGGGTATTGCAACTTTTGGCCATTTTGAGGCGAAATTGTTCCTTCTGAGGGATATTGCAACTTTTGGTCATTTTGAGGCGAAATTGTTCCTTTGGGAGGATATTGCAACTTTTGGCCATCTTGAGGCGAAATTGTTCCTTTGGTGGGGTATTGCAACTTTTGGCCATTTGAGGCGAAATTGTTCCTTTGGGGGGTATTGCAACTTTTTGCAATTTTGAGGTGAATTTGTTTCTTTGGGGGTGTGCTGCAACTTTTTGTAATTTTGAGGCGAATTTGTTCTTTTGGGGGGGTATTGCAACTTTTGGTCATTTTGAGGCGAAATTGTTCCATTGGGGGGGTATTGCAACTTTTGGCCATTTTGTGGCGAAACTTTTCCTTGGGGGGGTATTGCAACTTCTGACCATTTTAAAGCATATTTGTTCCTTTGGGGGGTATTGGAAATTTTGGCCATTTTGAGGCGAAATTGTTCCTTCTGAGGGGTATTGCAACTTTTGGTCATTTTGAGGCAAAATTGTTCCTTTGGGATGGTATTGCAACTTTTGGCCAATTTGAGGCGAATTTGTTTCTTTGGTGGGGTATTGCAACTTTTGGCCATTTTGAGGCGAAATTGTTCCTTCTGAGGGGTAGTGCAACTTTTGGCCATTTTGAGGCGAAATTGTTCCTTTGGGAAAGTATTGCAACTTTTTTCAATTTTGAGGCAAAATTGTTCCTTTGGAAGAGTATTGCAACTTTTGGCCATTTTGAGGCGAAATTGTTCCTTTGGGGGGGTATTGCAACTTTTGGCCATTTTGAGGCGAAATTGTTCCTTCTGAGGGATATTGCAACTTTTGGTCATTTTGAGGCGAAATTGTTCCTTTGGGAGGATATTGCAACTTTTGGCCATCTTGAGGCGAAATTGTTCCTTTGGTGGGGTATTGCAACTTTTGGCCATTTGAGGCGAAATTGTTCCTTTGGGGGGTATTGCAACTTTTTGCAATTTTGAGGTGAATTTGTTTCTTTGGGGGTGTGCTGCAACTTTTTGTAATTTTGAGGCGAATTTGTTCTTTTGGGGGGTATTGCAACTTTTGGTCATTTTGAGGCGAAATTGTTCCATTGGGGGGGTATTGCAACTTTTGGCCATTTTGTGGCGAAACTTTTCCTTGGGGGGGTATTGCAACTTCTGACCATTTTAAAGCATATTTGTTCCTTTGGGGGGTATTGGAAATTTTGGCCATTTTGAGGCGAAATTGTTCCTTCTGAGGGGTATTGCAACTTTTGGTCATTTTGAGGCAAAATTGTTCCTTTGGGATGGTATTGCAACTTTTGGCCAATTTGAGGCGAATTTGTTTCTTTGGTGGGGTATTGCAACTTTTGGCCATTTTGAGGCGAAATTGTTCCTTCTGAGGGGTAGTGCAACTTTTGGCCATTTTGAGGCGAAATTGTTCCTTTGGGAAAGTATTGCAACTTTTTTCAATTTTGAGGCAAAAATGTTCCTTTGGAAGAGTATTGCAACTTTTGGCCATTTTGAGGCGAAATTGTTCCTTTGGGGGGGTATTGCAACTTTTGGCCATTTTGAGGCAAAATTGTTGCTTTGGGGGGGTATTGCAACTTTTTGCCACTTTGAGGCGCAAACTGTTCCTTTGGGAGGGTATTGCAACTTTTGGCTATTTTGAGGCGAATTTGTTCCTTTGTGCGGGTATTCCAACTTTTGGCCATCTTGAGGCGAAATTGTTCCTTTGGTGGGGTATTGCAACTTTTGGCCATTTTGAGGCGAAATTGTTCCTTTGGGGGGGTATTACAACTTTTGGCCATTTTGAGGTGAAATTGTTCCTTTGGGGGGGTAATGCAACTTTTGGCCATTTTGAGGCGAAATTGTTCCTTTGTTGGGTAATGCAATTTATTTCAATTTTGAGATGAATTTGTTCCTTTCAGGGGGGTATTGCAACTTTTGGCCATTTTGAGGCGAAATTGTTCCATTGGGGGGTATTTGAGGTTTTGGCCATTTTGAGGCGAAATTGTTCCTTTGGGGGGGGGTATTGACACTTTTGGCCATTTTGAGGCGAAATTGTTCCTTTGGGGGGGTATTGCAACTTTTGGCCATTTTGAGGCGAAATTGTTCCTTTGGGAGGCTAATGCAACTTTTGGCCATTTTGAGGCGAAATTGTTCCTTTGGGGGGGTATTGCAACTTTTGGCCATTTTGAGGCTAAATTTTTCCTTTGTTGGGTTATGCAATTTTTTGCAATTTTGAGATGAATTTGTTCCTTTAGGGGGGTATTGCAACTTTTGGCCATTTTGAGGCGAAATTGTTCCTTTGGGGGGTATTAGAGGTTTTGGCCATTTTGAGGCGAAATTGTTCCTTTTGGGGGGAATTGCAACTTTTGGCCATTTTCAGGCGAAATTTTTCCTTTGGGGGGGTTTTGCAAGTTTTGGCCATTTTGAGGCGAAATTGTTCCTTTGGGGGGGTATTGCAACTTTTGGCCATTTTGAGGCGAAATTGTTCCTTTGGGGGGGTATTTCATCTTTTGGCCATTTTGAGGCGAAATTGTTCCTTTGGGAAGGTATTGCAACTTTTGGCCATTTTGAGGCGAAATTGTTCCTTTGGGCGGGTATTGCAACTTTTGGCCATCTTGAGGCGAAATTGTTCCTTTGGTGGGGTATTGCAACTTTTGGCCATTTTGAGGCGAAATTGTTCTTTTGGGGGGTATTGCAACTTTTTGCAATTTTGAGGTGAATTTGTTCCTTTGGGGGGTGTTGCAACTTTTTGTAATTCTGAGGCGAATTTGTTCTTTTGGGGGTGTTCTGCAACTTTGGCCATTTTGAGGCGAAATTGTTCCTTCTGTGGGGTATTGCAACTTTTGGTCATTTTGAGGCGAAATTGTTCCTTTGGGATGGTATTGCAACTTTTGGCCATTTAGAGGCGAAATTGTTCCTTTGGAAGAGTATTGCAACTTTTGGCAATTTTGAGGCAAAATTGTTCCTTTGAAAGAGTATTGCAACTTTTGGCCATTTTGGGGCGAAACTGTTCCTTTGGGAGGGTATTGCAACTTTTGGCCATTTTGAGGCGAGTTTGTTCCTTTGGGGGGGTATTGCAACTTTTGGCCATTTTGAGGCGAAATTGTTCCTTTGGGGGGGTAATGCAACTTTTGGCCATTTTGAGGCGAAATTGTTCCTTTGGGGGGGTATTCCAACTTTTGGCCATTTTGAGGCGAAATTGTTCCTTTGGGGGGGTATTGCAACTTTTTGCCACTTTGAGGCGCAAACTGTTCCTTTGGGAGGGTATTGCAACTTTTGGCTATTTTGAGGCGAATTTGTTCCTTTGTGCGGGTATTCCAACTTTTGGCCATCTTGAGGCGAAATTGTTCCTTTGGTGGGGTATTGCAACTTTTGGCCATTTTGAGGCGAAATTGTTCCTTTGGGGGGGTATTACAACTTTTGGCCATTTTGAGGCGAAATTGTTCCTTTGGGGGGGTAATGCAACTTTTGGCCATTTTGAGGCGAAATTGTTCCTTTGTTGGGTAATGCAATTTATTTCAATTTTGAGATGAATTTGTTCCTTTCAGGGGGGTATTGCAACTTTTGGCCATTTTAAGGCGAAATTGTTCCTTTGGGGGGTTATGCAATTTTTTGCAATTTTGAGGCGAATTTGTTCTTTTCAGGGGGGTATTGCAACTTTTGGCCATTTTGAGGCGAAATTGTTCCTTTGGTTTGGTATTGCGACTTTTGGCCATTTTGAGGCGAAATTGTTCCTTTGGGGGTATTGCAACTTTTGGCCATTTTGAGGCGAAATTGTTCCTTTGGGGTTTTTGCAACTTTTGGCCATTTTGAGGCGAAATTGTTCCCTTGGGGGGTATTGCAACTTTTTGCAATTTTGAGGCGAATTTGTTCCTTTGGAGGGTGTTGCAACTTTTAGCCATTTTGAGGCGAAATTGTTCCTCTGGGGGGGATTGCAACTTTTGGCCATTTTGAGGCGATATTGTTCCTTTGGGGGGGTATTGCAACTTTTGGCCAATTTGAGGCAAAATTGTTCCTTTGGGGGTTTTGCAACTTTTGGCCATTTTGAGGTTAAATTGTTCCTTTAAGGGGTATTGCAACTTTTCGCCATTTTGAAGCGAAACTGTTCCTTTGGGAGGGTATTGCAACTTTTGGCCATTTTGAGGCGAATTTGTTCCTTTTGGCGGGTATTGCAACTTTTGGCCATCTTGAGGCGAAATTGTTCATTTGGTGGGGTATTACAACTTTTGGCAATTTTGAGGCGAAATTGTTCCTTTGGGGGGGTATTGCAACTTTTGGCCATTTTGAGGCGAAATTTTTCCTTTGGGGGGTATTGCAACTTCTGACCATTTTGAGGCGCATTTGTTCCTTTGGGGGGGTATTGCAAATTTTGGCAATTTTGATGCAAAAATGTTCCTTTGGAGGAGTATTGCAACTTTTGGCCATTTTGAGGCGAATTTGTTTCTTTGGTGGGGTACTGCAACTTTTGGCCATTTTGAGGCGAAATTGTTCCTTTGGGAGGGTATTGCAACTTTTGGCCATTTTGAGGCGAAATTGTTCCTTTGGGGGAGTATTGCAACTTTTGGCAATTTTGAGGCAAAGTTGTTCCTTTGGAAGAGTATTGCAACTTTTGGCCATTTTGAGGCGAAATTGTTCCTTTGAGGTGGTATTGCAACTTTTGGCGATTTTGAGGCGAAACTGTTCCTTTGGGAGGGTATTGACACTTTTGGCCATTTTGAGGTGAATATCTTCCTTTGGGGGGGGTATTGCAACTTTTGGCCATTTTGAGGCAAAATTGTTCCTTTGGGGGGTATTGCAACTTTTGGCCATTTTGAGGCGAAATTTTTCCTTTGGGGGGGTATTGCAACTTTTGGCCATTTTGAGGTGAAATTGTTCCTTTGGGGGGGTATTGCAACTTTTGGCCATTTTGAGGCGAAATTGTTCCTTTGGGGAAGTATTGCAACTTTTGGCCATTTTGAGGCGAAATTGTTCCTTTGGGGAAGTATTGCAACTTTTGGCCATTTTGAGGCGAAATTGTTCCTTTGGTGGGGAATTGCAACTTTTGGCCATTTTGAGGCTAAATTGTTCATTTGGGGGGGTCTTGCAACTTTTGGCCATTTTGAGGTGAAATTGTTCCTTTGGGGGGGTATTGCAACTTTTGGCCATTTTGAAGCGAAATTTTTCCTTTGGGGGGGTATTGCAACTTTTGGCCATTTTGAGGTGAAATTGTTCCTTTGGGGGGGTATTGCAACTTTTGGCCATTTTGAGGCGAAATTGTTCCTTTGGGGAAGTATTGCAACTTTTGGCCATTTTGAGGCGAAATTGTTCCTTTGGGGAAGTATTGCAACTTTTGGCCATTTTGAGGCGAAATTGTTCCTTTGGTGGGGAATTGCAACTTTTGGCCATTTTGAGGCTAAATTGTTCATTTGGGGGGGTATTGCAACTTTTGGCCATTTTGAGGTGAAATTGTTCCTTTTGGGGGGTATTGCAACTTTTGGCCATTTTGAAGCGAAATTGTTCCTTTGGGGAAGTATTGAAACTTTTGGCCATTTTGAGGCGAAATTGTTCCTTTGGGGGAGGGTATTGCAACTTTTGGCCATTTTGAGGTGAATTTCTTCCTTTTGGGGGGTATTGCAACTTTTGGCCATTTTGAGGCAAAATTGTTCCTTTGGAGGAGTATTGCAACTTTTGGCCATTTTGAGGCGAAATTGTTCCTTTGGAGGGTATTGCAACTTTTGGCCATTTTGAGGCGAAATTTTTCCTTTGGGGGGATATTGCAACTTTTGGCCATTTTGAGGTGAAATTGTTCCTTTGGTGGGTTAAGCACTTTTTTGCAATTTTGAGGCGAATTTGTTCCTTTCAGGGGGGTATTGCAACTTTTGGCCATTTTGAGGCGAAATTGTTCCTTTGGGGGGGTATTACAACTTTTGGCCATTTTGAGGCGAAATTGTTCCTTTGGGGGGGTAATGCAACTTTTGGCCATTTTGAGGCGAAATTGTTCCTTTGGGGGGGTATTCCAACTTTTGGCCATTTTGAGGCGAAATTGTTCCTTTGGGGGGGTATTGCAACTTTTTGCCACTTTGAGGCGCAAACTGTTCCTTTGGGAGGGTATTGCAACTTTTGGCTATTTTGAGGCGAATTTGTTCCTTTGTGCGGGTATTCCAACTTTTGGCCATCTTGAGGCGAAATTGTTCCTTTGGTGGGGTATTGCAACTTTTGGCCATTTTGAGGCGAAATTGTTCCTTTGGGGGGGTATTACAACTTTTGGCCATTTTGAGGCGAAATTGTTCCTTTGGGGGGGGTAATGCAACTTTTGGCCATTTTGAGGCGAAATTGTTCCTTTGTTGGGTAATGCAATTTATTTCAATTTTGAGATGAATTTGTTCCTTTCAGGGGGGTATTGCAACTTTTGGCCATTTTAAGGCGAAATTGTTCCTTTGGGGGGTTATGCAATTTTTTGCAATTTTGAGGCGAATTTGTTCTTTTCAGGGGGGTATTGCAACTTTTGGCCATTTTGAGGCGAAATTGTTCCTTTGGTTTGGTATTGCGACTTTTGGCCATTTTTAGGCAAAATTGTTCCTTTGGGGGTATTGCAACTTTTGGCCATTTTGAGGCGAAATTGTTCCTTTGGGGTTTTTGCAACTTTTGGCCATTTTGAGGCGAAATTGTTCCTTTGGGGTTTTTGCAACTTTTGGCCATTTTGAGGCGAAATTGTTCCCTTGGGGGGTATTGCAACTTTTTGCAATTTTGAGGCGAATTTGTTCCTTTGGAGGGTGTTGCAACTTTTAGCCATTTTGAGGCGAAATTGTTCCTCTGGGGGGGATTGCAACTTTTGGCCATTTTGAGGCGATATTGTTCCTTTGGGGGGGTATTGCAACTTTTGGCCAATTTGAGGCAAAATTGTTTCTTTGGGGGTTTTGCAACTTTTGGCCATTTTGAGGTTAAATTGTTCCTTTGGGGGGTATTGCAACTTTTCGCCATTTTGAAGCGAAACTGTTCCTTTGGGAGGGTATTGCAACTTTTGGCCATTTTGAGGCGAATTTGTTCCTTTTGGCGGGTATTGCAACTTTTGGCCATCTTGAGGCGAAATTGTTCATTTGGTGGGGTATTACAACTTTTGGCAATTTTGAGGCGAAATTGTTCCTTTGGGGGGGTATTGCAACTTTTGGCCATTTTGAGGCGAAATTTTTCCTTTGGGGGGTATTGCAACTTCTGACCATTTTGAGGCGCATTTGTTCCTTTGGGGGGGTATTGCAAATTTTGGCAATTTTGATGCAAAAATGTTCCTTTGGAGGAGTATTGCAACTTTTGGCCATTTTGAGGCGAATTTGTTTCTTTGGTGGGGTACTGCAACTTTTGGCCATTTTGAGGCGAAATTGTTCCTTTGGGAGGGTATTGCAACTTTTGGCCATTTTGAGGCGAAATTGTTCCTTTGGGGGAGTATTGCAACTTTTGGCAATTTTGAGGCAAAGTTGTTCCTTTGGAAGAGTATTGCAACTTTTGGCCATTTTGAGGCGAAATTGTTCCTTTGAGGGGGTATTGCAACTTTTGGCCATTTTGAGGCGAAACTGTTCCTTTGGGAGGGTATTGCAACTTTTGGCCATTTTGAGGTGAATATCTTCCTTTGGGGGGGGGAGTATTGCAACTTTTGGCCATTTTGAGGCAAAATTGTTCCTTTGGGGGGTATTGCAACTTTTGGCCATTTTGAGGCGAAATTTTTCCTTTGGGGGGGTATTGCAACTTTTGGCCATTTTGAGGCGAAATTGTTCCTTTGGGGAAGTATTGCAACTTTTGGCCATTTTGAGGCGAAATTGTTCCTTTGGGGAAGTATTGCAACTTTTGGCCATTTTGAGGCGAAATTTTTCCTTTGGTGGGGAATTGCAACTTTTGGCCATTTTGAGGCTAAATTGTTCATTTGGGGGGGTCTTGCAACTTTTGGCCATTTTGAGGTGAAATTGTTCCTTTGGGGGGGTATTGCAACTTTTGGCCATTTTGAAGCGAAATTTTTCCTTTGGGGGGGTATTGCAACTTTTGGCCATTTTGAGGTGAAATTGTTCCTTTGGGGGGGTATTGCAACTTTTGGCCATTTTGAGGCGAAATTGTTCCTTTGGGGAAGTATTGCAACTTTTGGCCATTTTGAGGCGAAATTGTTCCTTTGGGGAAGTATTGCAACTTTTGGCCATTTTGAGGCGAAATTGTTCCTTTGGTGGGGAATTGCAACTTTTGGCCATTTTGAGGCTAAATTGTTCATTTGGGGGGGTATTGCAACTTTTGGCCATTTTGAGGTGAAATTGTTCCTTTTGGGGGGTATTGCAACTTTTGGCCATTTTGAAGCGAAATTGTTCCTTTGGGGAAGTATTGAAACTTTTGGCCATTTTGAGGCGAAATTGTTCCTTTGGGGGAGGGTATTGCAACTTTTGGCCATTTTGAGGTGAATTTCTTCCTTTGGGGGGGTATTGCAACTTTTGGCCATTTTGAGGCAAAATTGTTCCTTTGGAGGAGTATTGCAACTTTTGGCCATTTTGAGGCGAAATTGTTCCTTTGGAGGGTATTGCAACTTTTGGCCATTTTGAGGCGAAATTTTTCCTTTGGGGGGATATTGCAACTTTTGGCCATTTTGAGGTGAAATTGTTCCTTTGGTGGGTTAAGCAATTTTTTGCAATTTTGAGGCGAATTTGTTCCTTTCAGGGGGGTATTGCAACTTTTGGCCATTTTGAGGCGAAATTGTTCCTTTGGGGGGTATTGCAACTTTTGGCCATTTTCAAACGAAATTGTTCTTTTGGGGGGGTATTGCAACTTTTTGCAATTTTGAGACGCATTTTTTCCTTTTGGGGGGTAATGCAACTTTTGACTATTTTAAGTCAAAATTGTCCCTTTGGGGGGGTTTTCCAACTTTTGACCATTTTGAGGCGAAATTGTTCCTTTGGGGGGGATAAACAATTGTTTGCAATTTTGAGGCGAATGTGTTCTTTTCAGGGGGGTAATGTAACTTTTGGCCATTTTGAGGCGAAATTGTTCCTTTGGGGGGGTATTGCAAGTTTTGGCCATTTTGAGGTGAAATGTTCCCTTGAGGGGGTATTGCAACTTTTGGCCATTTTGAGGCGAAATTGTTCCCTTGGGGGGTATTGCAACTTTTTGCAATTTTGAGGCAAATTTGTTCCTTTGGATGGTATTGCAACTTTTGGCCATTTTGAGGCGAAATTTTTTCTTTTGAGGGGTATTGCAACTTCTGACCATTTTGAGGCGTATTTGTTCCTTCAGGGGGTATTGGAAATTATGGCCATTTTGAGGCGAAATTGTTCCTTCTGAGGGGTGTTGCAACTTTTGGTCACTTTGAGGCGAAATTGTTCCTTTGGGATGGTATTGCAACTTTAGGCCATTTTGAGGCGAAATTGTTTCTTTGGTGGGGTATTGCAACTTTTGGCCATTTTGAGACGAAATTGTTCCTTCTGAGGGATATTGCAACTTTTGGTCATTTTGAGGCAAAATTGTTCCTTTGGGAGGATATTGCAACTTTTGGCCATCTTGAGGCGAAATTGTTCCTTTGGTGGGGTATTGCAACTTTTGGCCATTTGAGGCGAAATTGTTTCTTTGGGGGGTATTGCAACTTTTTGCAATTTTGAGGTGAATTTGTTTCTTTGGGGGTGTGCTGCAACTTTTTGTAATTGTGAGGCGAATTTGTTCTTTTGGGGGGGTTATTGCAACTTTTGGTCATTTTGAGGCGAAATTGTTCCATTGGGGGGGTATTGCAACTTTTGGCCATTTTGTGGCGAAATTTTTCCTTGGGGGGGTATTGCAACTTCTGACCATTTTAAAGCGTATTTGTTCCTTTGGGGGGTATTGGAAATTTTGGCCATTTTGAGGCGAAATTGTTTCTTCTGAGGGGTATTGCAACTTTTGGCCATTTTGAGGCGAAATTGTTCCTTCTGAGGGGTAGTGCAACTTTTGGTCATTTTGAGGCAAAATTGTTCCTTTGGGATGGTATTGCAACTTTTGGCCAATTTGAGGCGAATTTGTTTCTTTGGTGGGGTATTGCAACTTTTGGCCATTTTGAGGCGAAATTGTTCCTTCTGAGGGGTAGTGCAACTTTTGGCCATTTTGAGGCGAAATTGTTCCATTGGGGGGTATTAGAGGTTTTGGCCATTTTGAGGCGAAATTGTTCCTTTGGGGGGGTATTGACACTTTTGGCCATTTTGAGGCGAAATTGTTCCTTTGGGGGGGTATTGCAACTTTTTGCCATTTTGAGGCGAAATTGTTCCTTTGGGAGGCTAATGCAACTTTTGGCCATTTTGAGGCGAAATTGTTCCTTTGGGGGGGTATTGCAACTTTTGGCCATTTTGAGGCGAAATTGTTCCTTTGGGGGGGTATTTCATCTTTTGGCCATTTTGAGGCGAAATTGTTCCTTTGGGAAGGTAATGCAACTTTTGGCCGTTTTGAGGCGAAATTGTTCCTTTGGGGGGGTATTGCAACTTTTGGCCATTTTGAGACGAAATTGTTCCTTTGTTGGGTTATGCAATTTTTTGCAATTTTGAGATGAATTTGTTCCTTTCAGGGGGGTATTGCAACTTTTGGCCATTTTGAGGCGAAATTGTTCCTTTGGGGGGTATTAGAGGTTTTGGCCATTTTGAGGCAAAATTGTTCCTTTTGGGGGGTATTGCAACTTTTGGCCATTTTCAGGCGAAATTGTTCCTTTGGGGGGGTTTTGCAAGTTTTGGCCATTTTGAGGCGAAATTGTTTCTTTGGGGGGTTATGCAATTTTTGACCATTTTGAGGCGAAATTGTTCCTTTGGGAGGGTATTGCATCTTTTGGCCATTTTGAGGCGAAACTGTTCCTTTGGGAGGGTATTGCAACTTTTGGCCATTTTGAGGCGAATTTGTTCCTTTGGGCGGGTATTGCAACTTTTGGCCATCTTGAGGTGAAATTGTTCCTTTGGTGGGGTATTGCAACTTTTGGCCATTTTGAGGCGAAATTGTTCTTTTGGGGGGTATTGCAACTTTTTGCAATTTTGAGGTGAATTTGTTCCTTTGGGGGGTGTTGCAACTTTTTGTAATTCTGAGGCGAATTTTTTCTTTTGGGGGTGTTCTGCAACATTTGGCCATTTTGAGGCGAAATTGTTCCTTTGGGATGGTATTGCAACGTTTGGCCATTTTGAGGCGAAATTGTTCCTTTGGAAGAGTATTGCAACTTTTGGCCATTTTGAGGCAAAATTGTTCCTTTGGAAGAGTATTGCAACTTTTGGCCATTTTGAGGCGAAACTGTTCCTTTGGGAGGGTATTGCAACTTTTGGCCATTTTGAGGCGAGTTTGTTCCTTTGGGAGGGTAATGCAACTTTTGGCCATTTTTAGGCGAAATTGTTCCTTGGGGGGGTATTGCAACTTTTGGCCATTTTGAGGCGAAATTGTTCCTTTGGGGGGGTAATGCAACTTTTGGCCATTTTGAGGCGAAATTGTTCTTTTGGGGGGGTATTCCAACTTTTGGCCATTTTGAGGCGAAATTGTTCCTTTGGTAGAGTATTGCAACTTTTGGCCATTTTGAGGCGAAATTGTTCCTTTGGGGGAGTATTGCAACTTTTCGCCATTTTGAGGCGAAACTGTTCCTTTGGAAGAGTATTGCAACTTTTTGCCACTTTGAGGCGCAAACTGTTCCTTTGGGAGGGTATTGCAACTTTTGGCTATTTTGAGGCGAATTTGTTCCTTTGTGCGGGTATTCCAACTTTTGGCCATCTTGAGGCGAAATTGTTCCTTTGGTGGGGTATTGCAACTTTTGGCCATTTTGAGGCGAAATTGTTCCTTTGGGGGGTTTTACAACTTTTGGCCATTTTGAGGCGAAATTGTTCCTTTGGGGGGGTAATGCAACTTTTGGCCATTTTGAGGTGAAATTGTTCCTTTGTTGGGTAATGCAATTTATTTCAATTTTGAGATGAATTTGTTCCTTTCAGGGGGGTATTGCAACTTTTGGCCATTTTGAGGCGAAATTGTTCCATTGGGGGTATTAGAGGTTTTGGCCATTTTGAGGCGAAATTGTTCCTTTGGGGGGGTATTGACACTTTTGGCCATTTTGAGGCGAAATTGTTCCTTTGGGGGGGTATTGCAACTTTTGGCCATTTTGAGGCGAAATTGTTCCTTTGGGAGGCTAATGCAACTTTTGGCCATTTTGAGGCGAAATTGCTCCTTTGGGCGTGTATTGCAACTTTTGGCCATTTTGAGGCGAAATTGTTCCTTTGTTGGGTTATGCAATTTTTTGCAATTTTGAGATGAATTTGTTCCTTTCAGGGGGGTATTGCAACTTTTGGCCATTTTGAGGCGAAATTGTTCCTTTGGGGGGTATTAGAGGTTTTGGCCATTTTGAGGCGAAATTGTTCCTTTTGGGGGGAATTGCAACTTTTGGCCATTTTCAGGCGAAATTGTTCCTTTGGCGGGGTTTTGCAAGTTTTGGCCATTTTGAGAGGCGAAATTGTTCCTTTGGGGGGGGTAGTGCAACTTTTGGCTATTTTGAGGCGAAATTGTTCCTTTGGGAGGGTATTGCAACTTTTGGCCATTTTGAGGCGAAACTGTTCCTTTGGGAGGGTATTGCAACTTTTGGCCATTTTGAGGCGAATTTGTTCCTTTGGGCGGGTATTGCAACTTTTGGCCATCTTGAGGCGAAATTGTTCCTTTGGTGGGGTATTGCAACTTTTGGCCATTTTGAGGCGAAATTGGTCTTTTGGGGGGTATTGCAACTTTTTGCAATTTTGAGGTGAATTTGTTCCTTTGGGGGGTGTTGCAACTTTTTGTAATTCTGAGGCGAATTTGTTCTTTTGGGGGTGTTCTGCAACTTTTGGCCATTTTGAGGCGAAATTGTTTTTTCTGAGGGGTATTGCAACTTTTGGTCATTTTGAGGCGAAATTGTTCCTTTGGGATGGTATTGCAACTTTTGGCCATTTTGAGGCGAAATTGTTCCTTTGGAAGAGTATTGCAACTTTTGGCCATTTTGAGGCAAAATTGTTCCTTTGGAAGAGTATTGCAACTTTTGGTCATTTTGAGGCGAAATTGTTCCTTTGGGGGGGTATTGCAACTTTTCACCATTTTGAGGCGAAATTGTTCCTTGGGGGGGTATTGCAACTTTTGGCCATTTTGAGGCGAAATTGTTCCTTGGGGGGGTATTGCAACTTTTGGCCATTTTGAGGCGAAATTGTTCCTTTGGGGGGGTAATGCAACTTTTGGCCACTTTGAGGCGAAATTGTTCCTTTGGGGGGGTATTCCAACTTTTGGCCATTTTAAAGCGAAATTGTTCCTTTGGGGAAGTATTGCAACTTTTGGTCATTTTGAGGCGAAATTGTTCCTTTGTTGGGTTATGCAATTTTTTGCAATTTTGATATGAATTTGTTCCTTTCAGGGGGGTATTGCAACTTTTGGCCATTTTGAGGCGAAATTGTTCCTTTGGGGGGTATTAGAGGTTTTGGCCATCTTGAGGCGAAATTGTTCCTTTGGTGGGGTATTGCAACTTTTGGCCATTTTGAGGCGAAATTGTTCTTTTGGGGGGTATTGCAACTTTTTTCAATTTTGAGGTGAATTTGTTCCTTTGGGTGGTGTTGCAACTTTTTGTAATTCTGAGGCGAATTTGTTCTTTTGGGGGTGTTCTGCAACTTTTGTCCATTTTGAGGCGAAATTGTTCCTTCTGAGGGGTATTGCAACTTTTGGTCATTTTGAGGCGAAATTGTTCCTTTGGGATGGTATTGCAACTTTTGGCCATTTTGAGGCGAAATTGTTCCTTTGGAAGAGTATTGCAACTTTTGGCCATTTTGAGGCAAAATTGTTCCTTTGGTAGAGTATTGCAACTTTTGGCCATTTTGAGGCGAAATTGTTCCTTTGGGGGGGTATTGCAACTTTTCGCCATTTTGAGGCGAAACTGTTCCTTTGGGAGGGTATTGCAACTTTTGGCCATTTTGAGGCGAAATTGTTCCTTGGGGGGGTATTGCAACTTTTGGCCATTTTGAGGCGAAATTGTTCCTTTGGGGGGGTAATGCAACTTTTGGCCATTTTGAGGCGAAATTGTTCCTTTGGGGGGGTATTCCAACTTTTGGCCATTTTGAGGTGAAATTGTTCATTTGGGGAAGTATTGCAACTTTTGGCCATTTTGAGGCGAAATTGTTCCTTTGTTGGGTTATGCAATTTTTTGCAATTTTGATATGAATTTGTTCCTTTCAGGGGGGTATTGCAACTTTTGGCCATTTTGAGGCGAAATTGTTCCTTTGGGGGGTATTAGAGGTTTTGGCCATTTTGAGGCGAAATTGTTCCTTTTGGGGGGTATTGGAACTTTTGGCCATTTTCAGGCGAAATTGTTCCTTTGGGGGGGTTTTGCAACTTTTGGCCATTTTGAGGCGAAATTGTTCCTTTGGTGGGGTATTGCAACTTTTGACCATTTTGAGGCGAAATTGTTCCTCTGGGGGGTATTGCAACTTTTTGCAATTTTGAGGCGAATTTTTTTCTTTGGGGGGGTATTGCAACTTTTGACCATTTTTAGGCAAAATTGTCCCCTTTGGGGGGTTTTGCAACTTTTGGCTATTTTGAGGCGAAATTGTTCCTTTGGGGGGTTATGCAATTTTTGACCAATTAGAGGCGAAATTGTTCCTTTGGGGGGTATTAGAGGTTTTTGCCATTTTGAGGCGAAATTGTTCCTTTTGGGGGGTATTGGAACTTTTGGCCATTTTCAGGCGAAATTGTTCCTTTGGGGGGGTTTTGCAACTTTTGGCCATTTTGAGGCAAAATTGTTCCATCGGGGGGTATTGCAACTTTTTTCCATTTTGAGGTGAATTTCTTCCTTTGGAGGGGTATTGCAACTTTTGGCCATTTTGAGGCGAAATTGTTCCTTTGTTGGGTTATGCAATTTTTTGCAATTTTGAGATGAATTTGTTCCTTTCAGGGGGGTATTGCAACTTTTGGCCATTTTGAGGCAAAATTGTGCCTTTGGGGGGTATTAGAGGTTTTTTCCATTTTGAGGCGAAATTGTTCCTTTAGGGGGGTATTGCAACTTTTGGCCATTTTTTTAGGCGAAATTGTTCCTTTGGGGGGGTATTGCAACTTTTGGCCATTTTGAGGCGAAATTGTTCCTTTGTTGGGTTATGCAATTTTTTGCAATTTTGAGATGAATTTGTTCCTTTCAGGGGGCTATTGCAACTTTTTGCCATTTTGAGGCGAAATTGTTCCTTTGGGGGGGTTTTGCAAGTTTTGGCCATTTTGAGGCGAAATTGTTCCTTTGGGGGGTATTGCAACTTTTCGCAATTTTGGGGCGAAATTGATCCTTTGGGGCGTATTGCAACTTTTGGCCATTTTGAGGCAAAATTGTTCCTTTGGGGGGCTATTGCAACTTTTGACCATTTTGAGGCGAAATTGTCCCCTTTGGGGGGTTTTGCAACTTCTGGCTATTTTGAGGCGAAATTGTTCCTTTGGGGGGTTATGCAATTTTTGACCATTTTGAGGCGAAATTGATCCTTTGGGGGGGTATTGCAACTTTTGGCCATTTTGAGGCAAAATTGTTCCTTTGGGACGGTATTGCAACTTTTGGCCATTTTGAGGCGAATTTGTTCCTTTGGGCGGGTTTTGCAACTTTTGGCCATTTTGAGGCGAAATTGTTCCTTCTGAGGGGTATTGCAACTTTTGGTCATTTTGAGGCGAAATTGTCCCCTTTGGGGGGTTTTGCAACTTTTGGCTATTTTAAGGCGAAATTGTTCCTTTGGGGGGTTATGCAATTTTTGACCATTTTGAGGCGAAATTGTTCCTTTGGGGGGGTATTGCAACTTTTGGTTATTTTGAGGCAAAATTGTTCCTTTGGGACGGTATTGCAACTTTTGGCCATTTTCAGGCGAAATTGTTCCTTCGGGGGGGTTTTGCAACTTTTAGCCATTTTGAGGCGAAATTGTTCCTTTGGGGGGTATTGCAACTTTTGTCCATTTTGAGGCGAAATTGTTCCTTTGGGGGGGTATTGCAACTTTTGGCCATTTTGAGGCGAAATTGTTCCTTTGGGGGGTATTCTAACTTTTGGCCATTTTGAGACGAAATTGTTCCTTTGGTGGGGTATTGCAACTTTTGGCCATTTTGAGGCGAAATTGTTCCTTTGGGGGGGTATTGCAACTTTTGGCCATTTTGAGGCGAAATTGTTCCTTTTAGGGGGTATTGCAACTTTTGGCCATTTTTTTAGGCGAAATTGTTCCTTTGGGGGGGTTTTGCAACTTTTGGCCATTTTGAGGTGAATTTCTTCCTTTTGAGGGGTATTGCAACTTTTGGCCATTTTGAGGCGAAATTGTTCCTTTTAGGGGGTATTGCAACTTTTGGCCATTTTTTTAGGCGAAATTGTTCCTTTGGGGGGGTTTTGCAACTTTTGGCCATTTTGAGGCGAAATTGTTCCTTTGGGGGGGTATTGCAACTTTTGGCCATTTTGAGGCGAAATTGTTCCTTTGGGGGGGTATTGCAACTTTTGGCCATTTTGAGGCGAAATTGTTCCTTTGTTGGGTTATGCAATTTTTTGCAATTTTGAGATGAATTTGTTCCTTTCAGGGGGCTATTGCAACTTTTGGCCATTTTGAGGCGAAATTGTTCCTTTGGGGGGTATTAGAGGTTTTGGCCATTTTGAGACGAAATTGTTCCTTTTGGGGGGTATTGCAACTTTTGGCCATTTTCAGGCGAAATTGTTCCTTTGGGGGGGTTTTGCAAGTTTTGGCCATTTTGAGGCGAAATTGTTCCTTTGGGGGGTATTGCAACTTTTCGCAATTTAGGGGCGAAATTGAACCTTTGGGGGTTATTGCAACTTTTGGCCATTTTGAGGCAAAATTGTTCCTTTGGGGGGCTATTGCAACTTTTGACCATTTTGAGGCGAAATTGTCCCCTTTGGGGGGTTTTGCAACTTCTGGCTATTTTGAGGCGAAATTGTTCCTTTGGGGGGGTTATGCAATTTTTGACCATTTTGAGGCGAAATTGTTCCTTTGGGGGGGTATTTCAACTTTTGGCCATTTTGAGGCAAAATTGTTCCTTTGGGACGGTATTGCAACTTTTGGCCATTTTGAGGCGAATTTGTTCCTTTGGGCGGGTATTGCAAATTTTGGCCATATTGAGGCGAAATTGTTCCTTTGGTGGGGTATTGCAACTTTTTGCAATTTTGAGGTAAATGTGTTCCTTTGGGGGGGTGTTGCAACTTTTTGTAATTTTGAGGCGAATTTGTTCCTTGGGGGGGTATTGCAACTTTTGGCCATTTTGAGGCGAAATTGTTCCTTTGGGGGGGTAATGCAACTTTTGGCCATTTTGAGGCGAAATTGTTCCTTTGGGGGGTATTCCAACTTTTGGCCATTTTGAGGCGAAATTGTTCCTTTGGTAGAGTATTGCAACTTTTGGCCATTTTGAGGCGAAATTGTTACTTTGGGGGGGTATTGCAACTTTTCGCCATTTTGAGGCGAAACTGTTCCTTTGGAAGAGTATTGCAACTTTTTGCCACTTTGAGGCGCAAACTGTTCCTTTGGGAGGGTATTGCAACTTTTGGCTATTTTGAGGCGAATTTGTTCCTTTGTGCGGGTATTCCAACTTTTGGCCATCTTGAGGCGAAATTGTTCCTTTGGTGGGGTATTGCAACTTTTGGCCATTTTGAGGCGAAATTGTTCCTTTGGGGGGGTATTACAACTTTTGGCCATTTTGAGGCGAAATTGTTCCTTTGGGGGGGTAATGCAACTTTTGGCCATTTTGAGGCGAAATTGTTCCTTTGTTGGGTAATGCAATTTATTTCAATTTTGAGATGAATTTGTTCCTTTCAGGGGGGTATTGCAACTTTTGGCCATTTTGAGGCGAAATTGTTCCATTGGGGGTATTAGAGGTTTTGGCCATTTTGAGGCGAAATTGTTCCTTTGGGGGGGTATTGACACTTTTGGCCATTTTAAGGCGAAATTGTTCCTTTGGGGGGGTATTGCAACTTTTGGCCATTTTGAGGCGAAATTGTTCCTTTGGGAGGCTAATGCAACTTTTGGCCATTTTGAGGCGAAATTGTTCCTTTGGGCGGGTATTGCAACTTTTGGCCATTTTGAGGCGAAATTGTTCCTTTGTTGGGTTATGCAATTTTTTGCAATTTTGAGATGAATTTGTTCCTTTCAGGGGGGTATTGCAACTTTTGGCCATTTTGAGGCGAAATTGTTCCTTTGGGGGGTATTAGAGGTTTTGGCCATTTTGAGGCGAAATTGTTCCTTTTGGGGGGAATTGCAACTTTTGGCCATTTTCAGGCGAAATTGTTCCTTTGGCGGGGTTTTGCAAGTTTTGGCCATTTTGAGGCGAAATTGTTCCTTTGGGGGGGTAGTGCAACTTTTGGCTATTTTGAGGCGAAATTGTTCCTTTGGGGGGGGTATTTCATCTTTTGGCCATTTTGAGGCGAAATTGTTCCTTTGGGAAGGTAATGCAACTTTTGGCCGTTTTGAGGCGAAATTGTTCCTTTGGGAGGGTATTGCAACTTTTGGCCATTTTGAGGCGAAACTGTTCCTTTGGGAGGGTATTGCAACTTTTGGCCATTTTGAGGCGAAATTGTTCCTTCTGAGGGGTATTGCAACTTTTGGTCATTTTGAGGCGAAATTGTTCCTTTGGGATGGTATTGCAACTTTTGGCCATTTTGAGGCGAAATTGTTCCTTTGGAAGAGTATTGCAACTTTTGGCCATTTTGAGGCAAAATTGTTCCTTTGGAAGAGTATTGCAACTTTTGGCCATTTTGAGACGAAATTGTTCCTTTGGGGGGGTATTGCAACTTTTCGCCATTTTGAGGCGAAACTGTTCCTTTGGGAGGGTATTGCAACTTTTGGCCATTTTGAGGCGAGTTTGTTCCTTTGGGGGGGTATTGCAACTTTTTGCTTATTTTGAGGCGAAATTGTTCCTTGGGGGGGTATTGCAACTTTTGGCCATTTTGAGGCGAAATTGTTCCTTTGGGGGGGTAATGCAACTTTTGGCCATTTTGAGGCGAAATTGTTCCTTTGGGGGGGTATTCCAACTTTTGGCCATTTTGAGGCGAAATTGTTCCTTTGGGGAAGTATTGCAACTTTTGGCCATTTTGAGGCGAAATTGTTCCTTTGTTGGGTTATGCAATTTTTTGCAATTTTGATATGAATTTGTTCCTTTCAGGGGGGTATTGCAACTTTTGGCCATTTTGAGGCGAAATTGTTCCTTTGGGGGGTATTAGAGGTTTTGGCCATCTTGAGGCGAAATTGTTCCTTTGGTGGGGTATTGCAACTTTTGGCCATTTTGAGGCGAAATTGTTCTTTTGGGGGGTATTGCAACTTTTTGCAATTTTGAGGTGAATTTGTTCCTTTGGGTGGTGTTGCAACTTTTTGTAATTCTGAGGCGAATTTGTTCTTTTGGGGGTGTTCTGCAACTTTTGGCCCTTTTGACGCGAAATTGTTCCTTCTGAGGGGTATTGCAACTTTTGGTCATTTTGAGGCGAAATTGTTCCTTTTGGATGGTATTGCAACTTTTGGCCATTTTGAGGCGAAATTGTTCCTTTGGAAGAGTATTGCAGTTTTTGGCCATTTTGAGGCAAAATTGTTCCTTTGGTAGAGTATTGCAACTTTTGGCCATTTTGAGGCGAAATTGTTCCTTTGGGGGGGTATTGCAACTTTTCGCCATTTTGAGGCGAAACTGTTCCTTTGGGAGGGTATTGCAACTTTTGGCCATTTTGAGGCGAGTTTGTTCCTTTGGGGGGGTATTGCAACTTTTGGCCATTTTGAGGCGAAATTGTTCCTTGGGGGGGTATTGCAACTTTTGGCCATTTTGAGGCGAAATTGTTCCTTTGGGGGGGTAATGCAACTTTTGGCCATTTTGAGGCGAAATTGTTCCTTTGGGGGGGTATTCCAACTTTTGGCCATTTTGAGGCGAAATTTTTCATTTGGGGAAGTATTGCAACTTTTGGCCATTTTGAGGCGAAATTGTTCCTTTGTTGGGTTATGCAATTTTTTGCAATTTTGATATGAATTTGTTCCTTTCAGGGGGGTATTGCAACTTTTGGCCATTTTGAGGCGAAATTGTTCCTTTGGGGGGTATTAGAGGTTTTGGCCATTTTGAGGCGAAATTGTTCCTTTTGGGGGGTATTGGAACTTTTGGCCATTTTCAGGCGAAATTGTTCCTTTGGGGGGGTTTTGCAACTTTTGGCCATTTTGAGGCGAAATTGTTCCTTTGGTGGGGTATTGCAACTTTTGACCATTTTGAGGCGAAATTGTTCCTCTGGGGGGTATTGCAACTTTTTGCAATTTTGAGGCGAATTTTTTCCTTTGGGGGGGTATTGCAACTTTTGACCATTTTGAGGCGAAATTGTCCCCTTTGGGGGGTTTTGCAACTTTTGGCTATTTTGAGGCGAAATTGTTCCTTTGGGGGGTTATGCAATTTTTGACCAATTAGAGGCGAAATTGTTCCTTTGGGGGGGTATTGCAACTTTTGGCCATTTTGAGGCAAAATTGTTCCTTCTGGGGTATTGCAACTTTTGTCCATTTTGAGGCGAAATTGTTCCTTTGGGGGGGTATTGCAACTTTTTTCCATTTTGAGGTGAATTTCTTCCTTTGGAGGGGTATTGCAACTTTTGGCCATTTTGAGGCGAAATTGTTCCTTTGTTGGGTTATGCAATTTTTTGCAATTTTGAGATGAATTTGTTCCTTTCAGGGGGGTATTGCAACTTTTGGCCATTTTGAGGCAAAATTGTGCCTTTGGGGGGTATTAGAGGTTTTTGCCATTTTGAGGCGAAATTGTTCCTTTTGGGGGGTATTGCAACTTTTGGCCATTTTTTTAGGCGAAATTGTTCCTTTGGGGGGGTATGGCAACTTTTGGCCATTTTGAGGCGAAATTGTTCCTTTGTTGGGTTATGCAATTTTTTGCAATTTTGAGATGAATTTGTTCCTTTCAGGGGGCTATTGCAACTTTTGGCCATTTTGAGGCGAAATTGTTCCTTTGGGGGGTATTAGAGGTTTTGGCCATTTTCAGGCGAAATTGTTCCTTTGGGGGGGTTTTGCAAGTTTTGGCCATTTTGAGGCGAAATTGTTCCTTTGGGGGGTATTGCAACTTTTCGCAATTTTGGGGCAAAATTGTTCCTTTGGGGGGCTATTGCAACTTTTGACCATTTTGAGGCGAAATTGTCCCCTTTGGGGGGTTTTGCAACTTCTGGCTATTTTGAGGCGAAATTGTTCCTTTGGGGGGTTATGCAATTTTTGACCATTTTGAGGCGAAATTGATCCTTTGGGGGGGTATTGCAACTTTTGGCCATTTTGAGGCAAAATTGTTCCTTTGGGACGGTATTGCAACTTTTGGCCATTTTGAGGCGAATTTGTTCCTTTGGGCGGGTATTGCAACTTTTGGCCATCTTGAGGCGAAATTGTTCCTTTGGTGGGGTATTGCAACTTTTTGCAATTTTGAGGTGAATTTGTTCCTTTGGGGGGGTTGCAACTTTTTGTAATTTTGAGGCGAATTTGTTATTTTGGGGGGGTTTTGCAACTTTTGGCCATTTTGAGGCGAAATTGTTCCTTCTGAGGGGTATTGCAACTTTTGGTCATTTTGAGGCGAAATTGTCCCCTTTGGGGGGTTTTGCAACTTTTGGCTATTTTGAGGCGAAATTGTTCCTTTGGGGGGTTATGCAATTTTTGACCATTTTGAGGCGAAATTGTTCCTTTGGGGGGGTATTGCAACTTTTGGTAATTTTGAGGCAAAATTGTTCCTTTGGGACGGTATTGCAACTTTTGGCCATTTTCAGGCGAAATTGTTCCTTCAGGGGGGTTTTGCAACTTTTAGCCATTTTGAGGCGAAATTGTTCCTTTGGGGAGTATTGCAACTTTTGTCCATTTTGAGGCGAAATTGTTCCTTTGGGGGGGTATTGCAACTTTTGGCCATTTTGAGGCGAAAATGTTCCTTTGGGGGGGTATTCTAACTTTTGGCCATTTTGAGACGAAATTGTTCCTTTGGTGGGGTATTGCAACTTTTGGCCATTTTAAGGCGAAATTGTTCCTTTGGGGGGGTATTGCAACTTTTGGCCATTTTGAGGCGAAACTGTTCTTTTGGGGGAGGGTATTGCAACTCTCGGCCATTTTGAGGTGAATTTCTTCCTTTTGAGGGGTATTGCAAGTTTTGGCAATTTTGAGGCGAAATTGTTCCTTTTGGGGGGTATTGCAACTTTTGGCCATTTTTTTAGGCGAAATTGTTCCTTTGGGGGGGTTTTGCAACTTTTGGCCATTTTGAAGCGAAATTGTTCCTTTGGGGGGGTATTGCAACTTTTGGCCATTTTGAGGCGAAATTGTTCCTTTGTTGGGTTATGCAATTTTTTGCAATTTTGAGATGAATTTGTTCCTTTCAGGGGGCTATTGCAACTTTTGGCCATTTTGAGGCGAAATTGTTCCTTTTGGGGGTATTGCAACTTTTGGCCATTTTCAGGCGAAATTGTTCCTTTGGGGGGGTTTTGCAACTTTTGGCCATTTTGAGGCAAAATTGTTCCTTTGGGGGGCTATTGCAACTTTTGACCATTTTGAGGCAAAATTGTCCCCTTTGGGGGGTTTTGCAACTTTTGGCCATTTTGAGGCGAAATTGTTCCTCTGGGGGGGATTGCAACTTTTGGCCATTTTGAGGTGAATTTGTTCCTTTGGGGGGTGTTGCAACTTTTTGTAATTCTGAGGCGAATTTGTTCTTTTGGGGGTGTTCTGCAACTTTGGCCATTTTGAGGCGAAATTGTTCCTTCTGTGGGGTATTGCAACTTTTGGTCATTTTGAGGCGAAATTGTTCCTTTGGGATGGTATTGCAACTTTTGGCCATTTAGAGGCGAAATTGTTCCTTTGGAAGAGTATTGCAACTTTTGGCAATTTTGAGGCAAAATTGTTCCTTTGAAAGAGTATTGCAACTTTTGGCCATTTTGGGGCGAAACTGTTCCTTTGGGAGGGTATTGCAACTTTTGGCCATTTTGAGGCGAGTTTGTTCCTTTGGGGGGGTATTGCAACTTTTGGCCATTTTGAGGCGAAATTGTTCCTTTGGGGGGGTAATGCAACTTTTGGCCATTTTGAGGCGAAATTGTTCCTTTGGGGGGGTATTCCAACTTTTGGCCATTTTGAGGCGAAATTGTTCCTTTGGGGGGGTATTGCAACTTTTTGCCACTTTGAGGCGCAAACTGTTCCTTTGGGAGGGTATTTCAACTTTTGGCTATTTTGAGGCGAATTTGTTCCTTTGTGCGGGTATTCCAACTTTTGGCCATCTTGAGGCGAAATTGTTCCTTTGGTGGGGTATTGCAACTTTTGGCCATTTTGAGGCGAAATTGTTCCTTTGGGGGGGTATTACAACTTTTGGCCATTTTGAGGCGAAATTGTTCCTTTGGGGGGGTAATGCAACTTTTGGCCATTTTGAGGCGAAATTGTTCCTTTGTTGGGTAATGCAATTTATTTCAATTTTGAGATGAATTTGTTCCTTTCAGGGGGGTATTGCAACTTTTGGCCATTTTAAGGCGAAATTGTTCCTTTGGGGGGTTATGCAATTTTTTGCAATTTTGAGGCGAATTTGTTCTTTTCAGGGGGGTATTGCAACTTTTGGCCATTTTGAGGCGAAATTGTTCCTTTGGTTTGGTATTGCGACTTTTGGCCATTTTGAGGCGAAATTGTTCCTTTGGGGGTATTGCAACTTTTGGCCATTTTGAGGCGAAATTGTTCCTTTGGGGTTTTTGCAACTTTTGGCCATTTTGAGGCGAAATTGTTCCCTTGGGGGGTATTGCAACTTTTTGCAATTTTGAGGCGAATTTGTTCCTTTGGAGGGTGTTGCAACTTTTAGCCATTTTGAGGCGAAATTGTTCCTCTGGGGGGGATTGCAACTTTTGGCCATTTTGAGGCGATATTGTTCCTTTGGGGGGGTATTGCAACTTTTGGCCAATTTGAGGCAAAATTGTTCCTTTGGGGGTTTTGCAACTTTTGGCCATTTTGAGGTTAAATTGTTCCTTTAAGGGGTATTGCAACTTTTCGCCATTTTGAAGCGAAACTGTTCCTTTGGGAGGGTATTGCAACTTTTGGCCATTTTGAGGCGAATTTGTTCCTTTTGGCGGGTATTGCAACTTTTGGCCATCTTGAGGCGAAATTATTCATTTGGTGGGGTATTACAACTTTTGGCAATTTTGAGGCGAAATTGTTCCTTTGGGGGGGTATTGCAACTTTTGGCCATTTTGAGGCGAAATTTTTCCTTTGGGGGGTATTGCAACTTCTGACCATTTTGAGGCGCATTTGTTCCTTTGGGGGGGTATTGCAAATTTTGGCAATTTTGATGCAAAAATGTTCCTTTGGAGGAGTATTGCAACTTTTGGCCATTTTGAGGCGAATTTGTTTCTTTGGTGGGGTACTGCAACTTTTGGCCATTTTGAGGCGAAATTGTTCCTTTGGGAGGGTATTGCAACTTTTGGCCATTTTGAGGCGAAATTGTTCCTTTGGGGGAGTATTGCAACTTTTGGCAATTTTGAGGCAAAGTTGTTCCTTTGGAAGAGTATTGCAACTTTTGGCCATTTTGAGGCGAAATTGTTCCTTTGAGGTGGTATTGCAACTTTTGGCGATTTTGAGGCGAAACTGTTCCTTTGGGAGGGTATTGACACTTTTGGCCATTTTGAGGTGAATATCTTCCTTTGGGGGGGGTATTGCAACTTTTGGCCATTTTGAGGCAAAATTGTTCCTTTGGGGGGTATTGCAACTTTTGGCCATTTTGAGGCGAAATTTTTCCTTTGGGGGGGTATTGCAACTTTTGGCCATTTTGAGGTGAAATTGTTCCTTTGGGGGGGTATTGCAACTTTTGGCCATTTTGAGGCGAAATTGTTCCTTTGGGGAAGTATTGCAACTTTTGGCCATTTTGAGGCGAAATTGTTCCTTTGGGGAAGTATTGCAACTTTTGGCCATTTTGAGGCGAAATTGTTCCTTTGGTGGGGAATTGCAACTTTTGGCCATTTTGAGGCTAAATTGTTCATTTGGGGGGGTCTTGCAACTTTTGGCCATTTGAGGTGAAATTGTTCCTTTGGGGGGGTATTGCAACTTTTGGCCATTTTGAAGCGAAATTTTTCCTTTGGGGGGGTATTGCAACTTTTGGCCATTTTGAGGTGAAATTGTTCCTTTGGGGGGGTATTGCAACTTTTGGCCATTTTGAGGCGAAATTGTTCCTTTGGGGAAGTATTGCAACTTTTGGCCATTTTGAGGCGAAATTGTTCCTTTGGGGAAGTATTGCAACTTTTGGCCATTTTGAGGCGAAATTGTTCCTTTGGTGGGGAATTGCAACTTTTGGCCATTTTGAGGCTAAATTGTTCATTTGGGGGGGTATTGCAACTTTTGGCCATTTTGAGGTGAAATTGTTCCTTTTGGGGGGTATTGCAACTTTTGGCCATTTTGAAGCGAAATTGTTCCTTTGGGGAAGTATTGAAACTTTTGGCCATTTTGAGGCGAAATTGTTCCTTTGGTGGGGAATTGCAACTTTTGGCCATTTTGAGGCTAAATTGTTCATTTGGGGGGGTATTGCAACTTTTGGCCATTTTGAGGCGAATTTGTTCCTTTTGGCGGGTATTGCAACTTTTGGCCATCTTGAGGCGAAATTGTTCATTTGGTGGGGTATTACAACTTTTGGCAATTTTGAGGCGAAATTGTTCCTTTGGGGGGGTATTGCAACTTTTGGCCATTTTGAGGCGAAATTTTTCCTTTGGGGGGTATTGCAACTTCTGACCATTTTGAGGCGCATTTGTTCCTTTGGGGGGGTATTGCAAATTTTGGCAATTTTGATGCAAAAATGTTCCTTTGGAGGAGTATTGCAACTTTTGGCCATTTTGAGGCGAATTTGTTTCTTTGGTGGGGTACTGCAACTTTTGGCCATTTTGAGGCGAAATTGTTCCTTTGGGAGGGTATTGCAACTTTTGGCCATTTTGAGGCGAAATTGTTCCTTTGGGGGAGTATTGCAACTTTTGGCAATTTTGAGGCAAAGTTGTTCCTTTGGAAGAGTATTGCAACTTTTGGCCATTTTGAGGCGAAATTGTTCCTTTGAGGTGGTATTGCAACTTTTGGCGATTTTGAGGCGAAACTGTTCCTTTGGGAGGGTATTGCAACTTTTGGCCATTTTGAGGTGAATTTCTTCCTTTTGGGGGGTATTGCAACTTTTGGCCATTTTGAGGCAAAATTGTTCCTTTGGAGGAGTATTGCAACTTTTGGCCATTTTGAGGCGAAATTGTTCCTTTGGAGGGTATTGCAACTTTTGGCCATTTTGAGGCGAAATTTTTCCTTTGGGGGGATATTGCAACTTTTGGCCATTTTGAGGTGAAATTGTTCCTTTGGTGGGTTAAGCACTTTTTTGCAATTTTGAGGCGAATTTGTTCCTTTCAGGGGGGTATTGCAACTTTTGGCCATTTTGAGGCGAAATTGTTCCTTTGGGGGGGTATTACAACTTTTGGCCATTTTGAGGCGAAATTGTTCCTTTGGGGGGGTAATGCAACTTTTGGCCATTTTGAGGCGAAATTGTTCCTTTGGGGGGGTATTCCAACTTTTGGCCATTTTGAGGCGAAATTGTTCCTTTGGGGGGGTATTGCAACTTTTTGCCACTTTGAGGCGCAAACTGTTCCTTTGGGAGGGTATTGCAACTTTTGGCTATTTTGAGGCGAATTTGTTCCTTTGTGCGGGTATTCCAACTTTTGGCCATCTTGAGGCGAAATTGTTCCTTTGGTGGGGTATTGCAACTTTTGGCCATTTTGAGGCGAAATTGTTCCTTTGGGGGGGTATTACAACTTTTGGCCATTTTGAGGCGAAATTGTTCCTTTGGGGGGGGTAATGCAACTTTTGGCCATTTTGAGGCGAAATTGTTCCTTTGTTGGGTAATGCAATTTATTTCAATTTTGAGATGAATTTGTTCCTTTCAGGGGGGTATTGCAACTTTTGGCCATTTTAAGGCGAAATTGTTCCTTTGGGGGGTTATGCAATTTTTTGCAATTTTGAGGCGAATTTGTTCTTTTCAGGGGGGTATTGCAACTTTTGGCCATTTTGAGGCGAAATTGATCCTTTGGTTTGGTATTGCGACTTTTGGCCATTTTTAGGCGAAATTGTTCCTTTGGGGGTATTGCAACTTTTGGCCATTTTGAGGCGAAATTGTTCCTTTGGGGTTTTTGCAACTTTTGGCCATTTTGAGGCGAAATTGTTCCTTTGGGGTTTTTGCAACTTTTGGCCATTTTGAGGCGAAATTGTTCCCTTGGGGGGTATTGCAACTTTTTGCAATTTTGAGGCGAATTTGTTCCTTTGGAGGGTGTTGCAACTTTTAGCCATTTTGAGGCGAAATTGTTCCTCTGGGGGGGATTGCAACTTTTGGCCATTTTGAGGCGATATTGTTCCTTTGGGGGGGTATTGCAACTTTTGGCCAATTTGAGGCAAAATTGTTTCTTTGGGGGTTTTGCAACTTTTGGCCATTTTGAGGTTAAATTGTTCCTTTGGGGGGTATTGCAACTTTTCGCCATTTTGAAGCGAAACTGTTCCTTTGGGAGGGTATTGCAACTTTTGGCCATTTTGAGGCGAATTTGTTCCTTTTGGCGGGTATTGCAACTTTTGGCCATCTTGAGGCGAAATTGTTCATTTGGTGGGGTATTACAACTTTTGGCAATTTTGAGGCGAAATTGTTCCTTTGGGGGGGTATTGCAACTTTTGGCCATTTTGAGGCGAAATTTTTCCTTTGGGGGGTATTGCAACTTCTGACCATTTTGAGGCGCATTTGTTCCTTTGGGGGGGTATTGCAAATTTTGGCAATTTTGATGCAAAAATGTTCCTTTGGAGGAGTATTGCAACTTTTGGCCATTTTGAGGCGAATTTGTTTCTTTGGTGGGGTACTGCAACTTTTGGCCATTTTGAGGCGAAATTGTTCCTTTGGGAGGGTATTGCAACTTTTGGCCATTTTGAGGCGAAATTGTTCCTTTGGGGGAGTATTGCAACTTTTGGCAATTTTGAGGCAAAGTTGTTCCTTTGGAAGAGTATTGCAACTTTTGGCCATTTTGAGGCGAAATTGTTCCTTTGAGGGGGTATTGCAACTTTTGGCCATTTTGAGGCGAAACTGTTCCTTTGGGAGGGTATTGCAACTTTTGGCCATTTTGAGGTGAATATCTTCCTTTGGGGGGGGGGTATTGCAACTTTTGGCCATTTTGAGGCAAAATTGTTCCTTTGGGGGGTATTGCAACTTTTGGCCATTTTGAGGCGAAATTTTTCCTTTGGGGGGGTATTGCAACTTTTGGCCATTTTGAGGTGAAATTGTTCCTTTGGGGGGGTATTGCAACTTTTGGCCATTTTGAGGCGAAATTGTTCCTTTGGGGAAGTATTGCAACTTTTGGCCATTTTGAGGCGAAATTGTTCCTTTGGGGAAGTATTGCAACTTTTGGCCATTTTGAGGCGAAATTTTTCCTTTGGTGGGGAATTGCAACTTTTGGCCATTTTGAGGCTAAATTGTTCATTTGGGGGGGTCTTGCAACTTTTGGCCATTTTGAGGTGAAATTGTTCCTTTGGGGGGGTATTGCAACTTTTGGCCATTTTGAAGCGAAATTTTTCCTTTGGGGGGGTATTGCAACTTTTGGCCATTTTGAGGTGAAATTGTTCCTTTGGGGGGGTATTGCAACTTTTGGCCATTTTGAGGCGAAATTGTTCCTTTGGGGAAGTATTGCAACTTTTGGCCATTTTGAGGCGAAATTGTTCCTTTGGGGAAGTATTGCAACTTTTGGCCATTTTGAGGCGAAATTGTTCCTTTGGTGGGGAATTGCAACTTTTGGCCATTTTGAGGCTAAATTGTTCATTTGGGGGGGTATTGCAACTTTTGGCCATTTTGAGGTGAAATTGTTCCTTTTGGGGGGTATTGCAACTTTTGGCCATTTTGAAGCGAAATTGTTCCTTTGGGGAAGTATTGAAACTTTTGGCCATTTTGAGGCGAAATTGTTCCTTTGGGGGAGGGTATTGCAACTTTTGGCCATTTTGAGGTGAATTTCTTCCTTTGGGGGGGTATTGCAACTTTTGGCCATTTTGAGGCAAAATTGTTCCTTTGGAGGAGTATTGCAACTTTTGGCCATTTTGAGGCGAAATTGTTCCTTTGGAGGGTATTGCAACTTTTGGCCATTTTGAGGCGAAATTTTTCCTTTGGGGGGATATTGCAACTTTTGGCCATTTTGAGGTGAAATTGTTCCTTTGGTGGGTTAAGCAATTTTTTGCAATTTTGAGGCGAATTTGTTCCTTTCAGGGGGGTATTGCAACTTTTTGCAATTTTGAGGCGAATTTTTTTCTTTGGGGGGGTATTGCAACTTTTGACCATTTTGAGGCAAAATTGTCCCCTTTGGGGGGTTTTGCAACTTTTGGCTATTTTGAGGCGAAATTGTTCCTTTGGGGGTTATGCAATTTTTGACCAATTAGAGGCGAAATTGTTCCTTTGGGGGGTATTAGAGGTTTTTGCCATTTTGAGGCGAAATTGTTCCTTTTGGGGGGTATTGGAACTTTTGGCCATTTTCAGGCGAAATTGTTCCTTTGGGGGGGTTTTGCAACTTTTGGCCATTTTGAGGCAAAATTGTTCCATCGGGGGGTATTGCAACTTTTGTCCATTTTGAGGCGAAATTGTTCCTTTGGGGGGGTATTGCAACTTTTTTCCATTTTGAGGTGAATTTCTTCCTTTGGAGGGGTATTGCAACTTTTGGCCATTTTGAGGCGAAATTGTTCCTTTGTTGGGTTATGCAATTTTTTGCAATTTTGAGATGAATTTGTTCCTTTCAGGGGGGTATTGCAACTTTTGGCCATTTTGAGGCAAAATTGTGCCTTTGGGGGGTATTAGAGGTTTTTGCCATTTTGAGGCGAAATTGTTCCTTTTGGGGGGTATTGCAACTTTTGGCCATTTTTTTAGGCGAAATTGTTCCTTTGGGGGGGTATTGCAACTTTTGGCCATTTTGAGGCGAAATTGTTCCTTTGTTGGGTTATGCAATTTTTTGCAATTATGAGATGAATTTGTTCCTTTCAGGGGGCTATTGCAACTTTTTGCCATTTTGAGGCGAAATTGTTCCTTTGGGGGGGTTTTGCAAGTTTTGGCCATTTTGAGGCGAAATTGTTCCTTTGGGGGGTATTGCAACTTTTCGCAATTTTGGGGCGAAATTGATCCTTTGGGGCGTATTGCAACTTTTGGCCATTTTGAGGCAAAATTGTTCCTTTGGGGGGCTATTGCAACTTTTGACCATTTTGAGGCGAAATTGTCCCCTTTGGGGGGTTTTGCAACTTCTGGCTATTTTGAGGCGAAATTGTTCCTTTGGGGGGTTATGCAATTTTTGACCATTTTGAGGCGAAATTGATCCTTTGGGGGGGTATTGCAACTTTTGGCCATTTTGAGGCAAAATTGTTCCTTTGGGACGGTATTGCAACTTTTGGCCATTTTGAGGCGAATTTGTTCCTTTGGGCGGGTTTTGCAACTTTTGGCCATTTTGAGGCGAAATTGTTCCTTCTGAGGGGTATTGCAACTTTTGGTCATTTTGAGGCGAAATTGTCCCCTTTGGGGGGTTTTGCAACTTTTGGCTATTTTAAGGCGAAATTGTTCCTTTGGGGGGTTATGCAATTTTTGACCATTTTGAGGCGAAATTGTTCCTTTGGGGGGGTATTGCAACTTTTGGTTATTTTGAGGCAAAATTGTTCCTTTGGGACGGTATTGCAACTTTTGGCCATTTTCAGGCGAAATTGTTCCTTCGGGGGGGTTTTGCAACTTTTAGCCATTTTGAGGCGAAATTGTTCCTTTGGGGGGTATTGCAACTTTTGTCCATTTTGAGGCGAAATTGTTCCTTTGGGGGGGTATTGCAACTTTTGGCCATTTTGAGGCGAAATTGTTCCTTTGGGGGGTATTCTAACTTTTGGCCATTTTGAGACGAAATTGTTCCTTTGGTGGGGTATTGCAACTTTTGGCCATTTTGAGGCGAAATTGTTCCTTTGGGGGGGTATTGCAACTTTTGGCCATTTTGAGGCGAAATTGTTCCTTTTAGGGGGTATTGCAACTTTTGGCCATTTTTTTAGGCGAAATTGTTCCTTTGGGGGGGTTTTGCAACTTTTGGCCATTTTGAGGTGAATTTCTTCCTTTTGAGGGGTATTGCAACTTTTGGCCATTTTGAGGCGAAATTGTTCCTTTTAGGGGGTATTGCAACTTTTGGCCATTTTTTTAGGCGAAATTGTTCCTTTGGGGGGGTTTTGCAACTTTTGGCCATTTTGAGGCGAAATTGTTCCTTTGGGGGGGTATTGCAACTTTTGGCCATTTTGAGGCGAAATTGTTCCTTTGGGGGGGTATTGCAACTTTTGGCCATTTTGAGGCGAAATTGTTCCTTTGTTGGGTTATGCAATTTTTTGCAATTTTGAGATGAATTTGTTCCTTTCAGGGGGCTATTGCAACTTTTGGCCATTTTGAGGCGAAATTGTTCCTTTGGGGGGTATTAGAGGTTTTGGCCATTTTGAGACGAAATTGTTCCTTTTGGGGGGTATTGCAACTTTTGGCCATTTTCAGGCGAAATTGTTCCTTTGGGGGGGTTTTGCAAGTTTTGGCCATTTTGAGGCGAAATTGTTCCTTTGGGGGGTATTGCAACTTTTCGCAATTTAGGGGCGAAATTGAACCTTTGGGGGTTATTGCAACTTTTGGCCATTTTGAGGCAAAATTGTTCCTTTGGGGGGCTATTGCAACTTTTGACCATTTTGAGGCGAAATTGTCCCCTTTGGGGGGTTTTGCAACTTCTGGCTATTTTGAGGCGAAATTGTTCCTTTGGGGGGGTTATGCAATTTTTGACCATTTTGAGGCGAAATTGTTCCTTTGGGGGGGTATTTCAACTTTTGGCCATTTTGAGGCAAAATTGTTCCTTTGGGACGGTATTGCAACTTTTGGCCATTTTGAGGCGAATTTGTTCCTTTGGGCGGGTATTGCAAATTTTGGCCATATTGAGGCGAAATTGTTCCTTTGGTGGGGTATTGCAACTTTTTGCAATTTTGAGGTAAATGTGTTCCTTTGGGGGGGTGTTGCAACTTTTTGTAATTTTGAGGCGAATTTGTTCCTTGGGGGGGTATTGCAACTTTTGGCCATTTTGAGGCGAAATTGTTCCTTTGGGGGGGTAATGCAACTTTTGGCCATTTTGAGGCGAAATTGTTCCTTTGGGGGGTATTCCAACTTTTGGCCATTTTGAGGCGAAATTGTTCCTTTGGTAGAGTATTGCAACTTTTGGCCATTTTGAGGCGAAATTGTTACTTTGGGGGGGTATTGCAACTTTTCGCCATTTTGAGGCGAAACTGTTCCTTTGGAAGAGTATTGCAACTTTTTGCCACTTTGAGGCGCAAACTGTTCCTTTGGGAGGGTATTGCAACTTTTGGCTATTTTGAGGCGAATTTGTTCCTTTGTGCGGGTATTCCAACTTTTGGCCATCTTGAGGCGAAATTGTTCCTTTGGTGGGGTATTGCAACTTTTGGCCATTTTGAGGCGAAATTGTTCCTTTGGGGGGGTATTACAACTTTTGGCCATTTTGAGGCGAAATTGTTCCTTTGGGGGGGTAATGCAACTTTTGGCCATTTTGAGGCGAAATTGTTCCTTTGTTGGGTAATGCAATTTATTTCAATTTTGAGATGAATTTGTTCCTTTCAGGGGGGTATTGCAACTTTTGGCCATTTTGAGGCGAAATTGTTCCATTGGGGGTATTAGAGGTTTTGGCCATTTTGAGGCGAAATTGTTCCTTTGGGGGGGTATTGACACTTTTGGCCATTTTAAGGCGAAATTGTTCCTTTGGGGGGGTATTGCAACTTTTGGCCATTTTGAGGCGAAATTGTTCCTTTGGGAGGCTAATGCAACTTTTGGCCATTTTGAGGCGAAATTGTTCCTTTGGGCGGGTATTGCAACTTTTGGCCATTTTGAGGCGAAATTGTTCCTTTGTTGGGTTATGCAATTTTTTGCAATTTTGAGATGAATTTGTTCCTTTCAGGGGGGTATTGCAACTTTTGGCCATTTTGAGGCGAAATTGTTCCTTTGGGGGGTATTAGAGGTTTTGGCCATTTTGAGGCGAAATTGTTCCTTTTGGGGGGAATTGCAACTTTTGGCCATTTTCAGGCGAAATTGTTCCTTTGGCGGGGTTTTGCAAGTTTTGGCCATTTTGAGGCGAAATTGTTCCTTTGGGGGGGTAGTGCAACTTTTGGCTATTTTGAGGCGAAATTGTTCCTTTGGGGGGGGTATTTCATCTTTTGGCCATTTTGAGGCGAAATTGTTCCTTTGGGAAGGTAATGCAACTTTTGGCCGTTTTGAGGCGAAATTGTTCCTTTGGGAGGGTATTGCAACTTTTGGCCATTTTGAGGCGAAACTGTTCCTTTGGGAGGGTATTGCAACTTTTGGCCATTTTGAGGCGAATTTGTTCCTTTGGGCGGGTATTGCAACTTTTGGCCATCTTGAGGCGAAATTGTTCCTTTGGTGGGGTATTGCAACTTTTGGCCATTTTGAGGCGAAATTGGTCTTTTGGGGGGTATTGCAACTTTTTGCAATTTTGAGGTGAATTTGTTCCTTTGGGGGGTGTTGCAACTTTTTGTAATTCTGAGGCGAATTTGTTCTTTTAGGTGTGTTCTGCAACTTTTGGCCATTTTGAGGCGAAATTGTTCCTTTGGGGGGGTAATGCAACTTTTGGCCATTTTGAGGCGAAATTGTTCCTTTGGGGGGGTATTCCAACTTTTGGCCATTTTGAGGCGAAATTGTTCCTTTGGGGAAGTATTGCAACTTTTGGCCATTTTGAGGCGAAATTGTTCCTTTGTTGGGTTATGCAATTTTTTGCAATTTTGATATGAATTTGTTCCTTTCAGGGGGGTATTGCAACTTTTGGCCATTTTGAGGCGAAATTGTTCCTTTGGGGGGTATTAGAGGTTTTGGCCATCTTGAGGCGAAATTGTTCCTTTGGTGGGGTATTGCAACTTTTGGCCATTTTGAGGCGAAATTGTTCTTTTGGGGGGTATTGCAACTTTTTGCAATTTTGAGGTGAATTTGTTCCTTTGGGTGGTGTTTCAACTTTTTGTAATTCTGAGGCGAATTTGTTCTTTTGGGGGTGTTCTGCAACTTTTGGCCATTTTGACGCGAAATTGTTCCTTCTGAGGGGTATTGCAACTTTTGGTCATTTTGAGGCGAAATTGTTCCTTTGGGATGGTATTGCAACTTTTGGCCATTTTGAGGCGAAATTGTTCCTTTGGAAGAGTATTGCAGTTTTTGGCCATTTTGAGGCAAAATTGTTCCTTTGGTAGAGTATTGCAACTTTTGGCCATTTTGAGGCGAAATTGTTCCTTTGGGGGGGTATTGCAACTTTTCGCCATTTTGAGGCGAAACTGTTCCTTTGGGAGGGTATTGCAACTTTTGGCCATTTTGAGGCGAGTTTGTTCCTTCGGGGGGGTATTGCAACTTTTGGCCATTTTGAGGCGAAATTGTTCCTTGGGGGGGTATTGCAACTTTTGGCCATTTTGAGGCGAAATTGTTCCTTTGGGGGGGTAATGCAACTTTTGGCCATTTTGAGGCGAAATTGTTCCTTTGGGGGGGTATTCCAACTTTTGGCCATTTTGAGGCGAAATTTTTCATTTGGGGAAGTATTGCAACTTTTGGCCATTTTGAGGCGAAATTGTTCCTTTGTTGGGTTATGCAATTTTTTGCAATTTTGATATGAATTTGTTCCTTTCAGGGGGGTATTGCAACTTTTGGCCATTTTGAGGCGAAATTGTTCCTTTGGGGGGTATTAGAGGTTTTGGCCATTTTGAGGCGAAATTGTTCCTTTTGGGGGGTATTGGAACTTTTGGCCATTTTCAGGCGAAATTGTTCCTTTGGGGGGGTTTTGCAACTTTTGGCCATTTTGAGGCGAAATTGTTCCTTTGGTGGGGTATTGCAACTTTTGACCATTTTGAGGCGAAATTGTTCCTCTGGGGGGTATTGCAACTTTTTGCAATTTTGAGGCGAATTTTTTCCTTTGGGGGGGTATTGCAACTTTTGACCATTTTGAGGCGAAATTGTCCCCTTTGGGGGGTTTTGCAACTTTTGGCTATTTTGAGGCGAAATTGTTCCTTTGGGGGGTTATGCAATTTTTGACCAATTAGAGGCGAAATTGTTCCTTTGGGGGGTATTGCAACTTTTGGCCATTTTGAGGCAAAATTGTTCCTTCTGGGGTATTGCAACTTTTGTCCATTTTGAGGCGAAATTGTTCCTTTGGGGGGGTATTGCAACTTTTTTCCATTTTGAGGTGAATTTCTTCCTTTGGAGGGGTATTGCAACTTTTGGCCATTTTGAGGCGAAATTGTTCCTTTGTTGGGTTATGCAATTTTTTGCAATTTTGAGATGAATTTGTTCCTTTCAGGGGGGTATTGCAACTTTTGGCCATTTTGAGGCAAAATTGTGCCTTTGGGGGGTATTAGAGGTTTTTGCCATTTTGAGGCGAAATTGTTCCTTTTGGGGGGTATTGCAACTTTTGGCCATTTTTTTAGGCGAAATTGTTCCTTTGGGGGGGTATGGCAACTTTTGGCCATTTTGAGGCGAAATTGTTCCTTTGTTGGGTTATGCAATTTTTTGCAATTTTGAGATGAATTTGTTCCTTTCAGGGGGCTATTGCAACTTTTGGCCATTTTGAGGCGAAATTGTTCCTTTGGGGGGTATTAGAGGTTTTGGCCATTTTCAGGCGAAATTGTTCCTTTGGGGGGGTTTTGCAAGTTTTGGCCATTTTGAGGCGAAATTGTTCCTTTGGGGGGTATTGCAACTTTTCGCAATTTTGGGGCAAAATTGTTCCTTTGGGGGGCTATTGCAACTTTTGACCATTTTGAGGCGAAATTGTCCCCTTTGGGGGGTTTTGCAACTTCTGGCTATTTTGAGGCGAAATTGTTCCTTTGGGGGGTTATGCAATTTTTGACCATTTTGAGGCGAAATTGATCCTTTGGGGGGGTATTGCAACTTTTGGCCATTTTGAGGCAAAATTGTTCCTTTGGGACGGTATTGCAACTTTTGGCCATTTTGAGGCGAATTTGTTCCTTTGGGCGGGTATTGCAACTTTTGGCCATCTTGAGGCGAAATTGTTCCTTTGGTGGGGTATTGCAACTTTTTGCAATTTTGAGGTGAATTTGTTCCTTTGGGGGGGTTGCAACTTTTTGTAATTTTGAGGCGAATTTGTTATTTTGGGGGGGTTTTGCAACTTTTGGCCATTTTGAGGCGAAATTGTTCCTTCTGAGGGGTATTGCAACTTTTGGTCATTTTGAGGCGAAATTGTCCCCTTTGGGGGGTTTTGCAACTTTTGGCTATTTTGAGGCGAAATTGTTCCTTTGGGGGGTTATGCAATTTTTGACCATTTTGAGGCGAAATTGTTCCTTTGGGGGGGTATTGCAACTTTTGGTTATTTTGAGGCAAAATTGTTCCTTTGGGACGGTATTGCAACTTTTGGCCATTTTCAGGCGAAATTGTTCCTTCGGGGGGGTTTTGCAACTTTTAGCCATTTTGAGGCGAAATTGTTCCTTTGGGGAGTATTGCAACTTTTGTCCATTTTGAGGCGAAATTGTTCCTTGGGGGGGTATTGCAACTTTTGGCCATTTTGAGGCGAAAATGTTCCTTTGGGGGGGTATTCTAACTTTTGGCCATTTTGAGACGAAATTGTTCCTTTGGTGGGGTATTGCAACTTTTGGCCATTTTAAGGCGAAATTGTTCCTTTGGGGGGGTATTGCAACTTTTGGCCATTTTGAGGCGAAACTGTTCTTTTGGGGGAGGGTATTGCAACTCTCGGCCATTTTGAGGTGAATTTCTTCCTTTTGAGGGGTATTGCAAGTTTTGGCAATTTTGAGGCGAAATTGTTCCTTTTGGGGGGTATTGCAACTTTTGGCCATTTTTTTAGGCGAAATTGTTCCTTTGGGGGGGTTTTGCAACTTTTGGCCATTTTGAAGCGAAATTGTTCCTTTGGGGGGGTATTGCAACTTTTGGCCATTTTGAGGCGAAATTGTTCCTTTGTTGGGTTATGCAATTTTTTGCAATTTTGAGATGAATTTGTTCCTTTCAGGGGGCTATTGCAACTTTTGGCCATTTTGAGGCGAAATTGTTCCTTTTGGGGGTATTGCAACTTTTGGCCATTTTCAGGCGAAATTGTTCCTTTGGGGGGGTTTTGCAAGTGTTGGCCATTTTGAGGCGAAATTGTTCCTTTGGGGGGTATTGCAACTTTTCGCAATTTAGGGGCGAAATTGAACCTTTGGGGGGTATTGCAACTTTTGGCCATTTTGAGGCAAAATTGTTCCTTTGGGGGGCTATTGCAACTTTTGACCATTTTGAGGCAAAATTGTCCCCTTTGGGGGGTTTTGCAACTTTTGGCCATTTTGAGGCGAAATTGTTCCTCTGGGGGGGATTGCAACTTTTGGCCATTTTGAGGTGAATTTGTTCCTTTGGGGGGTGTTGCAACTTTTTGTAATTCTGAGGCGAATTTGTTCTTTTGGGGGTGTTCTGCAACTTTGGCCATTTTGAGGCGAAATTGTTCCTTCTGTGGGGTATTGCAACTTTTGGTCATTTTGAGGCGAAATTGTTCCTTTGGGATGGTATTGCAACTTTTGGCCATTTAGAGGCGAAATTGTTCCTTTGGAAGAGTATTGCAACTTTTGGCAATTTTGAGGCAAAATTGTTCCTTTGAAAGAGTATTGCAACTTTTGGCCATTTTGGGGCGAAACTGTTCCTTTGGGAGGGTATTGCAACTTTTGGCCATTTTGAGGCGAGTTTGTTCCTTTGGGGGGTTATTGCAACTTTTGGCCATTTTGAGGCGAAATTGTTCCTTTGGGGGGGTAATGCAACTTTTGGCCATTTTGAGGCGAAATTGTTCCTTTGGGGGGGTATTCCAACTTTTGGCCATTTTGAGGCGAAATTGTTCCTTTGGGGGGGTATTGCAACTTTTTGCCACTTTGAGGCGCAAACTGTTCCTTTGGGAGGGTATTGCAACTTTTGGCTATTTTGAGGCGAATTTGTTCCTTTGTGCGGGTATTCCAACTTTTGGCCATCTTGAGGCGAAATTGTTCCTTTGGTGGGGTATTGCAACTTTTGGCCATTTTGAGGCGAAATTGTTCCTTTGGGGGGGTATTACAACTTTTGGCCATTTTGAGGCGAAATTGTTCCTTTGGGGGGGTAATGCAACTTTTGGCCATTTTGAGGCGAAATTGTTCCTTTGTTGGGTAATGCAATTTATTTCAATTTTGAGATGAATTTGTTCCTTTCAGGGGGGTATTGCAACTTTTGGCCATTTTAAGGCGAAATTGTTCCTTTGGGGGGTTATGCAATTTTTTGCAATTTTGAGGCGAATTTGTTCTTTTCAGGGGGGTATTGCAACTTTTGGCCATTTTGAGGCGAAATTGTTCCTTTGGTTTGGTATTGCGACTTTTGGCCATTTTGAGGCGAAATTGTTCCTTTGGGGGTATTGCAACTTTTGGCCATTTTGAGGCGAAATTGTTCCTTTGGGGTTTTTGCAACTTTTGGCCATTTTGAGGCGAAATTGTTCCCTTGGGGGGTATTGCAACTTTTTGCAATTTTGAGGCGAATTTGTTCCTTTGGAGGGTGTTGCAACTTTTAGCCATTTTGAGGCGAAATTGTTCCTCTGGGGGGGATTGCAACTTTTGGCCATTTTGAGGCGATATTGTTCCTTTGGGAGGGTATTGCAACTTTTGGCCAATTTGAGGCAAAATTGTTCCTTTAGGGGTTTTGCAACTTTTGGCCATTTTGAGGTTAAATTGTTCCTTTAAGGGGTATTGCAACTTTTCGCCATTTTGAAGCGAAACTGTTCCTTTGGGAGGGTATTGCAACTTTTGGCCATTTTGAGGCGAATTTGTTCCTTTTGGCGGGTATTGCAACTTTTGGCCATCTTGAGGCGAAATTGTTCATTTGGTGGGGTATTACAACTTTTGGCAATTTTGAGGCGAAATTGTTCCTTTGGGGGGGTATTGCAACTTTTGGCCATTTTGAGGCGAAATTTTTCCTTTGGGGGGTATTGCAACTTCTGACCATTTTGAGGCGCATTTGTTCCTTTGGGGGGGTATTGCAAATTTTGGCAATTTTGATGCAAAAATGTTCCTTTGGAGGAGTATTGCAACTTTTGGCCATTTTGAGGCGAATTTGTTTCTTTGGTGGGGTACTGCAACTTTTGGCCATTTTGAGGCGAAATTGTTCCTTTGGGAGGGTATTGCAACTTTTGGCCATTTTGAGGCGAAATTGTTCCTTTGGGGGAGTATTGCAACTTTTGGCAATTTTGAGGCAAAGTTGTTCCTTTGGAAGAGTATTGCAACTTTTGGCCATTTTGAGGCGAAATTGTTCCTTTGAGGTGGTATTGCAACTTTTGGCGATTTTGAGGCGAAACTGTTCCTTTGGGAGGGTATTGACACTTTTGGCCATTTTGAGGTGAATATCTTCCTTTGGGGGGGGTATTGCAACTTTTGGCCATTTTGAGGCAAAATTGTTCCTTTGGGGGGTATTGCAACTTTTGGCCATTTTGAGGCGAAATTTTTCCTTTGGGGGGGTATTGCAACTTTTGGCCATTTTGAGGCGAAATTGTTCCTTTGGTGGGGAATTGCAACTTTTGGCCATTTTGAGGCTAAATTGTTCATTTGGGGGGGTCTTGCAACTTTTGGCCATTTTGAGGTGAAATTGTTCCTTTGGGGGGGTATTGCAACTTTTGGCCATTTTGAAGCGAAATTTTTCCTTTGGGGGGGTATTGCAACTTTTGGCCATTTTGAGGTGAAATTGTTCCTTTGGGGGGGTATTGCAACTTTTGGCCATTTTGAGGCGAAATTGTTCCTTTGGGGAAGTATTGCAACATTTGGCCATTTTGAGGCGAAATTGTTCCTTTGGGGAAGTATTGCAACTTTTGGCCATTTTGAGGCGAAATTGTTCCTTTGGTGGGGAATTGCAACTTTTGGCCATTTTGAGGCTAAATTGTTCATTTGGGGGGGTATTGCAACTTTTGGCCATTTTGAGGTGAAATTGTTCCTTTTGGGGGGTATTGCAACTTTTGGCCATTTTGAAGCGAAATTGTTCCTTTGGGGAAGTATTGAAACTTTTGGCCATTTTGAGGCGAAATTGTTCCTTTGGGGGAGGGTATTGCAACTTTTGGCCATTTTGAGGCGAAATTGTTCCTTTGGGGAAGTATTGCAACATTTGGCCATTTTGAGGCGAAATTGTTCCTTTGGGGAAGTATTGCAACTTTTGGCCATTTTGAGGCGAAATTGTTCCTTTGGTGGGGAATTGCAACTTTTGGCCATTTTGAGGCTAAATTGTTCCTTTGGGGGGGTATTACAACTTTTGGCCATTTTGAGGCGAAATTGTTCCTTTGGGGGGGTAATGCAACTTTTGGCCATTTTGAGGCGAAATTGTTCCTTTGGGGGGGTATTCCAACTTTTGGCCATTTTGAGGCGAAATTGTTCCTTTGGGGGGGTATTGCAACTTTTTGCCACTTTGAGGCGCAAACTGTTCCTTTGGGAGGGTATTGCAACTTTTGGCTATTTTGAGGCGAATTTGTTCCTTTGTGCGGGTATTCCAACTTTTGGCCATCTTGAGGCGAAATTGTTCCTTTGGTGGGGTATTGCAACTTTTGGCCATTTTGAGGCGAAATTGTTCCTTTGGGGGGGTATTACAACTTTTGGCCATTTTGAGGCGAAATTGTTCCTTTGGGGGGGGTAATGCAACTTTTGGCCATTTTGAGGCGAAATTGTTCCTTTGTTGGGTAATGCAATTTATTTCAATTTTGAGATGAATTTGTTCCTTTCAGGGGGGTATTGCAACTTTTGGCCATTTTAAGGCGAAATTGTTCCTTTGGGGGGTTATGCAATTTTTTGCAATTTTGAGGCGAATTTGTTCTTTTCAGGGGGGTATTGCAACTTTTGGCCATTTTGAGGCGAAATTGATCCTTTGGTTTGGTATTGCGACTTTTGGCCATTTTTAGGCGAAATTGTTCCTTTGGGGGTATTGCAACTTTTGGCCATTTTGAGGCGAAATTGTTCCTTTGGGGTTTTTGCAACTTTTGGCCATTTTGAGGCGAAATTGTTCCTTTGGGGTTTTTGCAACTTTTGGCCATTTTGAGGCGAAATTGTTCCCTTGGGGGGTATTGCAACTTTTTGCAATTTTGAGGCGAATTTGTTCCTTTGGAGGGTGTTGCAACTTTTAGCCATTTTGAGGCGAAATTGTTCCTCTGGGGGGGATTGCAACTTTTGGCCATTTTGAGGCGATATTGTTCCTTTGGGGGGGTATTGCAACTTTTGGCCAATTTGAGGCAAAATTGTTTCTTTGGGGGTTTTGCAACTTTTGGCCATTTTGAGGTTAAATTGTTCCTTTGGGGGGTATTGCAACTTTTCGCCATTTTGAAGCGAAACTGTTCCTTTGGGAGGGTATTGCAACTTTTGGCCATTTTGAGGCGAATTTGTTCCTTTTGGCGGGTATTGCAACTTTTGGCCATCTTGAGGCGAAATTGTTCATTTGGTGGGGTATTACAACTTTTGGCAATTTTGAGGCGAAATTGTTCCTTTGGGGGGGTATTGCAACTTTTGGCCATTTTGAGGCGAAATTTTTCCTTTGGGGGGTATTGCAACTTCTGACCATTTTGAGGCGCATTTGTTCCTTTGGGGGGGTATTGCAAATTTTGGCAATTTTGATGCAAAAATGTTCCTTTGGAGGAGTATTGCAACTTTTGGCCATTTTGAGGCGAATTTGTTTCTTTGGTGGGGTACTGCAACTTTTGGCCATTTTGAGGCGAAATTGTTCCTTTGGGAGGGTATTGCAACTTTTGGCCATTTTGAGGCGAAATTGTTCCTTTGGGGGAGTATTGCAACTTTTGGCAATTTTGAGGCAAAGTTGTTCCTTTGGAAGAGTATTGCAACTTTTGGCCATTTTGAGGCGAAATTGTTCCTTTGAGGGGGTATTGCAACTTTTGGCCATTTTGAGGCGAAACTGTTCCTTTGGGAGGGTATTGCAACTTTTGGCCATTTTGAGGTGAATATCTTCCTTTGGGGGGGGGGTATTGCAACTTTTGGCCATTTTGAGGCAAAATTGTTCCTTTGGGGGGTATTGCAACTTTTGGCCATTTTGAGGCGAAATTTTTCCTTTGGGGGGGTATTGCAACTTTTGGCCATTTTGAGGTGAAATTGTTCCTTTGGGGGGGTATTGCAACTTTTGGCCATTTTGAGGCGAAATTGTTCCTTTGGGGAAGTATTGCAACTTTTGGCCATTTTGAGGCGAAATTGTTCCTTTGTGGAAGTATTGCAACTTTTGGCCATTTTGAGGCGAAATTTTTCCTTTGGTGGGGAATTGCAACTTTTGGCCATTTTGAGGCTAAATTGTTCATTTGGGGGGGTCTTGCAACTTTTGGCCATTTTGAGGTGAAATTGTTCCTTTGGGGGGGTATTGCAACTTTTGGCCATTTTGAAGCGAAATTTTTCCTTTGGGGGGGTATTGCAACTTTTGGCCATTTTGAGGTGAAATTGTTCCTTTGGGGGGGTATTGCAACTTTTGGCCATTTTGAGGCGAAATTGTTCCTTTGGGGAAGTATTGCAACTTTTGGCCATTTTGAGGCGAAATTGTTCCTTTGGGGAAGTATTGCAACTTTTGGCCATTTTGAGGCGAAATTGTTCCTTTGGTGGGGAATTGCAACTTTTGGCCATTTTGAGGCTAAATTGTTCATTTGGGGGGGTATTGCAACTTTTGGCCATTTTGAGGTGAAATTGTTCCTTTTGGGGGGTATTGCAACTTTTGGCCATTTTGAAGCGAAATTGTTCCTTTGGGGAAGTATTGAAACTTTTGGCCATTTTGAGGCGAAATTGTTCCTTTGGGGGAGGGTATTGCAACTTTTGGCCATTTTGAGGTGAATTTCTTCCTTTGGGGGGGTATTGCAACTTTTGGCCATTTTGAGGCAAAATTGTTCCTTTGGAGGAGTATTGCAACTTTTGGCCATTTTGAGGCGAAATTGTTCCTTTGGAGGGTATTGCAACTTTTGGCCATTTTGAGGCGAAATTTTTCCTTTGGGGGGATATTGCAACTTTTGGCCATTTTGAGGTGAAATTGTTCCTTTGGTGGGTTAAGCAATTTTTTGCAATTTTGAGGCGAATTTGTTCCTTTCAGGGGGGTATTGCAACTTTTGGCCATTTTGAGGCGAAATTGTTCCTTTGGGGGGTATTGCAACTTTTGGCCATTTTCAAACGAAATTGTTCTTTTGGGGGGGTATTGCAACTTTTTGCAATTTTGAGACGCATTTTTTCCTTTTGGGGGGTAATGCAACTTTTGACTATTTTAAGTCAAAATTGTCCCTTTGGGGGGGTTTTCCAACTTTTGACCATTTTGAGGCGAAATTGTTCCTTTGGGGGGGATAAACAATTGTTTGCAATTTTGAGGCGAATGTGTTCTTTTCAGGGGGGTAATGTAACTTTTGGCCATTTTGAGGCGAAATTGTTCCTTTGGGGGGGTATTTCAAGTTTTGGCCATTTTGAGGTGAAATGTTCCCTTGAGGGGGTATAGCAACTTTTGGCCATTTTGAGGCGAAATTGTTCCCTTGGGGGGTATTGCAACTTTTTGCAATTTTGAGGCAAATTTGTTCCTTTGGAGGGTATTGCAACTTTTGGCCATTTTGAGGCGAAATTTTTTCTTTTGAGGGGTATTGCAACTTCTGACCATTTTGAGGCGTATTTGTTCCTTCAGGGGGTATTGGAAATTATGGCCATTTTGAGGCGAAATTGTTCCTTCTGAGGGGTGTTGCAACTTTTGGTCACTTTGAGGCGAAATTGTTCCTTTGGGATGGTATTGCAACTTTAGGCCATTTTGAGGCGAAATTGTTTCTTTGGTGGGGTATTGCAACTTTTGGCCATTTTGAGACGAAATTGTTCCTTCTGAGGGATATTGCAACTTTTGGTCATTTTGAGGCAAAATTGTTCCTTTGGGAGGATATTGCAACTTTTGGCCATCTTGAGGCGAAATTGTTCCTTTGGTGGGGTATTGCAACTTTTGGCCATTTGAGGCGAAATTGTTTCTTTGGGGGGTATTGCAACTTTTTGCAATTTTGAGGTGAATTTGTTTCTTTGGGGGTGTGCTGCAACTTTTTGTAATTGTGAGGCGAATTTGTTTTTTTGGGGGGTTATTGCAACTTTTGGTCATTTTGAGGCGAAATTGCTCCATTGGGGGGGTATTGCAACTTTTGGCCATTTTGTGGCGAAATTTTTCCTTGGGGGGGTATTGCAACTTCTGACCATTTTAAAGCGTATTTGTTCCTTTGGGGGGTATTGGAAATTTTGGCCATTTTGAGGCGAAATTGTTTCTTCTGAGGGGTATTGCAACTTTTGGCCATTTTGAGGCGAAATTGTTCCTTCTGAGGGGTAGTGCAACTTTTGGTCATTTTGAGGCAAAATTGTTCCTTTGGGATGGTATTGCAACTTTTGGCCAATTTGAGGCGAATTTGTTTCTTTGGTGGGGTATTGCAACTTTTGGCCATTTTGAGGCGAAATTGTTCCTTCTGAGGGGTAGTGCAACTTTTGGCCATTTTGAGGCGAAATTGTTCCATTGGGGGGTATTAGAGGTTTTGGCCATTTTGAGGCGAAATTGTTCCTTTGGGGGGGTATTGACACTTTTGGCCATTTTGAGGCGAAATTGTTCCTTTGGGGGGGTATTGCAACTTTTGGCCATTTTGAGGCGAAATTGTTCCTTTGGGGGAGTATTTCATCTTTTGGCCATTTTGAGGCGAAATTGTTCCTTTGGGAAGGTAATGCAACTTTTGGCCGTTTTGAGGCGAAATTGTTCCTTTGGGGGGGTATTGCAACTTTTGGCCATTTTGAGACGAAATTGTTCCTTTGTTGGGTTATGCAATTTTTTGCAATTTTGAGATGAATTTGTTCCTTTCAGGGGGGTATTGCAACTTTTGGCCATTTTGAGGTGAAATTGTTCCTTTGGGGGGTATTAGAGGTTTTGGCCATTTTGAGGCAAAATTGTTCCTTTTGGGGGGTATTGCAACTTTTGGCCATTTTCAGGCGAAATTGTTCCTTTGGGGGGGTTTTGCAAGTTTTGGCCATTTTGAGGCGAAATTGTTTCTTTGGGGGGTTATGCAATTTTTGACCATTTTGAGGCGAAATTGTTCCTTTGGGAGGGTATTGCATCTTTTGGCCATTTTGAGGCGAAACTGTTCCTTTGGGAGGGTATTGCAACTTTTGGCCATTTTGAGGCGAATTTGTTCCTTTGGGCGGGTATTGCAACTTTTGGCCATCTTGAGGTGAAATTGTTCCTTTGGTGGGGTATTGCAACTTTTGGCCATTTTGAGGCGAAATTGTTCTTTTGGGGGGTATTGCAACTTTTTGCAATTTTGAGGTGAATTTGTTCCTTTGGGGGGTGTTGCAACTTTTTGTAATTCTGAGGCGAATTTTTTCTTTTGGGGGTGTTCTGCAACATTTGGCCATTTTGAGGCGAAATTGTTCCTTTGGGATGGTATTGCAACGTTTGGCCATTTTGAGGCGAAATTGTTCCTTTGGAAGAGTATTGCAACTTTTGGCCATTTTGAGGCAAAATTGTTCCTTTGGAAGAGTATTGCAACTTTTGGCCATTTTGAGGCGAAACTGTTCCTTTGGGAGGGTATTGCAACTTTTGGCCATTTTGAGGCGAGTTTGTTCCTTTGGGAGGGTAATGCAACTTTTGGCCATTTTTAGGCGAAATTGTTCCTTGGGGGGGTATTGCAACTTTTGGCCATTTTGAGGCGAAATTGTTCCTTTGGGGGGGTAATGCAACTTTTGGCCATTTTGAGGCGAAATTGTTCCTTTGGGGGGGTATTCCAACTTTTGGCCATTTTGAGGCGAAATTGTTCCTTTGGTAGAGTATTGCAACTTTTGGCCATTTTGAGGCGAAATTGTTCCTTTGGGGGGGTATTGCAACTTTTCGCCATTTTGAGGCGAAACTGTTCCTTTGGAAGAGTATTGCAACTTTTTGCCACTTTGAGGCGCAAACTGTTCCTTTGGGAGGGTATTGCAACTTTTGGCTATTTTGAGGCGAATTTGTTCCTTTGTGCGGGTATTCCAACTTTTGGCCATCTTGAGGCGAAATTGTTCCTTTGGTGGGGTATTGCAACTTTTGGCCATTTTGAGGCGAAATTGTTCCTTTGGGGGGTTTTACAACTTTTGGCCATTTTTAGGCGAAATTGTTCCTTTGGGGGGGTAATGCAACTTTTGGCCATTTTGAGGTGAAATTGTTCCTTTGTTGGGTAATGCAATTTATTTCAATTTTGAGATGAATTTGTTCCTTTCAGGGGGGTATTGCAACTTTTGGCCATTTTGAGGCGAAATTGTTCCATTGGGGGTATTAGCGGTTTTGGCCATTTTGAGGCGAAATTGTTCCTTTGGGGGGGTATTGACACTTTTGGCCATTTTGAGGCGAAATTGTTCCTTTGGGGGGGTATTGCAACTTTTGGCCATTTTGAGGCGAAATTGTTCCTTTGGGAGGCTAATGCAACTTTTGGCCATTTTGAGGCGAAATTGCTCCTTTGGGCGTGTATTGCAACTTTTGGCCATTTTGAGGCGAAATTGTTCCTTTGTTGGGTTATGCAATTTTTTGCAATTTTGAGATGAATTTGTTCCTTTCAGGGGGGTATTGCAACTTTTGGCCATTTTGAGGCGAAATTGTTCCTTTGGGGGGTATTAGAGGTTTTGGCCATTTTGAGGCGAAATTGTTCCTTTTGGGGGGAATTGCAACTTTTGGCCATTTTCAGGCGAAATTGTTCCTTTGGCGGGGTTTTGCAAGTTTTGGCCATTTTGAGAGGCGAAATTGTTCCTTTGGGGGGGGTAGTGCAACTTTTGGCTATTTTGAGGCGAAATTGTTCCTTTGGGAGGGTATTGCAACTTTTGGCCATTTTGAGGCGAAACTGTTCCTTTGGGAGGGTATTGCAACTTTTGGCCATTTTGAGGCGAATTTGTTCCTTTGGGCGGGTATTGCAACTTTTGGCCATCTTGAGGCGAAATTGTTCCTTTGGTGGGGTATTGCAACTTTTGGCCATTTTGAGGCGAAATTGGTCTTTTGGGGGGTATTGCAACTTTTTGCAATTTTGAGGTGAATTTGTTCCTTTGGGGGGTGTTGCAACTTTTTGTAATTCTGAGGCGAATTTGTTCTTTTGGGGGTGTTCTGCAACTTTTGGCCATTTTGAGGCGAAATTGTTTTTTCTGAGGGGTATTGCAACTTTTGGTCATTTTGAGGCGAAATTGTTCCTTTGGGATGGTATTGCAACTTTTGGCCATTTTGAGGCGAAATTGTTCCTTTGGAAGAGTATTGCAACTTTTGGCCATTTTGAGGCAAAATTGTTCCTTTGGAAGAGTATTGCAACTTTTGGTCATTTTGAGGCGAAATTGTTCCTTTGGGGGGGTATTGCAACTTTTCGCCATTTTGAGGCGAAATTGTTCCTTGGGGGGGTATTGCAACTTTTGGCCATTTTGAGGCGAAATTGTTCCTTGGGGGGGTATTGCAACTTTTGGCCATTTTGAGGCGAAATTGTTCCTTTGGGGGGGTAATGCAACTTTTGGCCATTTTGAGGCGAAATTGTTCCTTTGGGGGGGTATTCCAACTTTTGGCCATTTTAAAGCGAAATTGTTCCTTTGGGGAAGTATTGCAACTTTTGGTCATTTTGAGGCGAAATTGTTCCTTTGTTGGGTTATGCAATTTTTTGCAATTTTGATATGAATTTGTTCCTTTCAGGGGGGTATTGCAACTTTTGGCCATTTTGAGGCGAAATTGTTCCTTTGGGGGGTATTAGAGGTTTTGGCCATCTTGAGGCGAAATTGTTCCTTTGGTGGGGTATTGCAACTTTTGGCCATTTTGAGGCGAAATTGTTCTTTTGGGGGGTATTGCAACTTTTTGCAATTTTGAGGTGAATTTGTTCCTTTGGGTGGTGTTGCAACTTTTTGTAATTCTGAGGCGAATTTGTTCTTTTGGGGGTGTTCTGCAACTTTTGGCCATTTTGAGGCGAAATTGTTCCTTCTGAGGGGTATTGCAACTTTTGGTCATTTTGAGGCGAAATTGTTCCTTTGGGATGGTATTGCAACTTTTGGCCATTTTGAGGCGAAATTGTTCCTTTGGAAGAGTATTGCAACTTTTGGCCATTTTGAGGCAAAATTGTTCCTTTGGTAGAGTATTGCAACTTTTGGCCATTTTGAGGCGAAATTGTTCCTTTGGGGGGGTATTGCAACTTTTGGCCATTTTGAGGCGAAATTGTTCCTTGGGGGGGTATTGCAACTTTTGGCCATTTTGAGGCGAAATTGTTCCTTTGGGGGGGTAATGCAACTTTTGGCCATTTTGAGGCGAAATTGTTCCTTTGGGGGGGTATTCCAACTTTTGGCCATTTTGAGGTGAAATTGTTCATTTGGGGAAGTATTGCAACTTTTGGCCATTTTGAGGCGAAATTGTTCCTTTGTTGGGTTATGCAATTTTTTGCAATTTTGATATGAATTTGTTCCTTTCAGGGGGGTATTGCAACTTTTGGCCATTTTGAGGCGAAATTGTTCCTTTGGGGGGTATTAGAGGTTTTGGCCATTTTGAGGCGAAATTGTTCCTTTTGGGGGGTATTGGAACTTTTGGCCATTTTCAGGCGAAATTGTTCCTTTGGGGGGGTTTTGCAACTTTTGGCCATTTTGAGGCGAAATTGTTCCTTTGGTGGGGTATTGCAACTTTTGACCATTTTGAGGCGAAATTGTTCCTCTGGGGGGTATTGCAACTTTTTGCAATTTTGAGGCGAATTTTTTTCTTTGGGGGGGTATTGCAACTTTTGACCATTTTGAGGCAAAATTGTCCCCTTTGGGGGGTTTTGCAACTTTTGGCTATTTTGAGGCGAAATTGTTCCTTTGGGGGGTTATGCAATTTTTGACCAATTAGAGGCGAAATTGTTCCTTTGGGGGGTATTAGAGGTTTTTGCCATTTTGAGGCGAAATTGTTCCTTTTGGGGGGTATTGCAACTTTTGGCCATTTTTTTAGGCGAAATTGTTCCTTTGGGGGGGTATTGCAACTTTTGGCCATTTTGAGGCGAAATTGTTCCTTTGTTGGGTTATGCAATTTTTTGCAATTTTGAGATGAATTTGTTCCTTTCAGGGGGCTATTGCAACTTTTTGCCATTTTGAGGCGAAATTGTTCCTTTGGGGGGGTTTTGCAAGTTTTGGCCATTTTGAGGCGAAATTGTTCCTTTGGGGGGTATTGCAACTTTTCGCAATTTTGGGGCGAAATTGATCCTTTGGGGCGTATTGCAACTTTTGGCCATTTTGAGGCAAAATTGTTCCTTTGGGGGGCTATTGCAACTTTTGACCATTTTGAGGCGAAATTGTCCCCTTTGGGGGGTTTTGCAACTTCTGGCTATTTTGAGGCGAAATTGTTCCTTTGGGGGGTTATGCAATTTTTGACCATTTTGAGGCGAAATTGATCCTTTGGGGGGGTATTGCAACTTTTGGCCATTTTGAGGCAAAATTGTTCCTTTGGGACGGTATTGCAACTTTTGGCCATTTTGAGGCGAATTTGTTCCTTTGGGCGGGTATTGCAACTTTTGGCCATCTTGAGGCGAAATTGTTCCTTTGGTGGGGTATTGCAACTTTTTGCAATTTTGAGGTGAATTTGTTCCTTTGGAGGGGGTTGCAACTTTTTGTAATTTTGAGGGGAATTTGTTATTTTGGGGGGGTTTTGCAACTTTTGGCCATTTTGAGGCGAAATTGTTCCTTCTGAGGGGTATTGCAACTTTTGGTCATTTTGAGGCGAAATTGTCCCCTTTGGGGGGTTTTGCAACTTTTGGCTATTTTAAGGCGAAATTGTTCCTTTGGGGGGTTATGCAATTTTTGACCATTTTGAGGCGAAATTGTTCCTTTGGGGGGGTATTGCAACTTTTGGTTAATTTGAGGCAAAATTGTTCCTTTGGGACGGTATTGCAACTTTTGGCCATTTTCAGGCGAAATTGTTCCTTCGGGGGGGTTTTGCAACTTTTAGCCATTTTGAGGCGAAATTGTTCCTTTGGGGGGTATTGCAACTTTTGTCCATTTTGAGGCGAAATTGTTCCTTTGGGGGGGTATTGCAACTTTTGGCCATTTTGAGGCGAAATTGTTCCTTTGGGGGGTATTCTAACTTTTGGCCATTTTGAGACGAAATTGTTCCTTTGGTGGGGTATTGCAACTTTTGGCCATTTTGAGGCGAAATTGTTCCTTTGGGGGGGTATTGCAACTTTTGGCCATTTTGAGGCGAAATTGTTCCTTTTAGGGGGTATTGCAACTTTTGGCCATTTTTTTAGGCGAAATTGTTCCTTTGGGGGGGTTTTGCAACTTTTGGCCATTTTGAGGTGAATTTCTTCCTTTTGAGGGGTATTGCAACTTTTGGCCATTTTGAGGCGAAATTGTTCCTTTTAGGGGGTATTGCAACTTTTGGCCATTTTTTTAGGCGAAATTGTTCCTTTGGGGGGGTTTTGCAACTTTTGGCCATTTTGAGGCGAAATTGTTCCTTTGGGGGGGTATTGCAACTTTTGGCCATTTTGAGGCGAAATTGTTCCTTTGGGGGGGTATTGCAACTTTTGGCCATTTTGAGGCGAAATTGTTCCTTTGTTGGGTTATGCAATTTTTTGCAATTTTGAGATGAATTTGTTCCTTTCAGGGGGCTATTGCAACTTTTGGCCATTTTGAGGCGAAATTGTTCCTTTGGGGGGTATTAGAGGTTTTGGCCATTTTGAGGCGAAATTGTTCCTTTTGGGGGGTATTGCAACTTTTGGCCATTTTCAGGCGAAATTGTTCCTTTGGGGGGTTTTGCAAGTTTTGGCCATTTTGAGGCGAAATTGTTCCTTTGGGGGGTATTGCAACTTTTCGCAATTTAGGGGCGAAATTGAACCTTTGGGGGTTATTGCAACTTTTGGCCATTTTGAGGCAAAATTGTTCCTTTGGGGGGCTATTGCAACTTTTGACCATTTTGAGGCGAAATTGTCCCCTTTGGGGGGTTTTGCAACTTCTGGCTATTTTGAGGCGAAATTGTTCCTTTGGGGGGGTTATGCAATTTTTGACCATTTTGAGGCGAAATTGTTCCTTTGGGGGGGTATTTCAACTTTTGGCCATTTTGAGGCAAAATTGTTCCTTTGGGACGGTATTGCAACTTTTGGCCATTTTGAGGCGAATTTGTTCCTTTGGGCGGGTATTGCAAATTTTGGCCATATTGAGGCGAAATTGTTCCTTTGGTGGGGTATTGCAACTTTTTGCAATTTTGAGGTAAATGTGTTCCTTTGGGGGGGTGTTGCAACTTTTTGTAATTTTGAGGCGAATTTGTTCCTTGGGGGGGTATTGCAACTTTTGGCCATTTTGAGGCGAAATTGTTCCTTTGGGGGGGTAATGCAACTTTTGGCCATTTTGAGGCAAAATTGTTCCTTTGGGGGGTATTCCAACTTTTGGCCATTTTGAGGCGAAATTGTTCCTTTGGTAGAGTATTGCAACTTTTGGCCATTTTGAGGCGAAATTGTTACTTTGGGGGGGTATTGCAACTTTTCGCCATTTTGAGGCGAAACTGTTCCTTTGGAAGAGTATTGCAACTTTTTGCCACTTTGAGGCGCAAACTGTTCCTTTGGGAGGGTATTGCAACTTTTGGCTATTTTGAGGCGAATTTGTTCCTTTGTGCGGGTATTCCAACTTTTGGCCATCTTGAGGCGAAATTGTTCCTTTGGTGGGGTATTGCAACTTTTGGCCATTTTGAGGCGAAATTGTTCCTTTGGGGGGGTATTACAACTTTTGGCCATTTTGAGGCGAAATTGTTCCTTTGGGGGGGTAATGCAACTTTTGGCCATTTTGAGGCGAAATTGTTCCTTTGTTGGGTAATGCAATTTATTTCAATTTTGAGATGAATTTGTTCCTTTCAGGGGGGTATTGCAACTTTTGGCCATTTTGAGGCGAAATTGTTCCATTGGGGGTATTAGAGGTTTTGGCCATTTTGAGGCGAAATTGTTCCTTTGGGGGGGTATTGACACTTTTGGCCATTTTAAGGCGAAATTGTTCCTTTGGGGGGGTATTGCAACTTTTGGCCATTTTGAGGCGAAATTGTTCCTTTGGGAGGCTAATGCAACTTTTGGCCATTTTGAGGCGAAATTGTTCCTTTGGGCGGGTATTGCAACTTTTGGCCATTTTGAGGCGAAATTGTTCCTTTGTTGGGTTATGCAATTTTTTGCAATTTTGAGATGAATTTGTTCCTTTCAGGGGGGTATTGCAACTTTTGGCCATTTTGAGGCGAAATTGTTCCTTTGGGGGGTATTAGAGGTTTTGGCCATTTTGAGGCGAAATTGTTCCTTTTGGGGGGAATTGCAACTTTTGGCCATTTTCAGGCGAAATTGTTCCTTTGGCGGGGTTTTGCAAGTTTTGGCCATTTTGAGGCGAAATTGTTCCTTTGGGGGGGTAGTGCAACTTTTGGCTATTTTGAGGCGAAATTGTTCCTTTGGGGGGGGTATTTCATCTTTTGGCCATTTTGAGGCGAAATTGTTCCTTTGGGAAGGTAATGCAACTTTTGGCCGTTTTGAGGCGAAATTGTTCCTTTGGGAGGGTATTGCAACTTTTGGCCATTTTGAGGCGAAACTGTTCCTTTGGGAGGGTATTGCAACTTTTGGCCATTTTGAGGCGAATTTGTTCCTTTGGGCGGGTATTGCAACTTTTGGCCATCTTGAGGCGAAATTGTTCCTTTGGTGGGGTATTGCAACTTTTGGCCATTTTGAGGCGAAATTGGTCTTTTGGGGGGTATTGCAACTTTTTGCAATTCTGAGGCGAATTTGTTCTTTTAGGGGTGTTCTGCAACTTTTGGCCATTTTGAGGCGAAATTGTTCCTTCTGAGGGGTATTGCAACTTTTGGTCATTTTGAGGCGAAATTGTTCCTTTGGGATGGTATTGCAACTTTTGGCCATTTTGAGGCGAAATTGTTCCTTTGGAAGAGTATTGCAACTTTTGGCCATTTTGAGGCAAAATTGTTCCTTTGGAAGAGTATTGCAACTTTTGGCCATTTTGAGACGAAATTGTTCCTTTGGGGGGGTATTGCAACTTTTCGCCATTTTGAGGCGAAACTGTTCCTTTGGGAGGGTATTGCAACTTTTGGCCATTTTGAGGCGAGTTTGTTCCTTTGGGGGGGTATTGCAACTTTTTGCTTATTTTGAGGCGAAATTGTTCCTTGGGGGGGTATTGCAACTTTTGGCCATTTTGAGGCAAAATTGTTCCTTTGGGGGGGTAATGCAACTTTTGGCCATTTTGAGGCGAAATTGTTCCTTTGGGGGGGTATTCCAACTTTTGGCCATTTTGAGGCGAAATTGTTCCTTTGGGGAAGTATTGCAACTTTTGGCCATTTTGAGGCGAAATTGTTCCTTTGTTGGGTTATGCAATTTTTTGCAATTTTGATATGAATTTGTTCCTTTCAGGGGGGTATTGCAACTTTTGGCCATTTTGAGGCGAAATTGTTCTTTTGGGGGGTATTGCAACTTTTTGCAATTTTGAGGTGAATTTGTTCCTTTGGGTGGTGTTGCAACTTTTTGTAATTCTGAGGCGAATTTGTTCTTTTGGGGGTGTTCTGCAACTTTTGGCCATTTTGACGCGAAATTGTTCCTTCTGAGGGGTATTGCAACTTTTGGTCATTTTGAGGCGAAATTGTTCCTTTGGGATGGTATTGCAACTTTTGGCCATTTTGAGGCGAAATTGTTCCTTTGGAAGAGTATTGCAGTGTTTGGCCATTTTGAGGCAAAATTGTTCCTTTGGTAGAGTATTGCAACTTTTGGCCATTTTGAGGCGAAATTGTTCCTTTGGGGGGGTATTGCAACTTTTCGCCATTTTGAGGCGAAACTGTTCCTTTGGGAGGGTATTGCAACTTTTGGCCATTTTGAGGCGAGTTTGTTCCTTTGGGGGGGTATTGCAACTTTTGGCCATTTTGAGGCGAAATTGTTCCTTGGGGGGGTATTGCAACTTTTGGCCATTTTGAGGCGAAATTGTTCCTTTGGGGGGGTAATGCAACTTTTGGCCATTTTGAGGCGAAATTGTTCCTTTGGGGGGGTATTCTAACTTTTGGCCATTTTGAGGCGAAATTTTTCATTTGGGGAAGTATTGCAACTTTTGGCCATTTTGAGGCGAAATTGTTCCTTTGTTGGGTTATGCAATTTTTTGCAATTTTGATATGAATTTGTTCCTTTCAGGGGGGTATTGCAACTTTTGGCCATTTTGAGGCGAAATTGTTCCTTTGGGGGGTATTAGAGGTTTTGGCCATTTTGAGGCGAAATTGTTCCTTTTGGGGGGTATTGGAACTTTTGGCCATTTTCAGGCGAAATTGTTCCTTTGGGGGGGTTTTGCAACTTTTGGCCATTTTGAGGCGAAATTGTTCCTTTGGTGGGGTATTGCAACTTTTGACCATTTTGAGGCGAAATTGTTCCTCTGGGGGGTATTGCAACTTTTTGCAATTTTGAGGCGAATTTTTTCCTTTGGGGGGTTATGCAATTTTTGACCAATTAGAGGCGAAATTGTTCCTTTGGGGGGGTATTGCAACTTTTGGCCATTTTGAGGCAAAATTGTTCCTTCTGGGGTATTGCAACTTTTGTCCATTTTGAGGCGAAATTGTTCCTTGGGGGGGTATTGCAACTTTTTTCCATTTTGAGGTGAATTTCTTCCTTTGGAGGGGTATTGCAACTTTTGGCCATTTTGAGGCGAAATTGTTCCTTTGTTGGGTTATGCAATTTTTTGCAATTTTGAGATGAATTTGTTCCTTTCAGGGGGGTATTGCAACTTTTGGCCATTTTGAGGCAAAATTGTGCCTTTGGGGGGTATTAGAGGTTTTTGCCATTTTGAGGCGAAATTGTTCCTTTTGGGGGGTATTGCAACTTTTGGCCATTTTTTTAGGCGAAATTGTTCCTTTGGGGGGGTATGGCAACTTTTGGCCATTTTGAGGCGAAATTGTTCCTTTGTTGGGTTATGCAATTTCTTGCAATTTTGAGATGAATTTGTTCCTTTCAGGGGGCTATTGCAACTTTTGGCCATTTTGAGGCGAAATTGTTCCTTTGGGGGGTATTAGAGGTTTTGGCCATTTTCAGGAGAAATTGTTCCTTTGGGGGGGTTTTGCAAGTTTTGGCCATTTTGAGGCGAAATTGTTCCTTTGGGGGGTATTGCAACTTTTCGCAATTTTGGGGCAAAATTGTTCCTTTGGGGGGCTATTGCAACTTTTGACCATTTTGAGGCGAAATTGTCCCCTTTGGGGGGTTTTGCAACTTCTGGCTATTTTGAGGCGAAATTGTTCCTTTGGGGGGTTATGCAATTTTTGACCATTTTGAGGCGAAATTGATCCTTTGGGGGGGTATTGCAACTTTTGGCCATTTTGAGGCAAAATTGTTCCTTTGGGACGGTATTGCAACTTTTGGCCATTTTGAGGCGAATTTGTTCCTTTGGGCGGGTATTGCAACTTTTGGCCATCTTGAGGCGAAATTGTTCCTTTGGTGGGGTATTGCAACTTTTTGCAATTTTGAGGTGAATTTGTTCCTTTGGGGGGGTTGCAACTTTTTGTAATTTTGAGGCGAATTTGTTATTTTGGGGGGGTTTTGCAACTTTTGGCCATTTTGAGGCGAAATTGTTCCTTCTGAGGGGTATTGCAACTTTTGGTCATTTTGAGGCGAAATTGTCCCCTTTGGGGGGTTTTGCAACTTTTGGCTATTTTGAGGCGAAATTGTTCCTTTGGGGGGTTATGCAATTTTTGACCATTTTGAGGCGAAATTGTTCCTTTGGGGGGGTATTGCAACTTTTGGTTATTTTGAGGCAAAATTGTTCCTTTGGGACGGTATTGCAACTTTTGGCCATTTTCAGGCGAAATTGTTCCTTCGGGGGGGTTTTGCAACTTTTAGCCATTTTGAGGCGAAATTGTTCCTTTGGGGAGTATTGCAACTTTTGTCCATTTTGAGGCGAAATTGTTCCTTTGGGGGGGTATTGCAACTTTTGGCCATTTTGAGGCGAAAATGTTCCTTTGGGGGGGTATTCTAACTTTTGGCCATTTTGAGACGAAATTGTTCCTTTGGTGGGGTATTGCAACTTTTGGCCATTTTAAGGCGAAATTGTTCCTTTGGGGGGGTATTGCAACTTTTGGCCATTTTGAGGCGAAACTGTTCTTTTGGGGGAGGGTATTGCAACTCTCGGCCATTTTGAGGTGAATTTCTTCCTTTTGAGGGGTATTGCAAGTTTTGGCAATTTTGAGGCGAAATTGTTCCTTTTGGGGGGTATTGCAACTTTTGGCCATTTTTTTAGGCGAAATTGTTCCTTTGGGGGGGTTTTGCAACTTTTGGCCATTTTGAAGCGAAATTGTTCCTTTGGGGGGGTATTGCAACTTTTGGCCATTTTGAGGCGAAATTGTTCCTTTGTTGGGTTATGCAATTTTTTGCAATTTTGAGATGAATTTGTTCCTTTCAGGGGGCTATTGCAACTTTTGGCCATTTTGAGGCGAAATTGTTCCTTTTGGGGGTATTGCAACTTTTGGCCATTTTCAGGCGAAATTGTTCCTTTGGGGGGGTTTTGCAAGTGTTGGCCATTTTGAGGCGAAATTGTTCCTTTGGGGGGTATTGCAACTTTTCGCAATTTAGGGGCGAAATTGAACCTTTGGGGGGTATTGCAACTTTTGGCCATTTTGAGGCAAAATTGTTCCTTTGGGGGGCTATTGCAACTTTTGACCATTTTGAGGCGAAATTGTCCCCTTTGGGGGGTTTTGCAACTTCTGGCTATTTTGAGGCGAAATTGTTCCTTTGGGGGGTTATGCAATTTTTGACCATTTTGAGGCGAAATTGTTCCTTTGGGGGGGTATTTCAACTTTTGGCCATTTTGAGGCAAAATTGATCCTTTGGGACGGTATTGCAACTTTTGGCCATTTTGAGGCGAATTTGTTCCTTTGGGCGGGTATTGCAAATTTTGGCCATATTGAGGCGAAATTGTTCCTTTGGTGGGGTATTGCAACTTTTTGCAATTTTGAGGTAAATTTGTTCCTTTGGGGGGGTGTTGCAACTTTTTGTAATTTTGAGGCGAATTTGTTCTTTTGGGGGGGTTTTGCAACTTTTGGCCATTTTGAGGCGAAATTGTCCCCTTTGGGGGGTTTTGCAACTTTTGGCTATTTTGAGGCGAAATTGTTCCTTTGGGGGGTTATGCAATTTTTGACCATTTTGAGGCGAAATTGTTCCTTTGGGGGGGTATTGCAACTTTTGGCCATTTTGAGGCAAAATTGTTCCTTTGGGACGGTATTGCAACTTTTGGCCATTTTCAGGCGAAATTGTTCCTTCGTGGGGGTTTTGCAACTATTAGCCATTTTGAGGCGAAATTGTTCCTTTGGGGGGTATTGCAACTTTTGTCCATTTTGAGGCGAAATTGTTCCTTTGGGGGGGTATTGCAACTTTTGGCCATTTTGAGGCGAAATTGTTCCTTTGGGGGGTATTCTAACTTTTGGCAATTTGGAGACGAAATTGTTCCTTTGGTGGGGTATTGCATCTTTTGGCCATTTTGAGGCGAAATTGTTCCTTTGGGGGGGTATTGCAACTTTTGGCCATTTTGAGGCGAAACTGTTCTTTTGGGGCAGGGTATTGCAACTTTTGGCCATTTTGAGGTGAATTTCTTCCTTTGCAGGGGTATTGCAACTTTTGTCCATTTTGAGGCGAAATTGTTCCTTTGTTGGGTTATGCAATTTTTCGCAATTTTGAGATGAATTTGTTCCTTTCAGGGGGGTATTGCAACTTTTGGCCATTTTCAGGCGAAATTGTGCCTTTGGGGGGTATTAGAGCTTTTTGCCATTTTGAGGCGAAATTGTTCCTTTTGGGGGGTATTGCAACTTTTGGCCATTTTTTTAGGCGAAGTTGTTCCTTTGGGGGGGTTTTGCAACTTTTGGCCATTTTGAGGCGAAATTGTTCCTTTGGGGGGGTATTGCAACTTTTGGCCATTTTGAGGCGAAATTGTTCCTTTGGGGGGTATTGCAACTTTTGGCCATTTTGAGGCGAAATTGTTCCTTTGTTGGGTTATGCAATTTTTTGCAATTTTGAGATGAATTTGTTCCTTTCAGGGGGCTATTGCAACTTTTGGCCATTTTGAGGCGAAATTGTTCCTTTGGGGGTATTAGAGGTTTTGGCCATTTTGAGGCGAAATTGTTCCTTTTGGGGGGTATTGCAACTTTTGGCCATTTTCAGGCGAAATTGTTCCTTTGGGGGGGTTTTGCAAGTTTTGGTCATTTTGAGGCGAAATTGTTCCTTTGGGGGGTATTGCAACTTTTCGCAATTTAGGGGCGAAATTGAACCTTTGGGGGGTATTGCAACTTTTGGCCATTTTGAGGCAAAATTGTTCCTTTGGGAGGCTATTGCAACTTTTAACCATTTTGAGGCGAAATTGTCCCCTTTGGGGGGTTTTGCAACTTCTGGCTATTTTGAGGCGAAATTGTTCCTTTGGGGGTTATGCAATTTTTGACCATTTTGAGGCGAAATTGTTCCTTTGGGGGGTATTTCAACTTTTGGCCATTTTGAGGCAAAATTGTTCCTTTGGGACGGTATTGCAACTTTTGGCCATTTTGAGGCGAATTTGTTCCTTGGGGCGGGTATTGCAAATTTTGGCCATATTGAGGCGAAATTGTTCCTTTGGTGGGGTATTGCAACTTTTTGCAATTTTGAGGTAAATTTGTTCCTTTGGGGGGGTGTTGCAACTTTTTGTAATTTTGAGGCGAATTTGTTCTTTTGGGGGGGTTTTGCAACTTTTGGCCATTTTGAGGCGAAATTGTTCTTTCTGAGGGGTATTGCAACTTTTGGTCATTTTGAGGCGAAATTGTCCCCTTTGGGGGGTTTTGCAACTTTTGGCTATTTTGAGGCGAAATTGTTCCTTTGGGGGGTTATGCAATTTTTGCCATTTTGAGGCGAAATTGTTCCTTTGGGGGGGTATTGCAACTTTTGGCTATTTTGAGGCGAAATTGTTCCTTTGGGGGGGTATTGCAACTCTTGGCCATTTTAAAGCGAAATTGTTCCTTTGGGGGGCTATTGCAACTTTTGGCAATTTTGAGTCAAAATTGTTCCTTTGGGGGAGTATTTCCACTTTTGGCCATTTTGAGGCCATTTTTGTTCCTTTGGGGGGTTATGCAATTTTTTGCAATTTTGAGGCGAATTTGTTCCTTTCAGGGGGGTATTGCAACTTTTGGCCATTTTGAGGCGAAATTGCTCCTTGGGGGGGTATTGCAACTTTTGGCCATTTTGAGGCGAAATTGTTCCTGTGGGGGTTTTGCAACTTTCGGCCATTTTGAGGCGAAATTGCTCCTTGGGGGGGTATTTCAACTTTTGGCCATTTTGAGGCGAAATTGTTCCTTTGGGGGGTTATGCAATTTTTTGCAATTTGGAGGCGAATTTGTTCCTTTCAGTGGGGTTTTGCAACTTTTGGCCACTTTGAGGCGAAATTGCTCCTTTGGGGGGGTATTGCAACTTTTGGCCATTTTGAGGCGAAATTGTTCCATTGGGGGGTATTGCAACTTTTGGCCATTTTCAGGCGAAATTGTTCCTTTGGGGGGGTATTGCAACTTTTGGCAGTTTTGAGTCAAAATTGTTCCTTTGGGGGAGTATTTCAACTTTTGGCCATTTTGAGGCGAAATTGTTCCTTTGGGGGTTATGCAATTTTTTGCAATTTGGAGGCGAATTTGTTCCTTTCAGGGGGTATTGCAACTTTTGGCCACTTTGAGGCGAAATTGCTCCTTTGGGGGGGTATTGCAACTTTTGGCCATTTTGATGCGAAATTGTTCCTTTGGTGTGGTATTGCAACTTTTTGCAATTTTGAGGCGAATTTGTTCCTTTGGGGGGGTATTGCAAGTTTTTGGCCAGTTTGAGGCGAAATGGTTCCTTTGGGGGGTATTGCAACTTTTGGCCATTTTGAGGCGAAATTGTTCCTTTGGGGGGTATTGCAACTTAAAGCCATTTTGAGGCGAAAATGTTCCTTTGGGGGATATTGCAACTTTTGGCAATTTTGAGGCGAAATTGTTCCATTGGGTGTATTGCAAATTTTGGCCATTTTCAGGCGAGATTGTTCCTTTGGGGGGGTATTGCAACTTTTTGCAATTTTGAGGCGAATTTGTTCCTTTGGGTGGTCTTGCAACTTTTGGCCATTTTGAGGCGAAATTGTTCCTTTGGGGGTTTTGCAACTTTTGACCATTTTGAGGCGAAATTGTTCCTTTTTAGGGAGGTATTGCAACTTCTGGCCATTTTGAGGCGAAATTGTTCCTTTGCGAGGGTATTGCAACTTTTGACCATTTTGAGGCGAAATTGTTCCCTTGCAACTTTTGCAAATTTTGGCTATTTTGAGGCAAAACTGTTCCTTTGAAGGGGTATTGCAACTTTTGATAATTTTGAGGCAAAATTGTTCCTTTGGGGTAGTATTGTAATTTTTGGGCCATTTTGAGGCGAAATTGATCCTTTAGGGGGTATTGCAATTTTGGCCATTTTAAAGCGAAACTGTTTCTTTGGGGGGGTATTGCAACTTCTGGCCCTTTTGAGGCAAAATTGTTCCTTTGGAGGAGTATTGCAACTTTTGGCCATTTTGAGGCGAAATTGTTCCTTTGGAGGGGTATTGCAACTTTTGGCCATTTTGAGGCGAAATTGTTCCTTTGGGGGGGTATTGGAACTTTTGGCCATTTTGAGTCAAAATTGTTCCTTTGGGGGAGTCTTTCAACTTTTGGCCATTTTGAGGCGAAAATATTTCTTTAGGGGGTTATATAATTTTTTGCACTTTTGAGGCGAATTTGTTCCTTTCAGTGGGGTATTGCAACTTTTGCCCATTTTGAGGCGAATTTGTTCCTTTGGGGGGGTATTGTAACTTTTGGCCATTTTGATGCGAAATTGCTCCTTTGGGGGGGTATTGCAACTTTTGGCCATTTTCAGGTGAAATTGTTCCTTTGGGGGGGTATTGCAACTTTTGGCAATTTTTAGTCAAAATTGTTCCTTTGGGGTGGGTATTGCAACATTTGGCCATTTTGAGGCGAAATTGTTCCTTTGGGGGGGTATTGCAACTTTTGACTATTTTGAGGCGAAATTGTTCCTTTGAGGGAGTATTGCAACTTTTGGCCATTTTAAAGCGAAATTGTTCCTTTGGGGGGGGTATTGCAACTTTTGGCAATTTTGAGTCAAAATTGTTCCTTTGGGGGAGTATTTCAACTTTTGGCCATTTTGAGGTGAAATTGTTCCTTTGGGGGGGTATTCCAACTTTTGGCTATTTTGAGGAAAAATTGTTCCTTTGCGGGGGTATTGCAACTTTTGGCCATTTTAAAGCGAAATTGTTCCTTTGGGGGTGTATTGCAACTTTTGGCAATTTTGAGTCAAAATTGTTCCTTTGGGGGAGTATTTCAACTTTTGGCCATTTTGAGGCGAAATTGTTCCTTTGGGGGGTTATGCAATTTTTTGCAATTTTGAGGCGAATTTGTTCCTTTCAGGGGGGTATTGCAACTTTTGGCCATTTTGAGGCGAAATTGCTTCTTTGGGGGGGTATTGCAACTTTTGGCCATTTTGATGCGAAATTGTTCCTTTGGGGGGGGTATTGCAACTTTTTGCAATTTTGATGCGAAATTGTTCCTTTGGAGGGTATTGCAACTTTTGGCCATTTTGAGGCGAAATTGTTCCTTTGGGGGGTTATGCAATTTTTTGCAATTTTAAGACGAATTTGATCCTTTCAGGGGGGTATTGCAACTTTTGGCCATTTTGAGGCGAAATTGCTCCTTTGGGGGGGAATTGCAACTTTTGCCCATTTTGAGGCGAAATTGTTCCTTTGAGGGGTATTGCAACTTTTGGCCATTTTGAGGCGAAATTGTTCCTTTGGGGGGGTATTGCAACTTTTGGCAATTTTGAGTCAAAATTGTTCCTTTGGGGTGGGTATTGCAACTTTTGGCCATTTTGAGGCGAAATTGTTCCTTTGGGGGGGTATTGCAACTTTTGGCTATTTTGAGGCGAAATTGTTCCTTTGGGGGGCTATTGCAACTTTTGGCAATTTTGAGTCAAAATTGTTCCTTTGGGGGAGTAATTCCACTTTTGGCCATTTTGAGGCCATTTTTGTTCCTTTGGGGGGTTATGCAATTTTTTGCAATTTTGAGGCGGGGGTATTGCAGGGGGGTATTGCAACTTTTGGCCATTTTGAACAGAAAATGCTCTTTGGGGGGGTATTGCAACTTTTGGCCATTTTGAGGCAAAATTGTTCCTGTGGGGGTTTTGCAACTTTCGGCCATTTTGAGGCGAAATTGCTCCTTGGGGGGGTATTTCAACTTTTGGCCATTTTGAGGCGAAATTGTTCCTTTGGGGGGTTATGCAATTTTTTGCAATTTGGAGGCGAATTTGTTCCTTTCAGTGGGGTTTTGCAACTTTTGGCCATTTTGAGGCGAAATTGCTCCTTTGGGGGGGTATTGCAACTTTTGGCCATTTTGAGGCGAAATTGTTCCATTGGGGGGTATTGCAACTTTTGGCCATTTTCAGGCGAAATTGTTCCTTTGGGGGGGTATTGCAACTTTTGGCAGTTTTGAGTCAAAATTGTTCCTTTGGGGGAGTATTTCAACTTTTGGCCATTTTGAGGCGAAATTGTTCCTTTGGGGGTTATGCAATTTTTTGCAATTTGGAGGCGAATTTGTTCCTTTCAGGGGGTATTGCAACTTTTGGCCACTTTGAGGCGAAATTGCTCCTTTGGGGGGGTATTGCAACTTTTGGCTATTTTGAGGCGAAATTGTTCCTTTGGGGGGGTATTGGAACTTTTGGCCATTTTGAGTCAAAATTGTTCCTTTGGGGGAGTAGCTCAACTTTTGGCTATTTTGAGGCGACGTTGTTCCTTTGGGGGGTTATGCAATTTTTTGCAATTTTAAGGCGAATTTGTTCCTTTCAGGGGGGTATTGCAACTTTTGCCCATTTTGATGCGAATTTGTTCCTTTGAGGGGGTATTGTAACTTTTGGCCATTTTGATGTGAAATTGCTCCTTTGGGGGTATTGCAACTTTTGGCCATTTTCAGGTGAAATTGTTCCTTTGGGGGGGTATTGCAACTTTTGGCCATTTTGAGGCGAATTTGTTCCTTTGGGGGGTTATTGCAACTTTTGGCTATTTTGAAGCAAAATTGTTCCTTTGGGAGGCTATTGCAACTTTTGGCCATTTTGAGGCGAATTTGTTCCTTTGGGGGGGTATTGGAGCTTTTGGCCATTTTAAGTCAAAATTGTTCCTTTGGGGGAGTATTTCAACTTTTGGCCATTTTGAGGCGAATTTGTTCCTTTGGGGGGTTATGCAATTTCGTTCAATTATAAGGCGAATTTGTTCCTTTCAGGGGGGTATTGCAACTTTTGCCCATTTTGATGCGAAATTGCTCCTTTCGGGGGGTATTGCAACTTTTGGCCATTTTCAGGTGAAATTGTTCCTTTGGGGGGGTATTGCAACTTTTGGCCATTTTGAGGCGAAACTGTTCCGTTGGGGGGGTATTGCAACTTTTGGCCATTTTGAGGCGAAATTGTTCCTTTGGGAAGGTATTGGAACTTTTGGCCATTTTGAGTCAAAATTGTTCCTTTGCGGGAGTATTTCAACTTTTGGCCATTTTGAGGCGAAGTTGTTCCTTTGAGGGTTATGCAATTTTTTGCAATTTTAAGGCAAATTTGTTCCTTTCAGGGGGGTATTGCAACTTTTGCCCATTTTGAGGCGAATTTGTTCCTTTGGGGAGGTATTGTAACTCTTGGCCATTTTGATGCGAAATTGCTCCTTTGAGGGGGTATTGCAACTTTTGGTCATTTTCAGGCGAAATTGTTCCTTTGGGAGGCTATTGCAACTTTTGGCCATTTTGAGGCGAATTTGTCCTTTGGGGGGGTTTTGTAAGTTTTGGCCATTTTGATGTGAAATTGCTCCATTGGGGGGTATTGCAACTTTTGGCCATTTTCAGGTGAAATTGTTCCTTTGGGGGGGTATTGCAACTTTTGGCAATTTTGAGTCAAAATTGTTCCTTTGGGGTGGGTATTGCAACTTTTGGCCATTTTGAGGCGAAATTGTTCCTTTGGGGGGGTATTGCAACTTTTGGCCATTTTGAGGCGAATTTGTTCCTTTGGGGGGGTATTGCAACTTTTGGCTATTTTGAAGCGAAATTGTTCATTTGGGAGGCTATTGCAACTTTTGGCCATTTTGAGGCGAATTTGTTCCTTTGGGGGGGTATTGGAGCTTTTGGCCATTTTAAGTCAAAATTGTTCCTTTGGGGGAGTATTTCAACTTTTGGCCATTTTGAGGTGAAGTTGTTCCTTTGGGGGGTTATGCAATTTTTTGCAATTTTAAGGCGAATTTGTTCCTTTCAGGGGGGTATTGCAACTTTTGCCCATTTTGATGCGAAATTGCTCCTTTCGGGGGTATTGCAACTTTTGGCCATTTTCAGGTGAAATTGTTCCTTCTCGAGGCTATTGCAACTTTTGGCCATTTTGAGGCGAATTTGTCCTTTGGGGGGGTATTGCAACTTTAGGCCATTTTGAGAAGAAATTGTTCCGTTGGGGGGGTATTGCAACTTTTGGCCATTTTGAGGCGAAATTGTTCCTTCTCGAGGCTATTGCAACTTTTGGCCATTTTGAGGCGAAATTGTTCCTTTGGAGGTGTATTGCAACTTTTGGCCATTTTGAGGCGAATTTGTTCCTTTCAGTGGGGTTTTGCAACTTTTGGCCACTTTGAGGCGAAATTGCTCCTTTGGGGGGGTATTGCAACTTTTGGCCATTTTGAGGCGAAATTGTTCCATTGGGGGGTATTGCAACTTTTGGCCATTTTCAGGCGAAATTGTTCCTTTGGGGGGGTATTGCAACTTTTGGCAGTTTTGAGTCAAAATTGTTCCTTTGGGGGAGTATTTCAACTTTTGGCCATTTTGAGGCGAAATTGTTCCTTTGGGGGTTATGCAATTTTTTGCAATTTGGAGGCGAATTTGTTCCTTTCAGGGGGTATTGCAACTTTTGGCCACTTTGAGGCGAAATTGCTCCTTTGGGGGGGTATTGCAACTTTTGGCCATTTTGATGCGAAATTGTTCCTTTGGTGTGGTATTGCAACTTTTTGCAATTTTGAGGCGAATTTGTTCCTTTGGGGGGGGTATTGCAAGTTTTTGGCCAGTTTGAGGCGAAATGGTTCCTTTGGGGGGTATTGCAACTTTTGGCCATTTTGAGGCGAAATTGTTCCTTTGGGGGGTATTGCAACTTAAAGCCATTTTGAGGCGAAAATGTTCCTTTGGGGGATATTGCAACTTTTGGCAATTTTGAGGCGAAATTGTTCCATTGGGTGTATTGCAAATTTTGGCCATTTTCAGGCGAGATTGTTCCTTTGGGGGGGTATTGCAACTTTTTGCAATTTTGAGGCGAATTTGTTCCTTTGGGTGGTCTTGCAACTTTTGGCCATTTTGAGGCGAAATTGTTCCTTTGGGGGTTTTGCAACTTTTGACCATTTTGAGGCGAAATTGTTCCTTTTTAGGGAGGTATTGCAACTTCTGGCCATTTTGAGGCGAAATTGTTCCTTTGCGAGGGTATTGCAACTTTTGACCATTTTGAGGCGAAATTGTTCCCTTGCAACTTTTGCAAATTTTGGCTATTTTGAGGCAAAACTGTTCCTTTGAAGGGGTATTGCAACTTTTGATAATTTTGAGGCAAAATTGTTCCTTTGGGGTAGTATTGTAATTTTTGGGCCATTTTGAGGCGAAATTGATCCTTTAGGGGGTATTGCAATTTTGGCCATTTTAAAGCGAAACTGTTTCTTTGGGGGGGTATTGCAACTTTTGGCCATTTTGAGGCGAAATTGTTCCTTTGGAGGGGTATTGCAACTTTTGGCCATTTTGAGGCGAAATTGTTCCTTTGGGGGGGTATTGGAACTTTTGGCCATTTTGAGTCAAAATTGTTCCTTTGGGGGAGTCTTTCAACTTTTGGCCATTTTGAGGCGAAAATATTTCTTTAGGGGGTTATATAATTTTTTGCACTTTTGAGGCGAATTTGTTCCTTTCAGTGGGGTATTGCAACTTTTGCCCATTTTGAGGCGAATTTGTTCCTTTGGGGGGGTATTGTAACTTTTGGCCATTTTGATGCGAAATTGCTCCTTTGGGGGGGTATTGCAACTTTTGGCCATTTTCAGGTGAAATTGTTCCTTTGGGGGGGTATTGCAACTTTTGGCAATTTTTAGTCAAAATTGTTCCTTTGGGGTGGGTATTGCAACATTTGGCCATTTTGAGGCGAAATTGTTCCTTTGGGGGGGTATTGCAACTTTTGACTATTTTGAGGCGAAATTGTTCCTTTGAGGGAGTATTGCAACTTTTGGCCATTTTAAAGCGAAATTGTTCCTTTGGGGGGGGTATTGCAACTTTTGGCAATTTTGAGTCAAAATTGTTCCTTTGGGGGAGTATTTCAACTTTTGGCCATTTTGAGGTGAAATTGTTCCTTTGGGGGGGTATTCCAACTTTTGGCTATTTTGAGGAAAAATTGTTCCTTTGCGGGGGTATTGCAACTTTTGGCCATTTTAAAGCGAAATTGTTCCTTTGGGGGTGTATTGCAACTTTTGGCAATTTTGAGTCAAAATTGTTCCTTTGGGGGAGTATTTCAACTTTTGGCCATTTTGAGGCGAAATTGTTCCTTTGGGGGGTTATGCAATTTTTTGCAATTTTGAGGCGAATTTGTTCCTTTCAGGGGGGTATTGCAACTTTTGGCCATTTTGAGGCGAAATTGCTTCTTTGGGGGGGTATTGCAACTTTTGGCCATTTTGATGCGAAATTGTTCCTTTGGGGGGGGTATTGCAACTTTTTGCAATTTTGATGCGAAATTGTTCCTTTGGAGGGTATTGCAACTTTTGGCCATTTTGAGGCGAAATTGTTCCTTTGGGGGGTTATGCAATTTTTTGCAATTTTAAGACGAATTTGATCCTTTCAGGGGGGTATTGCAACTTTTGGCCATTTTGAGGCGAAATTGCTCCTTTGGGGGGGAATTGCAACTTTTGCCCATTTTGAGGCGAAATTGTTCCTTTGAGGGGTATTGCAACTTTTGGCCATTTTGAGGCGAAATTGTTCCTTTGGGGGGGTATTGCAACTTTTGGCAATTTTGAGTCAAAATTGTTCCTTTGGGGTGGGTATTGCAACTTTTGGCCATTTTGAGGCGAAATTGTTCCTTTGGGGGGGTATTGCAACTTTTGGCTATTTTGAGGCGAAATTGTTCCTTTGGGGGGCTATTGCAACTTTTGGCAATTTTGAGTCAAAATTGTTCCTTTGGGGGAGTAATTCCACTTTTGGCCATTTTGAGGCCATTTTTGTTCCTTTGGGGGGTTATGCAATTTTTTGCAATTTTGAGGCGGGGGTATTGCAGGGGGGTATTGCAACTTTTGGCCATTTTGAACAGAAAATGCTCTTTGGGGGGGTATTGCAACTTTTGGCCATTTTGAGGCAAAATTGTTCCTGTGGGGGTTTTGCAACTTTCGGCCATTTTGAGGCGAAATTGCTCCTTGGGGGGGTATTTCAACTTTTGGCCATTTTGAGGCGAAATTGTTCCTTTGGGGGGTTATGCAATTTTTTGCAATTTGGAGGCGAATTTGTTCCTTTCAGTGGGGTTTTGCAACTTTTGGCCATTTTGAGGCGAAATTGCTCCTTTGGGGGGGTATTGCAACTTTTGGCCATTTTGAGGCGAAATTGTTCCATTGGGGGGTATTGCAACTTTTGGCCATTTTCAGGCGAAATTGTTCCTTTGGGGGGGTATTGCAACTTTTGGCAGTTTTGAGTCAAAATTGTTCCTTTGGGGGAGTATTTCAACTTTTGGCCATTTTGAGGCGAAATTGTTCCTTTGGGGGTTATGCAATTTTTTGCAATTTGGAGGCGAATTTGTTCCTTTCAGGGGGTATTGCAACTTTTGGCCACTTTGAGGCGAAATTGCTCCTTTGGGGGGGTATTGCAACTTTTGGCTATTTTGAGGCGAAATTGTTCCTTTGGGGGGGTATTGGAACTTTTGGCCATTTTGAGTCAAAATTGTTCCTTTGGGGGAGTAGCTCAACTTTTGGCTATTTTGAGGCGACGTTGTTCCTTTGGGGGGTTATGCAATTTTTTGCAATTTTAAGGCGAATTTGTTCCTTTCAGGGGGGTATTGCAACTTTTGCCCATTTTGATGCGAATTTGTTCCTTTGAGGGGGTATTGTAACTTTTGGCCATTTTGATGTGAAATTGCTCCTTTGGGGGTATTGCAACTTTTGGCCATTTTCAGGTGAAATTGTTCCTTTGGGGGGGTATTGCAACTTTTGGCCATTTTGAGGCGAATTTGTTCCTTTGGGGGGGTATTGCAACTTTTGGCTATTTTGAAGCAAAATTGTTCCTTTGGGAGGCTATTGCAACTTTTGGCCATTTTGAGGCGAATTTGTTCCTTTGGGGGGGTATTGGAGCTTTTGGCCATTTTAAGTCAAAATTGTTCCTTTGGGGGAGTATTTCAACTTTTGGCCATTTTGAGGCGAATTTGTTCCTTTGGGGGGTTATGCAATTTCGTGCAATTATAAGGCGAATTTGTTCCTTTCAGGGGGGTATTGCAACTTTTGCCCATTTTGATGCGAAATTGCTCCTTTCGGGGGGTATTGCAACTTTTGGCCATTTTCAGGTGAAATTGTTCCTTTGGGGGGGTATTGCAACTTTTGGCCATTTTGAGGCGAAACTGTTCCGTTGGGGGGGTATTGCAACTTTTGGCCATTTTGAGGCGAAATTGTTCCTTTGGGAAGGTATTGGAACTTTTGGCCATTTTGAGTCAAAATTGTTCCTTTGCGGGAGTATTTCAACTTTTGGCCATTTTGAGGCGAAGTTGTTCCTTTGAGGGTTATGCAATTTTTTGCAATTTTAAGGCAAATTTGTTCCTTTCAGGGGGGTATTGCAACTTTTGCCCATTTTGAGGCGAATTTGTTCCTTTGGGGAGGTATTGTAACTCTTGGCCATTTTGATGCGAAATTGCTCCTTTGAGGGGGTATTGCAACTTTTGGTCATTTTCAGGCGAAATTGTTCCTTTGGGAGGCTATTGCAACTTTTGGCCATTTTGAGGCGAATTTGTCCTTTGGGGGGGTTTTGTAAGTTTTGGCCATTTTGATGTGAAATTGCTCCATTGGGGGGTATTGCAACTTTTGGCCATTTTCAGGTGAAATTGTTCCTTTGGGGGGGTATTGCAACTTTTGGCAATTTTGAGTCAAAATTGTTCCTTTGGGGTGGGTATTGCAACTTTTGGCCATTTTGAGGCGAAATTGTTCCTTTGGGGGGGTATTGCAACTTTTGGCCATTTTGAGGCGAATTTGTTCCTTTGGGGGGGTATTGCAACTTTTGGCTATTTTGAAGCGAAATTGTTCATTTGGGAGGCTATTGCAACTTTTGGCCATTTTGAGGCGAATTTGTTCCTTTGGGGGGGTATTGGAGCTTTTGGCCATTTTAAGTCAAAATTGTTCCTTTGGGGGAGTATTTCAACTTTTGGCCATTTTGAGGTGAAGTTGTTCCTTTGGGGGGTTATGCAATTTTTTGCAATTTTAAGGCGAATTTGTTCCTTTCAGGGGGGTATTGCAACTTTTGCCCATTTTGATGCGAAATTGCTCCTTTCGGGGGTATTGCAACTTTTGGCCATTTTCAGGTGAAATTGTTCCTTCTCGAGGCTATTGCAACTTTTGGCCATTTTGAGGCGAATTTGTCTTTTGGGGGGGTATTGCAACTTTAGGCCATTTTGAGAAGAAATTGTTCCGTTGGGGGGGTATTGCAACTTTTGGCCATTTTGAGGCGAAATTGTTCCTTCTCGAGGCTATTGCAACTTTTGGCCATTTTGAGGCGAAATTGTTCCTTTGGGGGTGTATTGCAACTTTTGGCCATTTTGAGGCGAATTTGTTCTTTTGGGGGGGTATTGCAACTTTTGGCCATTTTGAGGCGAAATTGTTCCTTTGGGGGGGTATTGCAACTTTTTGCCATTTTGAGGCGAAATTGTTCCTTTGGGATGCTATTGCAACTTTTGGCCATTTTGAGGCGAATTTGTCCTTTGGGGGGGTATTGGAACTTTTGGCCATTTTGAGTCAAAATTGTTCCTTTGGGGGAGTAGCTCAACTTTTGGCCATTTTGAGGCGAAGTTGTTCTTTTGGGGGGTTATGCAATTTTTTGCAATTTTAAGGCGAATTTGTTCCTTTCAGCGTGGTGTTGCAACTTTTGCCCATTTTGAGGCGAATTTGTTCCTTTGGGGGGTATTGTAACTTTTGGCCATTTTGATGTGAAATTGCTCCTTTGGGGGGGTATTGCAACTTTTGGCCATTTTCAGGTGAAATTGTTCCTTTGGGGGGGTATTGCAACTTTTGGCCATTTTGAGGCGAAATTGTTCCTTTGGGGGGTATTGCAACTTTTGGCCATTTTGAGGCGAAATTGTTCCTTTTGGGGGGTATTGCAACTTTTGGCTATTTTGAAGCGAAATTGTTCCTTTGGGAGGCTATTGCAACGTTTCGCCATTTTGAGGCGAATTTGTTCCTTTGGGGGGGTATTGGAGCTTTTGGCCATTTTAAGTCAAAATTGTTCCTTTGGGGGAGTATTTCAACTTTTGGCCATTTTGCGGCGAAGTTGTTCCTTTGGGGGGTTATGCAATTTTTTTGCAATTTTAAAGCGAATTATTTCCTTTCAGGGGGGTATTGCAACTTTTGGCCATTTTGAGGCGAATTTGTTCCTTTAGGGGGGTATTGCAACTTTTGGCCATTTTGAGGCGAAATTGTTCCTTTGGGGGGGTATTGCAACTTTTTGACTATTTTGAGGCGAAATTTTTCCTTTGGGGGAGTATTTCAACTTTTGGCCATTTTGAGGCGAATTGTTCCTTGGGGGGTTATGCAATTTTTTGCAATTTTGAGGCGAATTTGTTCCTTTCAGGGGGGTATTGCAACTTTTGGCCATTTTGAGGCGAAATTGTTCCTTTGGGGGGGTATTGCAACTTTTGGCCATTTTGAGGCGAAATTGTGTCTTTGGGGGGTATTGCAACTTTTGGCCATTTTGAGGCGAATTTGTCCTTTGGGGGGGTATTTGAACTTATGGCCATTTTGAGTCAAAATTGTTCCTTTGGGGGAGTATTTCAACTTTTGGCCATTTTGAGGCGAAATTGTTTCTTTGGGGGGTTATGCAATTTTTTGCAAATTGGAGGCGAATTTGTTCCTTTCAGGGGGGTATTGCAACTTTTGGCCATTTTGAGGCGAATCTGCTCCATTGGGGGGGTATTTCAACTTTTGGCCATTTTGAGGCGAAATTGTTCCTTTGGGGGTGTACTGCAACTTTTGGCCATTTTGAAGCGAATTTGTTCTTTTGGGGAGGAATTGCAACTTTTGGCCATTTTGAGGCGAAATTGTTCCTTTGGGGGGGTATTGCAACTTTTTTCCATTTTGAGGCGAAATTGTTCCTTTGGGGGAGTAATGCAACTTTTGGCCATTTTGAGGCGAAATTGCTCCATTGGGGAGGTATTTCAACTTTTGGCCATTTTGAGGCGAAATTGTTCCTTTGGGGGGGTATTGGAGCTTTTGGCCATTTTGAGTCAAAATTGTTCCTTTGGGGGAGTAGCTCAACTTTTGGCCATTTTGAGGCGACGTTGTTCCTTTGGGGGGTTATGCAATTTTTTGCAATTTTAAGGCGAATTTGTTCCTTTCAGGGGGGTATTGCAACTTTTGCCCATTTTGATGCGAATTTGTTCCTTTGGGGGGTATTGTAACTTTTGGCCATTTTGATGTGAAATTGCTCCTTTGGGGGGGTATTGCAACTTTTTGCCATTTTCCGGTGAAATTGTTCCTTTGGGGGGGTATTGCAACTTTTGGCAATTTTGAGTCAAAATTAATCCTTTGGGGTGGGTATTGCAACTTTTGGCCATTTTGAGGCGAAATTGTTCCTTTGGGGGGGTATTGCAACTTTTGGCTATTTTGAGGCGAATTTGTTCCTTTGGGGGGGTATTGCAACTTTTGGCCATTTAGAGGCGAAATTGTTCCTTTGGGGGGGTATTGCAACTTTTGGCTATTTTGAGGCGAAATTGTTTCTTTGGGTGGGTATTGCAACTTTTGGCCATTTTGAGGCGAAATTGTTCCTTTGGGAGGCTATTGCATCTTTTGGCCATTTTGAGGCGAAATTGTTCCTTGGGGGGGTTATGCAATTTTTTTGCAATTTTGAGGCGACTTTGTTCCTTTCAGGGGGGTATTGCAACTTTTGGCCATTTTGAGGCGAAATTGTTCCTTTGGGGGGGTATTGCAACTTCTGGCCATTTTGAGGCGAACTTGTTTCTTTGGGGGGGTATTACAACTTTTGGCTATTTTGAGGCGAAATTGTTTCTTTGGGGGGTATTGCAACTTTTGGCCATTTTGATGCGAAATTGTTCCTTTGGGGGGTATTGCAACTTTTGGCCATTTTAAGGCGAAATTGTTCCTTTGGGAGGCTATTGCAACTTTTGGCCAATTTGAGGCGAATTTGTCCTTTGGGGGGGTATTGGAACTTTTGGCCATTTTGAGTCAAAATTGTTCCTTTGGGGGAGTATTTCAACTTTTTGCCATTTTGAGGCGAAATTGTTCCTTTGGGGGGTGTATTGCAACTTTTGGCCATTTTGAGGCGAATTAGTTCCTTTGGGGGGGTAATGCAACTTTTGGCCATTTTGAGGCGAAATTGTTCCTTTGGGAGGGTATTGCAACTTTTGGCCATTTTGAGGCGAAATTGTTCCTTTGGGAGGCTATTGCAACTTTTGGCCATTTTGAGGCGAATTTGTCCTTTGGGGGGTATTGGAACTTTTGGCCATTTTGAGTCAAAATTGTTCCTTTGGGGGAGTAGTTCAACTTTTGGCCATTTTGAAGCGAAGTTGTTCCTTTGGGGGGTTATGCAATTTTTTTTGCAATTTTAAGCCGAATTTGTTCCTTTCAGGGGGGTATTGCAACTTTTGCCCATTTTGAGGCAAATTTGTTCCTTTGGGGGGGTATTGTAACTTTTGGCCATTTTAAGTCAAAATTGTTCCTTTGGGGGAGTATTTCAACTTTTGGTCATTTTGAGGTGAAGTTGTTCCTTTGGGGGGTTATGCAATTTTTTGCAATTTGGAGGCGAATTTTTTCCTTTCAGGGGGGTATTTCAACTTTTGGCCATTTTCAGGCGAATTGTTCCTTTGGGGGTGTATTGCAACTTTTAACCATTTTGAGGCGAATTTAGTCCTTTGGGGGGGTATTGCAACTTTTGGCCATTTTGAGGCGAAATTGTTCCTTTGGGGGGTATTGCAACTTTTGGCCATTTTGAGGCGAAATTGTTCCTTTGGGAGGCTATTGCAACTTTTGGCCATTTTGAAGCGAATTTGTCCTTTGGGGTATTGGAACTTTTGGCCATTTTGAGAAAAAATTGTTCCTTTGGGGGAGTAGTTCAACTTTTGGCCATTTTGAGGCGAAGTTGTTCCTTTGGGGGTTATGCAATTCTTTGCAATTTCAAGGCAAATTTGTTCCTTTCAGGGAGGTATTGCAACTTTTGCCCATTTTGATGCGAAATTGCTCCTTTCGGGGGGTATTGCAACTTTTGGCCATTTTCAGGTGAAATTGTTCCTTTGGGGGGGTATTGCAACTTTTGGCAATTTTGAGTCAAAATTGTTCCTTTGGGGTGGGAATTGCAACTTTTGGCCATTTTGAGGCAAATTTGTTCCTTTGGGGGGTATTGCAACTTTTGGCCATTTTGAGGCGAAATTGCTCCTTTGGGGGGGTATTGCAACTTTTGGCCATTTTGAGGCGAAGTTGTTCCTTTGGGGGTTTTGCAACTTTTGGCAGTTTTGAGTCAAAATTGTTCCTTTGGGGGAGTATTGTAATTTTTGGGCCATTTTGAGGCGATATTGATCCTTTGGGGGGGATATTGCAACTTTTGGCCATTTTGAGGCGAAATTGTTCCTTTGGGGGGTATTGCAATTTTGGCCATTTTGAGGCGAAACTGTTCCTTTGGGGGGGTATTGAAACTTCTTTCCCTTTTGAGGCAAAATTGTTCCTTTGGGGGAGTATTTCAACTTTTGGCCATTTTGAGGTGAAGTTGTTCCTTTGGGGGGTTATGCAATTTTTTGCAATTTGGAGGCGAATTTTTTCCTTTCAGGGGGGTATTTCAACTTTTGGCCATTTTCAGGCGAAATTGTTCCTTTGGGGGTGTATTGCAACTTTTGGCCATTTTGAGGCGAAATTGTTCCTTTGGGGGGTATTGCAACTTTTGGCCATTTTGAGGCGAAATTGTTCCTTTGGGAGGCTATTGCAACTTTTGGCCATTTTGAAGCGAATTTGTCCTTTGGGGGTATTGGAACTTTTGGCCATTTTGAGTCAAAATTGTTCCTTTGGGGGAGTAGTTCAACTTTTGGCCATTTTGAGGCGAAATTGTTCCTTTGAGGGGGTATTGCAACTTCTGGCCATTTTAAAGCGAAATTGTTCCTTTGGGGGGGTATTGCAACTTTTGGCAATTTTGAGTCAAAATTGTTCCTTTGGGGGAGTATTTCAACTTTTGGCCATTTTGAGGCGAAATTGTTCCTTTGGGGGGTTATGCAATTTTTTGCAATTTTGAGGCGAATTTGTTCCTTTCAGGGGGTATTGCAACTTTTGACTATTTTGAGGCGAAATTGTTCCTTTGGGGGGGTATTCCAACTTTTGGCTATTTTGAGGAAAAATTGTTCCTTTGGGGGGGTATATCAACTTTTGGCCATTTTAAAGCGAAATTGTTCCTTTGGGTGGGTATTGCAACTTTTGGCAATTTTGAGTCAAAATTGTTCCTTTGGGGGAGTATTTCAACTTTTGGCCATTTTGAGGCGAAATTGTTCCTTTGGGGGGTTATGCAATTTTTTGCCATTTTGGTGCGAATTTATTCCTTTCAGGGGGGTATTGCAACTTTTGGCCATTTTGAGGCGAAATTGCTCCTTTGGGGGGGTTATGCAACTTTTTGCCATTTTGAGGCGAAATTGTTCCTTTGGGGGGTATTGCAACTTTTGGCCATTTTGAGGCGAATTTTTTTCCTTTGGGGGGGTATTGCAACTTTTGGCCATTTTGAGGCGAAATTGTTCCTTTGGGGGGGTATTGCAACTTTTGGCCATTTTGAGGTGAAATTGTTCCTTTGGGAGGCTATTGCAACTTTTGGCCATTTTGAGGCGAATTTGTTTCTTTGGGGGGGTATTGAAACTTTTGGCCATTTTGAGTCAAAATTGTTTCTTTGGGGAGTATTTCAACTTTTGGCCATTTTGAGGCGAAATTGTTCCTTTGGGGGTTATGCAATTTTTTTCAATTTTAAGACGAATTTGTTCCTTTCAGGGGGGTATTGCAACTTTTGCCCATTTTGAGGCGAATTTTTTCCTTTGGGGGTTTATTGCAACTGTTGGCCATTTTGAGGTGAAATTGTTTCTTTGGGGGGGTATTGCAACTTTTGGCCAATTTCAGGTGAAATTGTTCCTTTGGGGGGGGTATTGTAACTTTTGGGCATTTTGATGCGAAATTGCTCCTTTGGGGGGGTATTGCAACTTTTGGCCATTTTTAGGTGAAATTGTTCCTTTGGGGGGGTATTGCAACTTTTGGCAATTTTGAGTCAAAATTGTTCCTTTGGGGTGGGTATTGCAACTTTTGGCCATTTTGAGGCGAAATTGTTCCTTTGGGGGGGTATTGCAACTTTTGGCAATTTTGAGGCGAATTTGTTCCTTTGGGGGGGTATTGCAACTTTTGGCCATTTTGAGGCGAATTTGTCCTTTGGGGGGGTATTGGAACTTTTGGCCATTTTGAGTCAAAATTGTTCCTTTGGGGGAGTAGCTCAACTTTTGGCCATTTTGAGGCGAAGTTGTTCCTTTGGGGGGTTATGCAATTTTTTGCAATTTTAAGGCGAATTTGTTCCTTTCAGCGTGGTATTGCAACTTTTGCCCATTTTGAGGCGAAATTGTTCCTTTGGGAGGGTATTGCAACTTTTGGCCATTTTGAGGCGAATTTGTTCCTTTGGGGGGGTATTGCAACTTTTGGCTATTTTGAAGCGAAATTGTTCCTCTGGGAGGCTATTGCAACTTTTGGCCATTTTGAGGCGAATTTGTTCCTTTGGGGGGGTATTGGAGCTTTTGGCCATTTTAAGTCAAAATTGTTCCTTTGGGGGAGTATTTCAACTTTTGGCCATTTTGAGGCGAAGTTGTTCCTTTGGGGGGTTATGCAATTTTTTGCAATTTTAAGGCGAATTATTTCCTTTCAGGGGGGTATTGCAACTTTTGCCCACTTTGATGCGAAATTGCTCCTTTCGGGGGGTATTGCAACTTTTGGCCATTTTCAGGTGAAATTGTTCCTTTGGGGGGGTATTGCAACTATTGGCAATTTTGAGTCAAAATTAATCCTTTGGGGTGGGTATTGCAACTTTTGGCCATTTTGAGGCGAAATTGTTCCTTTGGGGGGGTATTGCAACTTTTGGCTATTTTGAGGCAAATTTGTTCCTTTGGGGGGGTATTGCAACTTTTGGCCATTTAGAGGCGAAATTGTTCCTTTGGGGGGGTATTGCAACTTTTGGCTATTTTGAGGCGAAATTGTTTCTTTGGGTGGGTATTGCAACTTTTGGCCATTTTGAGGCGAAATTGTTCCTTTGGGAGGCTATTGCAACTTTTGGCAATTTTGAGACAAAATTGTTCCTTTGGGGGAGTATTTCAACTTTTGGCCATTTTGAGGCGAAATTGTTCCTTTGGGGGGGTTATGCAATTTTTTGCAATTTTGAGGCGACTTTGTTCCTTTCAGGGGGGTATTGCAACTTTTGGCCATTTTGAGGCGAAATTGTTCCTTTGGGGGGGTATTGCAACTTCTGGCCATTTTGAGGCGAAATTGTTTCTTTGGGGGGGTATTACAACTTTTGGCTATTTTGAGGCGAAATTGTTTCTTTGGGGGGTATTGCAACTTTTGGCCATTTTGATGCGAAATTGTTCCTTTGTAGGGTATTGCAACTTTTGGCCATTTTCAGGCGAAATTGTTCCTTTGGGAGGCTATTGCAACTTTTGGCCAATTTGAGGCGAATTTGTCCTTGGGGGAGTATTGGAACTTTTGGCCATTTTGAGTCAAAATTGTTCCTTTGGGGGAGTATTTCAACTTTTGGCCATTTTGAGGCGAAATTGTTCCTTTGGGGGTGTATTGCAACTTTTGGCCATTTTGAGGCGAATTTGTTCCTTTGGGGGGGTATTGCAACTTTTGGCCATTTTGAGGCGAAATTGTTCCTTTGGGGGGGTATTGCAACTTTTGGCCATTTTGAGGCGAAATTGTTCCTTTGGGGGTGTTTCAATTTTGGCCATTTTGAGGCGAAACTGTTCCTATGGGGGGGTATTGCAACTTCTTTCCCTCTTGAGGCAAAATTGTTCCTTTGGAGGAGTATTGCAACTTTTGGCCATTTTGAGGCGAAATTGTTCTTTTGGGGGGGTATTGCATCTTTTGGCCATTTTGAGGCGAATTTGTTCCTTTGGGGGGTATTGAAACTTTTGGCCATTTTGAGGCGAAATTGTTCCTTTGGGGGGTATTGCAACTTTTGGCCATTTTGAGGCGAAATTGTTCCTTTGGGAGGCTATTGCAACTTTTGGCCATTTTGAGGCGAATTTGTTCCTTTGGGGGGTATTGGAACTTTTGGCCATTTTGAGTCAAAATTGTTCCTTTGGGAGAGTAGTTCAACTTTTGGCCATTTTGAAGCGAAGTTGTTCCTTTGGGGGGTTATGCAATTTTTTGCAATTTTAAGCCGAATTTGTTCCTTTCAGGGGGGTATTGCAACTTTTGCCCATTTTGAGGCGAATTTGTTCCTTTGGGGGGTATTGTAACTTTTGGCCATTTTAAGTCAAAATTATTCCTTTGGGGGAGTATTTCAACTTTTGGCCATTTTGAGGCGAAGTTGTTCCTTTGGGGGGTTATGCAATTTTTTGCAATTTGGAGGCGAATTTTTTCCTTTCAGGGGGGTATTTCAACTTTTGGCCATTTTCAGGCGAAATTGTTCCTTTGGGGGTGTATTGCAACTTTTGGCCATTTTGAGGCGAATTTGTTCCTTTGGGGGGGTATTGCAACTTTTGGCCATTTTGAGGCGAAATTGTTCCTTTGGGGGGGTATTGCAACTTTTGGCCATTTTGAGGTGAGATTGTTCCTTTGGGAGGCTATTGCAACTTTTGGCCATTTTGAGGCGAATTTGTCCTTTGGGGGTATTGGAACTTTTGGCCATTTTCAGTCAAAATTGTTCCTTTGGGGGAGTAGTTCAACTTTTGGCCATTTTGAGGCGAAGTTGTTCCTTTGGGGGTTATGCAATTTTTTGCAATTTTAAGGCGAATTTGTTCCTTTCAGGGAGGTATTGCAACTTTTGCCCATTTTGATGCGAAATTGCTCCTTTCGGGGGGTATTGCAACTTTTGGCCATTTTGAGTCAAAATTGTTTCTTTGGGGAGTATTTCAACTTTTGGCCATTTTGAGGCGAAATTGTTCCTTTGGGGGTTATGCAATTTTTTGCAATTTTAAGACGAATTTGTTCCTTTCAGGGGGGTATTGCAACTTTTGCCCATTTTGAGCGGAATTTTTTCCTTTGGGGGTTTATTGCAACTGTTGGCCATTTTGAGGCGAAATTGTTTCTTTGGGGGGGTATTGCAACTTTTGGCCATTTTGAGGTGAAATTGTTCCTTTGGGAGGCTATTGCAACTTTTGGCCAATGTCAGGTGAAATTGTTCCTTTGGGGGGGTATTACAACTTTTGGCAATTTTGAGGCGAAATTGCTTCTTTGGGGGTATTGCAAATTTTGGCCATTTTCAGGCGAAATTGTTCCTTTGGGGGGTATTGCAACTTTTTGCAATTTTGAGGCGAATTTGTTCCTTTGGGGGGTAATGCAACTTTTGGCCATTTTGAGGAGAAATTGTTCCTTTGGGGGTTTTGCAACTTTTGACCATTTTGAGACGAAATTGTTCCTTTTTAGGGGGGTATTGCAACTTCTGGCCATTTTGAGGTGAAATTGTTCCTTTGCGAGGGTATTGCAACTTTTGACCATTTTGAGGCGAAATTGTTCCCTTGCAACTTTTGCAACTTTTGGCCATTTTGAGGCAAAACTGTTCCTTAGAAGGGGTATTGCAACTTTTGGTAATTTTGAGGCAAAACTGTTCCTTTGGGGTAGTATTTTAATTTTTGGGCCATTTTGAGGCGAAATTGATCCTTTGGGGGGGATATTACAACTTTGGCCATTTTGAGGCGAAATTGTTCCTTTGGGGGGTGTTGCAACTTTTGGCCATTTTGAGGCGAACTTGTTCCTTTGGGGGGTATTGCAATTTTGGCCATTTTGAGGCGAAACTGTTCCTATGGGGGGTATTGCAACTTCTTTCCCTCTTGAGGCAAAATTGTTCCTTTGGAGGAGTATTGCAACTTTTGGCCATTTTGATGCGAAATTGTTCTTTTGGGGGGGTATTGCAACTTTTGGCCATTTTGAGGCGAATTTGTTCCTTTGGGGGGTATTGAAACTTTTGGCCATTTTGAGGCGAATTTGTTCCTTTGGGGGGTATTGAAACTTTTGGCCATTTTGAGGCGAAATTGTTCCTTTGGGAGGCTATTGCAACTTTTGGCCATTTTGAGGCGAATTTGTTCCTTTGGGGGGGTATTGGAACTTTTGGCCATTTTGAGTCAAAATTGTTCCTTTGGGAGGTATTTCAAATTTTGGCCATTTTGAGACTCAGTTGTTCTATTGGGGGGTTATAGAATTTTTTGCAATTTTAAGGCGGATTTGTTCCTTTCAGGGGGGTATTGCATTTTTTGCCCATTTTGAGGCGAATTTGTTCCTTTGGGGGGGTATTGTAACTTTTGGCCATTTTGATGCGAAATTGCTCCTTTGGGGGGATATTGCAACTTTTGGCAATTTTGAGTCAAAATTGTTACTTTGGTGTGGGTATTGCAACTTTTGGCCATTTTGAGGCGAAATTGTTCCTTTGGGGGGGTATTGCAACTTTTGGCAATTTTGAGGCGAATTTGTTCCTTTGGGGGGGTATTGCAACTTTTGGCCATTTTGAGGCGAATTTCTTCCTTTGGGGGGTATTGAAACTTTTGGCCATTTTGAGGCGAAATTGTTCCTTTGGGGGGTATTGCAACTTTTGGCCATTTTGAGGCGAAATTGTTCCTTTCGGGGGTATTGCAACTTTTGGCCATTTTCAGGCGAAATTGTTCCTTTGGGAGGCTATTGCAACTTTTGGCCATTTTGAGGCGAATTTGTCCTTTGGGGGGGTATTGGAAGTTTTGGCCATTTTGAGTCAAAATTGTTCCTTTGGGGGAGTATTTCAGCTTTTGGCCATTTTGAGGCGAAATTGTTACTTTGGGGGGTTATACAATTTTTTGCAATTTGGAGGCGAATTTGTTCTTTTAGGGGGTATTGCAACTTTTGGCCATTTTGAGGCAAAATTGTTCCTTTGGGGGGGTATTGCAACTTTTTGCCATTTTGAGGCGAAATTGTTCCTTTGGGATGCTATTGCAACTTTTGGCCATTTTGAGGCGAATTTGTCCTTTGGGGGGGGTATTGGAACTTTTGGCCATTTTGAGTCAAAATAGTTCCTTTGGGGGAGTAGCTCAACTTTTGGCCATTTTGAGGCGAAGTTGTTCCTTTGGGGGGGTTATGCAATTTTTTGCAATTTTAAGGCGAATTTGTTCCTTTCAGGGGGGTATTGCAACTTTTGCCCATTTTGAGGCGAATTTGTTCCTTTGGGGGGGTATTGCAACTTTTTGGCTATTTTGAGGCGAAATTTTTCCTTTGGGGGAGTATTTCAACTTTTGGCCATTTTGAGGCGAAATTGTTCCTTGGGGGGGTTATGCAATTTTTTGCAATTTTGAGGCGAATTTGTTCCTTTCAGGGGGGTATTGCAACTTTTGGCCATTTTGAGGCGAAATTGTTCCTTTGGGGGGGTATTGCAACTTTTGGCCATTTTGAGGCGAAATTGCTCCTTTGGGGGGGTATTGCAACTTTTGGCCATTTTGAGGCGAAATTGTTCCTTTGGGGGTTTTGCAACTTTTGGCAGTTTTGAGTCAAAATTGTTCCTTTGGGGGAGTATTGTAATTTTTGGGCCATTTTGAGGCGATATCGATCCTTTGGGGGGGATATTACAACTTTTGGCCATTTTGAGGCGAAATTGTTCCTTTGGGGGGTATTGCAATTTTGGCCATTTTGAGGCGAAACTGTTCCTTTGGGGGGGTATTGCAACTTCTTTCCCTTTTGAAGCAAAATTGTTCCTTTGGAGGAGTATTGCAACTTTTGGCCATTTTGAGGCGAAATTGTTCCTTTGAGGGGGTATTGCAACTTCTGGCCATTTTAAAGCGAAATTGTTCCTTTGGGGGGGTATTGCAACTTTTGGCAATTTTGAGTCAAAATTGTTCCTTTGGGGGAGTATTTCAACTTTTGGCCATTTTGAGGCGAAATTGTTCCTTTGGGGGGTTATGCAATTTTTTGCAATTTTGAGGCGAATTTGTTCCTTTCAGGGGGGTATTGCAACTTTTGACTATTTTGAGGCGAAATTGTTCCTTTGGGGGGGTATTCCAACTTTTGGCTATTTTGAGGAAAAATTGTTCCTTTGGGGGGGTATATCAACTTTTGGCCATTTTAAAGCGAAATTGTTCCTTTGGGTGGGTATTGCAACTTTTGGCAATTTTGAGTCAAAATTGTTCCTTTGGGGGAGTATTTCAACTTTTGGCCATTTTGAGGCGAAATTGTTCCTTTGGGGGGTTATGCAATTTTTTGCAATTTTGGTGCGAATTTATTCCTTTCAGGGGGGTATTGCAACTTTTGGCCATTTTGAGGCGAAATTGCTCCTTTGGGGGGGTTATGCAACTTTTTGCCATTTTGAGGCGAAATTGTTCCTTTGGGGGGGTATTGCAACTTTTGGCCATTTTGATGCGAAATTGTTCCTTTGGTGTGGTATTGCAACTTTTTGCAATTTTGAGGCGAATTTGTTCCTTTGGGGGGTATTGCAAGTTTTTGGCCAGTTTGAGGCGAAATGGTTCCTTTGGGGGGTATTGCAACTTTTGGCCATTTTGAGGCGAAATTGTTCCTTTGGGAGGTATTGCAGCTTATGGCCATTTTGAGGCGAAAATGTTCCTTTGGGGGATATTGCAACTTTTGGCAATTTTGAGGCGAAATTGTTCCATTGGGTGTATTGCAAATTTTGGCCATTTTCAGGCGAGATTGTTCCTTTGGGGGGGTATTGCAACTTTTTGCAATTTTGAGGCGAATTTGTTCCTTTGGGTGGTCTTGCAACTTTTGGCCATTTTGAGGCGAAATTGTTCCTTTGGGGGTTTTGCAACTTTTGACCATTTTGAGGCGAAATTGTTCCTTTTTAGGGAGGTATTGCAACTTCTGGCCATTTTGAGGCGAAATTGTTCCTTTGCGAGGGTATTGCAACTTTTGACCATTTTGAGGCGAAATTGTTCCCTTGCAACTTTTGCAAATTTTAGCTATTTTGAGGCAAAACTGTTCCTTTGAAGGGGTATTGCAACTTTTGATAATTTTGAGGCAAAATTGTTCCTTTGGGGTAGTATTGTAATTTTTGGGCCATTTTGAGACGAAATTGATCCTTTAGGGGGGGAAATTGCAACTTTTGGCCATTTTGAGGCGAAATTGTTCCTTTGGGGGGTGTTGCAACTTTTGGCCATTTTGAGGCGAAATTGTTCCTTTGGGGGGTATTGCAATTTTGGCCATTTTAAAGCGAAACTGTTTCTTTGGGGGGGTATTGCAACTTTTGGCCAATTTGAGGCAAAATTGTTCCTTTGGAGGAGTATTGCAACTTTTGGCCATTTTGAGGCGAAATTGTTCCTTTGGAGGGGTATTGCAACTTTTGGCCATTTTGAGGCGAAATTGTTCCTTTGGGGGGGTATTGGAACTTTTGGCCATTTTGAGTCAAAATTGTTCCTTTGGGGGAGTCTTTCAACTTTTGGCCATTTTGAGGCGAAAATATTTCTTTAGGGGGTTATATAATTTTTTGCAATTTTGAGGCGAATTTGTTCCTTTCAGGGGGGTATTGCAACTTTTGCCCATTTTGAGGCGAATTTGTTCCTTTGGGGGGGTATTGTAACTTTTGGCCATTTTGATGCGAAATTGCTCCTTTTGGGGGGTATTGCAACTTTTGGCCTTTTTCAGGTGAAATTGTTCCTTTGGGGGGGTATTGCAACTTTTGGCAATTTTGAGTCAAAATTGTTCCTTTGGGGTGGGTATTGCAACCTTTGGCCACTTTGAGGCGAAATTGTTCCTTTGGGGGGGTATTCCAACTTTTGGCTATTTTAAGGAAAAATTGTTCCTTTGCGGGGGTATTGCAACTTTTGGCCATTTTAAAGCGAAATTGTTCCTTTGGGGGTGTATTGCAACTTTTGGCAATTTTGAGTCAAAATTGTTCCTTTGGGGGAGTATTTCAACTTTTGGCCATTTTGAGGCAAAATTGTTCCTTTGGGGGGTTATGCAATTTTTTGCAATTTTAAGACGAAATTGATCCTTTCAGGGGGGTATTGCAACTTTTGGCCATTTTGAGGCGAAATTGCTCCTTTGGGGGGGAATTGCAACTTTTGCCCATTTTGAGGCGAAATTGTTCCTTTGGGGGTTATGCAATTTTTTGCAATTTTAAGGCGAATTTGTTCCTTTCAGGAGGGTATTGCGACTTTTGCCCATTTTGATGCGAATTTTTTCCTTTGGGGGTTATTGCAACTTTTGGCAATTTTGAGGCGAAATTGTTCCATTGGGTGTATTGCAAATTTTGGCCATTTTCAGGCGAGACTGTTCCTTTGGGGGGGTATTGCAACTTTTTGCAATTTTGAGGCGAATTTGTTCCTTTGGGTGGTATTGCAACTTTTGGCCATTTTGAGGCGAAATTGCTCCTTTGGGGGGGTATTGCAACTTTTGGCCATTTTGATGCGAAATTGTTCCTTTGGGGGGGGTATTGCAACTTTTTGCAATTTTGATCCGAAATTGTTCCTTTGGAGGGTATTGCAACTTTTGGCCATTTTGAGGCGAAATTGTTCCTTTGGGGGGTTATGCAATTTTTTGCAATTTTAAGACGAATTTGATCCTTTCAGGGGGGTATTGCAACTTTTGGCCATTTTGAGGCGAAATTGCTCCTTTGGGGGGGAATTGCAACTTTTGCCCATTTTGAGGCGAAATTGTTCCTTTGAGGGGTATTGCAACTTTTGGCCATTTTGAGGCGAAATTGTTCCTTTGGGGGGGTATTGCAACTTTTGGCAATTTTGAGTCAAAATTGTTCCTTTGGGGTGGGTATTGCAACTTTTGGCCATTTTGAGGCGAAATTGTTCCTTTGGGGGGGTATTGCAACTTTTGACTATTTTGAGGCGAAATTGTTCCTTTGGGGGGGTATTGCAACTCTTGGCCATTTTAAAGCGAAATTGTTCCTTTGGGGGGCTATTGTAACTTTTGGCAATTTTGAGTCAAAATTGTTCCTTTGGGGGAGTATTTCCACTTTTGGCCATTTTGAGGCCATTTTTGTTCCTTTGGGGGGTTATGCAATTTTTTGCAATTTTGAGGCGAATTTGTTCCTTTCAGGGGGGTATTGCAACTTTTGGCCATTTTGAAGCGAAATTGCTCCTTGGGGGGGTATTGCAACTTTTGGCCATTTTGAGGCGAAATTGTTCCTGTGGGGCTTTTGCAACTTTCGGCCATTTTGAGGCGAAATTGCTCCTTGGGGGGGTATTTCAACTTTTGGCCATTTTGAGGCGAAATTGTTCCTTTGGGGGGTTATGCAATTTTTTGCAATTTGGAGGCGAATTTGTTCCTTTCAGTGGGGTTTTGCAACTTTTGGCCATTTTGAGGCGAAATTGCTCCTTTGGGGGGGTATTGCAACTTTTGGCCATTTTGAGGCGAAATTGTTCCATTGGGGGGTATTGCAACTTTTGGCCATTTTCAGGCGAAATTGTTCCTTTGGGGGGGTATTGCAACTTTTGGCAGTTTTGAGTCAAAATTGTTCCTTTGGGGGAGTATTTCAACTTTTGGCCATTTTGAGGCGAAATTGTTACTTTGGGGGTTATGCAATTTTTTGCAATTTGGAGACGAATTTGTTCCTTTCAGGGGGTATTGCAACTTTTGGCCACTTTGAGGCGAAATTGCTCCTTTGGGGGGGTATTGCAACTTTTGGCTATTTTGAGGCGAAATTGTTCCTTTGGGGGGGTATTGCAACTTTTGGCCATTTTGATGCGAAATTGTTCCTTTGGTGTGGTATTGCAACTTTTTGCAATTTTGAGGCGAATTTATTCCTTTGGGGGGGTATTGCAAGTTTTTGGCCAGTTTGAGGCGAAATGGTTCCTTTGGGGGGTATTGCAACTTTTGGCCATTTTGAGGCGAAATTGTTCCTTTGGGGGGTATTGCAACTTATGGCCATTTTGAGGCGAAAATGTTCCTTTGGGGGATATTGCAACTTTTGGCAATTTTGAGGCGAAATTGTTCCATTGGGTGTATTGCAAATTTTGGCCATTTTCAGGCGAGATTGTTCCTTTGGGGGGGTATTGCAACTTTTTGCAATTTTGAGGCGAATTTGTTCCTTTGGGTGGTCTTGCAACTTTTGGCCATTTTGAGGCGAAATTGTTCCTTTGGGGGTTTTGCAACTTTTGACCATTTTGAGGCGAAATTGTTCCTTTTTAGGGAGGTATTGCAACTTCTGGCCATTTTGAGGCGAAATTGTTCCTTTGCGAGGGTATTGCAACTTTTGACCATTTTGAGGCGAAATTGTTCCCTTGCAACTTTTGCAAATTTTAGCTATTTTGAGGCAAAACTGTTCCTTTGAAGGGGTATTGCAACTTTTGATAATTTTGAGGCAAAATTGTTCCTTTGGGGTAGTATTGTAATTTTTGGGCCATTTTGAGGCGAAATTGATCCTTTAGGGGGGGAAATTGCAACTTTTGGCCATTTTGAGGCGAAATTGTTCCTTTGGGGGGTGTTGCAACTTTTGGCCATTTTGAGGCGAAATTGTTCCTTTGGGGGGTATTGCAATTTTGGCCATTTTAAAGCGAAACTGTTTCTTTGGGGGGTTATTGCAACTTCTGGCCCTTTTGAGGCAAAATTGTTCCTTTGGAGGAGTATTGCAACTTTTGGCCATTTTGAGGCGAAATTGTTCCTTTGGAGGGGTATTGCAACTTTTGGCCATTTTGAGGCGAAATTGTTCCTTTGGGGGGGTATTGGAACTTTTGGCCATTTTGAGTCAAAATTGTTCCTTTGGGGGAGTCTTTCAACTTTTGGCCATTTTGAGGCGAAAATATTTCTTTAGGGGGTTTTATAATTTTTTGCAATTTTGAGGCGAATTTGTTCCTTTCAGGGGGGTATTGCAACTTTTGCCCATTTTGAGGCGAATTTGTTCCTTTGGGGGGGTATTGTCACTTTTGGCTATTTTGATGCGAAATTGCTCCTTTGGGGGGGTATTGCAACTTTTGGCCATTTTCAGGTGAAATTGTTCCTTTGGGGGGGTATTGCAACTTTTGGCAATTTTGAGTCAAAATTGTTCCTTTGGGGTGGGTATTGCAACCTTTGGCCACTTTGAGGCGAAATTGTTCCTTTGGGGGGGTATTCCAACTTTTGGCTATTTTAAGGAAAAATTGTTCCTTTGCGGGGGTATTGCAACTTTTGGCCATTTTAAAGCGAAATTGTTCCTTTGGGGGTGTATTGCAACTTTTGGCAATTTTGAGTCAAAATTGTTCCTTTGGGGGAGTATTTCAACTTTTGGCCATTTTGAGGCGAATTTGTTCCTTTGGGGGGTTATGCAATTTTTTGCAATTTTGAGGCGAATTTGTTCCTTTCAGGGGGGTATTGCAACTTTTGGCCATTTTGAGGCGAAATTGCTCCTTTGGGGGGGTATTGCAACTTTTGGCCATTTTGATGCGAAATTGTTCCTTTGGGGGGTATTGCAACTTTTTGCAATTTTGATGCGAAATTGTTCCTTTGGAGGGTATTGGAACCTTTGGCCATTTTGAGGCGAAATTGTTCCTTTGGGGGGTTATGCAATTTTTTGCAATTTTAAGACGAATTTGATCCTTTCAGGGGGGTATTGCAACTTTTGGCCATTTTGAGGCGAAATTGCTCCTTTGGGGGGGAATTGCAACTTTTGCCCATTTTGAGGCGAAATTGTTCCTTTGGGGGGTTATGCAATTTTTTGCAATTTTAACCCCTTCACCCCCGGCCACTAAAACACCCTAATGACCGGGCCATTTTTTGCAATTCTGACCAGTGTCACTTTGACAGGTTATAACTCTGGAACGCTTCAACGGATCCTGGCGATTCTGAGATTGTTTTTTCGTGACATATTGTACTTCATGTCAGTGGTAAATTTAGGCCGATATTTTTTGCGTTTATTTGTGAAAATTTAGGAAATTTGGCGAAAATTTTGAAAATTTCGCAATTTTCAAACTTTGAAAATTTATGCCCATAAATCTGAGAAATATGTCACACAAAATAGTTACTAAATAACATTTCCCACTTGTCTACTTTACATCAGCGCAATTTTCGAAACAAATTTTTTTTTCGTTAGGAAGTTAGAAGGGGTCAAAGTTCATCAGCAATTTCTCATTTTTCCAACAAAATTTAGAAAATAATTTTTTTAGGGACCACATCACATTTGAGGTGACTTTGAGAGACCGAGGTGACAGAAAATACCCAAAAGTGACCCCATTCTAAAAACTGCACCCCTCACTCTGCTCAAAACCACATCCAAAAAGTTTATTAACCCTTTAGGTGCTTCACAGGAACCAAAGCAATGTGGAAGGAAAAAATGAAAATTTTACTTTTTAACACAAAAATGTTACTTTAGCCATAAAATTTTCATTTTCACAAGGGAGAAAAGAGAAAGTGCACCCTACAATTTATTGTGCATTTTCTCCTGAGTACGCCGATACCCCATATGTGGTAAAAATCAATTGTTTGGGTGCACAGCGGAGCTCGGAAGGGAAGGAGCGCCATTTGAATTTTTGAACGCAAAATTAGCTGCACTCATTAGCGGACGCCATGTCGGGTTTGAAGACCCCCTGAGGTGCCTAAACAATGGAGCTCCCCCACAAGTGACCCCATTTTGGAAACTAGAGCCCTCAAATATTTTTTCTAGATGTTTGATGAGCACTTTGAACACCTGGGGGCTTCACAGAAGTTTATAACGTTGAGCCGTGAAAAGAAAAAATTTTTTTTTTACCACAAAACTGTTGCTTCAACTAGGTAGCTTTTTTTTTCACAAGGGTATTGGGAAAAAATGCAACATAAAATATATTGTCCATTTTCTCCTGAGTACGCAGATACCTCATATGTGGTGGAAATCAAATGTTTGGACACACGGCAGTGCTTGGAATGCAAGGAGCGCCATTTGAATTTTTGAACGCAAAATTAGCTGCACTAATTAGCGGACGCCATGTCGGGTTTGAAGACCCCCTGAGGTGCCTAAACAATGGAGCTCCCCCACAAGTGACCCCATTTTGGAAACTAGAGCCCTCAAATATTTTTTCTAGATGTTTGATGAGCACTTTGAACACCTGGGGGCTTCACAGAAGTTTATAACGTTGAGCCGTGAAAAGAAAAAAATTTTTTTTTACCACAAAACTGTTGCTTCAACTAGGTAGCTTTTTTTTTCACAAGGGTATTGGGAAAAAATGCAACATAAAATATATTGTCCATTTTCTCCTGAGTACGCAGATACCTCATATGTGGTGGAAATCAAATGTTTGGACACACGGCAGTGCTCGGAATGCAAGGAGCGCCATTTGAATTTTTGAACGCAAAATTAGCTGCACTAATTAGCGGACGCCATGTCGGGTTTGAAGACCCCCTGAGGTGCCTAAACAATGGAGCTCCCCCACAAGTGACCCCATTTTGGAAACTAGAGCCCTCAAATATTTTTTCTAGATGTTTGATGAGCACTTTGAACACCTGGGGGCTTCACAGAAGTTTATAACGTTGAGCCGTGAAAAGAAAAAAAAATTTTTTTTACCACAAAACTGTTGCTTCAACTAGGTAGCTTTTTTTTCACAAGGGTATCGGGAAAAAATGCAACATAAAATGTATTGTCCATTTTCTCCTGAGTACGCAGATACCTCATATGTGGTGGAAATCAAATGTTTGGACACACGGCAGTGCTCGGAAGGCAAGGAGCGCCATTTAAATGCAAAATTAGCTGCACTCATTAGCGGACGCCATGTCAGGTTTGAAGACCCCCTGAGGTGCCTAAACAATGGAGCTCCCCCACAAGTGACCCCATTTTGGAAACTAGAGCCCTCAAATAATTTTTCTAGATGTTTGGTGAGCACTTTGAACACCTGGGGGCTTCACAGAAGTTTATAGCGTTGAGCCGTGAAAAGAAAAAAAATTTTTTTTACCACAAAACGGTTGCTTCAATTAGGTAGCTTTTTTTTTCACAAGGGTAACAGGAAAAAATGCACCATAAAATGTATTGTGCATTTTCTCCTGAGTACGCAGATACATCATATGTGGTGGAAAGTAATTGTTTGGGCGCATGGCGGGGCTCAGAAGAGAAGGAGCGCCATTTGACAGCAAAATTGGTTGGAATCATTAGCGGACGCCATGTCACGTTTGGAGACCCCCTATGGTGCCTAAACAGTGGAGCTCCCCCACAAGTGACACCATTTTGGAAACTAGAGCCCTCAAATAATTTTTCTAGATGTTTGGTGAGCACTTTGAACACCTGGGGGCTTCACAGAAGTTTATAGCGTTGAGCCGTGAAAAGAAAAAAATTTTTTTTACCACAAAACGGTTGCTTCAACTAGGTAGCTTTTTTTTTCACAAGGCTATCAGGAAAAAATGCACCATAAAACGTATTGTGCATTTTCTCCTGAGTACGCAGATACCTCATATGTGGTGGAAAGTAATTGTTTGGGCGCATGGCGGGGCTCAGAAGAGAAGGAGCGCCATTTGACTTTTCAAACGCACAGACGCAGTGCACTGATCGGTCGCTGCAGGACGCACGGTCGGATGCGATAAAAAAAGCGTCGGGGATACATAAAAAAAAAAGTCACGCCAAAAATTGACCATGGATGCAGATATGTTATGTGCATCCCTGATCAGCGCTCGGCGGGACGCACAGACGGATGCCATACAAAAATTGTCGCGAATACGGAAAAAAGTCACGCCAAAAATTGAGCAGGGATGCCGATCCGTTATCTGCATCCCTGATCAGCGCTCGGCGGGACGCACGGACGGATGCGATACAAAAAGCGTCGGGAATACGGAAAAAAGTCACGCCAAAAATTGAGCAGGGATGCCGATCCGTTATCTGCATCCCTGATCAGCGCTCGGCGGGACGCACGGACGGATGCGATACAAAAAGCGTCGTGAATACGGAAAAAAGTCACGCCAAAAATTGAGCAGGGATGCCGATCCGTTATCTGCATCCCTGATCAGCGCTCGGCGGGACGCACGGACGGATGCCATACAAAAATTGTCGCGAATACGGAAAAAAGTCACGCCAAAAATTGAGCAGGGATGCCGATCCGTTATCTGCATCCCTGATCAGCGCTTGGCGGGACGCACGGACGGATGCGATACAAAAAGCGTCGGGAATACGGAAAAAAGTCACGCCAAAAATTGAGCAGGGATGCAGATCCGTTATGTGCATCCCTGATCAGCGCTCGGCGGGACGCACGGACGGATGCCATACAAAAATTGTCGCGAATACGGAAAAAAGTCACGCCAAAAATTGAGCAGGGATGCCGATCCGTTATCTGCATCCCTGATCAGCGCTCGGCGGGACGCACGGACGGACGCGATACAAAAAGCGTCGCGAATACGGAAAAAAGTCATGCCAAAAACTGACCACGGATGCAGATCCGTTATCTGCATCCCTGATCAGCGCTTGGCGGGACGCACGGACAGATGAAGTGTAAAAATGGACAAGATACAATAAAAAAAAAAAAAAAAGTTATACTCACAGTACCAAGAGGATCACTGACCAGAAGAGTTGCAGAGGAACAAGAAGGCAGTGAGATAGACGGCTTTACACCAGCAGCAGGCAGGACGTTGGACAGATCAGCAGAAGGACCCAGATGGAGGCAGATGTGATCGGGCCAGTGAAGACCTCGGACGACCCGTGAAGGCAGGTAAGAGGACGTCGGGGGGGGGGCAGGGGGGGGGGATGGGGAGAGGGGGGGCAGATGGGGGGGGGTTAGAGGGAGAGCAGAGGGGGCGGAGAAGCAAAGGCAGAAGGAAGGAACCTTGGAAGCAGATGACAGAGGAGGCAGGCAGATCGCGTGGGGAGCAGATCGGGATGCCGGGGGGCAGATCGGGGCGTAGGGGGGCAGATCGGGGCGTAGGGGGGCAGATCTGGGGGGGCACGACAGGGGCCTTCACGGGAGCACGCAGGGGCCTTCACGGGAGCGCGCAGGGGCCATCGCCGGAGCACAATACTTACCTTTGGAGCTGGCGCGGTGACAGCAGAGGCGGCGTCTGCGGCGGCAGCAGCGGTGGCGTGGTACCAAAAGTACCAGCCACTCCACGCTGCAGCCATGTTGGGGGAGGGTCCCCAGAGCAGTACAGGCCTGGGGAGGGCGGCCACCGGCAGATCAGACCGCCCCACTGCACACTGATTGGAGCGATTGCGCGTCATAGCACGATCGCTCCAATCAGTGCTGCAGGGGCTGGGGGCGGCATGTTTGAGGTCCACCTATGATATGCTGCAGCAGCTGCGGCATCTCATAGCTGGATCTCACAGGATCGCACTAATTCGGGCATTATTTTTGCCGAAATTAGTGCGATCGATGTGGTTGGCGGTTCAGATTTGAACAGCCAATCACATCGATCGTCGATAGGGGGTGGCGATGCCACCCCCCCTGGGGTCAAGCAAAGGTCCCCTGCTGTAAGAAACAGCAGGGGACATAATTTGAAAGCCGTTGCTATGGCCACGGCAATCAAATGAAGTTTAGGCAGTAAAATTACGTCCCTGGTCGTTAAGTCACGTTAAAATAGGACGTAATTTTACTGCCCGCGGTCGTGAAGGGGTTAAGGCGAATTTTTTCCTTTCAGGAGGGTATTGCAACTTTTGCCCATTTTGATGCGAATCTTTGGGGGTTATTTCAACTTTTGGCAATTTTGAGGCGAAATTGTTCCATTGGGTGTATTGCAAATTTTGGCCATTTTCAGGCGAGACTGTTCCTTTGGGGGGGTATTGCAACTTTTTGCAATTTTGAGGCGAATTTGTTCCTTTGGGTGGTATTGCAACTTTTGGCCATTTTGAGGCGAAATTGTTCCTTTGGGGGTTTTGCAACTTTTGACCATTTTGAGGCGAAATTGTTCCTTTTTAGGGAGGTATTGCAACTTCTGGCCATTTTGAGGCGAAATTGTTCCTTTGCGAGGGTATTGCAACTTTTGACCATTCTGAGGCGAAATTGTTCCCTTGCAACTTTTGCAAATTTTGGCTATTTTGTGGCAAAACTGTTCCTTTGAAGGGGTATTGCAACTTTTGGTAATTTTGAGGCAAAATTGTTTCTTTGGGGTAGTATTGTAATTATTGGGCCATTTTGAGGCGAAATTGATCCTTTGGTGGGGGGGATATTGCAACTTTTGGCCATTTTGAAGCGAAATTGTTCCTTTGGGGGGTGTTGCAACTTTTGGCCATTTTGAGGCGAAATTGTTCCTTTGGGGGGTATTGCAATTTTGGCCATTTTAAAGCGAAACTGTTCCTTTGGGGGGGTATTGCAACTTCTGGCCCTTTTGAGGCAAAATTGTTCCTTTGGAGGAGTATTGCAACTTTTGGCCATTTTAAAGCGAAACTGTTCTTTTGGGAGGGTATTGCAACTTTTGGCCATTTTGAGGCGAAATTGTTCCTTTGGGGGGGTATTGGAACTTTTGGCCATTTTGAGTCAAAATTGTTCCTTTGGGGGAGTATTTCAACTTTTGGCCATTTTGAGGCGAAATTATTTCTTTAGGGGGTTATATAATTTTTTGCAATTATGAGGCGAATTTGTTCCTTTCAGGGGGTATTGCAGCTTTTGGCCATTTTGAGGCGAAATTGCTCCTTTGGGGGGGTATTGCAACTTTTTGCAATTTTGATCCGAAATTGTTCCTTTGGAGGGTATTGCAACTTTTGGCCATTTTGAGGCGAAATTGCTCCTTTGGGGGGGAATTGCAACTTTTGCCCATTTTGAGGCGAAATTGTTCCTTTGAGGGGTATTGCAACTTTTGGCCATTTTGAGGCGAAATTGTTCCTTTGGGGGGGTATTGCAACTTTTGGCAATTTTGAGTCAAAATTGTTCCTTTGGGGTGGGTATTGCAACTTTTGGCCATTTTGAGGCGAAATTGTTCCTTTGGGGGGGTATTGCAACTTTTGACTATTTTGAGGCGAAATTGTTCCTTTGGGGGGGTATTGCAACTCTTGGCCATTTTAAAGCGAAATTGTTCCTTTGGGGGGCTATTGCAACTTTTGGCAATTTTGAGTCAAAATTGTTCCTTTGGGGGAGTATTTCCACTTTTGGCCATTTTGAGGCCATTTTTGTTCCTTTGGGGGGTTATGCAATTTTTTGCAATTTTGAGGCGAATTTGCTCCTTTCAGGGGGTATTGCAACTTTTGGCCATTTTGAAGCGAAATTGCTCCTTGGGGGGGTATTGCAACTTTTGGCCATTTTGAGGCGAAATTGTTCCTGTGGGGGTTTTGCAACTTTCGGCCATTTTGAGGCGAAATTGCTCCTTGGGGGGGTATTTCAACTTTTGGCCATTTTGAGGCGAAATTGTTCCTTTGGGGGGTTATGCAATTTTTTGCAATTTGGAGGCGAATTTGTTCCTTTCAGTGGGGTTTTGCAACTTTTGGCCATTTTGAGGCGAAATTGCTCCTTTGGGGGGGTATTGCAACTTTTGGCCATTTTGAGGCGAAATTGTTCCATTGGGGGGTATTGCAACTTTTGGCCATTTTCAGGCGAAATTGTTCCTTTGGGGGGGTATTGCAACTTTTGGCAGTTTTGAGTCAAAATTGTTCCTTTGGGGGAGTATTTCAACTTTTGGCCATTTTGAGGCGAAATTGTTCCTTTGGGGGTTATGCAATTTTTTGCAATTTGGAGACGAATTTGTTCCTTTCAGGGGGTATTGCAACTTTTGGCCACTTTGAGGCGAAATTGCTCCTTTGGGGGGGTATTGCAACTTTTGGCTATTTTGAGGCGAAATTGTTCCTTTGGGGGGGTATTGCAACTTTTGGCCATTTTGATGCGAAATTGTTCCTTTGGTGTGGTATTGCAACTTTTTGCAATTTTGAGGCGAATTTATTCCTTTAGGGGGGTATTGCAAGTTTTTGGCCAGTTTGAGGCGAAATGGTTCCTTTGGGGGGTATTGCAACTTTTGGCCATTTTGAGGCGAAATTGTTCCTTTGGGGGGTATTGCAACTTATGGCCATTTTGAGGCGAAAATGTTCCTTTGGGGGATATTGCAACTTTTGGCAATTTTGAGGCGAAATTGTTCCATTGGGTGTATTGCAAATTTTGGCCATTTTCAGGCGAGATTGTTCCTTTGGGGGGGTATTGCAACTTTTTGCAATTTTGAGGCGAATTTGTTCCTTTGGGTGGTCTTTAGAGTTGAGCGCGGTTCGTGGTTCGTGGTTCTCCAGTTCGCGGCTCGAGTGATTTTGGGGCATGTTCTAGATCGAACTAGAACTCGAGCTTTTTGCAAAAGCTCGGTAGTTCTAGAAACGTTCGAGAACGGTTCTAGCAGCCAAAAAACAGCTAAATCATAGCTTGGTTTCTGCTGTAATAGTGTAAGTCACTCTGTGAATCAAACTATTATCACATTTCAGTGTATAGTGTGCGTGAACAGCGCCTTCAGATCACTGCTGTTTCTATAATGGCGATCGCCATTTTTTTTTTTTCTTGTCTTCCTTCCCTAAGCGCGCGCGTCTTGTGGGGCGGGCCAGCATGTCAGCCAATCCCAGACACACACACAGCTAAGTGGACTTTGAGCCAGAGAAGCAACGGCATGTGTGATAGGATCTGCATGTCACATGTCCCTGCATTATAAAACCGGACATTTTCTTCACGGACGCCATTATCTGCCTTCTGCGTCTTTGGTGTCAGACATCACTGTCGCAGCTCCGTCTTCCTGAGTCCTATAGCCGATACAGCTGTATGCGCTGCATACACAGCGTTAGACAGCTTAGGGAGAGCACTTTATAGCAGTCCTTTTAAGGGCTCCAACCGGCAGGGTCAGAGAGCCATAGGTGACAGGTCCTGCAAACAGCAACAGCGTCTGTGTAGCCCAGGTCAGGGATTTCCTACCTGCATTTCACCATTAGGAGGGAATAGAAAGGCAGTCTTCCATTCCTCTACCCAGAGCACCACAATCCTGCCACTGTACCCTCTTGTCCTCTGCACACTCCAACTGATAACTAAGCCATTATACTAGCAAACACTCAGTGTACCTAGTGGCATCCTATACGTGGCTATTGGACTTTGCTATAGTCCCACTAGTGCAAAGACATTTGCAGAGCGCGTCTGCCTGCATTGCACACTACAACTCATTCTAACCAAGCCATTATACTAGCAAACACTCAGTGTACCTAGTGGCATCCTATACGTGGCTATTGGACTTTGCTATAGTCCCACTAGTGCAAAGACATTTGCAGAGCGCGTCTGCCTGCGTTGCACACTACAACTCATTCTAACCAAGCCATTATACTAGCAAACACTCAGTGTACCTAGTGGCATCCTATACGTGGCTATTGGACTTTGCTATAGTCCCACTAGTGCAAAGACATTTGCAGAGCGCGTCTGCCTGCGTTGCACACTACAACTCATTCTAACCAAGCCATTATACTAGCAAACACTCAGTGTACCTAGTGGCATCCTATACGTGGCTATTGGACTTTGCTATAGTCCCACTAGTGCAAAGACATTTGCAGAGCGCGTCTGCCTGCGTTGCACACTACAACTCATTCTAACCAAGCCATTATACTAGCAAACACTCAGTGTACCTAGTGGCATCCTATACGTGGCTATTGGACTTTGCTATAGTCCCACTAGTGCAAAGACATTTGCAGAGCGCGTCTGCCTGCGTTGCACACTACAACTCATTCTAACCAAGCCATTATACTAGCAAACACTCAGTGTACCTAGTGGCATCCTATACGTGGCTATTGGACTTTGCTATAGTCCCACTAGTGCAAAGACATTTGCAGAGCGCGTCTGCCTGCGTTGCACACTACAACTCATTCTAACCAAGCCATTATACTAGCAAACACTCAGTGTACCTAGTGGCATCCTATACGTGGCTATTGGACTTTGCTATAGTCCCACTAGTGCAAAGACATTTGCAGAGCGCGTCTGCCTGCGTTGCACACTACAACTCATTCTAACCAAGCCATTATACTAGCAAACACTCAGTGTACCTAGTGGCATCCTATACGTGGCTATTGGACTTTGCTATAGTCCCACTAGTGCAAAGACATTTGCAGAGCGCGTCTGCCTGCGTTGCACACTACAACTCATTCTAACCAAGCCATTATACTAGCAAACACTCAGTGTACCTAGTGGCATCCTATACGTGGCTATTGGACTTTGCTATAGTCCCACTAGTGCAAAGACATTTGCAGAGCGCGTCTGCCTGCGTTGCACACTACAACTCATTCTAACCAAGCCATTATACTAGCAAACACTCAGTGTACCTAGTGGCATCCTATACGTGGCTATTGGACTTTGCTATAGTCCCACTAGTGCAAAGACATTTGCAGAGCGCGTCTGCCTGCGTTGCACACTACAACTCATTCTAACCAAGCCATTATACTAGCAAACACTCAGTGTACCTAGTGGCATCCTATACGTGGCTATTGGACTTTGCTATAGTCCCACTAGTGCAAAGACATTTGCAGAGCGCGTCTGCCTGCGTTGCACACTACAACTCATTCTAACCAAGCCATTATACTAGCAAACACTCAGTGTACCTAGTGGCATCCTATACGTGGCTATTGGACTTTGCTATAGTCCCACTAGTGCAAAGACATTTGCAGAGCGCGTCTGCCTGCGTTGCACACTACAACTCATTCTAACCAAGCCATTATACTAGCAAACACTCAGTGTACCTAGTGGCATCCTATACGTGGCTATTGGACTTTGCTATAGTCCCACTAGTGCAAAGACATTTGCAGAGCGCGTCTGCCTGCGTTGCACACTACAACTCATTCTAACCAAGCCATTATAGTAGCAAACACTCAGTGTACCTAGTGGCATCCTATACGTGGCTATTGGACTTTGCTATAGTCCCACTAGTGCAAAGACATTTGCAGAGCGCGTCTGCCTGCGTTGCACACTACAACTCATTCTAACCAAGCCATTATACTAGCAAACACTCAGTGTACCTAGTGGCATCCTATACGTGGCTATTGGACTTTGCTATAGTCCCACTAGTGCAAAGACATTTGCAGAGCGCGTCTGCCTGCGTTGCACACTACAACTCATTCTAACCAAGCCATTATACTAGCAAACACTCAGTGTACCTAGTGGCATCCTATACGTGGCTATTGGACTTTGCTATAGTCCCACTAGTGCAAAGACATTTGCAGAGCGCGTCTGCCTGCGTTGCACACTACAACTCATTCTAACCAAGCCATTATACTAGCAAACACTCAGTGTACCTAGTGGCATCCTATACGTGGCTATTGGACTTTGCTATAGTCCCACTAGTGCAAAGACATTTGCAGAGCGCGTCTGCCTGCGTTGCACACTACAACTCATTCTAACCAAGCCATTATACTAGCAAACACTCAGTGTACCTAGTGGCATCCTATACGTGGCTATTGGACTTTGCTATAGTCCCACTAGTGCAAAGACATTTGCAGAGCGCGTCTGCCTGCGTTGCACACTACAACTCATTCTAACCAAGCCATTATACTAGCAAACACTCAGTGTACCTAGTGGCATCCTATACGTGGCTATTGGACTTTGCTATAGTCCCACTAGTGCAAAGACATTTGCAGAGCGCGTCTGCCTGCGTTGCACACTACAACTCATTCTAACCAAGCCATTATACTAGCAAACACTCAGTGTACCTAGTGGCATCCTATACGTGGCTATTGGACTTTGCTATAGTCCCACTAGTGCAAAGACATTTGCAGAGCGCGTCTGCCTGCGTTGCACACTACAACTCATTCTAACCAAGCCATTATACTAGCAAACACTCAGTGTACCTAGTGGCATCCTATACGTGGCTATTGGACTTTGCTATAGTCCCACTAGTGCAAAGACATTTGCAGAGCGCGTCTGCCTGCATTGCACACTACAACTCATTCTAACCAAGCCATTATACTAGCAAACACTCAGTGTACCTAGTGGCATCCTATACGTGGCTATTGGACTTTGCTATAGTCCCACTAGTGCAAAGACATTTGCAGAGCGCGTCTGCCTGCGTTGCACACTACAACTCATTCTAACCAAGCCATTATACTAGCAAACACTCAGTGTACCTAGTGGCATCCTATACGTGGCTATTGGACTTTGCTATAGTCCCACTAGTGCAAAGACATTTGCAGAGCGCGTCTGCCTGCGTTGCACACTACAACTCATTCTAACCAAGCCATTATACTAGCAAACACTCAGTGTACCTAGTGGCATCCTATACGTGGCTATTGGACTTTGCTATAGTCCCACTAGTGCAAAGACATTTGCAGAGCGCGTCTGCCTGCGTTGCACACTACAACTCATTCTAACCAAGCCATTATACTAGCAAACACTCAGTGTACCTAGTGGCATCCTATACGTGGCTATTGGACTTTGCTATAGTCCCACTAGTGCAAAGACATTTGCAGCACGTCTGCCTGCGTTGCACACTCCAACTAATTATAACTAAGTTGCATTGTCAGGGATATTTATTCTTTATTATTCTGCTGTTAATAAAGCTAGACCACCACTGCAATCTTCACCACCTCTCAATTTTTACTACCACATTTTCAGTCCACAATCTTGTCGCAATCAACATGAGTGGCAAAATGACAGATGCTGGTGGAAAGGGGAAGAGGCGTGGTGGAAAAGGCAAAAAAGGTTTTGTCCGTGGGGAAGGTGGCAAAGCTCCATTATCATCTGCTGAAGATAGACCATCTACCAGCAAAAGTAAGATGTCTACTACTTACCGTGGACAATCCGATGTGCTCCCTTTTTTACGGACACGAACAACAGGAAGAAAGGTAGATGATGGGCAAAAAAGGAAAATGCTTGAATGGATCTCAAGTGGTCCAACAAGTGCCCTCTCAGCCACTTCAAGTACCGCATCCAAAAAACACCAGTCCTCTGAGTTGTCATCCCAATCACACTTGATTTCTCCCAGCTCTGAAGTCTCCATCAGCCCTGCACAGTATGGTGGAACTGAGATGGCTGAGTCTGCAGAGCTGTTCAGTCACACTATAGCCTGGGAATCAGAGGTCTGCTCCCAAGCTACAGTGAGTACAGAACAGGAAATGGTCTGCAGTGATGCCCAGAACCTTTGTGACTCAGATTCAGGCCGTGAGGACCAAGTTTCTGAGCATAATGTTGACCCTTTGTCACAAACTGTAACACCTGTGGTTATAGACAATGAGGAACATACTGATGAAGATGAGACGCAGATACCCGATTGGGATGACAACTTAAATATTCCGTCAGGGCAAGAAGAGGCTCGGTCTGAGGGGGAGGGGAGTGCAAACACAACAATTGATGATGACGTTCTAGATCCCACCTACTGTCAACCCCCAGTCAGGCACTCGAGGAGGTCAACAGAGGCGGTGGAGGAGGATGCAACCGACGACGAAGTTACCTTGCGCCTTCCTGGACAGAGTCGGAGCACTGGTAGCACGTCTACAACTGCATCCTCAGCCACCACTCTGCCTATGAGCATTATTCGGGGTGGATCAACAGGTCGCATGGCCTCTAAGCCTTGCCTAGCCTGGTCCTTTTTTCACATCGAAAAAGATCGCCCAACTCATGTGATATGTAACATTTGTCATGATTCTCTTAGTAGAGGTCAAAAGCTCAGCAGTTTGACAACTTCTTCCATGAATCGTCACATGAATAAATATCATAAGTCCCGGTGGGAAGCTCACCGTGCTGCAATGCGGCCTAGCGGAGCGAACCATCCACCGCCCGCCCCTTCCACTGCATCCGCGCGCTCTTCATCTTCTAGGACTGTGGGGACAGCTGCCACACCTGTTTTTCCACGCAAAACTTCCACCACTGTAACCGCAACAGGCAGTTTGCTTGTAAGGTCGTCAGTTGGTTTGGAAGGGGAAACAAGTGAGTGTGTACAGCTCTCTCAGACATCGATAGCACCAACGTTGGATGAAGGCAACATCATGTCTCCGCCTGCACTTTCCTCACAAACCTGCATTTTTCCAGGGACACCCTACTCAACACCGTCTACACACAGCAGCCAGATCTCTGTCCCTCAGATGTGGTCAAATAAAAGGCCACTTCCTCCGACCCATGACAAAGCTAAGAGGTTGACTCTATCCCTCTGTAAGCTGTTGGCTACCGAAATGCTGCCTTTCCGCCTAGTGGACACACAGGATTTTAGAGACCTTATGTCTGTCGCTGTGCCCCAGTACCAGATGCCTAGTCGCCACTACTTCTCTAAGAAAGGTGTGCCCGCGCTACACCAGCATGTCGCACACAACATCACCGCTTCCTTGAGAAACTCTGTGTGTGAACGGGTGCATTTCACCACCGATACTTGGACCAGTAAGCATGGACAGGGACGTTACATGTCGCTGACTGGGCACTGGGTAACTATGGTGATAGATGGTGAAGGGTCTGCTGCACAAGTCTTGCCGTCCCCACGACTTGTGTGTCAATCCTCTGTCTGTCCAAGTTCCGCCACTGCTTCTGCATCCTCCACCTCATCTGGGTCCTCCACCTCCGCCCCAAGCCTGCCTGGTCAGGCCACCAGCGTTCTCACTGCGCAGAAGGAATCACGCACCCCTCATTACTATGCTGGCAGCAGAGCGCAACGGCATCAGGCGGTCTTTAGCTTGACATGTCTTGGTAATAAGAGTCACACAGCTGAGGAGTTGTGGTCAGCTTTGCGGTCCGAGTTTAATAAATGGTTGTCTCCACTCAAACTGCAGCCTGGTAAGGCCGTGTGCGACAATGCTGCAAACCTGGGTGCGGCACTTCGCCTGGGCAAGGTGACACACGTACCTTGTATGGCTCACGTGTTGAACCTTGTCGTGCAGCAATTTTTAACACACTATCCCGGCCTAGATGGCCTTCTGAACAGGGCACGAAAACTGTCAGCTCACTTCCGCCGTTCAAGCGCCGCAGCAGAGCGACTTGCATCGCTCCAGAAGTCTTTCGGCCTGCCGGTTCATCGCCTGAAATGCGATGTGGCGACACGCTGGAATTCAACTCTCCACATGTTACAGCGACTGTGGCAGCACCGCAGAGCCCTGGTGCAATACGTCATGACGTATAGCCTGGGCCAACGAGATGCAGAGGTGGGGCAGATCACCCTGATGGAGTGGTCTCAGATCAAGGACCTATGCACCCTTCTGCACAGTTTCGACATGGCGACGAATATGTTTAGCGCTGACAATGCCATTATCAGCATGACGATTCCAGTCATTTACATGCTGGAGCACACGCTAAACACTATTCGGAGTCAGGGGGTGGGACAACATGAAGGGGAGGAACTACAGGAGGATTCATATGCGCAAGGGACAACAACATCACGAAGGTCCAGACGTTCATCATCACCAACGCAGCAGGCATGGGACCATGGGGGACAGGGATCGACAAGGGCGCATAGTAGCAGGCGAAATGTTGAGCAAGGTGCAGGAGAACATGAAGAAATGGAGGACGAACTGTCCATGGACATGGAAGACTCAGCGGATGAGGGAGACCTTGGTCAAATTTCAGTTGAAAGAGGTTGGGGTCAGATGTCAGAGGAAGAAAGAACGGGTAGCACCTCTATGCCACAAACACAGCATGGACTTGGTCCGCATGGCTGCGCAAGACACATGAGTGCCTTTTTGTTGCACTACCTCCAACATGACAGTCGTATTGTCAAAATTAGAAGTGATGATGACTACTGGATTGCCACACTATTAGATCCCCGGTACAAGTCCAAATTTTGTGACATAATTCCAGCCATAGAAAGGGACGCACGTATGCAGGAGTATCAGCAGAAGCTGTTACTAGATCTTAGCTCGGCTTTTCCACCAAACAACCGTGCAGGTGCAGGGAGTGAATCTCCCAGTTGTAACTTGACAAACATGGGACGGTCTCGTCATCTTCAACAGTCTACCCGTACCAGTAGGACCTTTTCTGGTGCCGGTAACAGCAATTTTATGGAATCTTTTCATAATTTTTTTAGACCCTCTTTTGCAAGGCCACCAGAGACAACAAGTCTGACACATAGTCAACGGCTGGAGAGGATGATACAGGAGTATCTCCAAATGAACATCGATGCCATGACTGTGCAACTGGAGCCTTGCTCCTTTTGGGCTTCAAACCTACAAAAATGGCCAGAGCTCGCAACTTACGCCTTGGAGATTTTGTCGTGTCCAGCTGCCAGCGTTGTCTCTGAACGTGTATTCAGTGCTGCTGGGTGTGTGCTGACAGATAAGCGCACGCGTCTGTCCAGTGACAATGTGGACAGACTGACGTTCATCAAAATGAACAAGTCATGGATCCAGAAGGAATTTACTACCCCTGTGTCATCCTGGGGAGAGTAAATGCTTGTGGATTTGGAATGTGCTTGATGCAAATCAAAACATCCTGTTTGCAACTAGGGCCCAAGTGCTGCCACTGATGGGGTGGGTGTCTGTGTGGCCCAATTTTTGGAAAAAAGGGAGACTCCGCTTGGAGTAACCCTTGCTTGCTGTGTTTTTAAAAGAAGCCAAGATGAACAGAGCTGGGATCAGGAAAGACTTTGCTACCTACCCCGGTGTCATCCTGGGGACGGCTAAGAATAGCGTATTTTTGAATGTGCTTGATGCAAATCAAAACATCCTGTTTGCAACTAGGGCCCAAGTGCTGCCACTGATGGGGTGGGTGTCTGTGTGGCCCAATTTTTGGAAAAAAGGGAGACTCCGCTTGGAGTAACCCTTGCTTACATTGTTTTTAAAAGAAGCCAAGATGAACAAGTCATGGGTCAGCAAAGACTTTGCTACCTACCCCGGTGTCATCCTGGGGACGGCTAAGAATAGCGTATTTTTGAATGTGCTTGATGCAAATCAAAACATCCTGTTTGCAACTAGGGCCCAAGTGCTGCCACTGATGGGGTGGGTGTCTGTGTGGCCCAATTTTTGGAAAAAAGGGAGACTCCGCTTGGAGTAACCCTTGCTTGCTGTGTTTTTAAAAGAAGCCAAGATGAACAGAGCTGGGATCAGGAAAGACTTTGCTACCTACCCCGGTGTCATCCTGTGGACGGCTAAGAATAGCGTATTTTTGAATGTGCTTGATGCAAATCAAAACATCCTGTTTGCAACTAGGGCCCAAGTGCTGCCACTGATGGGGTGGGTGTCTGTGTGGCCCAATTTTTGGAAAAAAGGGAGACTCCGCTTGGAGTAACCCTTGCTTGCTGTGTTTTTAAAAGAAGCCAAGATGAACAGAGCTGGGATCAGGAAAGACTTTGCTACCTACCCCGGTGTCATCCTGTGGACGGCTAAGAATAGCGTATTTTTGAATGTGCTTGATGCAAATCAAAACATCCTGTTTGCAACTAGGGCCCAAGTGCTGCCACTGATGGGGTGGGTGTCTGTGTGGCCCAATTTTTGGAAAAAAGGGAGACTCCGCTTGGAGTAACCCTTGCTTGCTGTGTTTTTAAAAGAAGCCAAGATGAACAGAGCTGGGATCAGGAAAGACTTTGCTACCTACCCCGGTGTCATCCTGGGGACGGCTAAGAATAGCGTATTTTTGAATGTGCTTGATGCAAATCAAAACATCCTGTTTGCAACTAGGGCCCAAGTGCTGCCACTGATGGGGTGGGTGTCTGTGTGGCCCAATTTTTGGAAAAAAGGGAGACTCCGCTTGGAGTAACCCTTGCTTGCTGTGTTTTTAAAAGAAGCCAAGATGAACAGAGCTGGGATCAGGAAAGACTTTGCTACCTACCCCGGTGTCATCCTGTGGACGGCTAAGAATAGCGTATTTTTGAATGTGCTTGATGCAAATCAAAACATCCTGTTTGCAACTAGGGCCCAAGTGCTGCCACTGATGGGGTGGGTGTCTGTGTGGCCCAATTTTTGGAAAAAAGGGAGACTCCGCTTGGAGTAACCCTTGCTTACATTGTTTTTAAAAGAAGCCAAGATGAACAAGTCATGGGTCAGCAAAGACTTTGCTACCTACCCCGGTGTCATCCTGGGGACGGCTAAGAATAGCGTATTTTTGAATGTGCTTGATGCAAATCAAAACATCCTGTTTGCAACTAGGGCCCAAGTGCTGCCACTGATGGGGTGGGTGTCTGTGTGGCCCAATTTTTGGAAAAAAGGGAGACTCCGCTTGGAGTAACCCTTGCTTGCTGTGTTTTTAAAAGAAGCCAAGATGAACAGAGCTGGGATCAGGAAAGACTTTGCTACCTACCCCGGTGTCATCCTGTGGACGGCTAAGAATAGCGTATTTTTGAATGTGCTTGATGCAAATCAAAACATCCTGTTTGCAACTAGGGCCCAAGTGCTGCCACTGATGGGGTGGGTGTCTGTGTGGCCCAATTTTTGGAAAAAAGGGAGACTCCGCTTGGAGTAACCCTTGCTTACATTGTTTTTAAAAGAAGCCAAGATGAACAAGTCATGGGTCAGCAAAGACTTTGCTACCTACCCCGGTGTCATCCTTGGGACGGCTAAGAATAGCGTATTTTTGAATGTGCTTGATGCAAATCAAAACATCCTGTTTGCAACTAGGGCCCAAGTGCTGCCACTGATGGGGTGGGTGTCTGTGTGGCCCAATTTTTGGAAAAAAGGGAGACTCCGCTTGGAGTAACCCTTGCTTACATTGTTTTTAAAAGAAGCCAAGATGAACAAGTCATGGGTCAGCAAAGACTTTGCTACCTACCCCAGTGTCATCCTGGGGACGGCTAAGAATAGCGTATTTTTGAATGTGCTTGATGCAAATCAAAACATCCTGTTTGCAACTAGGGCCCAAGTGCTGCCACTGATGGGGTGGGTGTCTGTGTGGCCCAATTTTTGGAAAAAAGGGAGACTCCGCTTGGAGTAACCCTTGCTTGCTGTGTTTTTAAAAGAAGCCAAGATGAACAGAGCTGGGATCAGGAAAGACTTTGCTACCTACCCCGGTGTCATCCTGTGGACGGCTAAGAATAGCGTATTTTTGAATGTGCTTGATGCAAATCAAAACATCCTGTTTGCAACTAGGGCCCAAGTGCTGCCACTGATGGGGTGGGTGTCTGTGTGGCCCAATTTTTGGAAAAAAGGGAGACTCCGCTTGGAGTAACCCTTGCTTACATTGTTTTTAAAAGAAGCCAAGATGAACAAGTCATGGGTCAGCAAAGACTTTGCTACCTACCCCGGTGTCATCCTGGGGACGGCTAAGAATAGCGTATTTTTGAATGTGCTTGATGCAAATCAAAACATCCTGTTTGCAACTAGGGCCCAAGTGCTGCCACTGATGGGGTGGGTGTCTGTGTGGCCCAATTTTTGGAAAAAAGGGAGACTCCGCTTGGAGTAACCCTTGCTTACATTGTTTTTAAAAGAAGCCAAGATGAACAAGTCATGGGTCAGCAAAGACTTTGCTACCTACCCCAGTGTCATCCTGGGGACGGCTAAGAATAGCGTATTTTTGAATGTGCTTGATGCAAATCAAAACATCCTGTTTGCAACTAGGGCCCAAGTGCTGCCACTGATGGGGTGGGTGTCTGTGTGGCCCAATTTTTGGAAAAAAGGGAGACTCCGCTTGGAGTAACCCTTGCTTGCTGTGTTTTTAAAAGAAGCCAAGATGAACAGAGCTGGGATCAGGAAAGACTTTGCTACCTACCCCGGTGTCATCCTGGGGACGGCTAAGAATAGCGTATTTTTGAATGTGCTTGATGCAAATCAAAACATCCTGTTTGCAACTAGGGCCCAAGTGCTGCCACTGATGGGGTGGGTGTCTGTGTGGCCCAATTTTTGGAAAAAAGGGAGACTCCGCTTGGAGTAACCCTTGCTTGCTGTGTTTTTATAAGAAGCCAAGATGAACAGAGCTGGGATCAGGAAAGACTTTGCTACCTACCCCGGTGTCATCCTGGGGACGGCTAAGAATAGCGTATTTTTGAATGTGCTTGATGCAAATCAAAACATCCTGTTTGCAACTAGGGCCCAAGTGCTGCCACTGATGGGGTGGGTGTCTGTGTGGCCCAATTTTTGGAAAAAAGGGAGACTCCGCTTGGAGTAACCCTTGCTTACATTGTTTTTAAAAGAAGCCAAGATGAACAAGTCATGGGTCAGCAAAGACTTTGCTACCTACCCCGGTGTCATCCTGGGGACGGCTAAGAATAGCGTATTTTTGAATGTGCTTGATGCAAATCAAAACATCCTGTTTGCAACTAGGGCCCAAGTGCTGCCACTGATGGGGTGGGTGTCTGTGTGGCCCAATTTTTGGAAAAAAGGGAGACTCCGCTTGGAGTAACCCTTGCTTGCTGTGTTTTTAAAAGAAGCCAAGATGAACAGAGCTGGGATCAGGAAAGACTTTGCTACCTACCCCGGTGTCATCCTGGGGACGGCTAAGAATAGCGTATTTTTGAATGTGCTTGATGCAAATCAAAACATCCTGTTTGCAACTAGGGCCCAAGTGCTGCCACTGATGGGGTGGGTGTCTGTGTGGCCCAATTTTTGGAAAAAAGGGAGACTCCGCTTGGAGTAACCCTTGCTTGCTGTGTTTTTAAAAGAAGCCAAGATGAACAGAGCTGGGATCAGGAAAGACTTTGCTACCTACCCCGGTGTCATCCTGTGGACGGCTAAGAATAGCGTATTTTTGAATGTGCTTGATGCAAATCAAAACATCCTGTTTGCAACTAGGGCCCAAGTGCTGCCACTGATGGGGTGGGTGTCTGTGTGGCCCAATTTTTGGAAAAAAGGGAGACTCCGCTTGGAGTAACCCTTGCTTACATTGTTTTTAAAAGAAGCCAAGATGAACAAGTCATGGGTCAGCAAAGACTTTGCTACCTACCCCGGTGTCATCCTGGGGACGGCTAAGAATAGCGTATTTTTGAATGTGCTTGATGCAAATCAAAACATCCTGTTTGCAACTAGGGCCCAAGTGCTGCCACTGATGGGGTGGGTGTCTGTGTGGCCCAATTTTTGGAAAAAAGGGAGACTCCGCTTGGAGTAACCCTTGTTTGCTGTGTTTTTAAAAGAAGCCAAGATGAACAGAGCTGGGATCAGGAAAGACTTTGCTACCTACCCCGGTGTCATCCTGTGGACGGCTAAGAATAGCGTATTTTTGAATGTGCTTGATGCAAATCAAAACATCCTGTTTGCAACTAGGGCCCAAGTGCTGCCACTGATGGGGTGGGTGTCTGTGTGGCCCAATTTTTGGAAAAAAGGGAGACTCCGCTTGGAGTAACCCTTGCTTACATTGTTTTTAAAAGAAGCCAAGATGAACAAGTCATGGGTCAGCAAAGACTTTGCTACCTACCCCGGTGTCATCCTGGGGACGGCTAAGAATAGCGTATTTTTGAATGTGCTTGATGCAAATCAAAACATCCTGTTTGCAACTAGGGCCCAAGTGCTGCCACTGATGGGGTGGGTGTCTGTGTGGCCCAATTTTTGGAAAAAAGGGAGACTCCGCTTGGAGTAACCCTTGCTTACATTGTTTTTAAAAGAAGCCAAGATGAACAAGTCATGGGTCAGCAAAGACTTTGCTACCTACCCCGGTGTCATCCTGGGGACGGCTAAGAATAGCGTATTTTTGAATGTGCTTGATGCAAATCAAAACATCCTGTTTGCAACTAGGGCCCAAGTGCTGCCACTGATGGGGTGGGTGTCTGTGTGGCCCAATTTTTGGAAAAAAGGGAGACTCCGCTTGGAGTAACCCTTGCTTGCTGTGTTTTTAAAAGAAGCCAAGATGAACAGAGCTGGGATCAGGAAAGACTTTGCTACCTACCCCGGTGTCATCCTGTGGACGGCTAAGAATAGCGTATTTTTGAATGTGCTTGATGCAAATCAAAACATCCTGTTTGCAACTAGGGCCCAAGTGCTGCCACTGATGGGGTGGGTGTCTGTGTGGCCCAATTTTTGGAAAAAAGGGAGACTCCGCTTGGAGTAACCCTTGCTTGCTGTGTTTTTAAAAGAAGCCAAGATGAACAGAGCTGGGATCAGGAAAGACTTTGCTACCTACCCCGGTGTCATCCTGGGGACGGTTAAGAATAGCGTATTTTTGAATGTGCTTGATGCAAATCTAGCTGTGAAGTGTACAACTGGGGCCCAAGTGCTGCCACTGAAGGGGTGGGTGTGTGTGGGGCCCAATTTTTGGAAAAAAGGGAGACTCCGCTTGGAGTAACCCTTGCTTGCTGTGTTTTTAAAAGAAGCCAAGATGAACAGAGCTGGGATCAGGAAAGACTTTGCTACCTACCCCGGTGTCATCCTGGGGACGGATAAGAATGGCGTATTTTTGAATGTGCTTGATGCAAATCTAGCTGTGAAGTGTACAACTGGGGCACAACTGCTGCCACTGAAGGGGTGGGTGTGTGGGGCCCAATTTTTGGAAAAAAGGGAGACTCCGCTTGGAGTCACCTTGCGGTGTTTTACATGACTTTAGAAGGGCGTGCCATGCCTATATCTGTGTGTCCTCCTCTTTTTCCTTGTCCAGCTGTTTTGTTTTCGCATGAGTACATGTCCTTGTCACTTTCCCATGTGTTTGTGTTGTGTTGTGAGTTGTTTGTCACCTTTTGGACACCTTTGAGGGTGTTTTCTAGGTGTTTTACTGTGTTTGTGATTGCCTGCCATTGTTTCCTATGGGCTCGAGTTCGGTTCGTCGAACGTTCGACGAGCCGAACTCGAGCCAGACCCCCCGTTCGGCGAACCGCCTCGAGCCGAACCGGGACCGGTTCGCTCATCTCTAGTGGTCTTGCAACTTTTGGCCATTTTGAGGCGAAATTGTTCCTTTGGGGGTTTTGCAACTTTTGACCATTTTGAGGCGAAATTGTTCCTTTTTAGGGAGGTATTGCAACTTCTGGCCATTTTGAGGCGAAATTGTTCCTTTGCGAGGGTATTGCAACTTTTGACCATTTTGAGGCGAAATTGTTCCCTTGCAACTTTTGCAAATTTTAGCTATTTTGAGGCAAAACTGTTCCTTTGAAGGGGTATTGCAACTTTTGATAATTTTGAGGCAAAATTGTTCCTTTGGGGTAGTATTGTAATTTTTGGGCCATTTTGAGGCGAAATTGATCCTTTAGGGGGGGAAATTGCAACTTTTGGCCATTTTGAGGCGAAATTGTTCCTTTGGGGGGTGTTGCAACTTTTGGCCATTTTGAGGCGAAATTGTTCCTTTGGGGGGTATTGCAATTTTGGCCATTTTAAAGCGAAACTGTTTCTTTGGGGGGGTATTGCAACTTCTGGCCCTTTTGAGGCAAAATTGTTCCTTTGGAGGAGTATTGCAACTTTTGGCCATTTTGAGGCGAAATTGTTCCTTTGGAGGGGTATTGCAACTTTTGGCCATTTTGAGGCGAAATTGTTCCTTTGGGGGGGTATTGGAACTTTTGGCCATTTTGAGTCAAAATTGTTCCTTTGGGGGAGTCTTTCAACTTTTGGCCATTTTGAGGCGAAAATATTTCTTTAGGGGGTTTTATAATTTTTTGCAATTTTGAGGCGAATTTGTTCCTTTCAGGGGGGTATTGCAACTTTTGCCCATTTTGAGGCGAATTTGTTCCTTTGGGGGGGTATTGTCACTTTTGGCCATTTTGATGCGAAATTGCTCCTTTGGGGGGGTATTGCAACTTTTGGCCATTTTCAGGTGAAATTGTTCCTTTGGGGGGGTATTGCAACTTTTGGCAATTTTGAGTCAAAATTGTTCCTTTGGGGTGGGTATTGCAACCTTTGGCCACTTTGAGGCGAAATTGTTCCTTTGGGGGGTATTCCAACTTTTGGCTATTTTAAGGAAAAATTGTTCCTTTGCGGGGGTATTGCAACTTTTGGCCATTTTAAAGCGAAATTGTTCCTTTGGGGGTGTATTGCAACTTTTGGCAATTTTGAGTCAAAATTGTTCCTTTGGGGGAGTATTTCAACTTTTGGCCATTTTGAGGCGAAATTGTTCCTTTGGGGGGTTATGCAATTTTTTGCAATTTTGAGGCGAATTTGTTCCTTTCAGGGGGGTATTGCAACTTTTGGCCATTTTGAGGCGAAATTGCTCTTTTGGGGGGGTATTGCAACTTTTGGCCATTTTGATGCGAAATTGTTCCTTTGGGGGGGTATTGCAACTTTTTGCAATTTTGATGCGAAATTGTTCCTTTGGAGGGTATTGGAACCTTTGGCCATTTTGAGGCGAAATTGTTCCTTTGGGGGGTTATGCAATTTTTTGCAATTTTAAGACGAATTTGATCCTTTCAGGGGGGTATTGCAACTTTTGGCCATTTTGAGGCGAAATTGCTCCTTTGGGGGGGAATTGCAACTTTTGCCCATTTTGAGGCGAAATTGTTCCTTTGGGGGGTTATGCAATTTTTTGCAATTTTAAGGCGAATTTTTTCCTTTCAGGAGGGTATTGCAACTTTTGCCCATTTTGATGCGAATTTTTTCCTTTGGGGGTTATTTCAACTTTTGGCAATTTTGAGGCGAAATTGTTCCATTGGGTGTATTGCAAATTTTGGCCATTTTCAGGCGAGACTGTTCCTTTGGGGGGGTATTGCAACTTTTTGCAATTTTGAGGCGAATTTGTTCCTTTGGGTGGTATTGCAACTTTTGGCCATTTTGAGGCGAAATTGTTCCTTTGGGGGTTTTGCAACTTTTGACCATTTTGAGGCGAAATTGTTCCTTTTTAGGGAGGTATTGCAACTTCTGGCCATTTTGAGGCGAAATTGTTCCTTTGCGAGGGTATTGCAACTTTTGACCATTCTGAGGCGAAATTGTTCCCTTGCAACTTTTGCAAATTTTGGCTATTTTGTGGCAAAACTGTTCCTTTGAAGGGGTATTGCAACTTTTGGTAATTTTGAGGCAAAATTGTTTCTTTGGGGTAGTATTGTAATTATTGGGCCATTTTGAGGCGAAATTGATCCTTTGGTGGGGGGGATATTGCAACTTTTGGCCATTTTGAAGCGAAATTGTTCCTTTGGGGGGTGTTGCAACTTTTGGCCATTTTGAGGCGAAATTGTTCCTTTGGGGGGTATTGCAATTTTGGCCATTTTAAAGCGAAACTGTTCCTTTGGGGGGGTATTGCAACTTCTGGCCCTTTTGAGGCAAAATTGTTCCTTTGGAGGAGTATTGCAACTTTTGGCCATTTTAAAGCGAAACTGTTCTTTTGGGAGGGTATTGCAACTTTTGGCCATTTTGAGGCGAAATTGTTCCTTTGGGGGGTATTGGAACTTTTGGCCATTTTGAGTCAAAATTGTTCCTTTGGGGGAGTATTTCAACTTTTGGCCATTTTGAGGCGAAATTATTTCTTTAGGGGGTTATATAATTTTTTGCAATTATGAGGCGAATTTGTTCCTTTCAGGGGGTATTGCAGCTTTTGGCCATTTTGAGGCGAAATTGCTCCTTTGGGGGGGTATTGCAACTTTTGGTTATTTTGAGTCAAAATTGATTCTTTGGGGGGTGTTGCAACTTTTGGCCATTTTGAGGCGAATTTGTTCCTTTGGGGGGGTATTGCAACTTTTGGCCATTTTAAAGCGAAACTGTTCTTTTGGGAGGGTATTGCAACTTTTTGCCATTTTGAGGCGAAATTGTTCCTTTGGGGGGGTATTGGAACTTTTGGCCATTTTGAGTCAAAATTGTTCCTTTGGGGGAGTATTTCAACTTTTGGCCATTTTGAGGCGAAATTATTTCTTTAGGGGGTTATATAATTTTTTGCAATTATGAGGCGAATTTGTTCCTTTCAGGGGGGTATTGCAACTTTTGGCCATTTTGAGGCGAAATTGCTCCTTTGGGGGGGTATTGCAACTTTTGGTTATTTTGAGTCAAAATTGTTTCTTTGGGAGGCTATTGCAACTTTTGGCCATTTTGAGGCGAATTTGTCCTTTGGGGGGTATTGGAACTTTTGGCCATTTTGAGTCAAAATTGTTCCTTTGGGGGAGTATTTCAACTTTTGGCCATTTTGAGGCGAAGTTGTTCCTTTGGGGGTTATGGAATTTTTTGCAATTTTAAGGCGGATTTGTTCCTTTCCGGGGGGTATTGCAACTTTTGCCCATTTTGAGGCGAATTTGTTCCTTTGGGGGGGTATTGTAACTTTTGGCCATTTTGATGCGAAATTGCTCCTTGGGGGGGTATTGCAACTTTTGACCATTTTCAGGTGAAATTGTTCCTTTGGGGGGGTATTTCAACTTTTGGCAATTTTGAGTCAAAATTGTTCCTTTGGGGTGGGTATTGCAACTTTTGGCCATTTTGAGGCGAAATTGTTCCTTTGGGGGGGTATTGCAACTTTTGGCCATTTTGAGGCTAAATTTTTCCTTTGGGGGGGTATTGCAACTTTTGGCTATTTTGAGGCGAAATTGTTCCTTTGAGGGGGTATTGCAACTTTTGGCCATTTTGAAGCGAAATTGTTCCTTTGGGGGGGTATTCCAACTTTTGGCTATTTTGAGGAAAAATTGTTCCTTTGGGGGTGTATTGCAACTTTTGGCCATTTTAAAGCGAAATTGTTCCTTTGGGGGGGTATTTCAACTTTTGGCCATTTTGAGGCGAAATTGTTCCTTTGGGGGGTTATGCAATTTTTTGCAATTTTGAGGCGAATTTGTTCCTTTCAGGGGGGTATTGCAACTTTTGGCCATTTTGAGGCGAAATTGCTCCTTTGGGGGGGTATTGCAACTTTTGGCCATTTTGATGCGAAATTGTTCCTTTGGGGGGTATTGCAACCTTTTGCAATTTTGATGCGAAATTGTTCCTTTGGGGGGTATTGCAACTTTTGGCCATTTTGAGGCGAAATTGTTCCTTTGGGGGGTTATGCAATTTTTTGCAATTTTAAGACGAATTTGATCCTTTCAGGGGGTATTGCAACTTTTTGCCATTTTGAGACGAAATTGCTCCTTTGGGGGGGTATTTCAACTTTTGGCCATTTTGAGGCGAAATTGTTCCTTTGGGGGGTATTGCATCTTTTGGCCATTTTGAGGCGAATTTTTTCCTTTTGGGGGGTATTGCAATTTTTGTCCATTTTGAGGTGAAATTGTTCCTTTGGGGGGGTATTGCAACTTTTGGCCATTTTGAGGTGAAATTGTTCCTTTGGGAGGCTATTGCAACTTTTGACCATTTTGAGGCGAATTTGTTCCTTTGGGGGGGTATTGGAACTTTTTGCAATTTTGAGGCGAATTTGTTCTTTTGGGTGGTATTGCAACTTTTGGCCATTTTGAGGCGAATTTGTTCCTTTGGGGGTTTTGCAACTTTTGACCATTTTGAGGCGAAATTGTTCCTTTTTAGGGAGGTATTGCAACTTCTGGCCATTTTGAGGCGAAATTGTTCCTTTGCGAGGGTATTGCAACTTTTGGCCATTTTGAGGCGAAATTGTTCCTTTGGGGGGTATTGCAATTTTGGCCATTTTAAAGCGAAACTGTTCCTTTGGGGGGGTATTGCAACTTCTGGCCCTTTTGAGGCAAAATTGTTCCTTTGGAGGAGTATTGCAACTTTTGGCCATTTTGAGGCGAAATTGTTCCTTTGGGGGGGTATTGCAACTTTTGGCCATTTTAAAGCGAAACTGTTCTTTTGGGAGGGTATTGCAACTTTTGGCCATTTTGAGGCGAAATTGTTCCTTTGGGGGGGTATTGGAACTTTTGGCCATTTTGAGTCAAAATTGTTCCTTTGGGGGAGTATTTCAACTTTTGGCCATTTTGAGGCGAAATTATTTCTTCAGGGGGTTATATAATTTTTTGCAATTATGAGGCGAATTTGTTCCTTTCAGGGGGTATTGCAGCTTTTGGCCATTTTGAGGCGAAATTGCTCCTTTGGGGGGGTATTGCAACTTTTGGTTATTTTGAGTCAAAATTGTTTCTTTGGGAGGCTATTGCAACTTTTGGCCATTTTGAGGCGAATTTGTCCTTTGGGGGGTATTGCAACTTTTGGCCATTTTGAGGCGAATTTGTCCTTTGAAGGAGTATTGCAACTTTTGGTAATTTTGAGGCAAAATTGTTCATTTGGGGTAGTATTGTAATTTTTGGGCCATTTTGAGGCAAAATTGATCCTTTGGGGGGGATATTGCAACTTTTGGCTATTTTGAGGTGAAATTGTTCCTTTGGGGGGTGTTGCAACTTTTGGCCATTTTGAGGCGAAATTGTTCCTTTTGGGGGTATTGCAATTTTGGCCATTTTGAGGCGAAACTGTTCCTTTGGGGGGTATTGCAACTTCTTTCCCTTTTGAGGCAAAATTGTTCCTTAGGAGGAATATTGCAACTTTTGGCCATTTTGAGGCGAAATTGTTCCTTTGGGAGGCTATTGCAACTTTTGGCCATTTTGAGGCGAATTTGTTCCTTTTGGGGGGTATTGGAACTTTTGGCCATTTTGAGTCAAAATTGTTCCTTTGGGGGAGTTTTTCATCTTTTGGCCATTATGAGGCGAAGTTGTTCCTTTGGGGGGTTATGGAATTTTTTGCAATTTTAAGGCGGATTTGTTCCTTTCAGGGGGGTATTGCAACTTTTGCCCATTTTGAAGCGAATTTGTTCCTTTTGGGGGGTATTGTCACTTTTGGCCATTTTGATGCGAAATTGCTCCTTTAGGGGGGTATTGCAACTTTTGGCCATTTTCAGGTGAAATTATTCCTTTGGGGGGTTTTGCAACTTTTGGCAATTTTTAGTCCAAATTGTTCCTTTGGGGTGGGTATTGCAACTTTTGGCCATTTTGAGGCGAAATTGTTCCTTTGGGGGCGTATTGCAACTTTTGGCAATTTTGAGGCGAATTTCTTCCTTTGGGGGGTATTGCAACTTTTGGCTATTTTGAGGTGAAATTGTTCCTTTGGGGGGGTATTGCAACTTTTGGCTATTTTGAGGCGAAATTGTTCCTTTGAGGGGGTATTGCAACTTTTGGCCATTTTAAAGCGAAATTGTTCCTTTGGGGGAATATTGCAACTTTTGGCAATTTTGAGTCAAAATTGTTCCTTTGGTGGAGTATTTCAACTTTTGGCCATTTTGAGGCGAAATTGTTCCTTTGGGGGGTTATGCAATTTTTTGCAATTTTGAGGCGAACTTGTTCCTTTCAGGGGGGTATTGAAACTTTTGGCCATTTTGAGGCGAAATTGTTCCTTTGGGGGGGTATTGCAACTTTTGGCTATTTTAAAGCGAAATTGTTCCTTTGGGGAGGTATTGCAACTTTTGGCAATTTTGAGTCAAAATTGTTCCTTTGGGGGAGTATTTCAACTTTTGGCCATTTTGAGGCGAAATTGTTCCTTTGGGGGGTTATGCAATTTTTTGTAATTTTGAGGCAAATTTGTTCCTATCAAGGGGGGTAGTGCAACTTTTGGCCATTTTGAGGCGAAATTGCTCCTTCGGGGGGGTATTGCAACTTTTGGCAGTTTTGAGTCAAAATTGTTCCTTTGGGGGGGTATTGCAACTTTTGGCCATTTTGAGGCGAAATTGTTCCTTTGGGGGGGTATTGCAACTTTTGGCCATTTTGATGCGAAATTGTTCCTTTGGGGGGGTATTGCAACTTTTTGAAATTTTGATGCGAAATTGTTCCTTTGGGGGGTATTGCAACTTTTGGCCATTTTGAGGCGAAATTGTTCCTTTGGGGGGTATTGCAACTTTTGGCCATTTTGAGGCGAATTTGTTCCTTTGGGGGGGTATTGGAACTTTTGGCCATTTTGAGTCAAAATTGTTCCTTTGGGGGAGTATTTCAACTTTTGGCCATTTTGAGGCGAAATTGTTCCTTTGGGGGGTTATGCAATTTTTTGCAATTTTAAGGCGAATTTGTTCCTTTTAGGGGGGTATTGCAACTTTTGCCCATTTTGAGGCGAATTTTTTCCTTTGGGGGTTTATTGTAACTTTTGGCCATTTTGATGCGAAATTGCTCCTTTGGGGGGGTATTGCAACTTTTGGCCATCTTCAGGTGAAATTGTTCCTTTGGTGGGGTATTGCAACTTTTGCCCATTTTGAGGCGAATTTTTTCCTTTGGGGGTTTATTGCAACTTTTGGCCATTTTGAGGCGAAATTGTTCTTTTGGGGGTGTTGCAACTTTTTGCTATTTTGAGGCGAAATTGTTCCTTTCGGGGGTATTGCAACTTCTTTCCCTTTTGAGGCAAAATTGTTCCTTTGGAGGAGTATTGCAACTTTTGGCCATTTTGAGGCGAAATTGTTCCTTTGGGGGGGTATTGGAACTTTTGGCCATTTTGAGTCAAAATTGTTCCTTTGGGGGAGTATTTCAGCTTTTGGCCATTTTGAGGCGAAATTGTTCCTTTGGGGGGTTATACAATTTTTTGCAATTTTGAGGCGAATTTGTTCCTTTTTGGGGGGCATTGCAACTTTTGGCCATTTTGAGGCGAAATTGTTCCTTTGGGGGGGTATTGCAACTTTTGGCAGTTTTGAGTCAAAATTGTTCCTTTGGGGGAGTATTTCAACTTTTTGCCATTTTGAGGTGAAATTGTTCCTTTGGGGGGTTATGCAATTGTTTGCAATTTGGAGGTGAATTTGTTCCTTTAAGGGGGGTATTGCAACTTTTGGCCATTTTGAGGCGAAATTGTTCCTTTGGGGATATTGCAACTTTTGGCCATTTTGAGGCGAAATTGTTCCTTTGTTGGGTTATGCAATTTTTTGCAATTTTGAGGCGAATTTGTTACTTTCAGGGGGGTATTGCAACTTTTGGCCATTTTGAGGCGAAATTGTTCTTTTGGGGGTATTGCAAATTTTGGCCATTTTCAGGCGAATTTGTTCCTTTGGGTGGTATTGCAACTTTTGGAAATTTGGGGGGGAATTTGTTCCTTTGGGAGGGTATTGGAACTTTTGGCCATTTTAAGTCAAAATTGTTCCTTTGGGGGAGTATTTCAACTTTTGGCCATTTTGAGGCGAAATTGTTCCTTTGGGGGCGTATTGCAACTTTTGGCAATTTTGAGGCGAATTTGTTCCTTTGGGGGGTATTGCAACTTTTGGCTATTTTGAGGCGAAATTGTTCCTTTGGGGGGGTATTGCAACTTTTGGCTATTTTGAGGCGAAATTGTTCCTTTGAGGGGGTATTGCAACTTTTGGCCATTTTAAAGCGAAATTGTTCCTTTGGGGGAATATTGCAACTTTTGGCAATTTTGAGTCAAAATTGTTCCTTTGGGGGAGTATTTCAACTTTTGGCCATTTTGAGGCTAAATTTTTCCTTTGGGGGGGTATTGCAACTTTTGGCTATTTTGAGGCGAAATTGTTCCTTTGAGGGGGTATTGCAACTTTTGGCCATTTTGAAGCGAAATTGTTCCTTTGGGGGGGTATTCCAACTTTTGGCTATTTTGAGGAAAAATTGTTCCTTTGGGGGTGTATTGCAACTTTTGGCCATTTTAAAGCGAAATTGTTCCTTTGGGGGGGTATTTCAACTTTTGGCCATTTTGAGGCGAAATTGTTCCTTTGGGGGGTTATGCAATTTTTTGCAATTTTGAGGCGAATTTGTTCCTTTCAGGGGGGTATTGCAACTTTTGGCCATTTTGAGGCGAAATTGCTCCTTTGGGGGGGTATTGCAACTTTTGGCCATTTTGATGCGAAATTGTTCCTTTGGGGGGGTATTGCAACCTTTTGCAATTTTGATGCGAAATTGTTCCTTTGGGGGGTATTGCAACTTTTGGCCATTTTGAGGCGAAATTGTTCCTTTGGGGGGGGTTATGCAATTTTTTGCAATTTTAAGACGAATTTGATCCTTTCAGGGGGGTATTGCAACTTTTTGCCATTTTGAGACGAAATTGCTCCTTTGGGGGGGTATTTCAACTTTTGGCCATTTTGAGGCGAAATTGTTCCTTTGGGGGGTATTGCAACTTTTGGCCATTTTGAGGCGAATTTTTTCCTTTTGGGGGGTATTGCAATTTTTGTCCATTTTGAGGTGAAATTGTTCCTTTGGGGGGGTATTGCAACTTTTGGCCATTTTGAGGTGAAATTGTTCCTTTGGGAGGCTATTGCAACTTTTGACCATTTTGAGGCGAATTTGTTCCTTTGGGGGGGTATTGGAACTTTTTGCAATTTTGAGGCGAATTTGTTCTTTTGGGTGGTATTGCAACTTTTGGCCATTTTGAGGCGAATTTGTTCCTTTGGGGGTTTTGCAACTTTTGACCATTTTGAGGCGAAATTGTTCCTTTTTAGGGAGGTATTGCAACTTCTGGCCATTTTGAGGCGAAATTGTTCCTTTGCGAGGGTATTGCAACTTTTGGGCATTTTGAGGCGAAATTGTTCCTTTGGGGGGTATTGCAATTTTGGCCATTTTAAAGCGAAACTGTTCCTTTGGGGGGGTATTGCAACTTCTGGCCCTTTTGAGGCAAAATTGTTCCTTTGGAGGAGTATTGCAACTTTTGGCCATTTTGAGGCGAAATTGTTCCTTTGGGGGGGTATTGCAACTTTTGGCCATTTTAAAGCGAAACTGTTCTTTTGGGAGGGTATTGCAACTTTTGGCCATTTTGAGGCGAAATTGTTCCTTTGGGGGGGTATTGGAACTTTTGGCCATTTTGAGTCAAAATTGTTCCTTTGGGGGAGTATTTCAACTTTTGGCCATTTTGAGGCGAAATTATTTCTTCAGGGGGTTATATAATTTTTTGCAATTATGAGGCGAATTTGTTCCTTTCAGGGGGTATTGCAACTTTTGGCCATTTTGAGGCGAAATTGCTCCTTTGGGGGGGTATTGCAACTTTTGGTTATTTTGAGTCAAAATTGTTTCTTTGGGAGGCTATTGCAACTTTTGGCCATTTTGAGGCGAATTTGTCCTTTGGGGGTATTGCAACTTTTGGCCATTTTGAGGCGAATTTGTCCTTTGAAGGAGTATTGCAACTTTTGGTAATTTTGAGGCAAAATTGTTCATTTGGGGTAGTATTGTAATTTTTGGGCCATTTTGAGGCAAAATTGATCCTTTGGGGGGGATATTGCAACTTTTGGCCATTTTGAGGTGAAATTGTTCCTTTGGGGGGTGTTGCAACTTTTGGCCATTTTGAGGCGAAATTGTTCCTTTTGGGGGTATTGCAATTTTGGCCATTTTGAGGCGAAACTGTTCCTTTGGGGGGTATTGCAACTTCTTTCCCTTTTGAGGCAAAATTGTTCCTTAGGAGGAATATTGCAACTTTTGGCCATTTTGAGGCGAAATTGTTCCTTTGGGAGGCTATTGCAACTTTTGGCCATTTTGAGGCGAATTTGTTCCTTTTGGGGGGTATTGGAACTTTTGGCCATTTTGAGTCAAAATTGTTCCTTTGGGGGAGTTTTTCATCTTTTGGCCATTATGAGGCGAAGTTGTTCCTTTGGGGGGTTATGGAATTTTTTGCAATTTTAAGGCGGATTTGTTCCTTTCAGGGGGGTATTGCAACTTTTGCCCATTTTGAGGCGAATTTGTTCCTTTTGGGGGGTATTGTCACTTTTGGCCATTTTGATGCGAAATTGCTCCTTTAGGGGGGTATTGCAACTTTTGGCCATTTTCAGGTGAAATTATTCCTTTGGGGGGTTTTGCAACTTTTGGCAATTTTTAGTCCAAATTGTTCCTTTGGGGTGGGTATTGCAACTTTTGGCCATTTTGAGGCGAAATTGTTCCTTTGTGGGCGTATTGCAACTTTTGGCAATTTTGAGGCGAATTTCTTCCTTTGGGGGGTATTGCAACTTTTGACTATTTTGAGGCGAAATTGTTCCTTTGGGGGGGTATTGCAACTTTTGGCTATTTTGAGGCGAAATTGTTCCTTTGAGGGGGTATTGCAACTTTTGGCCATTTTAAAGCGAAATTGTTCCTTTGGGGGAATATTGCAACTTTTGGCAATTTTGAGTCAAAATTGTTCCTTTGGTGGAGTATTTCAACTTTTGGCCATTTTGAGGCGAAATTGTTCCTTTGGGGGGTTATGCAATTTTTTGCAATTTTGAGGCGAACTTGTTCCTTTCAGGGGGGTATTGAAACTTTTGGCCATTTTGAGGCGAAATTGTTCCTTTGGGGGGGTATTGCAACTTTTGGCTATTTTAAAGCGAAATTGTTCCTTTGGGGAGGTATTGCAACTTTTGGCAATTTTGAGTCAAAATTGTTCCTTTGGGGGAGTATTTCAACTTTTGGCCATTTTGAGGCGAAATTGTTCCTTTGGGGGGTTATGCAATTTTTTGTAATTTTGAGGCAAATTTGTTCCTATCAAGGGGGGTAGTGCAACTTTTGGCCATTTTGAGGCGAAATTGCTCCTTCGGGGGGGTATTGCAACTTTTGACAGTTTTGAGTCAAAATTGTTCCTTTGGGGGGGTATTGCAACTTTTGGCCATTTTGAGGCGAAATTGTTCCTTTGGGGGGGTATTGCAACTTTTGGCCATTTTGATGCGAAATTGTTCCTTTGGGGGGTATTGCAACTTTTTGAAATTTTGATGCGAAATTGTTCCTTTGGGGGGTATTGCAACTTTTGGCCATTTTGAGGCGAAATTGTTCCTTTGGGGGGTATTGCAACTTTTGGCCATTTTGAGGCGAATTTGTTCCTTTGGGGGGGTCTTGGAACTTTTGGCCATTTTGAGTCAAAATTGTTCCTTTGGGGGAGTATTTCAACTTTTGGCCATTTTGAGGCGAAATTGTTCCTTTGGGGGGTTATGCAATTTTTTACAATTTTAAGGCGAATTTGTTCCTTTCAGGGGGGTATTGCAACTTTTGCCCATTTTGAGGCGAATTTTTTCCTTTGGGGGTTTATTGTAACTTTTGGCCATTTTGATGCGAAATTGCTCCTTTGGGGGGGTATTGCAACTTTTGGCCATTTTCAGGTGAAATTGTTCCTTTGGTGGGGTATTGCAACTTTTGCCCATTTTGAGGCGAATTTTTTCCTTTGGGGGTTTATTGCAACTTTTGGCCATTTTGAGGCGAAATTGTTCTTTTGGGGGTGTTGCAACTTTTTGCTATTTTGAGGCGAAATTGTTCCTTTCGGGGGTATTGCAACTTCTTTCCCTTTTGAGGCAAAATTGTTCCTTTGGAGGAGTATTGCAACTTTTGGCCATTTTGAGGCGAAATTGTTCCTTTGGGGGGGTATTGGAACTTTTGGCCATTTTGAGTCAAAATTGTTCCTTTGGGGGAGTATTTCAGCTTTTGGCCATTTTGAGGCGAAATTGTTCCTTTGGGGGGTTATACAATTTTTTGCAATTTTGAGGCGAATTTGTTCCTTTTTGGGGGGCATTGCAACTTTTGGCCATTTTGAGGCGAAATTGTTCCTTTGGGGGGGTATTTCAACTTTTGGCAGTTTTGAGTCAAAATTGTTCCTTTGGTGGAGTATTTCAACTTTTGGCCATTTTGAGGCAAAATTGTTCCTTTGGGGGGTTATGCAATTTTTTGCAATTTTGAGGCGAATTTGTTCCTTTCAGGGGGGTATTGAAACTTTTGGCCATTTTGAGGCGAAATTGTTCCTTTGGGGGGGTATTGCAACTTTTGGCTATTTTAAAGCGAAATTGTTCCTTTGGGGAGGTATTGCAACTTTTGGCAATTTTGAGTCAAAATTGTTCCTTTGGGGGAGTATTTCAACTTTTGGCCATTTTGAGGCGAAATTGTTCCTTTGGGGGGTTATTCAATTTTTTGTAATTTTGAGGCAAATTTGTTCCTTTCAGGGGGGTATTGCAACTTTTGGCCATTTTGAGGCGAAATTGCTCCTTTGGGGGGGTATTGCAACTTTTGGCAGTTTTGAGTCAAAATTGTTCCTTTGGGGGGGTATTGCAACTTTTGGCCATTTTGAGGCGAAATTGTTCCTTTGGGGGGGTATTGCAACTTTTGGCCATTTTGATGCGAAATTGTTCCTTTGGGGGGGTATTGCAACTTTTTGAAATTTTGATGCGAAATTGTTCCTTTGGGGGGTATTGCAACTTTTGGCCATTTTGAGGCGAAATATTTCCTTTGGGGGGTATTGCAACTTTTGGCCATTTTGAGGCGAATTTGTTCCTTTGGGGGGTTATGCAATTTTTTGCAATTTTAAGGCGAATTTGTTCCTTTCAGGGGGGTATTGCAACTTTTGCCCATTTTGAGGCGAATTTTTTCCTTTGGGGGTTTATTGTAACTTTTGGCCATTTTGATGCGAAATTGCTCCTTTGGGGGGGTATTGCAACTTTTGGCCATTTTCAGGTGAAATTGTTCCTTTGGGGGGGTATTGCAACTTTTGCCCATTTTGAGGCGAATTTTTTCCTTTGGGGGTTTATTGCAACTTTTGGCCATTTTGAGGTGAAATTGTTCTTTTGGGGGTGTTGCAACTTTTTGCTATTTTGAGGCGAAATTGTTCCTTTGGGGGGTATTGCAATTTTGGCCATTTTGAGGCGAAACTGTTCATTTGCGGGGGTATTGCAACTTCTTTCCCTTTTGAGGCAAAATTGTTCCTTTGGAGGAGTATTGCAACTTTTGGCCATTTTGAGGCGAAATTGTTCCTTTGGGGGGGTATTGGAACTTTTGGCCATTTTGAGTCAAAATTGTTCCTTTGGGGGAGTATTTCAGCTTTTGGCCATTTTGAGGCGAAATTGTTCCTTTGGGGGGTTATACAATTTTTTGCAATTTTGAGGCGAATTTGTTCCTTTTTGGGGGGCATTGCAACTTTTGGCCATTTTGAGGCGAAATTGTTCCTTTGGGGGGGTATTTCAACTTTTGGCAGTTTTGAGTCAAAATTGTTCCTTTGGGGGAGTATTTCAACTTTTTACCATTTTGAGGCGAAATTGTTCCTTTGGGGGGTTATGCAATTGTTTTCAATTTGGAGGTGAATATGTTCCATTAAGGGGGGTATTGCAACTTTTGGCCATTTTGAGGCGAAATTGTTCCTTTGGGGGATATTGCAACTTTTGGCCATTTTGAGGCGAAATTGTTCCTTTGTTGGGTTATGCAATTTTTTGCAATTTTGAGGCGAATTTGTTACTTTCAGGGGGGTATTGCAACTTTTGGCCATTTTGAGGCGAAATTGTTCTTTTGGGGGTATTGCAAATTTTGGCCATTTTCAGGCGAATTTGTTCCTTTGGGTGGTATTGCAACTTTTGGAAATTTGGGGGGGAATTTGTTCCTTTGGGAGGGTATTGGAACTTTTGGCCATTTTAAGTCAAACTTGTTCCTTTGGGGGAGTATTTCAACTTTTGGCCATTTTGAGGCGAAATTGTTCCTTTGGGGGCGTATTGCAACTTTTGGCAATTTTGAGGCGAATTTGTTCCTTTGGGGGGTATTGCAACTTTTGGCTATTTTAAAGCGAAATTGTTCCTTTGGGGGGGTATTGCAACTTTTGGCTATTTTGAGGCGAAATTGTTCCTTTGAGGGGGTATTGCAACTTTTGGCCATTTTAAAGCGAAATTGTTCCTTTGGGGGAATATTGCAACTTTTGGCAATTTAGAGTCAAAATTGTTCCTTTGGGGGAGTATTTCAACTTTTGGCCATTTTGAGGTGAAATTGTTCCTTTGGGGGGTTATGCAATTTTTTGCAATTTTGAGGCGAATTTGTTCCTTTCAGGGGGGTATTGCAACTTTTGGCCATTTTGAGGCGAAATTGTTCTTTTGGGGGGGTATTGCAACTTTTGGCTATTTTAAAGCGAAATTGTTCCTTTGTGGGCGTATTGCAACTTTTGGCAATTTTGAGGCGAATTTCTTCCTTTGGGGGGTATTGCAACTTTTGGCTATTTTGAGGCGAAATTGTTCCTTTGGGGGGGTATTGCAACTTTTGGCTATTTTGAGGCGAAATTGTTCCTTTGAGGGGGTATTGCAACTTTTGGCCATTTTAAAGCGAAATTGTTCCTTTGGGGGAATATTGCAACTTTTGGCAATTTTGAGTCAAAATTGTTCCTTTGGTGGAGTATTTCAACTTTTGGCCATTTTGAGGCGAAATTGTTCCTTTGGGGGGTTATGCAATTTTTTGCAATTTTGAGGCGAACTTGTTCCTTTCAGGGGGGTATTGAAACTTTTGGCCATTTTGAGGCGAAATTGTTCCTTTGGGGGGGTATTGCAACTTTTGGCTATTTTAAAGCGAAATTGTTCCTTTGGGGAGGTATTGCAACTTTTGGCAATTTTGAGTCAAAATTGTTCCTTTGGGGGAGTATTTCAACTTTTGGCCATTTTGAGGCGAAATTGTTCCTTTGGGGGCGTATTGCAACTTTTGGCAATTTTGAGGCGAATTTGTTCCTTTGGGGGGTATTGCAACTTTTGGCTATTTTAAAGCGAAATTGTTCCTTTGGGGGGGTATTGCAACTTTTGGCTATTTTGAGGCGAAATTGTTCCTTTGAGGGGGTATTGCAACTTTTGGCCATTTTAAAGCGAAATTGTTCCTTTGGGGGAATATTGCAACTTTTGGCAATTTTGAGTCAAAATTGTTCCTTTGGGGGAGTATTTCAACTTTTGGCCATTTTGAGGTGAAATTGTTCCTTTGGGGGGTTATGCAATTTTTTGCAATTTTGAGGCGAATTTGTTCCTTTCAGGGGGGTATTGCAACTTTTGGCCATTTTGAGGCGAAATTGTTCTTTTGGGGGGGTATTGCAACTTTTGGCTATTTTAAAGCGAAATTGTTCCTTTGGGGAGTTATACAATTTTTTGCAATTTTGAGGCGAATTTGTTCCTTTTTGGGGGGCATTGCAACTTTTGGCCATTTTGAGGCGAAATTGTTCCTTTGGGGGGGTATTTCAACTTTTGGCAGTTTTGAGTCAAAATTGTTCCTTTGGGGGAGTATTTCAACTTTTTGCCATTTTGAGGCGAAATTGTTCCTTTGGGGGGTTATGCAATTTTTTGCAATTTTGAGGCGAATTTGTTACTTTCAGGGGGGTATTGCAACTTTTGGCCATTTTGAGGCAAAATTGTTCCTTTGGGTGGTATTGCAACTTTTGGCCATTTTGAGGCGAATTTGTTCCTTTGGGAGGGTATTGGAACTTATGGCCATTTTGAGTCAAAATTGTTCCTTTGGGGGAGTATTTCAACTTTTGGCCATTTTGAGGCAAAATTGTTCCTTTGGGGGGTTATGCAATTTTTTGCATTTTTAAGGCGAATTTGTTCCTTTCAGGGGGGTATTGCAACTTTTGCCCATTTTGAGGCAAATTTTTTCCTTTGGGGGTTTATTGTAACTTTTGGCCATTTTGATGCGAAATTGCTCCTTTGGGGGGGTATTGCAACTTTTGGCCATTTTCAGGTGAAATTGTTCCTTTGGGGGGTATTGCAACTTTTGCCCATTTTGAGGCGAATTTTTTCCTTTGGGGGTTTATTGCAACTTTTGGCAATTTTGAGGCGAAATTGTTTCTTTGGGGGTATTGCAAATTTTGGGCATTTTCAGGCGAAATTGTTCCTTTGGGGGGGTATTGCAACTTTTTGCAATTTTGAGGCGAATTTGTTCCTTTGGGGGTAATGCAACTTTTGGCCATTTTGAGGCGAAATTGTTCTTTTGGGGGTTTTGCAACTTTTGACCATTTTGAGGCGAAATTGTTCCTTTTTTGGGGGGTATTGCAACTTCTGGCCATTTTGAGGCGAAATTGTTCCTTTGCGAGGGTATTGCAACTTTTGACCATTTTGAGGCGAAATTGTTCCCTTGCAACTTTTGCAACTTTTGGCCATTTTGAGGCAAAACTGTTCCTTTGAAGGGGTATTGCAACTTCTGGCCATTTTGAGGCGAAATTGTTCCTTTGTGGGGTATTGCAATTTTGGCCATTTTGAGGCGAAACTGTTCCTTTGGGGGAGTATTGCAACTTCTCTCCCTTTTGAGGCAAAATTGTTCCTTTGGAGGAGTATTGCAACTTTTGGCCATTTTGAGGCGAAATTGTTCCTTTGGGGGGGTATTGGAACTTTTGGCCATTTTGAGTCAAAATTGTTCCTTTGGGGGAGTATTTCAACTTTTGGCCATTTTGAGGCGAAATTGTTCCTTTGGGGGGTTATACAATTTTTTGCAATTTTGAGGCGAATTTGTTCCTTTTTGGGGGGCATTGCAACTTTTGGCCATTTTGAGGCGAAATTGTTCCTTTAGGGGGGTATTTCAACTTTTGGCAGTTTTGAGTCAAAATTGTTCCTTTGGGGGAGTATTTCAACTTTTGGCCATTTTGAGGCGAAATTGTTCCTTTGGGCGGTTATGCAATTTTTTGCAATTTGGAGGTGAATTTGTTCCTTTCAGGGGGGTATTGCAACTTTTGGCCATTTTGAGGCGAAATTGTTCCTTTGGGGGATTTTGCAACTTTTGGCCATTTTGAGGCGAAATTGTTCCTTTGTTGGGTTATGCAATTTTTTGGAATTTTGAGGCGAATTTGTTACTTTCAGGGGGGTATTGCAACTTTTGGCCATTTGGAGGCGAAATTGTTCCTTTGGGGGTATTGCAAATTTTGGCCATTTTCAGGCGAATTTGTTCCTTTGGGTGGTATTGCAACTTTTGGCATTTTGAGGCGAATTTGTTCCTTTGGGAGGGTATTGGAACTTTTGGCCATTTTGAGTCAAAATTGTTCCTTTGGGGGAGTATTTCAACTTTTGGCCATTTTGAGACGAAATTGTTCCTTTGGGGGGTTATACAATTTTTTGCAATTTTGAGGCGAATTTGTTCCTTTGGGGGGGCATTGCAACTTTTGGCCATTTTGAGGCGAAATTGTTCCTTTGGGGGGGTATTGCAACTTTTGGTTATTTTGAGGCAAAATTGCTCCTTTGGGGGTGTATTGCAACTTTTGGCCATTTTGAGGCGAATTTGTTACTTTGGGGGGTATTGAAACTTTTGGCCATTTTGAGGCGAAATTGTTCCTTTGGGGGGTATTGCAACTTTTGGCCATTTTGAGGCGAAATTGTTCCTTTGGGAGGCTATTGCAACTTTTGGCCATTTTGAGGCGAATTTGTTCCTTTGGGGGGTTATGCAATTTTTTGCAATTTTGAGGCGAATTTGTTCCTTTCAGGGGGGTATTGCAACTTTTGCCCATTTTGATGCGAATTTGTTCCTTTGAGGGGGTATTGTAACTTTTGGCCATTTTGATGCGAAGTTGCTCCTTTGGGGGGGTATTGCAACTTTTGGCCATTTTCAGGTGAAATTGTTCCTTTAGGGGGTATTGCAACTTTTGGCAATTTTGAGTCAAAATTGTTCCTTTTGGGGGAGTATTTCAGCTTTTGGCCATTTTGAGGCGAAATTGTTCCTTTGGGGGGTTATGCAATTTTTTGCAATTTTGAGGCGAATTTGTTCCTTTCAGGGGGGTATTGCAACTTTTGGCCATTTTGAAGCAAAATTGCTCCTTTGGGGGGGAATTGCAACTTTTGGCCATTTTGAGGCGAAATTGTTTCTTTGGGGGGGTATTGCAACTTTTGGCCATTTTGAAGCAAAACTGTTCCTTTGGGGGGGTATTGCAACTTTTGGCTATTTTGAGGCGAAATTGTTCCTTTGGGGGGTTATGCAATTTTTTGCAATTTTGAGGCGAATTTGTTCCTTTCAGGGGGGTATTGCAACTTTTGGCCATTTTGAGGCAAAATTGCTCCTTTGGGGGGGATTGCAACTTTTGGCCATTTTGAGGCGAAATTGTTCCTTTGGGGGGGTATTGCAACTTTTGGCTATTTTGAGGCGAAATTGTTCCTTTGGGGGGTTATGCAATTTTTTGCAATTTTGAGGCGAATTTGTACCTTTCAGAGGGGTTTTGCAACTTTTGGCCATTTTGAGGCGAAATTGCTCCTTTGGGGGGTATTTCAACTTTTAGCCATTTTGAGGCGAAATTGTTCTTTTGGGGGGTATTGCAATTTTTGGCCATTTTGAGGCGAAATTGTTCCTTTGGGGGGGTATTGGAACTTTTGGCCATTTTGAGTCAAAATTGTTCCTTTGGGGGAGTATTTCAACTTTTGGCCATTTTGAGGCGAAATTGTTCCTTTGGGGGGTTATACAATTTTTTGCAATTTTGAGGCGAATTTGTTCCTTTTTGGGGGGCATTGCAACTTTTGGCCATTTTGAGGCGAAATTGTTCCTTTAGGGGGGTATTTCAACTTTTGGCAGTTTTGAGTCAAAATTGTTCCTTTGGGGGAGTATTTCAACTTTTTGCCATTTTGAGGCGAAATTGTTCCTTTGGGCGGTTATGCAATTGTTTGCAATTTGGAGGTGAATTTGTTCCTTTCAGGGGGGTATTGCAACTTTTGGCCATTTTGAAGCGAAATTGTTCCTTTGGGGATATTGCAACTTTTGGCCATTTTCAGGCGAAATTGTTCCTTTGTTAGGTTATGCAATTTTTTGCAATTTTGAGGCGAATTTGTTACTTTCAGGGGGGTATTGCAACTTTTGGCCATTTGGAGGCGAAATTGTTCCTTTGGGGGTATTGCAAATTTTGGCCATTTTCAGGCGAATTTGTTCCTTTGGGTGGTATTGCAACTTTTGGCCATTTTGAGGCGAATTTGTTCCTTTGGGAGGGTATTGGAACTTTTGGCCATTTTGAGTCAAAATTGTTCCTTTGGGGGAGTATTTCAACTTTTGGCCATTTTGAGACGAAATTGTTCCTTTGGGGGGTTATACAATTTTTTGCAATTTTGAGGCGAATTTGTTCCTTTGGGGGGGCATTGCAACTTTTGGCCATTTTGAGGCGAAATTGTTCCTTTGGGGGGGTATTGCAACTTTTGGTTATTTTGAGGCAAAATTGCTCCTTTGGGGGTGCATTGCAACTTTTGGCCATTTTGAGGCGAATTTGTTACTTTGGGGGGTATTGAAACTTTTGGCCATTTTGAGGCGAAATTGTTCCTTTTTGGGGGGCATTGCAACTTTTGGCCATTTTGAGGCGAAATTGTTCCTTTAGGGGGGTATTTCAACTTTTGGCAGTTTTGAGTCAAAATTGTTCCTTTGGGGGAGTATTTCAACTTTTTGCCATTTTGAGGCGAAATTGTTCCTTTGGGCGGTTATGCAATTGTTTGCAATTTGGAGGTGAATTTGTTCCTTTCAGGGGGGTATTGCAACTTTTGGCCATTTTGAAGCGAAATTGTTCCTTTGGGGATATTGCAACTTTTGGCCATTTTCAGGCGAAATTGTTCCTTTGTTGGGTTATGCAATTTTTTGCAATTTTGAGGCGAATTTGTTACTTTCAGGGGGGTATTGCAACTTTTGGCCATTTGGAGGCGAAATTGTTCCTTTGGGGGTATTGCAAATTTTGGCCATTTTCAGGCGAATTTGTTCCTTTGGGTGGTATTGCAACTTTTGGCCATTTTGAGGCGAATTTGTTCCTTTGGGAGGGTATTGGAACTTTTGGCCATTTTGAGTCAAAATTGTTCCTTTGGGGGAGTATTTCAACTTTTGGCCATTTTGAGACGAAATTGTTCCTTTGGGGGGTTATACAATTTTTTGCAATTTTGAGGCGAATTTGTTCCTTTGGGGGGGCATTGCAACTTTTGGCCATTTTGAGGCGAAATTGTTCCTTTGGGGGGGTATTGCAACTTTTGGTTATTTTGAGGCAAAATTGCTCCTTTGGGGGTGCATTGCAACTTTTGGCCATTTTGAGGCGAATTTGTTACTTTGGGGGGTATTGAAACTTTTGGCCATTTTGAGGCGAAATTGTTCCTTTGGGGGGTATTGCAACTTTTGGCCATTTTGAGGCGAAATTGTTCCTTTGGGAGGCTATTGCAACTTTTGCCCATTTTGAGGCGAATTTTTTCCTTTGGGGGTTTATTGCAACTTTTGGCAATTTTGAGGCGAAATTGTTTCTTTGGGGGTATTGCAAATTTTGGGCATTTTCAGGCGAAATTGTTCCTTTGGGGGGGTATTGCAACTTTTTGCAATTTTGAGGCGAATTTGTTCCTTTGGGGGTAATGCAACTTTTGGCAATTTTGAGGCGAAATTGTTCCTTTGGGGGTTTTGCAACTTTTGACCATTTTGAGGCGAAATTGTTCCTTTTTTGGGGGGTATTGCAACTTCTGGCCATTTTGAGGCGAAATTGTTCCTTTGCGAGGGTATTGCAACTTTTGACCATTTTGAGGCGAAATTGTTCCCTTGCAACTTTTGCAACTTTTGGCCATTTTGAGGCAAAACTGTTCCATTGAAGGGGTATTGCAACTTCTGGCCATTTTGAGGCGAAATTGTTCCTTTGTGGGGTATTGCAATTTTGGCCATTTTGAGGCGAAACTGTTCCTTTGGGGGAGTATTGCAACTTCTTTCCCTTTTGAGGCAAAATTGTTCCTTTGGAGGAGTATTGCAACTTTTGGCCATTTTGAGGCGAAATTGTTCCTTTGGGGGGGTATTGGAACTTTTGGCCATTTTGAGTCAAAATTGTTCCTTTGGGGGAGTATTTCAACTTTTGGCCATTTTGAGCCGAAATTGTTCCTTTGGGGGTTATACAATTTTTTGCAATTTTGAGGCGAATTTGTTCCTTTTTGGGGGGCATTGCAACTTTTGGCCATTTTGAGGCGAAATTGTTCCTTTGGGGGGTATTTCAACTTTTGGCAGTTTTGAGTCAAAATTGTTCCTTTGGGGGAGTATTTCAACTTTTGGCCATTTTGAGGCGAAATTGTTCCTTTGGGCGGTTATGCAATTTTTTGCAATTTGGAGGTGAATTTGTTCCTTTCAGGGGGGTATTGCAACTTTTGGCCATTTTGAGGCGAAATTGTTCCTTTGGGGGATATTGCAACTTTTGGCCATTTTGAGGCGAAATTGTTCCTTTGTTGGGTTATGCAATTTTTTGGAATTTTGAGGCGAATTTGTTACTTTCAGGGGGGTATTGCAACTTTTGGCCATTTGGAGGCGAAATTGTTTCTTTGGGGGTATTGCAAATTTTGGCCATTTTCAGGCGAATTTGTTCCTTTGGGTGGTATTGCAACTTTTGGCATTTTGAGGCGAATTTGTTCCTTTGGGAGGGTATTGGAACTTTTGGCCATTTTGAGTCAAAATTGTTCCTTTGGGGGAGTATTTCAACTTTTGGCCATTTTGAGACGAAATTGTTCCTTTGGGGGGTTATACAATTTTTTGCAATTTTGAGGCGAATTTGTTCCTTTGGGGGGGCATTGCAACTTTTGGCCATTTTGAGGCGAAATTGTTCCTTTGGGGGGGTATTGCAACTTTTGGTTATTTTGAGGCAAAATTGCTCCTTTGGGGGTGTATTGCAACTTTTGGCCATTTTGAGGCGAATTTGTTACTTTGGGGGGTATTGAAACTTTTGGCCATTTTTAGGCGAAATTGTTCCTTTGGGGGGTATTGCAACTTTTGGCCATTTTGAGGCGAAATTGTTCCTTTGGGAGGCTATTGCAACTTTTGGCCATTTTGAGGCGAATTTGTTCCTTTGGGGGGTTATGCAATTTTTTGCAATTTTGAGGCGAATTTGTTCCTTTCAGGGGGGTATTGCAACTTTTGCCCATTTTGATGCGAATTTGTTCCTTTGAGGGGGTATTGTAACTTTTGGCCATTTTGATGCGAAGTTGCTCCTTTGGGGGGGTATTGCAACTTTTGGCCATTTTCAGGTGAAATTGTTCCTTTAGGGGGTATTGCAACTTTTGGCAATTTTGAGTCAAAATTGTTCCTTTTGGGGGAGTATTTCAGCTTTTGGTCATTTTGAGGCGAAATTGTTCCTTTAGGGGGTTATGCAATTTTTTGCAATTTTGAGGCGAATTTGATCCTTTCAGGGGGGTATTCCAACTTTTGGCCATTTTGAGGCAAAATTGCTCCTTTGGGGGGGATTGCAACTTTTGGCCATTTTGAGGCGAAATTGTTCCTTTGGGGGGGTATTGCAACTTTTGGCTATTTTGAGGCGAAATTGTTCCTTTGGGGGGTTATGCAATTTTTTGCAATTTTGAGGCGAATTTGTTCCTTTCAGAGGGGTTTTGCAACTTTTGGCCATTTTGAGGCGAAATTGCTCCTTTGGGGGGTATTTCAACTTTTAGCCATTTTGAGGCGAAATTGTTCTTTTGGGGGGTATTGCAATTTTTGGCCATTTTCAGGTGAAATTGTTCCTTTGGGGGGAATTGCAACTTTTGGCCATTTTGAGGCGAAATTGTTTCTTTGGGGGGGTATTGCAACTTTTGGCTATTTTGAAGCAAAACTGTTCCTTTGGGGGGGTATTGCAACTTTTGGCCATTTTGAGGCGAAATTGCTCCTTTGAGGGGGTATTTCAACTTTTAGCCATTTTGAGGCAAAATTGTTCTTTTGGGGGGTATTGCAATTTTTGGCCTTTTTCAGGCGAAATTGTTCCTTTGGGGGGTATTGCAACTTTTGGCCATTTTGAGGCGAAATTGTTCCTTTGGGGGGGAATTGCAACTTTTGGCCATTTTGAGGCGAATTTGTTCCTTTGGGGGGGATTGCAACTTTTGGCCATTTTGAGGCGAAATTGTTCCTTTGGGGGGGTATTGCAACTTTTGGCTATTTTGAAGCGAAACTGTTCCTTTGGGAGGGTATTGCAACTTTCAGCCCTTTTCAGGCGAAATTGTTCCTTTGGGGGGTATTGCAACTTTTGGCAATTTTGAGTCAAAATTGTTCTTTTGGGGGAGTAGTTCAACTTTTGGCCATTTTGAAGCGAAGTTGTTCCTTTGGGGGTTATGCAATTTTTTGCAATTTTAAGCCGAATTTGTTCCTTTCAGGGGGGTATTGCAACTTTTGCCCATTTTGAGGCGAATTTGTTCCTTTGGGGGGTATTGTAACTTTTGGCCATTTTAAGTCAAAATTGTTCCTTTGGGGGAGTATTTCAACTTTTGGCCATTTTGAGGCGAAGTTGTTCCTTTGGGGGGTTATGCAATTTTTTGCAATTTGGAGGCGAATTTTTTCCTTTCAGGGGGGTATTTCAACTTTTGGCCATTTTCAGGCGAAATTGTTCCTTTGGGGGTGTATTGCAACTTTTGGCCATTTTGAGGCGAATTTGTTCCTTTGGGGGGGTATTGCAACTTTTGGCCATTTTGAGGCGAAATTGTTCCTTTGGGGGAGTATTGCAACTTTTGGCCATTTTGAGGTGAAATTGTTCCTTTGGGAGGCTATTGCAACTTTTGGCCATTTTGAGGCGAATTTGTCCTTTGGGGGTATTGGAACTTTTGGCCATTTTGAGTCAAAACTGTTCCTTTGGGGGAGTAGTTCAACTTTTGGCCATTTTGAGGCGAAGTTGTTCCTTTGGGGGTTATGCAATTTTTTGCAATTTTAAGGCGAATTTGTTCCTTTCAGGGAGGTATTGCAACTTTTGCACATTTTGATGCGAAATTGCTCCTTTCGGGGGGTATTGCAACTTTTGGCCATTTTCAGGTGAAATTGTTCCTTTGGGGGGTATTGCAACTTTTGGCAATTTTGAGTCAAAATTGTTCCTTTGTGGTGGGTATTGCAACTTTTGGCCATTTTGAGGCAAATTTGTTCCTTTGGGGGGGTATTGCAACTTTTGGCCATTTTGAGGCGAAATTGTTCCTTTGGGGGGGTATTGCAACTTTTGGCCATTTTGAGGTGAAATTGTTCCTTTGGGAGGCTATTGCAACTTTTGGCCAATTTCAGGTGAAATTGTTCTTTTGGGGGGGTATTGCAACTTTTGGCAATTTTGAGGCGAATTTGTTTCTTTGGGGGGTATTGAAACTTTTGGCCATTTTGAGTCAAAATTGTTTCTTTGGGGAGTATTTCAACTTTTGGCCATTTTGAGGCGAAATTGTTCCTTTGGGGGGTTATGCAATTTTTTGCAATTTTAAGACGAATTTGTTCCTTTCAGGGGGGTATTGCAACTTTTGCCCATTTTGAGGCGAATTTTTTCCTTTGGGGGTTTATTGCAACTGTTGGCCATTTTGAGGCGAAATTGTTTCTTTGGGGGGGTATTGCAACTTTTGGCCATTTTGAGGTGAAATTGTTCCTTTGGGAGGCTATTGCAACTTTTGGCCAATTTCAGGTGAAATTGTTCTTTTGGGGGGGTATTGCAACTTTTGGCAATTTTGAGGCGAAATTGCTTCTTTGGGGGTATTGTAAATTTTGGCCATTTTCAGGCGAAATTGTTCCTTTGGGGGGTATTGCAACTTTTTGCAATTTTGAGGCGAATTTGTTCCTTTGGGGGGTAATGCAACTTTTGGCCATTTTGAGGAGAAATTGTTCCTTTGGGGGTTTTGCAACTTTTGACCATTTTGAGGTGAAATTGTTCCTTTTTAGGGGGGTATTGCAACTTCTGGCCATTTTGAGGCGAAATTGTTCCTTTGCGAGGGTATTGCAACTTTTGACCATTTTGAGGGGAAATTGTTCCCTTGCAACTTTTGCAACTTTTGGCCATTTTGAGGCAAAACTGTTCCTTAGAAGAGGTATTGCAACTTTTGGTAATTTTGAGGCAAAACTGTTCCTTTGGGGTAGTATTGTAATTTTTGGGCCATTTTGAGGCGAAATTGATCCTTTGGGGGGGATATTGCAACTTTGGCCATTTTGAGGCGAAATTGTTCCTTTGGGGGGTGTTGCAATTTTGGCCATTTTGAGGCGAAACTGTTCCTATGGGGGGGTATTGCAACTTCTTTCCCTCTTGAGGCAAAATTGTTCCTTTGGAGGAGTATTGCAACTTTTGGTCATTTTGAGGCGAAATTGTTCTTTTGGGGGGGTATTGCATCTTTTGGCCATTTTGAGGCGAATTTGTTCCTTTGGGGGGTATTGAAACTTTTGGCCATTTTGAGGCGAAATTGTTCCTTTGGGAGGCTATTGCAACTTTTGCCCATTTTGAGGCGAATTTGTTCCTTTGGGGGGGTATTGTAACTTTTGGGCATTTTGATGCGAAATTGCTCCTTTGGGGGGGTATTGCAACTTTTGGCCATTTTCAGGTGAAATTGTTCCTTTGGTGGGGTATTGCATCTTTTGGCAATTTTGAGTCAAAATTGTTCCTTTGGGGTGGGTATTGCAACTTTTGGCCATTTTGAGGCGAAATTGTTCCTTTGGGGGGTATTGCAACTTTTGGCCATTTTGAGGCGAAATTGTTCCTTTGGGGGGGTATTGCAACTTTTGGCCATTTTGAGGCGAATTTGTTCCTTTGGGGGGGTATTGCAACTTTTTGGCTATTTTGAGGCGAAATTTTTCCTTTGGGGTGGGTATTGCAACTTTTGGCCATTTTGAGGCGAAATTGTTCCTTTGGGGGGGTATTGCAACTTTTGGCCATTTTGATGCGAAATTGCTCCTTTGAGGGGGTATTGCAACTTTTGGCCATTTTCAGGTGAAATTGTTCCTTTGGGGGGTATTGCAACCTTTGGCAATTTTGAGGCGAATTTGTTCCTTTGGGGGGTATTGCAATTTTTGGCCATTTTGAGGCGAAATTATTCCTTTGGGAGGTATTGCAACTTTTGGCCATTTTGAGGCGAATTTGTTCCTTTGGGGGGTATTGCAACTTTTGGCCATTTTGAGGTGAAATTGTACCTTTGGGGGGTATTGCAACTTTTTGGCTATTTTGAGGCGAAATTTTTCCTTTGGGGGAGTATTTCAACTTTTGGCCATTTTGAGGCGAAATTGTTCCTTGGGGGGGTTATGCAATTTTTTGCAATTTTGAGGCGAATTTGTTCCTTTCAGGGGGGTATTGCAACTTTTGGCCATTTTGAGGCGAAATTGTTCCTTTGGGGGGGTATTGCAACTTTTGGCCATTTTGAGGTGAAATTGTTTCTTTGGGGGGTATTACAACTTTTGGCTATTTTGAGGCGAAATTGTTTCTTTGGGGGGTATTGCAACTTTTGGCCATTTTGAGGCGAAATTGTTCCTTTGGGGGGTATTGCAACTTTTGGCCATTTTCAGGCGAAATTGTTCCTTTGGGAGGCTATTGCAACTTTTGGCCATTTTGAGGCGAATTTGTCCTTTGGGGGGTATGGGAACTTTTGGCCATTTTGAGTCAAAATTGTTCCTTTGGGGGAGTATTTCAACTTTTGGCCATTTTGAGGCGAAATTGTTACTTTGGGGGGTTATGCAATTTTTTGGAATTTGGAGGTGAATTTGTTCCTTTCAGGGGGGTAATGCAACTTTTGGCCATTTTGAGGCGAAATTGCTCCATTGGGGGGGTATTTCAACTTTTGGCCATTTTGAAGCGAAATTGTTCCTTTGGGGGTGTATTGCAATTTTTGGCCATTTTGAGGCCAATTTGTTCTTTTGGGGGAGTATTGCAACTTTTGGCCATTTTGAGTCAAAATTGTTCCTTTGGGGGAGTATTTCAACTTTTGGCCATTTTGAGGCGAAGTTGTTCCTTTGGGGGTTATGCAATTTTTTGCAATTTTAAGGCGAATTTGTTCCATTCAGGGGGGTATTGCAACTTTTGCCCATTTTGAGGCGAATTTGTTCCTTTGGGGGGGGATTGTAACTCTTGGCCATTTTGATGCGAAATTGCTCCTTTGGGGGGGTATTGCAACTTTTGGCCATTTTGAGGCGAAATTGTTCCTTTGGGGGGGTATTGCAACTTTTTGGCTATTTTGAGGCGAAATTTTTCCTTTGGGGGAGTATTTCAACTTTTGGCCATTTTGAGGCGAGATTGTTCCTTGGGGGTTATGCAATTTTTTGTAATTTTGAGGCGAATTTGTTCCTTTCAGGGGGGTATTGCAACTTTTGGCTATTTTGAGGCGAAATTGTTTCTTTGGGGGGTATTGCAACTTTTGGCCATTTTGAGGCGAAATTGTTCCTTTGCGGGGTATTGCAACTTTTGGCCATTTTCAGGCGAAATTGTTCCTTTGGGAGGCTATTGCAACTTTTGGCCATTTTGAGGCGAATTTGTCCTTTGGGGGGTATTGGAACTTTTGGCCATTTTGAGTCAAAATTGTTCCTTTGGGGGAGTATTTCAACTTTTGGCCATTTTGAGGCGAAATTGTTACTTTGGGGGGTTATGCAATTTTTTGCAATTTGGAGGCGAATTTGTTCCTTTCAGGGGGGTATTTCAACTTTTGGCCATTTTGAGGCGAAATTGTTCCTTTGGGGGTGTATTGCAACTTTTGGCCATTTTGAGGCGAATTTGTTCTTTTAGGGGGTATTGCAACTTTTGGCCATTTTGAGGCGAAATTGTTCCTTTGGGGGGGTATTGCAACTTTTTGCCATTTTGAGGCGAAATTGCTCCTTTGGGATGCTATTGCAACTTTTGGCCATTTTGAGGCGAATTTGTCCTTTGGGGGGTATTGGAACTTTTGGCCATTTTGAGTCAAAATTGTTCCTTTGGGGGAGTATTTCAACTTTTGGCCATTTTGAGGCGAAATTGTTACTTTGGGGGGTTATGCAATTTTTTGCAATTTGGAGGCGAATTTGTTCCTTTCAGGGGGGTATTTCAACTTTTGGCCATTTTGAGGCGAAATTGTTCCTTTGGGGGTGTATTGCAACTTTTGGCCATTTTGAGGCGAATTTGTTCTTTTAGGGGGTATTGGAACTTTTGGCCATTTTGAGGCGAAATTGTTCCTTGGGGGGGTATTGCAACTTTTTGCCATTTTGAGGCGAAATTGCTCCTTTGGGATGCTATTGCAACTTTTGGCCATTTTGAGTCAAAATTGTTCCTTTGGGGGAGTAGCTCAACTTTTGGCCATTTTGAGGCGAAGTTGTTCCTTTGGGGGGGTTATGCAATTTTTTGCGAATTTGTTCCTTTCAGGGGGGTATTGCAACGTTTGCCCATTTTGAGGCGAATTTGTTCCTTTGGGGGTATTGTAACTTTTGGCCATTTTGATGTGAAATTGCTCCTTTGGGGGGGTATTGCAACTTTTGGCCATTTTCAGGTGAAATTGTTCCTTTGGTGGGGTATTGCATCTTTTGGCAATTTTGAGTCAAAATTGTTCCTTTGGGGTGGGTATTGCAACTTTTGGCCATTTTGAGGCGAAATTGTTCCTTTGGGGGTTATTGCAACTTTTGGCCATTTTGAGGCGAAATTGTTCCTTTGGGGGGGTATTGCAACTTTTGGCCATTTTGAGGCGAATTTGTTCCTTTGGGGGGGTATTGCAACTTTTTGGCTATTTTGAGGCGAAATTTTTCCTTTGGGGTGGGTATTGCAACTTTTGGCCATTTTGAGGCGAAATTGTTCCTTTGGGGGGTATTGCAACTTTTGGCCATTTTGAGGCGCAATTATTCCTTTGGGAGGTATTGCAACTTTTGGTCATTTTGAGGCGAAATTGTTCCTTGGGGGGGTTATGCAATTTTTAGCAATTTTGAGGCGAATTTGTTCTTTTCAGGGGGGTATTGCAACTTTTGGCCATTTTGAGGCGAAATTGTTCCTTTGGGGGGGTATTGCAACTTTTGGCCATTTTGAGGCGAAATTGTTTCTTTGGGGGGTATTACAACTTTTGGCTATTTTGAGGCGAAATTGTTTCTTTGGGGGGTATTGCAACTTTTGGCCATTTTGAGGCGAAATTGTTCCTTTGGGGGGTATTGCAACTTTTGGCTATTTTCAGGCGAAATTGTTCCTTTGGGAGGCTATTGCAACTTTTGGCCATTTTGAGGCGAATTTGTCCTTTGGGGGGGTATTGGAACTTTTGGCTATTTTGAGTCAAAATTGTTCCTTTGGGGGAGTATTTCAACTTTTGGCCATTTTGAGGCGAAATTGTTACTTTGGGGGGTTATGCAATTTTTTGCAATTTGGAGGCGAATTTGTTCCTTTCAGGGGGGTATTGCAACTTTTGGCCATTTTGAGGCGAAATTGCTCCATTGGGGGGGTATTTCAACTTTTGGCCATTTTGAGGTGAAATTGTTCCTTTGGGGGTGTATTGCAACTTTTGGCCATTTTGAGGCGAAATTGTTCCTTTGGGATGCAATTGCAACTTTTGGCCATTTTGAGGCGAATTTGTCCTTTGGGCAGGTATTGGAACTTTTGGCCATTTTGAGTCAAAATTTTTCCTTTGAGGGAGTAGCTTAACTTTTGGCCATTTTGAGGCGAAGTTGTTCCTTTGGGGGGTTATGGAATTTTTTGCAATTTTAAGGCGAATATGTTCCTTTCAGGGGGGTATTGCAACTTTTGGCCATTTTGAGGCGAAATTGCTCCATTGGGGGGGTATTTCAACTTTTGGCCATTTTGAGGTGAAATTGTTCCTTTGGGGGTGTATTGCAACTTTTGGCAATTTTGAGGCGAAATTGTTCCTTTGGGATGCAATTGCAACTTTTGGCCATTTTGAGGCGAATTTGTCCTTTGGGCAGGTATTGGAACTTTTGGCCATTTTGAGTCAAAATTTTTCCTTTGAGGGAGTAGCTTAACTTTTGGCCATTTTGAGGCGAAGTTGTTCCTTTGGGGGGTTATGGAATTTTTTGCAATTTTAAGGCGAATATGTTCCTTTCAGGGGGGTATTGCAACTTTTGCCCATTTTGATGCGAAATTGCTCCTTTCGGGAAGTATTGTAACTTTTGGCCATTTTGATGTGAAATTGCTCCTTTGGGGGGGTATTGCAACTTTTGGCCATTTTCAGGTGAAATTGTTCCTTTGGGGGGGTATTGCATCTTTTGGCAATTTTGAGTCAAAATTGTTCCTTTGGGGTGGGTATTGCAACTTTTGGCCCTTTTGAGGCGAAATTGTTCCTTTGGGGGGTATTGCAACTTTTGACCATTTTGAGGCGAAATTGTTCCTTTGGGGTGGGTATTGCAACTTTTGGCCATTTTGAGGCGAATTTGTTCCTTTGGGGGGGTATTGCAACTTTTGGCCATTTTGAGGCGAAATTGTTCTTTTGGGGGGTTATGGAATTTTTTGCAATTTTAAGGCGGATTTGTTCCTTTCAGGGGGATATTGCAACTTTTGCCCATTTTGAGGCGAATTTGTTCCTTTGGGGGGGTATTGTAACTTTTGGCCCTTTTGATGCGAAATTGCTCCTTTGGGGGGGTATTGCAACTTTTGGCCATTTTGAGGCGAAGTTGTTCCTTTGGGGGTTATGCAATTTTTTGCAATTTTATGGCGAATTTGTTCCTTTCAGGGGGGTATTGCAACTTGTGGCTATTTTGAGGCGAAATTGTTCCTTTAGGGGGGTATTGCAACTTTTGGCCATTTTGAGGCGAAATTGTTTCTTTGGGGGGTGTTACAACTTTTGGCTATTTTGAGGCGAAATTGTTTCTTTGGGGGGTATTGCATTTTTTGGCCATTTTCAGGCGAAAATGTTCCTTTGGGAGGCTATTGCACCTTTTGGCCATTTTGAGGCGAAATTGCTCAATTGGGGGGGTATTTACACTTTTGGCCATTTTCAGGCGAAATTGTTCCTTTGGGGGTGTATTGCAACTTTTGGCCATTTTGAGGCGAATTTGTTCCTTTGGGGGGGTATTGCAACTTTTGGCCATTTTGAGGCGAAATTGTTCCTTTGGGAGGCTATTGCAACTTTTGGCCATTTTGAGGCGAATTTGTCCTTTGGGGGGTATTGTAACTTTTGGCCATTTTAAGTCAAAATTGTTCCTTTGGGGGAGTAGTTCAACTTTTGGCCATTTTGAGGCGAAGTTGTTCCTTTGGGGGGTTATGCAATTTTTTGCAATTTTAAGGCGAATTTATTCCTTTCAGGGGGGTATTGTAACTTTTGCCCATTTTGATGCGAAATTGCTCCTTTCGGGGGGGGTATTGCAACTTTTCGCCATTTTCAGGTGAAATTGTTCCTTTGGGGGGTATTGCAACTTTTGGCAATTTTGAGTCAAAATTGTTCCTTTGGGGTGGGTATTGCAACGTTTGGCCATTTTGAGGCGAATTTGTTCCTTTGGGGGGGTATTGCAACTTTTGGCCATTTTGAGGCGAAATTGCTCCTTTGGGGGGGTATTGCAACTTTTGGCCATTTTGAGGCGAAATTGTTCCTTTGGGAGTTTTGCAACTTTTAGCCATTTTCAAGCGAAATTGTTCCTTTGGGGGGGGTATTGCAACTTTTGGCAGTTTTGAGTCAAAATTGTTCCTTTGGGGGAGTATTGTAATTTTTGGGCCATTTTGAGGCGAAATTGATCCTTTGGGGGGGATATTGCAACTTTTGGCCATTTTGAGGCGAAATTGCTCCTTTGGGGGGGTATTGCAACTTTTGGCCATTTTGAGTCGAAATTGTTCCTTTGGGGGTTTTGTAACTTTTGGCCATTTTATAGCGAAATTGTTCCTTTGGGGGGTATTGCAACTTTTGGCAGTTTTGAGTCAAAATTGTTCCTTTGGGGGAGTATTGTAATTTTTGGACCATTTTGAGGCGAAATTGATCCTTTGGGGGGGATATTGCAACTTTTGGCCATTTTGAGGCGAAATTGCTCCTTTGGGGGGTGTTGCAACTTTTGGCCATTTTGAGGCGAAATTGTTCCTTTGGGGGGTATTGCAATTTTGGCCATTTTGAGGCGAAACTGTTCCTTTGGGGGGGTATTGCAACTTCTTTCCCTTTTGAGGCAAAATTGTTCCTTTGGAGGAGTATTGCAACTTTTGGCCATTTTGAGGTGAAATTGTTCCTTTGAGGGGGTATTGCAACTTCTGGTCATTTTAAAGCGAAATTGTTCCTTTGGGGGGTATTGCAACTTTTGGCAATTTTGAGTCAAAATTGTTCCTTTGGGGGAGTATTACAACTTTTGGCCATTTTGAGGCGAAATTGTTCCTTTCAGGGGTTATGCAATTTTTTGCAATTTTGAGGCGAATTTGTTCCTTTCAGGGGGGTATTGCAACTTTTGACCATTTTGAGGCGAAATTGTTCCTTTGGGGGGGTATTCCAACTTTTGGCTATTTTGAGGAAAAATTGTTCCTTTGGGGGGGTATATCAACTTTTGGCCATTTTAAAGCGAAATTGTTCCTTTGGGGGAGTATTTCAACTTTTGGCCATTTTGAGGCGAAATTGTTCCTTTGGGGGGTTATGCAATTTTTTGCAATTTTGAGGCGAATTTATTCCTTTCAGGGGGGTATTGCAACTTTTTGCCATTTTGAGGCGAATTTGTTCCTTTGGGGGGGTATTGCAACTTTTGGCCATTTTGAGGTGAATTTGTTTCTTTGGGGGGGTATTGGAACTTTTGGCCATTTTGAGTCAAAATTGTTCCTTTGGGGGAGTATTTCAACTTTTGGACATTTTGAGGCGAAATTGTTCCTTTGGGGGGTTATGCAATTTTTTGCAATTTTAAGGCGAATTTGTTCCTTTCAGGGGGGTATTGGAACTTTTGCCCATTTTGAGGCGAATTTTTTCCTTTGGGGGTTTATTGCAACTTTTGGCCATTTTGAGGCGAAATTGTTCCTTTGGGGGGGTATTGCAACTTTTGGCCATTTTGAGGTAAAATTGTTCCTTTGGGAGGCTATTGCAACTTTTGGCCATTTTCAGGTGAAATTGTTCCTTTGGGGGGGTATTGCAACTTTTGGCAATTTTGAGGCGAAATTGCTTTTTTGGGGGTATTGCAAATTTTGGCCATTTTCAGGCGAAATTGTTCCTTTGGGGGGTATTGCAACTTTTTGCAACTTTGAGGCGAATTTGTTCCTTTGGAGGGTAATGCAACTTTTGTCCATTTTGAGGAGAAATTGTTCCTTTGGGGGTTTTGCAACTTTTGACCATTTTGAGGCGAAATTGTTCCTTTTTAGGGGGGTATTGCAACTTCTGGCCATTTTGAGGCGAAATTGTTCCTTTGCGAGGGTATTGCAACTTTTGACCATTTTGAGGCGAAATTGTTCCCTTGCAACTTTTGCAACTTTTGGCCATTTTGAGGCAAAACTGTTCCTTAGAAGGGGTATTGCAACTTTTGGTAATTTTGAGGCAAAATTGTTCCTTTGGGGTAGTATTGTAATTTTTGGGCCATTTTGAGGCGAAATTGATCCTTTGGGGGGGATATTGCAACTTTGGCCATTTTGAGGCGAATTTGTTCCTTTGGAGGGTGTTGCAACTTTTGGCCATTTTGAGGCGAAATTGTTTCTTTGGGGGGTATTGCAATTTTGGCCATTTTGAGGCGAAACTGTTCCTTTGGGGGGCTATTGCAACTTCTTTCCCTTTTGAGGCAAAATTGTTCCTTTGGAGGAGTATTGCAACTTTTGGCCATTTTGAGGCGAAATTGTTCTTTTGGGGGGGTATTGCAACTTTTGGCCATTTTGAGGCGAATTTGTTCCTTTGGGGGGTATTGAAACTTTTAGCCATTTTAAAGCGAAAATTGTTCCTTTGGGGGGGTATTGCAACTTTTGGCCATTTTGAGGCGAATTTGTTCCTTTGGGGGGTATTGTAACTTTTGGCCATTTTGATGTGAAATTGCTTCTTTGGGGGGGTATTGCAACTTTTGGCCATTTTCAGGTGAAATTGTTCCGTTGGGGGGGTATTGCAACTTTTGGCAATTTTGAGTCAAAATTGTTCCTTTGGGGTGGGTATTGCAACTTTTGGCCATTTTGAGGCGAAATTGTTCCTTTGGGGGGTATTGCAACTTTTGGCCATTTTGAGGCGAATTTGTTCCTTTGGGGGGTATTGCAACTTTTGGCTATTTTGAAGCGAAATTGTTCCTTTGGGAGGCTATTGCAACTTTTGGCCATTTTGAGGCGAATTTGTTCCTTTGGGGGGGTATTGGAGCTTTTGGCCATTTTAAGTCAAAATTGTTCCTTTGGGGGAGTATTTCAACTTTTGGCCATTTTGAGGCGAAGTTGTTTCTTTGGGGGGTTATGCAATTTTTTGCAATTTTAAGGCGAATTATTTCCTTTCAGGGGGGTATTGCAACTTTTGCCCATTTTGATGCGAAATTGCTCCTTTCGGGGGGTATCTCAACTTTTGGCCATTTTCAGGTGAAATTGTTCCTTTGGCGGGGTATTGCAACTTTTGACAATTTTGAGTCAAAATTAATCCTTTGGGGTGGGTATTGCAACTTTTGGCCATTTAGAGGCGAAATTGTTCCTTTGGGGGGGTATTGCAACTTTTGGCTATTTTGAGGAGAAATTGTTTCTTTGGGTGGGTATTGCAGCTTTTGGCCATTTTGAGGCGAAATTGTTCCTTTGGGAGGCTATTGCAACTTTTGGCAATTTTGAGACAAAATTGTTCCTTTGGGGGAGTATTTCAACTTTTGGCCATTTTGAGGCGAAATTGTTCCTTTGGGGGAGTATTTCAACTTTTGGCCATTTTGAGGCGAAATTGTTCCTTGGGGGGGTTATGCAATTTTTTGCAATTTTGAGGCGAATTTGTTCCTTTCAGGGGGGTATTGCAACTTTTGGCCATTTTGAGGCGAAATTGTTCCTTTGGGGGGTATTGCAACTTTTGGCCATTTTGAGGCGAAATTGTTCCTTTGGGGGGGTATTGACACTTTTGGCCATTTTGAGGCGAAATTGTTCCTTTGGGAGGCTATTGCAACTTTTGGCCATTTTGAGGCGAATTTGTCCTTTGGGGGGTATTGGAACTTTTGGCCATTTTGAGTCAAAATTGTTCCTTTGGGGGAGTAGTTCAGCTTTTGGCCATTTTGAAGCGAAGTTGTTCCTTTGGGGGTTATGCAATTTTTTGCAATTTTAAGCCGAATTTGTTTCTTTCAGGGGGGTGTTGCAACTTTTGGCCATTTTGAGGCGAAATTGTTCCTTTGGGGGGTATTGCAACTTTTGGCCATTTTGAGGCGAAACTGTTCCTTTGGGGGGCTATTGCAACTTCTTTCCCTTTTGAGGCAAAATTGTTCCTTTGGAGGAGTATTGCAACTTTCTGCCATTTTGAGGCGAAACTGTTCTTTTGGGGGGGTATTGCAACTTTTGGCCATTTTGAGGCGAAATTGTTCCTTTGGGAGGCTATTGCAACTTTTGGCCATTTTGAGGCGAATTTGTCCTTTGGGGGGTATTGTAACTTTTGGCCATTTTAAGTCAAAATTGTTCCTTTGGGGGAGTATTTCAACTTTTGGCCATTTTGAGGCGAAGTTGTTCCTTTGGTGGGTTATGCAATTTTTTGCAATTTGGAGGCGAATTTTTTCCTTTCAGGGGGGTATTTCAACTTTTGGCCATTTTCAGGCGAAATTGTTCCTTTGGGGGTGTATTGCAACTTTTGGCCATTTTGAGGCGAATTTGTTCCTTTGGGGGGGTATTGCAACTTTTGGCCATTTTGAGGCGAAATTGTTCCTTTGGGGGGGTATTGCAACTTTTGGCCATTTTGAGGCGAATTTGTCCTTTGGGGGTATTGCAACTTTTGGCCATTTTGAGGCGAATTTGTTTCTTTGGGGGGGTATTGGAACTTTTGGCCATTTTGAGTCAAAATTGTTCCTTTGGGGGAGTATTTCAACTTTTGGCCATTTTGAGGCGAAATTGTTCCTTTGGGGGGTTATGCAATTTTTTGCAATTTTAAGGCGAATTTGTTCCTTTCAGGGGGGTATTGCAACTTTTGCCCATTTTGAGGCGAATTTTTTCCTTTGGGGGTTTATTGCAACTTTTGGCCATTTTGAGGCGAAATTGTTCCATTGGGGGGGTATTGCAACTTTTGGCCATTTTGAGGTGAAATTGTTCCTTTGGGAGGCTATTGCAACTTTTGGCCATTTTCAGGTGAAATTGTTCCTTTGGGGGGTATTGCAACTTTTGGCAATTTTGAGGCGAAATTGCTTTTTTGGGGGTATTGCAAATTTTGGCCATTTTCAGGCGAAATTGTTCCTTTGGGGGGTATTGCAACTTTTTGCAATTTTGAGGCGAATTTGTTCCTTTGGGGGGTAATGCAACTTTTGGCCATTTTGAGGAGAAATTGTTCCTTTGGGGGTTTTGCAACTTTTGACCATTTTGAGGGGAAATTGTTCCTTTTTAGGGGGGTATTGCAACTTCTGGCCATTTTGAGGCGAAATTGTTCCTTTGCGAGGGTATTGCAACTTTTGACCATTTTGAGGCGAATTTGTTCCCTTGCAACTTTTGCAACTTTTGGCCATTTTGAGGCAAAACTGTTCCTTAGAAGGGGTATTGCAACTTTTGGTAATTTTGAGGCAAAATGGTTCCTTCGGGGTAGTATTGTAATTTTTGGGCCATTTTGAGGCGAAATTGATCCTTTGGGGGGGATATTGCAACTTTGGCCATTTTGAGGCGAAATTGTTCCTTTGGGGGGTGTTGCAACTTTTGGCCATTTTGAGGCGAAATTGTTCCTTTGGGGGGTATTGCAATTTTGGCCATTTTGAGGCGAAATTGTTCCATTGGGGGGGTATTGCAACTTTTGGCCATTTTGAGGTGAAATTGTTCCTTTGGGAGGCTATTGCAACTTTTGGCCATTTTCAGGTGAAATTGTTCCTTTGGGGGGTATTGCAACTTTTGGCAATTTTGAGGCAAAATTGCTTTTTTGGGGGTATTGCAAATTTTGGCCATTTTCAGGCAAAATTGTTCCTTTGGGGGGTATTGCAACTTTTTGCAATTTTGAGGCGAATTTGTTCCTTTGGGGGGTAATGCAACTTTTGGCCAGTTTGAGGAGAAATTGTTCCTTTGGGGGTTTTGCAACTTTTGACCATTTTGAGGGGAAATTGTTCCTTTTTAGGGGGGTATTGCAACTTCTGGCCATTTTGAGGCGAAATTGTTCCTTTGCGAGGGTATTGCAACTTTTGACCATTTTGAGGCGAAATTGTTCCCTTGCAACTTTTGCAACTTTTGGCCATTTTGAGGCAAAACTGTTCCTTAGAAGGGGTATTGCAACTTTTGGTAATTTTGAGGCAAAATGGTTCCTTTGGGGTAGTATTGTAATTTTTGGGCCATTTTGAGGCGAAATTGATCCTTTGGGGGGATATTGCAACTTTTGGCCATTTTGAGGCGAAATTGTTCTTTTGGGGGGGTATTGCAACTTTTGGCCATTTTGAGGCGAATCTGTTCCTTTGGGGGGGTATTGCAACTTTTGGCCATTTTGAGGTGAAATTGTTCCTTTGGGAGGCTATTGCAACTTTTGGCCATTTTGAGGCGAATTTGTTTCTTTGGGGGGGTATTGGAACTTTTGGCCATTTTGAGTCAAAATTGTTCCTTTGGGGGAGTAGCTCAACTTTTGGCCATTTTGAGGCGAAGTTGTTCCTTTAGGGGGTTATGCAATTTTTTGCAATTTTAAGGCGAATTTGTTCCTTTCAGCGCGGTATTGCAACTTTTGCCCATTTTGAGGCGAATTTGTTCCTTTGGGGGGTATTGCAACTTTTGGCCATTTTGATGTGAAATTGCTCCTTTGGGGGGGTATTGCAACTTTTGGCACTTTTGAGTCAAAATTGTTCCTTTGGGGTGGGTATTGCAACTTTTGGCCATTTTGAGGCGAGATTGTTCCTTTGGGGGGTATTGCAACTTTTGGCCATTTTGAGGCGAAATTGTTCCTTTGGGGGGGTATTGCAACTTTTAGCCATTTTGAGGCGAATTTGTTCCTTTGGGGGGGTATTGCAACTTTTGGCTATTTTGAAGCGAAATTGTTCCTTTGGGAGGCTATTGCAACTTTTGGCCATTTTGAGGCGAATTTGTTCCTTTTGGGGGTTATGCAATTTTTTGCAATTTTAAGGCGAATTATTTCCTTTCAGGGGGTATTGCAACTTTTGCCCATTTTGATGCGAAATTGCTCCTTTCGGGGGGTATTGCAACTTTTGGCCATTTTCAGGTGAAATTGTTCCTTTGGGGGGGTATTGCAACTTTTCGCAATTTTGAGTCAAAATTAATCCTTTGAGGTGGGTATTGCAACTTTTGGCCATTTTGAGGCGAAATTGTTCCTTTGGGGGGGTATTGCAACTTTTGGCTATTTTGAGGCGAATTTGTTCCTTTGGGGGGGTATTGCAACTTTTGGCCATTTAGAGGCGAAATTGTTCCTTTGGGGGGTATTGCAACTTTTGGCTATTTTGAGGCGAAATTGTTTCTTTGGGTGGGTATTGCAACTTTTGGCCATTTTGAGGCGAAATTTTTCCTTTGGGAGGCTATTGCAACTTTTGGCATTTTTGAGACAAAATTGTTACTTTGGGGGAGTATTTCAACTTTTGGCCATTTTGAGGCGAAATTGTTCCTTTGGGGGAGTATTTCAACTTTTGGCCATTTTGAGGCGAAATTGTTCCTTGGGGGGGTTATGCAATTTTTTGCAATTTTGAGGCGAATTTGTTCCTTTTAGGGGGGTATTGCAACTTTTGGCCATTTTGAGGCGAAATTGTTCCTTTGGGGGGGTATTGCAACTTCTGGCCATTTTGAGGCGAAATTGTTTCTTTGGGGGGGTATTACAACTTTTGGCTATTTTGAGGCGAAATTGTTTCTTTGGGGGGTATTGCAACTTTTGGCCATTTTGATGCGAAATTGTTCTTTTGGGGGGTATTGCAACTTTTGGCCATTTTCAGGCGAAATTGTTCCTTTGGGAGGCTATTGCAACTTTTGGACAATTTGAGGCGAATTTGTCCTTTGGGGGGGTATTGGAACTTTTGGCCATTTTGAGTCAAAATTGTTCCTTTGGGGGAGTATTTCAACTTTTGGCCATTTTGAGGCGAAATTGTTCCTTTGGGGGTGTATTGCAACTTTTGGCCATTTTGAGGCGAATTTGTTCCTTTGGGGGGGTTTTGCAACTTTTGGCCATTTTGAGGCGAAATTGTTCCTTTGGGGGGGTATTGCAACTTTTGGCCATTTTGAGGCGAAATTGTTCAATTGGGAGGCTTTTGCAACTTTTGGCCATTTTGAGGTGAATTTGTCCTTTGGGGGGTATTGGAACTTTTGGCCATTTTGAGTCAAAATTGTTCCTTTTGGGGGGTATTGCAACTTTTGGCCATTTTGAGGCGAAATTGTTACTTTGGGAGGCTATTGCAACTTTTGGCCATTTTGAGGCGAATTTGTCCTTTGGGGGTATTGGAACTTTTGGCCATTTTGAGTCAAAATTGTTCCTTTGGGGGAGTAGTTCAACTTTTGGCCATTTTGAGGCGAAGTTGTTCCTTTGGGGGTTATGCAATTTTTTGCAATTTTAAGGCAAATTTGTTCCTTTCAGGGGGGTATTGCAACTTTTGCCCATTTTGAGGCGAATTTGTTCCTTTGGGGGGGTATTGTAACTTTTGGCCATTTTAAGTCAAAATTGTTCCTTTGGGGGAGTATTTCAACTTTTGGCCATTTTGAGGCGAAGTTGTTCCTTTGGGTGTTATGCAATTTTTTGCAATTTTAAGGCGAATTTGTTCCTTTCAGGGAGGTATTGCAACTTTTGCCCATTTTGATGCGAAATTGCTCCTTTCGGGGGGTATTGCAACTTTTGGCCATTTTCAGGTGAAATTGTTCCTTTGGGGGGGTATTGCAACTTTTGGCAATTTTGAGTCAAAATTGTTCCTTTGCGGTGGGTATTGCAACTTTGGCCATTTTGAGGCAAATTTGTTCCTTTGGGGGGGTATTGCAACTTTTGGCCATTTTGATGCGAAATTGCTCCTTTTGGGGGGTATTGCAACTTTTGGCAATTTTGAGTCAAAATTGTTCCTTTGGGGTGGGTATTGCAACTTTTGGCCATTTTGAGGCAAATTTGTTCCTTTGGGGGGGTATTGCAACTTTTGGCCATTTTGAGGCGAAATTGTTCCTTTGGGGGGGTATTGCAACTTTTGGCCATTTTGAGGCGAAATTGTTCCTTTGGGAGGCTATTGCAACTTTTGGCCATTTTGAGGCGAATTTGTCCTTTGGGGGTATTGGAACTTTTGGCCATTTTGAGTCAAAATTGTTCCTTTGGGGGAGTAGTTCAACTTTTGGCCATTTTGAGGCGAAGTTGTTCCTTTGGGGGGTTATGCAATTTTTTGCAATTTTAAGGCGAATTTGTTCCTTTCAGGGGGGTATTGCAACTTTTGCCCATTTTGAGGCGAATTTGATCCTTTGGGGGGTATTGTAACTTTTGGCCATTTTAAGTCAAAATTGTTCCTTTGGGGGAGTATTTCAACTTTTGGCCATTTTGAGGCGAAGTTTTTCCTTTGGGGGTTATGCAATTTTTTGCAATTTTAAGGCGAATTTGTTCCTTTCAGGGAGGTATTGCAACTTTTGCCCATTTTGATGCGAAATTGCTCCTTTCGGGGGGTATTGCAACTTTTGGCCATTTTCAGGTGAAATTGTTCCTTTGGGGGGGTATTGCAACTTTTGGCAATTTTGAGTCAAAATTGTTCCTTTGGGGTGGGTATTGCAACTTTTGGCCATTTTGAGGCAAATTTGTTCCTTTGGGGGGGTATTGCAACTTTTGGCCATTTTGAGGAGAAATTGCTCCTTTGGGGGTTTTGCAACTTTTGGCAGTTTTGAGTCAAAATTGTTCCTTTGGGGGAGTATTGTAAGTTTTGGGCCATTTTGAGGCGAAATTTATCCTTTGGGGGGGATATTGCAACTTTTGGCCATTTTGAGGCGAAATTGTTCCTTTGGGGGGTATTGCAATTTTGGCCATTTTGAGGCGAAACTGTTCCTTTGAGGGGGTATTGCAACTTTTGGCAATTTTGAGTCAAAATTGTTCCTTTGGGGGAGTATTTCAACTTTTGGCCATTTTGAGGCGAAATTGTTCCTTTGGGGGGTTATGCAATTTCTTGCAATTTTGAGGCGAATTTGTTCCTTTCAGGGGGGTATTGCAACTTTTGACTATTTTGAGGCGAAATTGTTCCTTTGGGGGGGTATTCCAACTTTTGGCTATTTTGAGGAAAAATTGTTCCTTTGGGGGGTATATCAACTTTTGGCCATTTTAAAGCGAAATTGTTCCTTTGGGTGGGTATTGCAACTTTTGGCAATTTTGAGTCAAAATTGTTCCTTTGGGGGAGTATTTCAACTTTTGGCCATTTGGAGGCGAAATTGTTCCTTTGGGGGGTTATGCAATTTTTTGCAATTTTGAGGCGAATTTATTCCTTTCAGGGGGGTATTGCAACTTTTGGCCATTTTGAGGCGAAATTGTTCCTTTGGGGGGTTATGCAATTTTTTGCAATTTTAAGACAAATTTGATCCTTTCAGGGAGGTATTGCAACTTTTTGCCATTTTAAGGCGAAATTGTTCCTTTGGGGGGTATTGCAACTTTTGGCCATTTTGAGGCGAAATTGTTCCTTTGGGGGGGTATTGCAACTTTTGGCCATTTTGAGGTGAAATTGTTCCTTTGGGAGGCTATTGCAACTTTTGGCCATTATGAGGCGAATTTGTTTCTTTGGGGGGGTACTGAAACTTTTGGCCATTTTGAGTCAAAATTGTTTCTTTGGGGAGTATTTAAACTTTTGGCCATTTTGAGGCGAAATTGTTCCTTTGGGGGGTTATGCAATTTTTTGCAATTTTAAGACGAATTTGTTCCTTTCAGGGGGGTATTGCAACTTTTGCCCATTTTGAGGCGAATTTTTTCCTTTGGGGGTTTATTGTAACTGTTGGCCATTTTGAGGCGAAATTGTTTCTTTGGGGGGGTATTGCAACTTTTGGCCATTTTGAGGTGAAATTGTTCCTTTGGGAGGCTATTGCAACTTTTGGCCAATTTCAGGTGAAATTGTTCCTTTGGGGGGGTATTACAACTTTTGGCAATTTTGAGGCGAAATTGCTTCTTTGGGGGTATTGCAAATTTAGGCCATTTTCAGGCGAAATTGTTCCTTTGGGGGGTATTGCAACTTTTTGCAATTTTGAGGCGAATTTGTTCCTTTGGGGGGTAATGCAACTTTTGGCCATTTTGAGGAGAAATTGTTCCTTTGGGGGTTTTGCAACTTTTGACCATTTTGAGATGAAATTGTTCCTTTTTAGGGGGGTATTGCAACTTCTGGCCATTTTGAGGCAAAATTGTTCCTTTGCGAGGGTATTGCAACTTTTGACCATTTTGAGGCGAAATTGTTCCCTTGCAACTTTTGCAACTTTTGGCCATTTTGAGGCAAAACTGTTCCTTAGAAGGGGTATTGCAACTTTTGGTAATTTTGAGGCAAAACTGTTCATTTGGGGTAGTATTTTAATTTTTGGGCCACTTTGAGGCGAAATTGATCCTTTGGGGGGGATATTGCAACTTTGGCCATTTTGAGGCGAAATTGTTCCTTTGGGGGGTGTTGCAACTTTTGGCCATTTTGAGGCGAAACTGTTCCTATGGGGGGGTATTGCAACTTCTTTCCCTCTTGAGGCAAAATTGTTCCTTTGGAGGAGTATTGCAACTTTTGGCCATTTTGAGGCGAAATTGTTCTTTTGGGGGGGTATTGCAACTTTTGGCCATTTTGAGGCGAATTTGTTCCTTCGGGGGTATTGAAACTTTTGGCCATTTTGAGGCGAAATTGTTCCTTTGGGGGGGTATTGCAACTTTTGGCCATTTTGAGGCGAAATTGTTCCTTTGGGAGGCTATTGCAACTTTTGGCCATTTTGAGGCGAATTTGTCCTTTGGGGGTATTGGAACTTTTGGCCATTTTGAGTCCAAAATGTTCCTTTGGGGGAGTAGTTCAACTTTTGGCCATTTTGAGGCGAAGTTGTTCCTTTGGGGGGTTATGCAATTTTTTGCAATTTTAAGGCGAATTTGTTCCTTTCAGGGGGGAATTGCAACTTTTGCCCATTTTGAGGCGAATTTGTTCCTTTGGGGGGTTATGCAATTTTTTGCAATTTGGAGGAGAATTTTTTCCTTTCAGGGGGGTATTTCAACTTTTGGCCATTTTCAGGCGAAATTGTTCCTTTGGGGGTGTATTGCAACTTTTGGCCATTTTGAGGCGAATTTGTTCCTTTGGGGGGGTATTGCAACTTTTGGCCATTTTGAGGCAAAATTGTTCCTTTGGGAGGCTATTGCAACTTTTGGCCATTTTGAGGCGAATTTGTCCATTGGGGGTATTGGAACTTTTGGCCATTTTGAGTCAAAATTGTTCCTTTGGGGGAGTAGTTCAACTTTTGGCCATTTTGAGGCGAAGTTGTTCCTTTGGGGGGTTATGCAATTTTTTGCAATTTTAAGGCGAATTTGTTCCTTTCAGGGGGGTATTGCAACTTTTGCCCATTTTGAGGCGAATTTGTTCCTTTGGGGGGTATTGTAACTTTTGGCCATTTTAAGTCAAAATTGTTCCTTTGGGGGAGTAGTTCAACTTTTGGCCATTTTGAGGCGAAGTTGTTCCTTTGGGGGGTTATGCAATTTTTTGCAATTTTAAGGCGAATTTGTTCCTTTCAGGGAGGTATTGCAACTTTTGCCCATTTTGATGCGAAATTGCTCCTTTCGGGGGGTATTGCAACATTTGGCCATTTTCAGGTGAAATTGTTCCTTTGGGGGGGTATTGCAACTTTTGGCAATTTTGAGTCAAAATTGTTCCTTTGGGGTGGGTATTGCAACTTTTGGCCATTTTGAGGCAAATTTGTTCCTTTGGGGGGGTATTGCAACTTTTGGCCATTTTGAGGAGAAATTGCTCCTTTGGGGGGGTATTGCAACTTTTGGCCATTTTGAGGCGAAATTGTTCCTTTGGGGGTTTTGCAACTTTTGGCAGTTTTGAGTCAAAATTGTTCCTTTGGGGGAGTATTGTAATTTTTGGGCCATTTTGAGGCGAAATTGATCCTTTGGGGGGGATATTGCAACTTTTGACCATTTTGAGGCGAAATTGTTCCTTTGGGGGGTATTGCAATTTTGGCCATTTTGAGGTGAAACTGTTCCTTTGGGGGGGTATTGCAACTTTTGGCCATTTTGAGGAGAAATTGCTCCTTTGGGGGGGTATTGCAACTTTTGGCCATTTTGAGGCGAAATTGTTCCTTTGGGGGTTTTGCAACTTTTGGCAGTTTTGAGTCAAAATTGTTCCTTTGGGGGAGTATTGTAATTTTTGGGCCATTTTGAGGCGAAATTGATCCTTTGGGGGGGATATTGCAACTTTTGACCATTTTGAGGCGAAATTGTTCCTTTGGGGGGTATTGCAATTTTGGCCATTTTGAGGTGAAACTGTTCCTTTGGGGGGGTATTGCAACTTTTGGCAATTTTGAGTCAAAATTGTTCCTTTGGGGGAGTATTTCAACTTTTGGCCATTTTGAGGCGAAATTATTCCTTTGGGGGGTTATGCAATTTCTTGCAATTTTGAGGCGAATTTGTTCCTTTCAGGGGGGTATTGCAACTTTTGACTATTTTGAGGCAAAATTGTTCCTTTGGGGGGGTATTCCAACTTTTGGCTATTTTGAGGAAAAATTGTTCCTTTAGGGGGGTATATCAACTTTTGGCCATTTTAAAGCGAAATTGTTCCTTTGGGTGGGTATTGCAACTTTTGGCAATTTTGAGTCAAAATTGTTCCTTTGGGGGAGTATTTCAACTTTTGGCCATTTGGAGACGAAATTGTTCCTTTGGGGGAGTATTTCAACTTTTGGCCATTTTGAGGCGAAATTGCTCCTTTGAGGGGGTATTTCAACTTTTAGCCATTTTGAGGCAAAATTGTTCTTTTGGGGGGTATTGCAATTTTTGGCCTTTTTCAGGCGAAATTGTTCCTTGGGGGGGTATTGCAACTTTTGGCCATTTTGAGGCGAAATTGTTCCTTTGGGGGGGAATTGCAACTTTTGACCATTTTGAGGCGAATTTGTTCCTTTGGGGGGGATTGCAACTTTTGGCCATTTTGAGGCGAAATTGTTCCTTTGCGGGGGTATTGCAATTTTTGGCTATTTTGAGGCGAAATTGTTCCTTTGGGGGGGTATTGCAACTTTTGGCTATTTTGAAGCGAAACTGTTCCTTTGGGAGGGTATTGCAACTTTCAGCCCTTTTCAGGCGAAATTGTTCCTTTGGGGGGTATTGCAACTTTTGGCAATTTTGAGTCAAAATTGTTCCTTTGGGGGAGTATTTCAACTTTTGGCCATTTTGAGGCGAAATTGTTCCTTTGGGGGGTTATGCAATTTTTTACAATTTTAAGGCGAATTTGTTCCTTTCAGGGGGCTATTGCACCTTTTGCCCATTTTGAGGCGAATTTGTTCCTTTGAGGGGGTGTTGCAACTTTTGGCCATTTTCAGGTGAAATTGTTCCTTTGGGGGGGTATTGCAACTTTTGGCAATTTTGAGTCAAAATTGTTCCTTTTGGGGGAGTATTTCAACTTTTGGCCATTTTGAGGAGAAATTGTTCCTTTCAGGGGGGTATTGCAACTTTTGGCCATTTTGAGGCAAAATTGCTCCTTTGGGGGGAATTGCAACTTTTGCCATTTTGAGGCGAAATTGTTCCTTTGGGGGGGTATTGCAACTTTTGGCCATTTTGAAGCAAAACTGTTCCTTTGGGAGGCTATTGCAACTTTTGGCCATTTTGAGGCGAATTTGTTCCTTTGGGGGTTTATTTTAACTTTTGGCCATTTTGAGTCAAAATTGTTCCTTTGGGGGAGTATTTCAACTTTTGGCCATTTTGAGGCGAAATTTTTACTTTGGGGGTTATGCAATTTTTTGCAATTTTGAGGCGAATTTGTTTCTTTCAGAGGGGTATTGCAACTTTTGGCTATTTTGAGGCGAAATTGTTCTTTTGGGGGGGATTGCAACTTTTGGCCATTTTGAGGCGAAATTGTTCCTTTGGGGGGTATTGCAACTTTTGGCTATTTTGAGGCGAAATTGTTCCTTTGGGGGGGTATTGCAACTTTTGGCTATTTTGAAGCGAAACTGTTCCTTTGGGAGGGTATTGCAACTTTCGGCCATTTTCAGGCGAAATTGTTCCTTTGGGGGTATAGGAACTTTTGGCAATTTTGAGTCAAAATTGTTCCTTTGGGGAGTATTTCAACTTTTGGCCATTTTGACGTGAAATTGTTCCTTTAGGGGGTTATGCAATTTTTTGCAATTTTGAGGTGAATTTGTTCCTTTCAGGGGGGTATTGCAACTTTTGGCCATTTTGAGGCGAAATTGATCCTTTGGGGGGGTATTGCAACTTTTGGCAGATTTGAGTCAAAATTGTTCCTTTGGGGTGGGTATTGCAACTTTTGGCCATTGTAAGGCGAAATTGTTCCTTTGGGGGGGGGTATTGTAACTTTTGGCCATTTTGAGGCGAATTTGTTTCTTTGGGGGGGTATTGCAACTTTTGGCCATTTTGAAGCGAAATTGTTCCTTTGGGGGGGTATTGCAACTTTTGGCTATTTTGAGGCGAAATTGTTCCTTTGCGGGGGTATTGCAACTTTTGGCCATTTTAAAGCGAAACTGTTCCTTTGGGAGGGTATTGCAAGTTTTGGCAATTTTGAGTCAAAAATGTTCCTTTGGGGGAGTATTTCAACTTTTGGCCATTTTGATGCGAAATTGTTCCTTTGGGGGGTTATGCAATTTTTTGCAATTTTGAGGCGAATTTGTTCCTTTCAGGGGAGTATTGCAACTTTTGGCCATTTTGAGGCGAAATTGCTCCTTTGGGGGGTATTGCAACTTTTGGCCATTTTCAGGCGAAATTGTTCCTTTGGGGGGGTATTGCAACTTTTGGCAGTTTTATGTCAAACTTGTTCCTTTGGGGGAGCATTTCAACTTTTGGCCATTTTGAGGCGAAATTGTTCCTTTGGGTGGTTATGCAATTTTTTGCAATTTGGAGGCGAATTTGATCCTTTCAAGGGGGTATTGCAACTTTTGGCCATTTTGAGGCGAAATTGTTCCGTTGGGGGGGTATTGCAACTTTTTGGCCATTTTGAGGCAAATTTGTCCTTTGGGGGGGTATTGGAACTTTTGGCCATTTTGAGTCAAAATTGTTCCTTTGGGGGAGTAGCTCAACTTTTGGTCATTTTGAGGCGACGTTGTTCCTTTGGGGGGTTATGCAATTTTTTGCAATTTTAAGGCGAATTTGTTCCTTTCAGGGGGGTATTGCAACTTTTGCCCATTTTGATGCGAATTTGTTCCTTTGGGGGGGTATTGTAACTTTTGGCCATTTTGATGTGAAATTGCTCCTTTGGGGGGGTATTGCAACTTTTGGCCATTTTCAGCTGAAATTGTTCCTTTGGGGGGGTATTGCAACTTTTGGCAATTTTGAGGCGAATTTGTTCCTTTGGGGGGTATTGCAACTTTTGGCTATTTTGAAGCGAAATTGTTCCTTTGGGAGGCTATTGCAACTTTTGGCCATTTTGAGGCGAATTTGTTCCTTTGGGGGGGTATTGGAGCTTTTGGCCATTTTAAGTCAAAATTATTCCTTTGGGGGAGTATTTCAACTTTTGGCCATTTTGAGGCGAATTTGTTCCTTTGGGGGGTTATGCAATTTCTTGCAATTTTAAGGCGAATTTGTTCCTTTCAGGGGGGTATTGCAACTTTTGCCCATTTTGATGCGAAATTGCTCCTTTCGGGGGGTATTGCAACTTTTGGCCATTTTCAGGTGAAATTGTTCCTTTGGGGGGGTATTGCAACTTTTGACCATTTTGAGGCGAAACTGTTCCGTTGGGGGGGTATTAAAACTTTTGCCCATTTTGAGGCGAATTTGTTCCTTTGGGGAGGTATTGCAACTTTTGGCCATTTTGAGGCGAAATTGTTCCTTTGGGGGGGTATTGCAACATTTAAGCTATTTTGAGGCGAAATTTTTCCTTTGGGGGAGTATTTCAACTTTTGGCCATTTTGAGGCGAAATTGTTTCTTTGGGGGGTATTACAACTTTTGGCTATATTGAGGCGAAATTGTTTCTTTGGGGGGTATTGCAACTTTTGGCCATTTTGAGGCTAAATTGTTCCTTTGGGGGGGGTATTGCAACTTTTGGTCATTTTCAGGCGAAATTGTTCCTTTGGGAGGCTATTGCAACTTTTGGCCATTTTGAGGCGAATTTGTCCTTTGGGGGGGTATTGTAAGTTTTGGCCATTTTGATGTGAAATTGCTCCTTTGGGGGGTATTGCAACTTTTGGCCATTTTCAGGTGAAATTGTTCCTTTGGGGGGGTATTGCAACTTTTGGCAAATTTGAGTCAAAATTGTTCCTTTGGGGTGGGTATTGCAACTTTTGGCCATTTTGAGGCGAAATTGTTCCTTTGGGGGGGTATTGCAACTTTTGGCCATTTTGAGGCGAATTTGTTCCTTTGGGGGGGTATTGCAACTTTTGGCTATTTTGAAGCGAAATTGTTCATTTGGGAGGCTATTGCAACTTTTGGCCATTTTGAGGCGAATTTGTTCCTTTGGGGGGGTATTGGAGCTTTTGGCCATTTTAAGTCAAAATTGTTCCTTTGGGGGAGTATTTCAACTTTTGGCCATTTTGACGTGAAATTGTTCCTTTAGGGGGTTATGCAATTTTTTGCAATTTTGAGGTGAATTTGTTCCTTTCAGGGGGGTATTGCAACTTTTAGCCATTTTGAGGCAAAATTGCTCCTTTGGGGGGGTATTGCAACTTTTGGCCATTTTGAGGCGAAATTGATCCTTTGGAGGGGTATTGCAACTTTTGGCAGATTTGAGTCAAAATTGTTCCTTTGGGGTGGGTATTGCAACTTTTGGCCATTTTGAGGCGAAATTGTTCCTTTGGGGGGGGTATTGTAACTTTTGGCCATTTTGAGGCGAAATTGTTCCTTTGGGGGGGTATTGCAATTTTTTGCCATTTTGAGGCGAAATTGTTCCTTTCGGGGGTATTGCAATTTTTTGCCATTTTGAAGCGAAATTGTTCCTTTGGGGGGGTATTTCAACTTTTCGGCATTTTGAGGCGAAATTGTTCCTTTGGGGGGGTATTGCAATTTTTTGCCATTTTGAGGCGAAATTGTTCCTTTGGGGGGGTATTGCAACTTTTGGTCATTTTGAAGCGAAATTGTTCCTTTGGGGGGGTATTGCAATTTTTTGCCATTTTGAGGCGAAATTGTTGCTTTGGGGGGGTATTGCAACTTTTGGCCATTTTGAAGCGAAATTGTTCCTTTGGGGGGGTATTGCAACTTTTGGCCATTTTGAAGCGAAATTGTTCCTTTCGGGGGGTATTGCAACTTTTCGGCATTTTGAGGCGAAATTGTTCCTTTGGGGGGGTATTGCAATTTTTTTTCATTTTGAGGCGAAATTTTTCCTTTGGGGGGGTATTGCAACTTTTGGCCATTTTGAAGCGAAATTGTTCCTTTCGGGGGGTATTGCAATTTTTTGCCATTTTGAGGCGAAATTGTTGCTTTCGGGGGGTATTGCAATTTTTTGCCATTTTGAGGCGAAATTGTTGCTTTGGGGGGGTATTGCAACTTTTGGCCATTTTGAAGCGAAATTGTTCCTTTGGGGGAGTATTGCAACTTTTCGGCATTTTGAGGCGAAATTGTTCCTTTGGGGGGGTATTGCAATTTTTTGCCATTTTGAGGCGAAATTGTTCCTTTCGGGGGTATTGCAATTTTTTGCCATTTTGAGGCGAAATTGTTCCTTTGGGGGGGTATTGCAACTTTTGGTCATTTTGAAGCGAAATTGTTCCTTTGGGGGGTATTGCAATTTTTTGCCATTTTGAGGCGAAATTGTTGCTTTGGGGAGTATTGCAACTTTTGGCCATTTTGAAGCGAAATTGTTCCTTTGGGGGGGTATTGCAACTTTTGGTCATTTTGAAGCGAAATTGTTCCTTTGGGGGGGTATTGCAATTTTTTGCCATTTTGAGGCGAAATTGTTGCTTTGGGGGGGTATTGCAACTTTTGGCCATTTTGAAGCGAAATTGTTCCTTTGGGGGGTATTGCAACTTTTGGCCATTTTGAAGCGAAATTGTTCCTTTCGGGGGGTATTGCAACTTTTCGGCATTTTGAGGCGAAATTGTTCCTTTGGGGGGGTATTGCAATTTTTTTTCATTTTGAGGCGAAATTTTTCCTTTGGGGGGGGTATTGCAACTTTTGGCCATTTTGAAGCGAAATTGTTCCTTTCGGGGGGTATTGCAATTTTTTTGCCATTTTGAGGCGAAATTGTTGCTTTGGGGGGGTATTGCAACTTTTGGCCATTTTGAAGCGAAATTGTTCCTTTGGGGGGGTATTGCAACTTTTCGGCATTTTGAGGCGAAATTGTTCCTTTGGGGGGGGTATTGCAATTTTTTGCCATTTTGAGGCGAAATTGTTCCTTTCGGGGGTATTGCAATTTTTTGCCATTTTGAAGCGAAATTGTTCCTTTGGGGGGTATTGCAACTTTTGGCCATTTTGAAGCGAAATTGTTCCTTTCGGGGGGTATTGCAATTTTTTGCCATTTTGAGGCGAAATTGTTGCTTTGGGGGGGTATTGCAACTTTTGGCCATTTTGAAGCGAAATTGTTCCTTTGGGGGAGTATTGCAACTTTTCGGCATTTTGAGGCGAAATTGTTCCTTTGGGGGGGTATTGCAATTTTTTGCCATTTTGAGGCGAAATTGTTCCTTTCGGGGGTATTGCAATTTTTTGCCATTTTGAGGCGAAATTGTTCCTTTGGGGGGGTATTGCAACTTTTGGTCATTTTGAAGCGAAATTGTTCCTTTGGGGGGTATTGCAATTTTTTGCCATTTTGAGGCGAAATTGTTGCTTTGGGGGGTATTGCAACTTTTGGCCATTTTGAAGCGAAATTGTTCCTTTGGGGGGGTATTGCAACTTTTGGCCATTTTGAAGCGAAATTGTTCCTTTCGGGGGGTATTGCAACTTTTCAGCATTTTGAGGCGAAATTGTTCCTTTGGGGGGGTATTGCAATTTTTTTTCATTTTGAGGCGAAATTTTTCCTTTGGGGGGGTATTGCAACTTTTGGCCATTTTGAAGCGAAATTGTTCCTTTGGGGGGGTATTGCAACTTTTCGGCATTTTGAAGCGAAATTGTTCCTTTGGGGGGGTATTGCAATTTTTTGCCATTTTGAGGCGAAATTGTTCCTTTGGGGGGGTATTGCAACTTTTGGCCATTTTGAAGCGAAATTGTTCCTTTCGGGGGGTATTGCAACTTTTCGGCATTTTGAGGCGAAATTGATCCTTTGGGGGGGTATTGCAATTTTTTGCCATTTTGAGGTGAAATTGTTCCTTTGGGGTGGTATTGCAACTTTTGGCCATTTTGAAGCGAAATTGTTCCTTTCGGGGGGTATTGCAACTTTTCGGCATTTTGAGGCGAAATTGTTCCTTTGGGGGGTATTGCAATTTTTTGCCATTTTGAGGCGAAATTGTTCCTTTCGGGGGTATTGCAATTTTTTGCCATTTTGAGGCGAAATTGTTCCTTTGGGGGGGTATTGCAACTTTTGGTCATTTTGAAGCGAAATTGTTCCTTTGGGGGGGTATTGCAATTTTTTGCCATTTTGAGGCGAAATTGTTGCTTTGGGAAGGTATTGCAACTTTTGGCCATTTTGAAGCGAAATTGTTCTTTTGGGGGGGTATTGCAACTTTTGGCCATTTTGAAGCGAAATTGTTCCTTTCGGGGGGTATTGCAACTTTTCGGCATTTTGAGGCGAAATTGTTCCTTTGGGGGGTATTGCAATTTTTTTTCATTTTGAGGCGAAATTTTTCCTTTGGGGGGGTATTGCAACTTTTGGCCATTTTGAAGCGAAATTGTTCCTTTGGGGGGGTATTGCAACTTTTCGGCATTTTGAGGCGAAATTGTTCTTTTGGGGGGGTATTGCAATTTTTTGCCATTTTGAGGCGAAATTGTTCCTTTGGAGGGGTATTGCAACTTTTGGCCATTTTGAAGCGAAATTGTTCCTTTCGGGGGGTATTGCAACTTTTCGGCATTTTGAGGCGAAATTGTTCCTTTGGGGGGGTATTGCAATTTTTTTTCATTTTGAGGCGAAATTTTTCCTTTGGGGGGGTATTGCAACTTTTGGCCATATTGAAGCGAAATTGTTCCTTTGGGGGGGTATTGCAACTTTTCGGCATTTTGAGGCGAAATTGTTCCTTTGGGGGGGTATTGCAATTTTTTGCCATTTTGAGGCGAAATTGTTCCTTTCGGGGGTATTGCAATTTTTTGCCATTTTGAGGCGAAATTGTTGCTTTGGCGGGGTATTGCAACTTTTGGCCATTTTGAAGCGAAATTGTTCCTTTGGGGGGGTATTGCAACTTTTGGCCATTTTGAAGCGAAATTGTTCCTTTGGGGGGGTATTGCAACTTTTGGCCATTTTGAAGCGAAATTGTTCCTTTGGGGGGGTATTGCAACTTTTCGGCATTTTAAGGCGAAATTGTTCTTTTGGGGGGGTATTGCAATTTTTTGCCATTTTGAGGCGAAATTGTTCCTTTGGGGGGGTATTGCACCTTTTGGCCATTTTGAAGCGAAATTGTTCCTTTCGGGGGGTATTGCAACTTTTCGGCATTTTGAGGCGAAATTGTTCCTTTGGGGGGGTATTGCAATTTTTTGCCATTTTGAGGCGAAATTGTTCCTTTGGGGGGGTATTGCAACTTTTGGCCATTTTCAAGCGAAATTGTTCCTTTGGGGGGGTATTGCAACTTTTGGCCATTTTGAATCGAAATTGTTCCTTTGGGGGGATATTGCAACTTTTCAGCATTTTGAGGCGAAATTGTTCCTTTGGGGGGGTATTGCAACTTTTGGCCATTTTGAAGCGAAATTGTTCCTTTGGGGGGGTATTGCAACTTTTGGCCATTTTGAAGCGAAATTGTTCCTTTCAGGGGGTATTGCAACTTTTCGGCATTTTGAGGCGAAATTGTTCCTTTGGGGGGTATTGCAACTTTTTTTCATTTTGAGGCGAAATTTTTCCTTTGGTGGGGTATTGCAACTTTTGGCCATTTTGAAGCGAAATTGTTCCTTTGGGGGGGTATTGCAACTTTTCGGCATTTTGAGGCGAAATTGTTCTTTTGGGGGGGTATTGCAATTTTTTGCCATTTTGAGGCGAAATTGTTCCTTTGGGGGGGTATTGCACCTTTTGGCCATTTTGAAGCGAAATTGTTCCTTTCGGGGGGTATAGCAACTTTTCGGCATTTTGAGGCGAAATTGTTCCTTTGGGGGGTATTGCAACTTTTGGCCATTTTGAAGCGAAATTGTTCCTTTGGGGGGGTATTGCAACTTTTGGCCATTTTGAAGCGAAATTGTTCCTTTGGGGGGATATTGCAACTTTTCAGCATTTTGAGGTGAAATTGTTCCTTTGGGGGGTATTGCAACTTTTGGCCATTTTGAAGCGAAATTGTTCCTTTCGGGGGGTATTGCAACTTTTCGGCATTTTGAGGCGAAATTGTTCCTTTGGGGGGGTATTGCAATTTTTTTTCATTTTGAGGCGAAATTTTTCCTTTGGGGGGGTATTGCAACTTTTGGCCATTTTGAAGCGAAATTGTTCCTTTGGGGGGGTATTGCAACTTTTCGGCATTTTGAGGCGAAATTGTTCTTTTGGGGGGGTATTGCAATTTTTTGCCATTTTGAGGCGAAATTGTTCCTTTGGGGGGGTATTGCAACTTTTGGCCATTTTGAAGCGAAATTGTTCCTTTGGGGGGGTATTGCAACTTTTGGCCATTTTGAAGCGAAATTGTTCCTTTCGGGGGGTATTGCAACTTTTCAGGATTTTGAGGCGAAATTGTTCCTTTGGGGGGGTATTGCAATTTTTTTTCATTTTGAGGCGAAATTTTTCCTTTGGGGGGGTATTTCAACTTTTGGCCATTTTGAAGCAAAATTGTTCCTTTGGGGGGGTATTGCAACTTTTCGTCATTTTGAGGCGAAATTGTTCCTTTGGGGGGGTATTGCAATTTTTTGCCATTTTGAGGCGAAATTGTTCCTTTCGGGGGTATTGCAATTTTTTGCCATTTTGAGGCGAAATTGTTGCTTTCGGGGGGTATTGCAACTTTTGGCCATTTTGAAGCGAAATTGTTCCTTTGGGGGGGTATTGCAACTTTTGGCCATTTTGAAGCGAAATTGTTCCTTTCGGGGGGTATTGCAACTTTTCGGCATTTTGAGGCGAAATTGTTCCTTTGGGGGGGTATTGCAATTTTTTTTCATTTTGAGGCGAAATTTTTCCTTTGGGGGGGTATTGCAACTTTTGGCCATTTTGAAGCGAAATTGTTCCTTTGGGGGGGTATTGCAACTTTTCGGCATTTTGAGGCGAAATTGTTCTTTTGGGGGGGTATTGCAATTTTTTGCCATTTTGAGGCGAAATTGTTCCTTTGGGGGGGGATTTCAACTTTTGGCCATTTTGAAGCGAAATTGTTCCTTTCGGGGGGTATTGCAACTTTTCGGCATTTTCAGGCGAAATTGTTCGTTTGGGAGGGTATTGCAATTTTTTGCCATTTTGAGGCGAAATTGTTCCTTTGGAAGGGGTATTGCAACTTTTGGCCATTTTGAAGCGAAATTGTTCCTTTCGGGGGGTATTGCAATTTTTAGGCATTTTGAGGCGAAATTGTTCCTTTGGGGGTATTGCAATTTTTTGCCATTTTGAGGCGAAATTGTTCCTTTGGGGGGGTATTGCAACTTTTGGCCATTTTGAAGCGAAATTGTTCCTGTGGGGGGGTATTGCAACTTTTGGCCATTTTGAAGCGAAATTGTTCCTTTGGGGGGGTATTGCAACTTTTCAGCATTTTGAGGCGAAATTGTTCCTTTGGGGGGATATTGCAATTTTTTGCCATTTTGAGGTGAAATTGTTCCTTTGGGGGGGTATTGCAACTTTTGGCCATTTTGAAGCGAAATTGTTCCTTTCGGGGGGTATTGCAACTTTTCGGCATTTTGAGGCGAAATTGTTCCTTTGGGGGGGTATTGCAATTTTTTGCCATTTTGAGGCGAAATTGTTCCTTTCGGGGGTATTGCAATTTTTTGCCATTTTGAGGCGAAATTGTTCCTTTGGGGGGGTATTGCAACTTTTGGCCATTTTGAAGCGAAATTGTTCCTTTCGGGGGGTATTGCAACTTTTCGGCATTTTGAGGCGAAATTGTTCCTTTGGGGGGGTATTGCAATTTTTTTTTCATTTTGAGGCGAAATTTTTCCTTTGGGGGGGTATTGCAACTTTTGGCCATTTTGAAGCGAAATTGTTCCTTTGGGGGGGTATTGCAACTTTTCGGCATTTTGAGGCGAAATTGTTCTTTTGGGGGGGTATTGCAATTTTTTGCCATTTTGAGGCGAAATTGTTCCTTTGGGGGGGTATTGCAACTTTTGGCCATTTTGAAGCGAAATTGTTCCTTTCGGGGGGTATTGCAACTTTTCGGCATTTTGAGGTGAAATTGTTCCTTTGGGGGGGTATTGCAATTTTTTTTCCATTTTGAGGCGAAATTGTTCCTTTGGGGGGGTATTGCAACTTTTGGCCATTTTGATGCAAAATTGTACCTTTTGGGGGGTATTGCAACTTTTCGGCATTTTGAAGCGAAATTGTTCCTTTGGGGGGTATTGCAATTTTTTGCCATTTTGAGGCGAAATTGTTCCTTTGGGGGGGTATTGCAACTTTTGGCCATTTTGAAGCGAAATTGTTCCTTTCGGGGGTATTGCAACTTTTCAGCATTTTGAGGCGAAATTGTTCCTTTGGGGGGGTATTGCAACTTTTGGCCATTTTGAAGCGAAATTGTTCCTTTCGGGGGGTATTGCAACTTTTCGGCATTTTGAGGCGAAATTGTTCATTTGGGGTGGTATTGCAATTTTTTGCCATTTTGAGGCGAAATTGTTGCTTTGGGGGGGTATTGCAACTTTTGGTCATTTTGAAGCGAAATTGTTCCTTTGGGGGGGTATTGCAATTTTTTGCCATTTTGAGGCGAAATTGTTGCTTTGGGGGGGTATTGCAACTTTTGGCCATTTTGAAGCGAAATTGTTCCTTTGGGGGGGTATTGCAATTTTTTGCCATTTTGAGGCGAAATTGTTCCTTTGGGGGAATATTGCAACTTTTGGCCATTTTGAAGCGAAATTGTTCCTTTGGGGGGGTATTGCAACTTTTCGGCATTTTGAGGCGAAATTGTTCCTTTGGGGGGGTATTGCAACTTTTGGCCATTTTGAAGTGAAATTGTTCCTTTGGGGGGTATTGCAACTTTTCGGCATTTTGAGGCGAAATTGTTCCTTTGGGGGGGTATTGCAATTTTTTTGCCATTTTGAGGCGAAATTGTTCCTTTGGGGGGGTATTGCAACTTTTGGCCATTTTGAAGCGAAATTGTTCCTTTGGGGGGTATTGCAACTTTTGGCCATTTTGAAGCGAAATTGTTCCTTTGGGGGGGTATTGCAACTTTTCAGCATTTTGAGGCGAAATTGTTCCTTTGGAGGGGTATTGCAATTTTTTGCCATTTTGATGCAAAATTGTACCTTTTGGGGGGTATTGCAACTTTTCGGCATTTTGAAGCGAAATTGTTCCTTTGGGGGGTATTGCAATTTTTTGCCATTTTGAGGCGAAATTGTTCCTTTGGGGGGGTATTGCAACTTTTGGCCATTTTGAAGCGAAATTGTTCCTTTCGGGGGTATTGCAACTTTTCAGCATTTTGAGGCGAAATTGTTCCTTTGGGGGGGTATTGCAACTTTTGGCCATTTTGAAGCGAAATTGTTCCTTTCGGGGGGTATTGCAACTTTTCGGCATTTTGAGGCGAAATTGTTCATTTGGGGTGGTATTGCAATTTTTTGCCATTTTGAGGCGAAATTGTTGCTTTGGGGGGGTATTGCAACTTTTGGTCATTTTGAAGCGAAATTGTTCCTTTGGGGGGGTATTGCAATTTTTTGCCATTTTGAGGCGAAATTGTTGCTTTGGGGGGGTATTGCAACTTTTGGCCATTTTGAAGCGAAATTGTTCCTTTGGGGGGGTATTGCAATTTTTTGCCATTTTGAGGCGAAATTGTTCCTTTGGGGGAATATTGCAACTTTTGGCCATTTTGAAGCGAAATTGTTCCTTTGGGGGGGTATTGCAACTTTTCGGCATTTTGAGGCGAAATTGTTCCTTTGGGGGGGTATTGCAACTTTTGGCCATTTTGAAGTGAAATTGTTCCTTTGGGGGGTATTGCAACTTTTCGGCATTTTGAGGCGAAATTGTTCCTTTGGGGGGGTATTGCAATTTTTTTGCCATTTTGAGGCGAAATTGTTCCTTTGGGGGGGTATTGCAACTTTTGGCCATTTTGAAGCGAAATTGTTCCTTTGGGGGGTATTGCAACTTTTGGCCATTTTGAAGCGAAATTGTTCCTTTGGGGGGGTATTGCAACTTTTCAGCATTTTGAGGCGAAATTGTTCCTTTGGAGGGGTATTGCAATTTTTTGCCATTTTGAGGTGAAATTGTTCCTTTGGGGGGGTATTGCAACTTTTGGCCATTTTGAAGCGAAATTGTTCCTTTCGGGGGGTATTGCAACTTTTCGGCATTTTGAGGCGAAATTGTTCCTTTGGGGGGGTATTGCAATTTTTTTTCATTTTGAGGCGAAATTTTTCCTTTCGGGGGGTATTGCAACTTTTGGCCATTTTGAAGCGAAATTGTTCCTTTGGGGGGGTATTGCAACTTTTCGGCATTTTGAGGCGAAATTGTTCCTTTGGGGGGGTATTGCAATTTTTTGCCATTTTGAGGCGAAATTGTTCCTTTCGGGGGCATTGCAATTTTTTGCCATTTTGAGGCGAAATTGTTCCTTTGGGGGGGTATTGCAACTTTTGGCCATTTTGAAGCGAAATTGTTCCTTTGGGGGGGTATTGCAACTTTTCGGCATTTTGAGGCGAAATTGTTCCTTTGGGGGGGTATTGCAACTTTTCAGCATTTTGAGGCGAAATTGTTCCTTTCGGGGGGTATTGCAACTTTTCGGCATTTTGAGGCGAAATTGTTCCTTTGGGGGGGTATTGCAATTTTTTGCCATTTTGAGGCGAAATTGTTCCTTTCGGGGGTATTGCAATTTTTTGCCATTTTGAGGCGAAATTGTTCCTTTGGGGGGGTATTGCAACTTTTGGCCATTTTGAAGCGAAATTGTTCCTTTCGGGGGGTATTGCAACTTTTCGGCATTTTGAGGCGAAATTGTTCCTTTGGGGGGGTATTGCAATTTTTTTTTCATTTTGAGGCGAAATTTTTCCTTTGGGGGGGTATTGCAACTTTTGGCCATTTTGAAGCGAAATTGTTCCTTTGGGGGGGTATTGCAACTTTTCGGCATTTTGAGGCGAAATTGTTCTTTTGGGGGGGTATTGCAATTTTTTGCCATTTTGAGGCGAAATTGTTCCTTTGGGGGGGTATTGCAACTTTTGGCCATTTTGAAGCGAAATTGTTCCTTTCGGGGGGTATTGCAACTTTTCGGCATTTTGAGGTGAAATTGTTCCTTTGGGGGGGTATTGCAATTTTTTTTCCATTTTGAGGCGAAATTGTTCCTTTGGGGGGGTATTGCAACTTTTGGCCATTTTGATGCAAAATTGTACCTTTTGGGGGGTATTGCAACTTTTCGGCATTTTGAAGCGAAATTGTTCCTTTGGGGGGTATTGCAATTTTTTGCCATTTTGAGGCGAAATTGTTCCTTTGGGGGGGTATTGCAACTTTTGGCCATTTTGAAGCGAAATTGTTCCTTTCGGGGGTATTGCAACTTTTCAGCATTTTGAGGCGAAATTGTTCCTTTGGGGGGGTATTGCAACTTTTGGCCATTTTGAAGCGAAATTGTTCCTTTCTGGGGGTATTGCAACTTTTCGGCATTTTGAGGCGAAATTGTTCATTTGGGGTGGTATTGCAATTTTTGGTCATTTTGAAGCGAAATTGTTCCTTTGGGGGGGTATTGCAATTTTTTGCCATTTTGAGGCGAAATTGTTGCTTTGGGGGGTATTGCAACTTTTGGCCATTTTGAAGCGAAATTGTTCCTTTGGGGGGGTATTGCAATTTTTTGCCATTTTGAGGCGAAATTGTTCCTTTGGGGGAATATTGCAACTTTTGGCCATTTTGAAGCGAAATTGTTCCTTTGGGGGGGTATTGCAACTTTTCGGCATTTTGAGGCGAAATTGTTCCTTTGGGGGGGTATTGCAATTTTTTGCCATTTTGAGGTGAAATTGTTCCTTTGGGGGGGTATTGCAACTTTTGGCCATTTTGAAGTGAAATTGTTCCTTTGGGGGGTATTGCAACTTTTCGGCATTTTGAGGCGAAATTGTTCCTTTGGGGGGGTATTGCAATTTTTTTGCCATTTTGAGGCGAAATTGTTCCTTTGGGGGGGTATTGCAACTTTTGGCCATTTTGAAGCGAAATTGTTCCTTTGGGGGGTATTGCAACTTTTGGCCATTTTGAAGCGAAATTGTTCCTTTGGGGGGGTATTGCAACTTTTCAGCATTTTGAGGCGAAATTGTTCCTTTGGAGGGGTATTGCAATTTTTTGCCATTTTGAGGTGAAATTGTTCCTTTGGGGGGGTATTGCAACTTTTGGCCATTTTGAAGCGAAATTGTTCCTTTCGGGGGGTATTGCAACTTTTCGGCATTTTGAGGCGAAATTGTTCCTTTGGGGGGGTATTGCAATTTTTTTTCATTTTGAGGCGAAATTTTTCCTTTGGGGGGGTATTGCAACTTTTGGCCATTTTGAAGCGAAATTGTTCCTTTGGGGGGGTATTGCAACTTTTCGGCATTTTGAGGCGAAATTGTTCCTTTGGGGGGGTATTGCAATTTTTTGCCATTTTGAGGCGAAATTGTTCCTTTCGGGGGCATTGCAATTTTTTGCCATTTTGAGGCGAAATTGTTCCTTTGGGGGGGTATTGCAACTTTTGGCCATTTTGAAGCGAAATTGTTCCTTTCGGGGGGTATTGCAACTTTTCGGCATTTTGAGGTGAAATTGTTCCTTTGGGGGGGTATTGCAATTTTTTTTTCATTTTGAGGCGAAATTTTTCCTTTGGGGGGGTATTGCAACTTTTGGCCATTTTGAAGCGAAATTGTTCCTTTGGGGGGGTATTGCAACTTTTCGGCATTTTGAGGCGAAATTGTTCTTTTGGGGGGGTATTGCAATTTTTTGCCATTTTGAGGCGAAATTGTTCCTTTGGGGGGGTATTGCAACTTTTGGCCATTTTGAAGCGAAATTGTTCCTTTCGGGGGTATTGCAACTTTTCAGCATTTTGAGGCGAAATTGTTCCTTTGGGGGGGTATTGCAACTTTTGGCCATTTTGAAGCGAAATTGTTCCTTTCGGGGGGTATTGCAACTTTTCGGCATTTTGAGGCGAAATTGTTCATTTGGTGGGGTATTGCAACTTTTGGTCATTTTGAAGCGAAATTGTTCCTTTGGGGGGGTATTGCAATTTTTTGCCATTTTGAGGCGAAATTGTTGCTTTGGGGGGGTATTGCAACTTTTGGCCATTTTGAAGCGAAATTGTTCCTTTGGGGGGGTATTGCAATTTTTTGCCATTTTGAGGCGAAATTGTTCCTTTGGGGGGGTATTGCAACTTTTGGCCATTTTGAAGCGAAATTGTTCCTTTCGGGGGGTATTGCAAGTTTTCAGCGTTTTGAGGAGAAATTGTTCCTTTGGGGGGGTATTGCAATTTTTTTTTCATTTTGAGGCGAAATTTTTCCTTTGGGGGGGTATTGCAACTTTTGGCCATTTTGAAGCTAAATTGTTCCTTTGGGGGGTTATTGCAACTTTTAGGCATTTTGAGGCGAAATTGTTCTTTTGGGGGGGTATTGCAATTTTTGCCATTTTGAGGCGAAATTGTTCCTTTGGGGGGGTATTGCAACTTTTGGCCATTTTGAAGCGAAATTGTTCCTTTCGGGGAGTATTGCAACTTTTCGGCATTTTGAGGCGAAATTGTTCCTTTGGGGGGGTATTGCAATTTTTTTTCCATTTTGAGGCGAAATTGTTCCTTTGGGGGTGTATTGCAACTTTTGGCCATTTTGAAGCGAAATTGTACCTTTTGGGGGGGTATTGCAACTTTTCGGCATTTTGAAGCGAAATTGTTCATTTGGGGGGGTATTGCAACTTTTCGGCATTTTGAGGCGAAATTGTTCCTTTGGGGGGGTATTGCAATTTTTTGCCATTTTGAGGCGAAATTGTTGCTTTCGGGGGGTATTGCAACTTTTGGCCATTTTGAAGCGAAATTGTTCCTTTGGGGGGGTATTGCAATTTTTTGCCATTTTGAGGCGAAATTGTTCCTTTGGGGGGGTATTGCAACTTTTGGCCATTTTGAAGCGAAATTGTTCCTTTCGGGGGGTATTGCAAGTTTTCAGCATTTTGAGGAGAAATTGTTCCTTTGGGGGGGTATTGCAATTTTTTTTTCATTTTGAGGCGAAATTTTTCCTTAGGGGGGTATTGCAACTTTTGGCCATTTTGAAGCGAAATTGTTCCTTTGGGGGGGTATTGCAACTTTTCGGCATTTTGAGGCGAAATTGTTCTTTTGGGGGGGTATTGCAATTTTTTACCATTTTGAGGCGAAATTGTTCCTTTGGGGGGGTATTGCAACTTTTGGCCATTTTGAAGCGAAATTGTTCCTTTCGGGGGGTATTGCAATTTTTCGGCATTTTGAGGCGAAATTGTTCCTTTGGGGGGTATTGCAATTTTTTGCCATTTTGAGGCGAAATTGTTCCTTTGGGGGGGTATTGCAACTTTTGGCCATTTTGAAGCGAAATTGTTCCTGTGGGGGGGTATTGCAACTTTTGGCCATTTTGAAGCGAAATTGTTCCTTTGGGGGGGTATTGCAACTTTTCAGCATTTTGAGGCGAAATTGTTCCTTTGGGGGATATTGCAATTTTTTGCCATTTTGAGGTGAAATTGTTCCTTTGGGGGGGTATTGCAACTTTTGGCCATTTTGAAGCGAAATTGTTCCTTTGGGGGGGTATTGCAACTTTTGGCCATTTTGAAGCGAAATTGTTCCTTTCGGGGGTATTGCAACTTTTCAGCATTTTGAGGCGAAATTGTTCCTTTGGGGGGGTATTGCAACTTTTGGCCATTTTGAAGCGAAATTGTTCCTTTCGGGGGGTATTGCAACTTTTCGGCATTTTGAGGCGAAATTGTTCATTTGGGGTGGTATTGCAATTTTTTGCCATTTTGAGGCGAAATTGATCCTTTGGTGGGGTATTGCAACTTTTGGTCATTTTGAAGCGAAATTGTTCCTTTGGGGGGGTATTGCAATTTTTTGCCATTTTGAGGCGAAATTGTTGCTTTGGGGGGGTATTGCAACTTTTGGCCATTTTGAAGCGAAATTGTTCCTTTGGGGGGGTATTGCAATTTTTTGCCATTTTGAGGCGAAATTGTTCCTTTGGGGGGGTATTGCAACTTTTGGCCATTTTGAAGCGAAATTGTTCCTTTCGGGGGGTATTGCAAGTTTTCAGCATTTTGAGGAGAAATTGTTCCTTTGGGGGGGTATTGCAATTTTTTTTTCATTTTGAGGCGAAATTTTTCCTTTGGGGGGGTATTGCAACTTTTGGCCATTTTGAAGCTAAATTGTTCCTTTGGGGGGTTATTGCAACTTTTAGGCATTTTGAGGCGAAATTGTTCTTTTGGGGGGGTATTGCAATTTTTGCCATTTTGAGGCGAAATTGTTCCTTTGGGGGGGTATTGCAACTTTTGGCCATTTTGAAGCGAAATTGTTCCTTTCGGGGAGTATTGCAACTTTTCGGCATTTTGAGGCGAAATTGTTCCTTTGGGGGGGTATTGCAATTTTTTTTCCATTTTGAGGCGAAATTGTTCCTTTGGGGGTGTATTGCAACTTTTGGCCATTTTGAAGCGAAATTGTACCTTTTGGGGGGGTATTGCAACTTTTCGGCATTTTGAAGCGAAATTGTTCCTTTGGGGGGGTATTGCAACTTTTCGGCATTTTGAGGCGAAATTGTTCCTTTGGGGGGGTATTGCAATTTTTTGCCATTTTGAGGCGAAATTGTTGCTTTCGGGGGGTATTGCAACTTTTGGCCATTTTGAAGCGAAATTGTTCCTTTGGGGGGGTATTGCAATTTTTTGCCATTTTGAGGCGAAATTGTTCCTTTGGGGGGGTATTGCAACTTTTGGCCATTTTGAAGCGAAATTGTTCCTTTCGGGGGGTATTGCAAGTTTTCAGCATTTTGAGGAGAAATTGTTCCTTTGGGGGGGTATTGCAATTTTTTTTTCATTTTGAGGCGAAATTTTTCCTTTGGGGGGTATTGCAACTTTTGGCCATTTTGAAGCGAAATTGTTCCTTTGGGGGGGTATTGTAACTTTTCGGCATTTTGAGGCGAAATTGTTCTTTTGGGGGGGTATTGCAATTTTTTACCATTTTGAGGCGAAATTGTTCCTTTGGGGGGGTATTGCAACTTTTGGCCATTTTGAAGCGAAATTGTTCCTTTCGGGGGGTATTGCAATTTTTCGGCATTTTGAGGCGAAATTGTTCCTTTGGGGGGTATTGCAATTTTTTGCCATTTTGAGGCGAAATTGTTCCTTTGGGGGGGTATTGCAACTTTTGGCCATTTTGAAGCGAAATTGTTCCTGTGGGGGGGTATTGCAACTTTTGGCCATTTTGAAGCGAAATTGTTCCTTTGGGGGGGTATTGCAACTTTTCAGCATTTTGAGGCGAAATTGTTCCTTTGGGGGATATTGCAATTTTTTGCCATTTTGAGGTGAAATTGTTCCTTTGGGGGGGTATTGCAACTTTTGGCCATTTTGAAGCGAAATTGTTCCTTTCGGGGGGTATTGCAACTTTTCGGCATTTTGAGGCGAAATTGTTCCTTTGGGGGGGTATTGCAATTTTTTGCCATTTTGAGGCGAAATTGTTCCTTTTTTGGGGTATTGCAATTTTTTGCCATTTTGAGGCGAAATTGTTCCTTTGGGGGGGTATTGCAACTTTTGGCCATTTTGAAGCGAAATTGTTCCTTTCGGGGGGTATTGCAACTTTTCGGCATTTTGAGGCGAAATTGTTCCTTTGGGGGGGTATTGCAATTTTTTGCCATTTTGAGGCGAAATTGTTCCTTTGGGGGGGTATTGCAACTTTTGGCCATTTTGAAGCGAAATTGTTCCTTTCGGGGGGTATTGCAACTTTTCGGCATTTTGAGGTGAAATTGTTCCTTTGGGGGGGTATTGCAATTTTTTGCCATTTTGAGGTGAAATTGTTCCTTTGGGGGGGTATTGCAACTTTTGGCCATTTTGAAGCGAAATTGTTCCTTTCGGGGGGTATTGCAACTTTTCGGCATTTTGAGGCGAAATTGTTCCTTTGGGGGGGTATTGCAATTTTTTGCCATTTTGAGGCGAAATTGTTCCTTTCGGGGGTATTGCAATTTTTTGCCATTTTGAGGCGAAATTGTTCCTTTGGGGGGGTATTGCAACTTTTGGCCATTTTGAAGCGAAATTGTTCCTTTCGGGGGGTATTGCAACTTTTCGGCATTTTGAGGCGAAATTGTTCCCCTGGGGGGGTATTGCAATTTTTTTTTCATTTTGAGGCGAAATTTTTCCTTTGGGGGGGTATTGCAACTTTTGGCCATTTTGAAGCGAAATTGTTCCTTTGGGGGGGTATTGCAACTTTTCGGCATTTTGAGGCGAAATTGTTCTTTTGGGGGGGTATTGCAATTTTTTGCCATTTTGAGGCGAAATTGTTCCTTTGGGGGGGTATTGCAACTTTTGGCCATTTTGAAGCGAAATTGTTCCTTTCGGGGGGTATTGCAACTTTTCGGCATTTTGAGGTGAAATTGTTCCTTTGGGGGGGTATTGCAATTTTTTTTCCATTTTGAGGCGAAATTGTTCCTTTGGGGGGGTATTGCAACTTTTGGCCATTTTGATGCGAAATTGTACCTTTTGGGGGGTATTGCAACTTTTCGGCATTTTGAAGCGAAATTGTTCCTTTGGGGGGTATTGCAATTTTTTGCCATTTTGAGGCGAAATTGTTCCTTTGGGGGGGTATTGCAACTTTTGGCCATTTTGAAGCGAAATTGTTCCTTTCGGGGGTATTGCAACTTTTCAGCATTTTGAGGCGAAATTGTTCCTTTGGGGGGGTATTGCAACTTTTGGCCATTTTGAAGCGAAATTGTTCCTTTCGGGGGGTATTGCAACTTTTCGGCATTTTGAGGCGAAATTGTTCATTTGGGGTGGTATTGCAATTTTTTGCCATTTTGAGGCGAAATTGATCCTTTGGGGGGCTATTGCAACTTTTGGTCATTTTGAAGCGAAATTGTTCCTTTGGGGGGGTATTGCAATTTTTTGCCATTTTGAGGCGAAATTGTTGCTTTGGGGGGGTATTGCAACTTTTGGCCATTTTGAAGCGAAATTGTTCCTTTGGGGGGGTATTGCAATTTTTTGCCATTTTGAGGCGAAATTGTTCCTTTGGGGGAATATTGCAACTTTTGGCCATTTTGAAGCGAAATTGTTCCTTTGGGGGGGTATTGCAACTTTTCGGCATTTTGAGGCGAAATTGTTCCTTTGGGGGGGTATTGCAATTTTTTGCCATTTTGAGGCGAAATTGTTCCTTTGGGGGGGTATTGCAACTTTTGGCCATTTTGAAGTGAAATTGTTCCTTTGGGGGGTATTGCAACTTTTCGGCATTTTGAGGCGAAATTGTTCCTTTGGGGGGGTATTGCAATTTTTTTGCCATTTTGAGGCGAAATTGTTCCTTTGGGGGGGTATTGCAACTTTTGGCCATTTTGAAGCGAAATTGTTCCTTTGGGGGGTATTGCAACTTTTGGCCATTTTGAAGCGAAATTGTTCCTTTGGGGGGGTATTGCAACTTTTCAGCATTTTGAGGCGAAATTGTTCCTTTGGAGGGGTATTGCAATTTTTTGCCATTTTGAGGTGAAATTGTTCCTTTGGGGGGGCATTGCAACTTTTGGCCATTTTGAAGCGAAATTGTTCCTTTCGGGGGGTATTGCAACTTTTCGGCATTTTGAGGCGAAATTGTTCCTTTGGGGGGGTATTGCAATTTTTTTTCATTTTGAGGCGAAATTTTTCCTTTGGGGGGGTATTGCAACTTTTGGCCATTTTGAAGCGAAATTGTTCCTTTGGGGGGGTATTGCAACTTTTCGGCATTTTGAGGCGAAATTGTTCCTTTGGGGGGGTATTGCAATTTTTTGCCATTTTGAGGCGAAATTGTTCCTTTCGGGGGTATTGCAATTTTTTGCCATTTTGAGGCGAAATTGTTCCTTTGGGGGGGTATTGCAACTTTTGGCCATTTTGAAGCGAAATTGTTCCTTTGGGGGGGTATTGCAACTTTTGGCCATTTTGAAGCGAAATTGTTCCTTTCGGGGGGTATTGCAGCTTTTCGGCATTTTGAGGTGAAATTGTTCCTTTGGGGGGGGTATTGCAATTTTTTTTTCATTTTGAGGCGAAATTTTTCCTTTGGGGGGGTATTGCAACTTTTGGCCATTTTGAAGCGAAATTGTTCCTTTGGGGGGGTATTGCAACTTTTCGGCATTTTGAGGCGAAATTGTTCTTTTGGGGGGGTATTGCAATTTTTTGCCATTTTGAGGCGAAATTGTTCCTTTGGGGGGGTATTGCAACTTTTGGCCATTTTGAAGCGAAATTGTTCCTTTCGGGGGTATTGCAACTTTTCAGCATTTTGAGGCGAAATTGTTCCTTTGGGGGGGTATTGCAACTTTTGGCCATTTTGAAGCGAAATTGTTCCTTTCGGGGGGTATTGCAACTTTTCGGCATTTTGAGGCGAAATTGTTCATTTGGGGTGGTATTGCAATTTTTTGCCATTTTGAGGCGAAATTGATCCTTTGGTGGGGTATTGCAACTTTTGGTCATTTTGAAGCGAAATTGTTCCTTTGGGGGGGTATTGCAATTTTTTGCCATTTTGAGGCGAAATTGTTCCTTTGGGGGGGTATTGCAACTTTTGGCCATTTTGAAGCGAAATTGTTCCTTTGGGGGGGTATTGCAATTTTTTGCCATTTTGAGGCGAAATTGTTCCTTTGGGGGGGTATTGCAACTTTTGGCCATTTTGAAGCGAAATTGTTCCTTTCGGGGGGTATTGCAAGTTTTCAGCATTTTGAGGAGAATTTGTTCCTTTGGGGGGGTATTGCAATTTTTTTTTCATTTTGAGGCGAAATTTTTCCTTTGGGGGGTATTGCAACTTTTGGCCATTTTGAAGCTAAATTGTTCCTTTGGGGGGTTATTGCAACTTTTAGGCATTTTGAGGCGAAATTGTTCTTTTGGGGGGGTATTGCAATTTTTTGCCATTTTGAGGCGAAATTGTTCCTTTGGGGGGGTATTTTAACTTTTGGCCATTTTGAAGCGAAATTGTTCCTTTCGGGGAGTATTGCAACTTTTCGGCATTTTGAGGCGAAATTGTTCCTTTGGGGGGGTATTGCAATTTTTTTTCCATTTTGAGGCGAAATTGTTCCTTTGGGGGTGTATTGCAACTTTTGGCCATTTTGAAGCGAAATTGTACCTTTTGGGGGGGTATTGCAACTTTTCGGCATTTTGAAGCGAAATTGTTCCTTTGGGGGGGTATTGCAACTTTTCGGCATTTTGAGGCGAAATTGTTCCTTTGGGGGGGTATTGCAATTTTTTGCCATTTTGAGGCGAAATTGTTCCTTTCGGGGGTATTGCAATTTTTTGTCATTTTGAGGCGAAATTGTTCCTTTGGGGGGGTATTGCAACTTTTGGCCATTTTGAAGCGAAATTGTTCCTTTGGGGGGTATTGCAACTTTTGGCCATTTTGAAGCGAAATTGTTCCTTTCGGGGGGTATTGCAACTTTTCGGCATTTTGAGGCGAAATTGTTCCTTTGGGGGGGGGTATTGCAATTTTTTTTTCATTTTGAGGCGAAATTTTTCCTTTGGGGGGGTATTGCAACTTTTGGCCATTTTGAAGCGAAGTTGTTCCTAAGGGGGGGTATTGCAACTTTTCGGCATTTTGAGGCGAAATTGTTCTTTTGGGGGGGTATTGCAATTTTTTGCCATTTTGAGGCGAAATTGTTCCTTTGAGGGGGTATTGCAACTTTTCGGCATTTTGAGGCGAAATTGTTCCTTTGGGGGGGAATTGCAATTTTTTTTCATTTTGAGGCGAAATTTTTCCTTTGGGGGGTATTGCAACTTTTGGCCATTTTGAAGCGAAATTGTTCCTTTGGGGGGGTATTGCAACTTTTCGGCATTTTGAGGCGAAATTGTTCCTTTGGGGGGGTATTGCAATTTTTTGAAATTTTGAGGCGAAATTGTTCCTTTCGGGGGTATTGTATTTTTTTGCCATTTTGAGGCGAAATTGTTCCTTTGGGGGGGTATTGCAACTTTTGGCCATTTTGAAGCGAAATTGTTCCTTTGGGGGGGTATAGCAACTTTTGGCCATTTTGAAGCGAAATTGTTCCTTTCGGGGGGTATTGCAACTTTTCGGCATTTTGAGGCGAAATTGTTCCTTTGGGGGGTATTGCAATTTTTTGCCATTTTGAGGCGAAATTGTTCCTTTGGGGGGGTATTGCAACTTTTGGCCATTTTGAAGCGAAATTGTTCCTGTGGGGGGGTATTGCAACTTTTGGCCATTTTGAAGCGAAATTGTTCCTTTGGGGGGGTATTGCAACTTTTCAGCATTTTGAGGCGAAATTGTTCCTTTGGGGGATATTGCAATTTTTTGCCATTTTGAGGTGAAATTGTTCCTTTGGGGGGGTATTGCAACTTTTGGCCATTTTGAAGCGAAATTGTTCCTTTCGGGGGGTATTGCAACTTTTCGGCATTTTGAGGCGAAATTGTTCCTTTGGGGGGGTATTGCAATTTTTTGCCATTTTGAGGCGAAATTGTTCCTTTCGGGGGTATTGCAATTTTTTGCCATTTTGAGGCGAAATTGTTCCTTTGGGGGGGTATTGCAACTTTTGGCCATTTTGAAGCGAAATTGTTCCTTTCGGGGGGTATTGCAACTTTTCGGCATTTTGAGGCGAAATTGTTCCTTTGGGGGGGTATTGCAATTTTTTGCCATTTTGAGGCGAAATTGTTCCTTTGGGGGGGTATTGCAACTTTTGGCAATTTTGAAGCGAAATTGTTCCTTTCGGGGGGTATTGCAACTTTTCGGCATTTTGAGGTGAAATTGTTCCTTTGGGGGGGTATTGCAATTTTTTGCCATTTTGAGGTGAAATTGTTCCTTTGGGGGGGTATTGCAACTTTTGGCCATTTTGAAGCGAAATTGTTCCTTTCGGGGGGTATTGCAACTTTTCGGCATTTTGAGGCGAAATTGTTCCTTTGGGGGGGTATTGCAATTTTTTGCCATTTTGAGGCGAAATTGTTCCTTTCGGGGGTATTGCAATTTTTTGCCATTTTGAGGCGAAATTGTTCCTTTGGGGGGGTATTGCAACTTTTGGCCATTTTGAAGCGAAATTGTTCCTTTCGGGGGGTATTGCAACTTTTCGGCATTTTGAGGCGAAATTGTTCCTTTGGGGGGGTATTGCAATTTTTTTTTCATTTTGAGGCGAAATTTTTCCTTTGGGGGGGTATTGCAACTTTTGGCCATTTTGAAGCGAAATTGTTCCTTTGGGGGGGTATTGCAACTTTTCGGCATTTTGAGGCGAAATTGTTCTTTTGAGGGGGTATTGCAATTTTTTGCCATTTTGAGGCGAAATTGTTCCTTTGGGGGGGTATTGCAACTTTTGGCCATTTTGAAGCGAAATTGTTCCTTTCGGGGGGTATTGCAACGTTTCGGCATTTTGAGGTGAAATTGGTCCTTTGGGGGGGTATTGCAATTTTTTGCCATTTTGAGGCGAAATTGTTCCTTTCGGGGGTATTGCAATTTTTTGCCATTTTGAGGCGAAATTGTTCCTTTGGGGGGGTATTGCAACTTTTGGCCATTTTGAAGCGAAATTGTTCCTTTCGGGGGGTATTGCAACTTTTCGGCATTTTGAGGCAAAATTGTTCCTTTGGGGGGGTATTGCAATTTTTTTTTCATTTTGAGGCGAAATTTTTCCTTTGGGGGGGTATTGCAACTTTTGGCCATTTTGAAGCGAAATTGTTCCTTTGGGGGGGTATTGCAACTTTTCGGCATTTTGAGGCGAAATTGTTCTTTTGGGGGGGTATTGCAATTTTTTGCCATTTTGAGGCGAAATTGTTCCTTTGGGGGGGTATTGCAACTTTTGGCCATTTTGAAGCGAAATTGTTCCTTTCGGGGGGTATTGCAACTTTTCGGCATTTTGAGGTGAAATTGTTCCTTTGGGGGGGTATTGCAATTTTTTTTCCATTTTGAGGCGAAATTGTTCCTTTGGGGGGGTATTGCAACTTTTGGCCATTTTGATGCGAAATTGTACCTTTTGGGGGGTATTGCAACTTTTCGGCATTTTGAAGCGAAATTGTTCCTTTGGGGGGTATTGCAATTTTTTGCCATTTTGAGGCGAAATTGTTCCTTTGGGGGGGTATTGCAACTTTTGGCCATTTTGAAGCGAAATTGTTCCTTTCGGGGGTATTGCAACTTTTCAGCATTTTGAGGCGAAATTGTTCCTTTGGGGGGGTATTGCAACTTTTGGCCATTTTGAAGCGAAATTGTTCCTTTCGGGGGGTATTGCAACTTTTCGGCATTTTGAGGCGAAATTGTTCATTTGGGGTGGTATTGCAATTTTTTGCCATTTTGAGGCGAAATTGATCCTTTGGGGGGCTATTGCAACTTTTGGTCATTTTGAAGCGAAATTGTTCCTTTGGGGGGGTATTGCAATTTTTTGCCATTTTGAGGCGAAATTGTTGCTTTGGGGGGGTATTGCAACTTTTGGCCATTTTGAAGCGAAATTGTTCCTTTGGGGGGGTATTGCAATTTTTTGCCATTTTGAGGCGAAATTGTTCCTTTGGGGGAATATTGCAACTTTTGGCCATTTTGAAGCGAAATTGTTCCTTTGGGGGGGTATTGCAACTTTTCGGCATTTTGAGGCGAAATTGTTCCTTTGGGGGGGTATTGCAATTTTTTGCCATTTTGAGGCGAAATTGTTCCTTTGGGGGGGTATTGCAACTTTTGGCCATTTTGAAGTGAAATTGTTCCTTTGGGGGGTATTGCAACTTTTCGGCATTTTGAGGCGAATCTGTTCCTTTGGGGGGGTATTGCAATTTTTTTGCCATTTTGAGGCGAAATTGTTCCTTTGGGGGGGTATTGCAACTTTTGGCCATTTTGAAGCGAAATTGTTCCTTTGGGGGGTATTGCAACTTTTGGCCATTTTGAAGCGAAATTGTTCCTTTGGGGGGGTATTGCAACTTTTCAGCATTTTGAGGCGAAATTGTTCCTTTGGAGGGGTATTGCAATTTTTTGCCATTTTGAGGTGAAATTGTTCCTTTGGGGGGGTATTGCAACTTTTGGCCATTTTGAAGCGAAATTGTTCCTTTCGGGGGGTATTGCAACTTTTCGGCATTTTGAGGCGAAATTGTTCCTTTGGGGGGGTATTGCAATTTTTTTTCATTTTGAGGCGAAATTTTTCCTTTGGGGGGGTATTGCAACTTTTGGCCATTTTGAAGCGAAATTGTTCCTTTGGGGGGGTATTGCAACTTTTCGGCATTTTGAGGCGAAATTGTTCCTTTCGGGGGGTATTGCAACTTTTCGGCATTTTGAGGTGAAATTGTTCCTTTGGGGGGGTATTGCAATTTTTTTTTCATTTTGAGGCGAAATTTTTCCTTTGGGGGGGTATTGCAACTTTTGGCCATTTTGAAGCGAAATTGTTCCTTTGGGGGGGTATTGCAACTTTTCGGCATTTTGAGGCGAAATTGTTCTTTTGGGGGGGTATTGCAATTTTTTGCCATTTTGAGGCGAAATTGTTCCTTTGGGGGGGTATTGCAACTTTTGGCCATTTTGAAGCGAAATTGTTCCTTTCGGGGGTATTGCAACTTTTCAGCATTTTGAGGCGAAATTGTTCCTTTGGGGGGGTATTGCAACTTTTGGCCATTTTGAAGCGAAATTGTTCCTTTCGGGGGGTATTGCAACTTTTCGGCATTTTGAGGCGAAATTGTTCATTTGGGGTGGTATTGCAATTTTTTGCCATTTTGAGGCGAAATTGATCCTTTGGTGGGGTATTGCAACTTTTGGTCATTTTGAAGCGAAATTGTTCCTTTGGGGGGGTATTGCAATTTTTTGCCATTTTGAGGCGAAATTGTTCCTTTGGGGGGGTATTGCAACTTTTGGCCATTTTGAAGCGAAATTGTTCCTTTGGGGGGGTATTGCAATTTTTTGCCATTTTGAGGCGAAATTGTTCCTTTGGGGGGGTATTGCAACTTTTGGCCATTTTGAAGCGAAATTGTTCCTTTCGGGGGGTATTGCAAGTTTTCAGCATTTTGAGGAGAATTTGTTCCTTTGGGGGGGTATTGCAATTTTTTTTTCATTTTGAGGCGAAATTTTTCCTTTGGGGGGTATTGCAACTTTTGGCCATTTTGAAGCTAAATTGTTCCTTTGGGGGGTTATTGCAACTTTTAGGCATTTTGAGGCGAAATTGTTCTTTTGGGGGGGTATTGCAATTTTTTGCCATTTTGAGGCGAAATTGTTCCTTTGGGGGGGTATTTTAACTTTTGGCCATTTTGAAGCGAAATTGTTCCTTTCGGGGAGTATTGCAACTTTTCGGCATTTTGAGGCGAAATTGTTCCTTTGGGGGGGTATTGCAATTTTTTTTCCATTTTGAGGCGAAATTGTTCCTTTGGGGGTGTATTGCAACTTTTGGCCATTTTGAAGCGAAATTGTACCTTTTGGGGGGGTATTGCAACTTTTCGGCATTTTGAAGCGAAATTGTTCCTTTGGGGGGGTATTGCAACTTTTCGGCATTTTGAGGCGAAATTGTTCCTTTGGGGGGGTATTGCAACTTTTCGGCATTTTGAGGCGAAATTGTTCCTTTCGGGGGTATTGCAATTTTTTGTCATTTTGAGGCGAAATTGTTCCTTTGGGGGGGTATTGCAACTTTTGGCCATTTTGAAGCGAAATTGTTCCTTTGGGGGGTATTGCAACTTTTGGCCATTTTGAAGCGAAATTGTTCCTTTCGGGGGGTATTGCAACTTTTCGGCATTTTGAGGCGAAATTGTTCCTTTGGGGGGGGGTATTGCAATTTTTTTTTCATTTTGAGGCGAAATTTTTCCTTTGGGGGGGTATTGCAACTTTTGGCCATTTTGAAGCGAAGTTGTTCCTTTGGGGGGGTATTGCAACTTTTCGGCATTTTGAGGCGAAATTGTTCTTTTGGGGGGGTATTGCAATTTTTTGCCATTTTGAGGCGAAATTGTTCCTTTGAGGGGGTATTGCAACTTTTCGGCAATTTGAGGCGAAATTGTTCCTTTGGGGGGGAATTGCAACTTTTGGCCATTTTGAAGCGAAATTTTTCCTTTGGGGGGTATTGCAACTTTTGGCCATTTTGAAGCGAAATTGTTCCTTTGGGGGGGTATTGCAACTTTTCGGCATTTTGAGGCGAAATTGTTCCTTTGGGGGGGTATTGCAATTTTTTGAAATTTTGAGGCGAAATTGTTCCTTTCGGGGGTATTGTATTTTTTTGCCATTTTGAGGCGAAATTGTTCCTTTGGGGGGGTATTGCAACTTTTGGCCATTTTGAAGCGAAATTGTTCCTTTGGGGGGGTAGAGCAACTTTTGGCCATTTTGAAGCGAAATTGTTCCTTTCGGGGGGTATTGCAACTTTTCGGCATTTTGAGGCGAAATTGTTCCTTTGGGGGGGTATTGCAATTTTTTTTTCATTTTGAGGCGAAATTTTTCCTTTGGGGGGGTATTGCAACTTTTGGCCATTTTGAAGCGAAATTGTTCCTTTGGGGGGGTATTGCAACTTTTCGGCATTTTGAGGCGAAATTGTTCTTTTGGGGGGGTATTGCAACTTTTCGGCATTTTGAGGCGAAATTGTTCCTTTGGGGGGGTATTGCAAGTTTTCAGCATTTTGAGGAGAAATTGTTCCTTTGGGGGGGTATTGCAATTTTTTTTTCATTTTGAGGCGAAATTTTTCCTTTGGGGGGTATTGCAACTTTTGGCCATTTTGAAGCGAAATTGTTCCTTTGGGGGGTATTGCAACTTTTCGGCATTTTGAGGCGAAATTGTTCTTTTGGGGGGGTATTGCAATTTTTTACCATTTTGAGGCGAAATTGTTCCTTTGGGGGGGTATTGCAACTTTTGGCCATTTTGAAGCGAAATTGTTCCTTTCGGGGGGTATTGCAATTTTTCGGCATTTTGAGGCGAAATTGTTCCTTTGGGGGGTATTGCAATTTTTTGCCATTTTGAGGCGAAATTGTTCCTTTGGGGGGGTATTGCAACTTTTGGCCATTTTGAAGCGAAATTGTTCCTGTGGGGGGGTATTGCAACTTTTGGCCATTTTGAAGCGAAATTGTTCCTTTGGGGGGGTATTGCAACTTTTCAGCATTTTGAGGCGAAATTGTTCCTTTGGGGGATATTGCAATTTTTTGCCATTTTGAGGTGAAATTGTTCCTTTGGGGGGGTATTGCAACTTTTGGCCATTTTGAAGCGAAATTGTTCCTTTCGGGGGGTATTGCAACTTTTCGGCATTTTGAGGCGAAATTGTTCCTTTGGGGGGGTATTGTAATTTTTTGCCATTTTGAGGCGAAATTGTTCCTTTCGGGGGTATTGCAATTTTTTGCCATTTTGAGGCGAAATTGTTCCTTTGGGGGGGTATTGCAACTTTTGGCCATTTTGAAGCGAAATTGTTCCTTTCGGGGGGTATTGCAACTTTTCGGCATTTTGAGGCGAAATTGTTCCTTTGGGGGGGTATTGCAATTTTTTGCCATTTTGAGGCGAAATTGTTCCTTTGGGGGGGTATTGCAACTTTTGGCCATTTTGAAGCGAAATTGTTCCTTTCGGGGGTATTGCAACTTTTCAGCATTTTGAGGCGAAATTGTTCCTTTGGGGGGGTATTGCAACTTTTGGCCATTTTGAAGCGAAATTGTTCCTTTCGGGGGGTATTGCAACTTTTCGGCATTTTGAGGCGAAATTGTTCATTTGGGGTGGTATTGCAATTTTTTGCCATTTTGAGGCGAAATTGATCCTTTGGTGGGGTATTGCAACTTTTGGTCATTTTGAAGCGAAATTGTTCCTTTGGGGGGGTATTGCAATTTTTTGCCATTTTGAGGCGAAATTGTTGCTTTGGGGGGGTATTGCAACTTTTGGCCATTTTGAAGCGAAATTGTTCCTTTGGGGGGGTATTGCAATTTTTTGCCATTTTGAGGCGAAATTGTTCCTTTGGGGGGGTATTGCAACTTTTGGCCATTTTGAAGCGAAATTGTTCCTTTCGGGGGGTATTGCAAGTTTTCAGCATTTTGAGGAGAAATTGTTCCTTTGGGGGGGTATTGCAATTTTTTTTTCATTTTGAGGCGAAATTTTTCCTTTGGGGGGGTATTGCAACTTTTGGCCATTTTGAAGCTAAATTGTTCCTTTGGGGGGTTATTGCAACTTTTAGGCATTTTGAGGTGAAATTGTTCTTTTGGGGGGGTATTGCAATTTTTGCCATTTTGAGGCGAAATTGTTCCTTTGGGGGGGTATTGCAACTTTTGGCCATTTTGAAGCGAAATTGTTCCTTTCGGGGAGTATTGCAACTTTTCGGCATTTTGAGGCGAAATTGTTCCTTTGGGGGGGTATTGCAATTTTTTTTCCATTTTGAGGCGAAATTGTTCCTTTGGGGGTGTATTGCAACTTTTGGCCATTTTGAAGCGAAATTGTACCTTTTGGGGGGGTATTGCAACTTTTCGGCATTTTGAAGCGAAATTGTTCCTTTGGGGGGGTATTGCAACTTTTCGGCATTTTGAGGCGAAATTGTTCCTTTGGGGGGGTATTGCAATTTTTTGCCATTTTGAGGCGAAATTGTTGCTTTCGGGGGGTATTGCAACTTTTGGCCATTTTGAAGCGAAATTGTTCCTTTGGGGGGGTATTGCAATTTTTTGCCATTTTGAGGCGAAATTGTTCCTTTGGGGGGGTATTGCAACTTTTGGCCATTTTGAAGCGAAATTGTTCCTTTCGGGGGGTATTGCAAGTTTTCAGCATTTTGAGGAGAAATTGTTCCTTTGGGGGGGTATTGCAATTGTTTTTTTCATTTTGAGGCAAAATTTTTCCTTTGGGGGGTATTGCAACTTTTGGCCATTTTGAAGCGAAATTGTTCCTTTGGGGGGGTATTGTAACTTTTCGGCATTTTGAGGCGAAATTGTTCTTTTGGGGGGGTATTGCAATTTTTTACCATTTTGAGGCGAAATTGTTCCTTTGGGGGGGTATTGCAACTTTTGGCCATTTTGAAGCGAAATTGTTCCTTTCGGGGGGTATTGCAATTTTTCGGCATTTTGAGGCGAAATTGTTCCTTTGGGGGGTATTGCAATTTTTTGCCATTTTGAGGCGAAATTGTTCCTTTGGGGGGGTATTGCAACTTTTGGCCATTTTGAAGCGAAATTGTTCCTGTGGGGGGGTATTGCAACTTTTGGCCATTTTGAAGCGAAATTGTTCCTTTGGGGGGGTATTGCAACTTTTCAGCATTTTGAGGCGAAATTGTTCCTTTGGGGGATATTGCAATTTTTTGCCATTTTGAGGTGAAATTGTTCCTTTGGGGGGGTATTGCAACTTTTGGCCATTTTGAAGCGAAATTGTTCCTTTCGGGGGGTATTGCAACTTTTCGGCATTTTGAGGCGAAATTGTTCCTTTGGGGGGGTATTGCAATTTTTTGCCATTTTGAGGCGAAATTGTTCCTTTCGGGGGTATTGCAATTTTTTGCCATTTTGAGGCGAAATTGTTCCTTTGGGGGGGTATTGCAACTTTTGGCCATTTTGAAGCGAAATTGTTCCTTTCGGGGGGTATTGCAACTTTTCGGCATTTTGAGGCGAAATTGTTCCTTTCGGGGGGTATTGCAATTTTTTGCCATTTTGAGGCGAAATTGTTCCTTTGGGGGGGTATTGCAACTTTTGGCCATTTTGAAGCGAAATTGTTCCTTTCGGGGGGTATTGCAACTTTTCGGCATTTTGAGGTGAAATTGTTCCTTTGGGGGGGTATTGCAATTTTTTGCCATTTTGAGGTGAAATTGTTCCTTTGGGGGGGTATTGCAACTTTTGGCCATTTTGAAGCGAAATTGTTCCTTTCGGGGGGTATTGCAACTTTTCGGCATTTTGAGGCGAAATTGTTCCTTTGGGGGGGTATTGCAATTTTTTGCCATTTTGAGGCGAAATTGTTCCTTTCGGGGGTATTGCAATTTTTTGCCATTTTGAGGCGAAATTGTTCCTTTGGGGGGGTATTGCAACTTTTGGCCATTTTGAAGCGAAATTGTTCCTTTCGGGGGGTATTGCAACTTTTCGGCATTTTGAGGCGAAATTGTTCCTTTGGGGGGGTATTGCAATTTTTTTTTCATTTTGAGGCGAAATTGTTCCTTTGGGGGGGTATTGCAACTTTTGGCCATTTTGAAGCGAAATTGTTCCTTTGGGGGGTATTGCAACTTTTCGGCATTTTGAGGCGAAATTGTTCTTTTGGGGGGGTATTGCAATTTTTTGCCATTTTGAAGCGAAATTGTTCCTTTCGGGGGGTATTGCAACGTTTCGGCATTTTGAGGTGAAATTGTTCCTTTGGGGGGGTATTGCAATTTTTTTTCCATTTTGAGGCGAAATTGTTCCTTTGGGGGGGTATTGCAACTTTTGGCCATTTTGATGCGAAATTGTACCTTTTGGGGGGTATTGCAACTTTTCGGCATTTTGAAGCGAAATTGTTCCTTTGGGGGGTATTGCAATTTTTTGCCATTTTGAGGCGAAATTGTTCCTTTGGGGGGGTATTGCAACTTTTGGCCATTTTGAAGCGAAATTGTTCCTTTCGGGGGTATTGCAACTTTTCAGCATTTTGAGGCGAAATTGTTCCTTTGGGGGGGTATTGCAACTTTTGGCCATTTTGAAGCGAAATTGTTCCTTTCGGGGGGTATTGCAACTTTTCGGCATTTTGAGGCGAAATTGTTCATTTGGGGTGGTATTGCAATTTTTTGCCATTTTGAGGCGAAATTGATCCTTTGGGGGGCTATTGCAACTTTTGGTCATTTTGAAGCGAAATTGTTCCTTTGGGGGGGTATTGCAATTTTTTGCCATTTTGAGGCGAAATTGTTGCTTTGGGGGGGTATTGCAACTTTTGGCCATTTTGAAGCGAAATTGTTCCTTTGGGGGGGTATTGCAATTTTTTGCCATTTTGAGGCGAATTTGTTCCTTTGGGGGAATATTGCAACTTTTGGCCATTTTGAAGCGAAATTGTTCCTTTGGGGGGGCATTGCAACTTTTCGGCATTTTGAGGCGAAATTGTTCCTTTGGGGGGGTATTGCAATTTTTTGCCATTTTGAGGCGAAATTGTTCCTTTGGGGGGGTATTGCAACTTTTGGCCATTTTGAAGTGAAATTGTTCCTTTGGGGGGTATTGCAACTTTTCGGCATTTTGAGGCGAAATTGTTCCTTTGGGGGGGTATTGCAATTTTTTTGCCATTTTGAGGCGAAATTGTTCCTTTGGGGGGGTATTGCAACTTTTGGCCATTTTGAAGCGAAATTGTTCCTTTGGGGGGTATTGCAACTTTTGGCCATTTTGAAGCGAAATTGTTCCTTTGGGGGGGTATTGCAACTTTTCAGCATTTTGAGGCGAAATTGTTCCTTTGGAGGGGTATTGCAATTTTTTGCCATTTTGAGGTGAAATTGTTCCTTTGGGGGGGTATTGCAACTTTTGGCCATTTTGAAGCGAAATTGTTCCTTTCGGGGGGTATTGCAACTTTTCGGCATTTTGAGGCGAAATTGTTCCTTTGGGGGGGTATTGCAATTTTTTTTCATTTTGAGGCGAAATTTTTCCTTTGGGGGGGTATTGCAACTTTTGGCCATTTTGAAGCGAAATTGTTCCTTTGGGGGGGTATTGCAACTTTTCGGCATTTTGAGGCGAAATTGTTCCTTTGGGGGGGTATTGCAATTTTTTGCCATTTTGAGGCGCAATTGTTCCTTTCGGGGGTATTGCAATTTTTTGCCATTTTGAGGCGAAATTGTTCCTTTGGGGGGGTATTGCAACTTTTGGCCATTTTGAAGCGAAATTGTTCCTTTGGGGGGGTATTGCAACTTTTGGCCATTTTGAAGCGAAATTGTTCCTTTCGGGGGGTATTGCAACTTTTCGGCATTTTGAGGTGAAATTGTTCCTTTGGGGGGGGTATTGCAATTTTTTTTTCATTTTGAGGCGAAATTTTTCCTTTGGGGGGGTATTGCAACTTTTGGCCATTTTGAAGCGAAATTGTTCCTTTGGGGGGGTATTGCAACTTTTCGGCATTTTGAGGCGAAATTGTTCTTTTGGGGGGGTATTGCAATTTTTTGCCATTTTGAGGCGAAATTGTTCCTTTGGGGGGGTATTGCAACTTTTGGCCATTTTGAAGCGAAATTGTTCCTTTCGGGGGTATTGCAACTTTTCAGCATTTTGAGGCGAAATTGTTCCTTTGGGGGGGTATTGCAACTTTTGGCCATTTTGAAGCGAAATTGTTCCTTTCGGGGGGTATTGCAACTTTTCGGCATTTTGAGGCGAAATTGTTCATTTGGGGTGGTATTGCAATTTTTTGCCATTTTGAGGCGAAATTGATCCTTTGGTGGGGTATTGCAACTTTTGGTCATTTTGAAGCGAAATTGTTCCTTTGGGGGGGTATTGCAATTTTTTGCCATTTTGAGGCGAAATTGTTCCTTTGGGGGGGTATTGCAACTTTTGGCCATTTTGAAGCGAAATTGTTCCTTTGGGGGGGTATTGCAATTTTTTGCCATTTTGAGGCGAAATTGTTCCTTTGGGGGGGTATTGCAACTTTTCGCCATTTTGAAGCGAAATTGTTCCTTTCGGGGGGTATTGCAAGTTTTCAGCATTTTGAGGAGAATTTGTTCCTTTGGGGGGGTATTGCAATTTTTTTTTCATTTTGAGGCGAAATTTTTCCTTTGGGGGGTATTGCAACTTTTGGCCATTTTGAAGCTAAATTGTTCCTTTGGGGGGTTATTGCAACTTTTAGGCATTTTGAGGCGAAATTGTTCTTTTGGGGGGGTATTGCAATTTTTTGCCATTTTGAGGCGAAATTGTTCCTTTGGGGGGGTATTTTAACTTTTGGCCATTTTGAAGCGAAATTGTTCCTTTCGGGGAGTATTGCAACTTTTCGGCATTTTGAGGCGAAATTGTTCCTTTGGGGGGGTATTGCAATTTTTTTTCCATTTTGAGGCGAAATTGTTCCTTTGGGGGTGTATTGCAACTTTTGGCCATTTTGAAGCGAAATTGTACCTTTTGGGGGGGTATTGCAACTTTTCGGCATTTTGAAGCGAAATTGTTCCTTTGGGGGGGTATTGCAACTTTTCGGCATTTTGAGGCGAAATTGTTCCTTTGGGGGGTATTGCAATTTTTTGCCATTTTGAGGCGAAATTGTTCCTTTCGGGGGTATTGCAATTTTTTGTCATTTTGAGGCGAAATTGTTCCTTTGGGGGGGTATTGCAACTTTTGGCCATTTTGAAGCGAAATTGTTCCTTTGGGGGGTATTGCAACTTTTGGCCATTTTGAAGCAAAATTGTTCCTTTCGGGGGGTATTGCAACTTTTCGGCATTTTGAGGCGAAATTGTTCCTTTGGGGGGGGGTATTGCAATTTTTTTTTCATTTTGAGGCGAAATTTTTCCTTTGGGGGGTATTGCAACTTTTGGCCATTTTGAAGCGAAGTTGTTCCTTTGGGGGGGTATTGCAACTTTTCGGCATTTTGAGGCGAAATTGTTCTTTTGGGGGGTATTGCAATTTTTTGCCATTTTGAGGCGAAATTGTTCCTTTGAGGGGGTATTGCAACTTTTCGGCATTTTGAGGCGAAATTGTTCCTTTGGGGGGGAATTGCAATTTTTTTTCATTTTGAGGCGAAATTTTTCCTTTGGGGGGGTATTGCAACTTTTGGCCATTTTGAAGCGAAATTGTTCCTTTGGGGGGGTATTGCAACTTTTCGGCATTTTGAGGCGAAATTGTTCCTTTGGGGGGGTATTGCAATTTTTTGAAATTTTGAGGCGAAATTGTTCCTTTCGGGGGTATTGTATTTTTTTGCCATTTTGAGGCGAAATTGTTCCTTTGGGGGGGTATTGCAACTTTTGGCCATTTTGAAGCGAAACTGTTCCTTTGGGGGGGTATAGCAACTTTTGGCCATTTTGAAGCGAAATTGTTCCTTTCGGGGGGTATTGCAACTTTTCGGCATTTTGAGGCGAAATTGTTCCTTTGGGGGGGTATTGCAATTTTTTTTTCATTTTGAGGCGAAATTTTTCCTTTGGGGGGGTATTGCAACTTTTGGCCATTTTGAAGCGAAATTGTTCCTTTGGGGGGGTATTGCAACTTTTCGGCATTTTGAGGCGAAATTGTTCTTTTGGGGGGGTATTGCAACTTTTCGGCATTTTGAGGCGAAATTGTTCCTTTGGGGGGGTATTGCAATTTTTTGCCATTTTGAGGCGAAATTGTTCCTTTCGGGGGTATTGCAATTTTTTGCCATTTTGAGGCGAAATTGTTCCTTTGGGGGGGTATTGCAACTTTTGGCCATTTTGAAGCGAAATTGTTCCTTTGGGGGGTATTGCAACTTTTGGCCATTTTGAAGCGAAATTGTTCCTTTCGGGGGGTATTGCAACTTTTCGGCATTTTGAGGCGAAATTGTTCCTTTGGGGGGGGTATTGCAATTTTTTTTTCATTTTGAGGCGAAATTTTTCCTTTGGGGGGGTATTGCAACTTTTGGCCATTTTGAAGCGAAGTTGTTCCTTTGGGGGGGTATTGCAACTTTTCGGCATTTTGAGGCGAAATTGTTCTTTTGGGGGGGTATTGCAATTTTTTGCCATTTTGAGGCGAAATTGTTCCTTTGGGGGGGTATTGCAACTTTTGGCCATTTTGAAGCGAAATTGTTCCTTTCGGGGGTATTGCAACTTTTCGGCATTTTGAGGTGAAATTGTTCCTTTGGGGGGGGTATTGCAATTTTTTTTTCATTTTGAGGCGAAATTTTTCCTTTGGGGGGGTATTGCAACTTTTGGCCATTTTGAAGCGAAATTGTTCCTTTGGGGGGGTATTGCAACTTTTCGGCATTTTGAGGCGAAATTGTTCTTTTGGGGGGTATTGCAATTTTTTGCCATTTTGAGGCGAAATTGTTCCTTTGGGGGGGTATTGCAACTTTTGGCCATTTTGAAGCGAAATTGTTCCTTTCGGGGGTATTGCAACTTTTCAGCATTTTGAGGCGAAATTGTTCCTTTGGGGGGGTATTGCAACTTTTGGCCATTTTGAAGCGAAATTGTTCCTTTCGGGGGGTATTGCAACTTTTCGGCATTTTGAGGCGAAATTGTTCATTTGGGGTGGTATTGCAATTTTTTGCCATTTTGAGGCGAAATTGATCCTTTGGTGGGGTATTGCAACTTTTGGTCATTTTGAAGCGAAATTGTTCCTTTGGGGGGGTATTGCAATTTTTTGCCATTTTGAGGCGAAATTGTTCCTTTGGGGGGGTATTGCAACTTTTGGCCATTTTGAAGCGAAATTGTTCCTTTGGGGGGGTATTGCAATTTTTTGCCATTTTGAGGCGAAATTGTTCCTTTGGGGGGGTATTGCAACTTTTGGCCATTTTGAAGCGAAATTGTTCCTTTCGGGGGGTATTGCAAGTTTTCAGCATTTTGAGGAGAATTTGTTCCTTTGGGGGGGTATTGCAATTTTTTTTTCATTTTGAGGCGAAATTTTTCCTTTGGGGGGGTATTGCAACTTTTGGCCATTTTGAAGCTAAATTGTTCCTTTGGGGGGTTATTGCAACTTTTAGGCATTTTGAGGCGAAATTGTTCTTTTGGGGGGGTATTGCAATTTTTTGCCATTTTGAGGCGAAATTGTTCCTTTGGGGGGGTATTGCAACTTTTGGCCATTTTGAAGCGAAATTGTTCCTTTCGGGGAGTATTGCAACTTTTCGGCATTTTGAGGCGAAATTGTTCCTTTGGGGGGGTATTGCAATTTTTTTTCCATTTTGAGGCGAAATTGTTCCTTTTGGGGTGTATTGCAACTTTTGGCCATTTTGAAGCGAAATTGTACCTTTTGGGGGGGTATTGCAACTTTTCGGCATTTTGAAGCGAAATTGTTCCTTTGGGGGGGTATTGCAACTTTTCGGCATTTTGAGGCGAAATTGTTCCTTTGGGGGGGTATTGCAATTTTTTGCCATTTTGAGGCGAAATTGTTCCTTTCGGGGGTATTGCAATTTTTTGTCATTTTGAGGCGAAATTGTTCCTTTGGGGGGGTATTGCAACTTTTGGCCATTTTGAAGCGAAATTGTTCCTTTGGGGGGTATTGCAACTTTTGGCCATTTTGAAGCGAAATTGTTCCTTTCGGGGGGTATTGCAACTTTTCGGCATTTTGAGGCGAAATTGTTCCTTTGGGGGGGGTATTGCAATTTTTTTTTCATTTTGAGGCGAAATTTTTCCTTTGGGGGGGTATTGCAACTTTTGGCCATTTTGAAGCGAAGTTGTTCCTTTGGGGGGGTATTGCAACTTTTCGGCATTTTGAGGCGAAATTGTTCTTTTGGGGGGGTATTGCAATTTTTTGCCATTTTGAGGCGAAATTGTTCCTTTGAGGGGGTATTGCAACTTTTCGGCATTTTGAGGCGAAATTGTTCCTTTGGGGGGGAATTGCAATTTTTTTTCATTTTGAGGCGAAATTTTTCCTTTGGGGGGGTATTGCAACTTTTCGGCATTTTGAGGCGAAATTGTTCCTTTGGGGGGGTATTGCAACTTTTGGCCATTTTGAAGCGAAATTGTTCCTTTGGGGGGGTATAGCAACTTTTGGCCATTTTGAAGCGAAATTGTTCCTTTCGGGGGGTATTGCAACTTTTCGGCATTTTGAGGCGAAATTGTTCCTTTGGGGGGGTATTGCAATTTTTTTTTCATTTTGAGGCGACATTTTTCCTTTGGGGGGGTATTGCAACTTTTGGCCATTTTGAAGCGAAATTGTTCCTTTGGGGGGGTATTGCAACTTTTCGGCATTTTGAGGCGAAATTGTTCTTTTGGGGGGGTATTGCAACTTTTCGGCATTTTGAGGCGAAATTGTTCCTTTGGGGGGGTATTGCAATTTTTTGCCATTTTGAGGCGAAATTGTTCCTTTCGGGGGTATTGCAATTTTTTGCCATTTTGAGGCGAAATTGTTCCTTTGGGGGGGTATTGCAACTTTTGGCCATTTTGAAGCGAAATTGTTCCTTTGGGGGGTATTGCAATTTTTGGCCATTTTGAAGCGAAATTGTTCCTTTCGGGGGGTATTGCAACTTTTCGGCATTTTGAGGCGAAATTGTTCCTTTGGGGGGGGTATTGCAATTTTTTTTTCATTTTGAGGCGAAATTTTTCCTTTGGGGGGGTATTGCAACTTTTGGCCATTTTGAAGCGAAGTTGTTCCTTTGGGGGGGTATTGCAACTTTTCGGCATTTTGAGGCGAAATTGTTCTTTTGGGGGGGTATTGCAATTTTTTGCCATTTTGAGGCGAAATTGTTCCTTTGGGGGGGTATTGCAACTTTTGGCCATTTTGAAGCGAAATTGTTCCTTTCGGGGGTATTGCAACTTTTTGGCATTTTGAGGCGAAATTGTTCCTTTGGGGGGGTATTGCAATTTTTTTTCATTTTGAGGCGAAATTTTTCCTTTGGGGGGGTATTGCAACTTTTGGCCATTTTGAAGCGAAATTGTTCCTTTGGGGGGGTATTGCAACTTTTCGGCATTTTGAGGCGAAATTGTTCCTTTGGGGGGTATTGCAATTTTTTGCCATTTTGAGGCGAAATTGTTCCTTTCGGGGGTATTGCAATTTTTTGCCATTTTGAGGCGAAATTGTTCCTTTGGGGGGGTATTGCAATTTTTTGCCATTTTGAAGCAAAATTGTTCCTTTCGGGGGGTATTGCAACTTTTCGGCATTTTGAGGCGAAATTGTTCTTTTGGGGGGGTATTGCAATTTTTTGCCATTTTGAGGCGAAATTGTTCCTTTTGGGGTGTATTGCAACTTTTGGCCATTTTGAAGCGAAATTGTACCTTTTGGGGGGGTATTGCAACTTTTCGGCATTTTGAAGCGAAATTGTTCCTTTGGGGGGGTATTGCAACTTTTCGGCATTTTGAGGCGAAATTGTTCCTTTGGGGGGGTATTGCAATTTTTTGCCATTTTGAGGCGAAATTGTTCCTTTCGGGGGTATTGCAATTTTTTGTCATTTTGAGGCGAAATTGTTCCTTTGGGGGGGTATTGCAACTTTTGGCCATTTTGAAGCGAAATTGTTCCTTTGGGGGGTATTGCAACTTTTGGCCATTTTGAAGCGAAATTGTTCCTTTCGGGGGGTATTGCAACTTTTCGGCATTTTGAGGCGAAATTGTTCCTTTGGGGGGGGTATTGCAATTTTTTTTTCATTTTGAGGCGAAATTTTTCCTTTGGGGGGGTATTGCAACTTTTGGCCATTTTGAAGCGAAGTTGTTCCTTTGGGGGGGTATTGCAACTTTTCGGCATTTTGAGGCGAAATTGTTCTTTTGGGGGGGTATTGCAATTTTTTGCCATTTTGAGGCGAAATTGTTCCTTTGAGGGGGTATTGCAACTTTTCGGCATTTTGAGGCGAAATTGTTCCTTTGGGGGGGAATTGCAATTTTTTTTCATTTTCAGGCGAAATTTTTCCTTTGGGGGGGTATTGCAACTTTTGGCCATTTTGAAGCGAAATTGTTCCTTTGGGGGGGTATTGCAACTTTTCGGCATTTTGAGGCGAAATTGTTCCTTTCGGGGGTATTGTATTTTTTTGCCATTTTGAGGCGAAATTGTTCCTTTGGGGGGGTATTGCAACTTTTGGCCATTTTGAAGCGAAATTGTTCCTTTGGGGGGGTATAGCAACTTTTGGCCATTTTGAAGCGAAATTGTTCCTTTCGGGGGGTATTGCAACTTTTCGGCATTTTGAGGCGAAATTGTTCCTTTGGGGGGGTATTGCAATTTTTTTTTCATTTTGAGGCGAAATTTTTCCTTTGGGGGGGTATTGCAACTTTTGGCCATTTTGAAGCGAAATTGTTCCTTTGGGGGGGTATTGCAACTTTTCGGCATTTTGAGGCGAAATTGTTCTTTTGGGGGGGTATTGCAACTTTTCGGCATTTTGAGGCGAAATTGTTCCTTTGGGGGGGTATTGCAATTTTTTGCCATTTTGAGGTGAAATTGTTCCTTTTGGGGGTATTGCAATTTTTTGCCATTTTGAGGCGAAATTGTTCCTTTGGGGGGGTATTGCAACTTTTGGCCATTTTGAAGCGAAATTGTTCCTTTGGGGGGTATTGCAACTTTTGGCCATTTTGAAGCGAAATTGTTCCTTTCGGGGGGTATTGCAACTTTTCGGCATTTTGAGGCGAAATTGTTCCTTTGGGGGGGGTATTGCAATTTTTTTTTCATTTTGAGGCGAAATTTTTCCTTTGGGGGGGTATTGCAACTTTTGGCCATTTTGAAGCGAAGTTGTTCCTTTGGGGGGGTATTGCAACTTTTCGGCATTTTGAGGCGAAATTGTTCTTTTGGGGGGGTATTGCAATTTTTTGCCATTTTGAGGCGAAATTGTTCCTTTGGGGGGGTATTGCAACTTTTGGCCATTTTGAAGCGAAATTGTTCCTTTCGGGGGTATTGCAACTTTTTGGCATTTTGAGGCGAAATTGTTCCTTTGGGGGGGTATTGCAATTTTTTTTCATTTTGAGGCGAAATTTTTCCTTTGGGGGGGTATTGCAACTTTTGGCCATTTTGAAGCGAAATTGTTCCTTTGGGGGGGTATTGCAACTTTTCGGCATTTTGAGGCGAAATTGTTCCTTTGGGGGGTATTGCAATTTTTTGCCATTTTGAGGCGAAATTGTTCCTTTCGGGGGTATTGCAATTTTTTGCCATTTTGAGGCGAAATTGTTCCTTTGGGGGGGTATTGCAACTTTTGGCCATTTTGAAGCGAAATTGTTCCTTTGGGGGGGTATAGCAACTTTTGGCCATTTTGAAGCGAAATTGTTCCTTTCGGGGGGTATTGCAACTTTTCGGCATTTTGAGGCGAAATTGTTCCTTTGGGGGGGGTATTGCAATTTTTTTTTCATTTTGAGGCGAAATTTTTCCTTTGGGGGGGTATTGCAACTTTTGGCCATTTTGAAGCGAAATTGTTCCTTTGGGGGGGTATTGCAACTTTTCGGCATTTTGAGGCGAAATTGTTCTTTTGGGGGGTATTGCAATTTTTTGCCATTTTGAGGCGAAATTGTTCCTTTGGGGGGGTATTGCAACTTTTGGATATTTTGAAGCGAAATTGTTCCTTTCGGGGGGTATTGCAACTTTTCGGCATTTTGAGGCGAAATTGTTCCTTTGGGGGGGTATTGCAATTTTTTTTCCATTTTGAGGCGAAATTGTTCCTTTAGGGGGGTATTGCAACTTTTGGCCATTTTGAAGCGAAATTGTACCTTTTGGGGGGGTATTGCAACTTTTCGGCATTTTGAAGCGAAATTGTTCCTTTGGGGGGGTATTGCAATTTTTTGCCATTTTGAGGCGAAATTGTTCCTTTGGGGGGGTATTGCAACTTTTGGCCATTTTGAAGCGAAATTGTTCCTTTCTGGGGTATTGCAACTTTTCAGCATTTTGAGGCGAAATTGTTCCTTTGGGGGGGTATTGCAACTTTTGGCCATTTTGAAGCGAAATTGTTCCTTTCGGTGTGGTATTGCAACTTTTCGGCATTTTGAGGCGAAATTGTTCATTTGGGGTGGTATTGCAATTTTTTGCCATTTTGAGGCGAAATTGATCCTTTGGGGGGGTATTGCAACTTTTGGTCATTTTGAAGCGAAATTGTTCCTTTGGGGGGGTATTGCAATTTTTTGCCATTTTGAGGCGAAATTGTTGCTTTGGGGGGGTATTGCAACTTTTGGCCATTTTGAAGCGAAATTGTTCCTTTGGGGGGTATTGCAATTTTTTGCCATTTTGAGGCGAAATTGTTCCTTTGGGGGTATTGCAACTTTTGACCATTTTGAAGCGAAATTGTTCCTTTCGGGGGGTATTGCAAGTTTTCAGCATTTTGAGGAGAAATTGTTCCTTTGGGGGTTTATTGCAATTTTTTTTTCATTTTGAGGCGAAATTTTTCCTTTGGGGGGGTATTGCAACTTTTGGCCATTTTGAAGCGAAATTGTTCCTTTGGGGGGGTATTGCAACTTTTCGTCATTTTGAGGCGAAATTGTTCTTTTGGGGGGGTATTGCAATTTTTTGCCATTTTGAGGCGAAATTGTTCCTTTGGGGGGGTATTGCAATTTTTTTTCCATTTTGAGGCGAAATTGTTCCTTTGGGGGGGTATTGCAACTTTTGGCCATTTTGAAGCGAAATTGTACCTTTTGGGGGGGTATTGCAACTTTTCGGCATTTTGAAGCGAAACTGTTCCTTTGGGGGGTATTGCAATTTTTTGACATTTTGAGGCGAAATTGTTCCTTTGGGGGGTATTGCAACTTTTGGCCATTTTGAAGCGAAATTGTTTCTTTCGGGGGTATTGCAACTTTTCAGCATTTTGAGGCGAAATTGTTCCTTTGGGGGTGTATTGCAATTTTTTGCCATTTTGAGGCGAAATTGATCCTTTGGGGAGGTATTGCAACTTTTGGTCATTTTGAAGCGAAATTGTTCCTTTGGGGGGGTATTGCAATTTTTTGCCATTTTGAGGCGAAATTGTTCCTTTGGGGGGTATTGCAATTTTTTGCCATTTTGAGGCGAAATTGTTCGTTTGGGGGGGGGTATTGCAACTTTTGGCCATTTTGAAGCGAAATTGTTCCTTTGGGGGGGTATTGCAACTTTTGGCCATTTTGAAGCGAAATTGTTCCTTTGGGGGGGTATTGCAACTTTTCAGCATTTTGAGGCGAAATTGTTCCTTTGGGGGGGTATTGCAATTTTTTGCCATTTTGAGGTGAAATTGTTCCTTTGGGGGGGTATTGCAACTTTTGGCCATTTTGAAGCGAAATTGTTCCTTTCGGGGGGTATTGCAACTTTTCGGCATTTTGAGGCGAAATTGTTCCTTTGGGGGGGTATTGCAATTTTTTTCCATTTTGAGGCGAAATTGTTCCTTTGGGGGGGTATTGCAACTTTTGGCCATTTTGAAGCGAAATTGTTCCTTTGGGGGGGTATTGCAACTTTTCGGCATTTTGAGGCGAAATTGTTCCTTTGGGGGGGTATTGCAATTTTTTGCCATTTTGAGGCGAAATTGTTCCTTTGGGGGGGTATTGCAACTTTTGGCCATTTTGAAGCGAAATTGTTCCTTTGGGGGGGTATTGCAACTTTTGGCCATTTTGAAGCGAAATTGTTCCTTTCGGGGGGTATTGCAACTTTTCGGCATTTTGAGGCGAAATTGTTCCTTTGGGGGGGGGGTATTGCAATTTTTTTTTGATATTGAGGCGAAATTTTTCCTTTGGGGGGGTATTGCAACTTTTGGCCATTTTGAAGCGAAATTGTTCCTTTGGGGGGGTATTGCAACTTTTGGCCATTTTGAAGCGAAATTGTTCCTTTCGGGGGGTATTGCAACTTTTCGGCATTTTGAGGCGAAATTGTTCTTTTGGGGGGGTATTGCAATTTTTTGCCATTTTGAGGCGAAATTGTTCCTTTGGGGGGGTATTGCAACTTTTGGCCATTTTGAAGCGAAATTGTTCCTTTCGGGGGGTATTGCAACTTTTCGGCATTTTGAGGCGAAATTGTTCCTTTGGGTGGGTATTGCAATTTTTTTTCCATTTTGAGGCGAAATTGTTCCTTTGGGGGGGTATTGCAACTTTTGGCCATTTTGAAGCGAAATTGTACCTTTTGGGGGGGTATTGCAACTTTTCGGCATTTTGAAGCGAAATTGTTCCTTTGGGGGGGTATTGCAATTTTTTGCCATTTTGAGGCGAAATTGTTCCTTTGGGGGGGTATTGCAACTTTTGGCCATTTTGAAGCGAAATTGTTCCTTTCGGGGGTATTGCAACTTTTCAGCATTTTGAGGCGAAATTGTTCCTTTGGGGGGTATTGCAACTTTTGGCCATTTTGAAGCGAAATTGTTCCTTTCGGGGGGTATTGCAACTTTTCGGCATTTTGAGGCGAAATTGTTCATTTGGGGTGGTATTGCAATTCTTTGCCATTTTGAGGCGAAATTGATCCTTTGGGGGGGTATTGCAACTTTTGGTCATTTTGAAGCGAAATTGTTCCTTTGGGGGGGTATTGCAATTTTTTGCCATTTTGAGGCGAAATTGTTGCTTTGGGGGGGTATTGCAACTTTTGGCCATTTTGAAGCGAAATTGTTCCTTTGGGGGGTATTGCAATTTTTTGCCATTTTGAGGCGAAATTGTTCCTTTGGGGGGGTATTGCAACTTTTGGCCATTTTGAAGCGAAATTGTTCCTTTCGGGGGGTATTGCAAGTTTTCAGCATTTTGAGGAGAAATTGTTCCTTTGGGGGGGTATTGCAATTTTTTTTTCATTTTGAGGCGAAATTTTTCCTTTGGGGGGGTATTGCAACTTTTCGGCATTTTGAGGCGAAATTGTTCTTTTGGGGGGGTATTGCAATTTTTTGCCATTTTGAGGCGAAATTGTTCCTTTGGGGGGGTATTGCAACTTTTGGCCATTTTGAAGCGAAATTGTTCCTTTCGGGGGGTATTGCAACTTTTCGGCATTTTGAGGCGAAATTGTTCCTTTGGGGGGGTATTGCAATTTTTTTTCCATTTTGAGGCGAAATTGTTCCTTTGGGGGGGTATTGCAACTTTTGGCCATTTTGAAGCGAAATTGTACCTTTTGGGGGGGTATTGCAACTTTTCGGCATTTTGAAGCGAAATTGTTCCTTTGGGGGGGTATTGCAATTTTTTGCCATTTTGAGGCGAAATTGTTCCTTTGGGGGGGTATTGCAACTTTTGGCCATTTTGAAGCGAAATTGTTCCTTTTGGTGGTATTGCAACTTTTCAGCATTTTGAGGCGAAATTGTTCCCTTGGGGGGTATTGCAACTTTTGGCCATTTTGAAGCGAAATTGTTCCTTTCGGGGGGTATTGCAACTTTTCGGCATTTTGAGGCGAAATTGTTCATTTGGGGTGGTATTGCAATTTTTTGCCATTTTGAGGCGAAATTGATCCTTTGGGGGGGTATTGCAACTTTTGGTCATTTTGAAGCGAAATTGTTCCTTTGGGGGGGTATTGCAATTTTTTGCCATTTTGAGGCGAAATTGTTGCTTTGGGGGGGTATTGCAACTTTTGGCCATTTTGAAGCGAAATTGTTCCTTTGGGGGGTATTGCAATTTTTTGCCATTTTGAGGCGAAATTGTTCCTTTGGGGGGGTATTGCAACTTTTGGCCATTTTGAAGCGAAATTGTTCCTTTCGGGGGGTATTGCAAGTTTTCAGCATTTTGAGGAGAAATTGTTCCTTTGGGGGGGTATTGCAATTTTTTTCCCATTTTGAGGCGAAATTGTTCCTTTGGGGGGGGTATTGCAACTTTTGGCCATTTTGAAGCGAAATTGTTCCTTTCGGGGGGTATTGCAACTTTTCGGCATTTTGAGGCGAAATTGTTCCTTTGGGGGGGTATTGCAATTTTTTGCCATTTTGAGGCGAAATTGTTCCTTTGGGGGGGTATTGCAATTTTTTTTCATTTTGAGGCGAAATTTTTCCTTTGGGGGGGTATTGCAACTTTTGGCCATTTTGAAGCGAAATTGTTCCTTTGGGGGGGTATTGCAACTTTTCGGCATTTTGAGGCGAAATTGTTCCTTTGGGGGGGTATTGCAATTTTTTGCCATTTTGAGGCGAAATTGTTCCTTTCGGGGGTATTGCAATTTTTTGCCATTTTGAGGCGAAATTGTTCCTTTGGGGGGGGTATTGCAACTTTTGGCCATTTTGAAGCGAAATTGTTCCTTTGGGGGGGTATTGCAACTTTTGGCCATTTTGAAGCGAAATTGTTCCTTTCGGGGGGTATTGCAACTTTTCGGCATTTTGAGGCGAAATTGTTCCTTTGGGGGGGTATTGCAATTTTTTTTTCATTTTGAGGCAAAATTTTTCCTTTGGGGGGGTATTGCAACTTTTGGCCATTTTGAAGCGAAATTGTTCCTTTGGGGGGTATTGCAACTTTTCGGCATTTTGAGGCGAAATTGTTCTTTTGGGGGGTTATTGCAATTTTTTGCCATTTTGAGGCGAAATTGTTCCTTTGGGGGGGTATTGCAACTTTTGGCCATTTTGAAGCGAAATTGTTCCTTTCGGGGGGTATTGCAACTTTTCGGCATTTTGAAGCGAAATTGTTCCTTTGGGGGGGTATTGCAATTTTTTGCCATTTTGAGGCGAAATTGTTCCTTTGGGGGGGTATTGCAACTTTTCGGCATTTTGAGGCGAAATTGTTCCTTTGGGGGGGTATTGCAATTTTTTGCCATTTTGAGGCGAAATTGTTCCTTTCGGGGGTATTGCAATTTTTTGCCATTTTGAGGCGAAATTGTTCCTTTGGGGGGGTATTGCAACTTTTGGCCATTTTGAAGCGAAATTGTTCCTTTCGGGGGGTATTGCAACTTTTCGGCATTTTGAGGCGAAATTGTTCCTTTGGGGGGGTATTGCAATTTTTTTTTCATTTTGAGGCGAAATTTTTCCTTTGGGGGGGTATTGCAACTTTTGGCCATTTTGAAGCGAAATTGTTCCTTTGGGGGGTATTGCAACTTTTCGGCATTTTGAGGCGAAATTGTTCTTTTGGGGGGGTATTGCAATTTTTTGCCATTTTGAGGCGAAATTGTTCCTTTGGGGGGGTATTGCAACTTTTGGCCATTTTGAAGCGAAATTGTTCCTTTCGGGGGGTATTGCAACTTTTCGGCATTTTGAAGCGAAATTGTTCCTTTGGGGGGGTATTGCAATTTTTTTTCCATTTTGAGGCGAAATTGTTCCTTTGGGGGGGTATTGCAACTTTTGGCCATTTTGAAGCGAAATTGTACCTTTTGGGGGGGTATTGCAACTTTTTGGCATTTTGAAGCGAAATTGTTCCTTTGGGGGGGTATTGCAATTTTTTGCCATTTTGAGGCGAAATTGTTCCTTTGGGGGGGTATTGCAACTTTTGGCCATTTTGAAGCGAAATTGTTCCTTTCGGGGGTATTGCAACTTTTCAGCATTTTGAGGCGAAATTGTTCCTTTGGGGGGGTATTGCAACTTTTGGCCATTTTGAAGCGAAATTGTTCATTTGGGGTGGTATTGCAATTTTTTGCCATTTTGAGGCGAAATTGATCCTTTGGGGGGGTATTGCAACTTTTGGTCATTTTGAAGCGAAATTGTTCCTTTGGGGGGGTTTTGCAATTTTTTGCCATTTTGAAGCGAAATTGTTCCTTTGGGGGGTATTGCAACTTTTCGGCATTTTGAGGCGAAATTGTTCTTTTGGGGGGGTATTGCAATTTTTTGCCATTTTGAGGCGAAATTGTTCCTTTGGGGGGGTATTGCAACTTTTGGCCATTTTGAAGCGAAATTGTTCCTTTCGGGGGGTATTGCAACTTTTCGGCATTTTGAAGCGAAATTGTTCCTTTGGGGGGGTATTGCAATTTTTTGCCATTTTGAGGCGAAATTGTTCCTTTGGGGGGGTATTGCAACTTTTCGGCATTTTGAGGCGAAATTGTTCCTTTGGGGGGGTATTGCAATTTTTTGCCATTTTGAGGCGAAATTGTTCCTTTCGGGGGTATTGCAATTTTTTGCCATTTTGAGGCGAAATTGTTCCTTTGGGGGGGTATTGCAACTTTTGGCCATTTTGAAGCGAAATTGTTCCTTTCGGGGGGTATTGCAACTTTTCGGCATTTTGAGGCGAAATTGTTCCTTTGGGGGGGTATTGCAATTTTTTTTTCATTTTGAGGCGAAATTTTTCCTTTGGGGGGGTATTGCAACTTTTGGCCATTTTGAAGCGAAATTGTTCCTTTGGGGGGTATTGCAACTTTTCGGCATTTTGAGGCGAAATTGTTCTTTTGGGGGGGTATTGCAATTTTTTGCCATTTTGAGGCGAAATTGTTCCTTTGGGGGGGTATTGCAACTTTTGGCCATTTTGAAGCGAAATTGTTCCTTTCGGGGGGTATTGCAACTTTTCGGCATTTTGAAGCGAAATTGTTCCTTTGGGGGGGTATTGCAATTTTTTTTCCATTTTGAGGCGAAATTGTTCCTTTGGGGGGGTATTGCAACTTTTGGCCATTTTGAAGCGAAATTGTACCTTTTGGGGGGGTATTGCAACTTTTTGGCATTTTGAAGCGAAATTGTTCCTTTGGGGGGGTATTGCAATTTTTTGCCATTTTGAGGCGAAATTGTTCCTTTGGGGGGTATTGCAACTTTTGGCCATTTTGAAGCGAAATTGTTCCTTTCGGGGGTATTGCAACTTTTCAGCATTTTGAGGCGAAATTGTTCCTTTGGGGGGGTATTGCAACTTTTGGCCATTTTGAAGCGAAATTGTTCATTTGGGGTGGTATTGCAATTTTTTGCCATTTTGAGGCGAAATTGATCCTTTGGGGGGGTATTGCAACTTTTGGTCATTTTGAAGCGAAATTGTTCCTTTGGGGGGGTTTTGCAATTTTTTGCCATTTTGAGGCGAAATTGTTGCTTTGGGGGGGTATTGCATCTTTTGGCCATTTTAAAGCGAAATTGTTCCTTTGGGGGGGTATTGCTACTTTTGGCCATTTTGAGGCGAAATTTTTCCTTTGGGAGGGTATTGCAATTTTTTGCCATTTTGAGGCGAAATTGTTGCTTTGGGGGGGTATTGCAACTTTTGGCCATTTTAAAGCGAAATTGTTCCTTTGGGGGGTATTGCAACTTTTCAGCATTTTGAGGCGAAATTGTTCCTTTGGGGGGGTATTGCAATTTTTTGCCATTTTGAGGTGAAATTGTTCCTTTGGGGGGGTATTGCAACTTTTGGCCATTTTGAAGCGAAATTGTTCCTTTCGGGGGGTATTGCAACTTTTCGGCATTTTAAGGCGAAATTGTTCCTTTGGGGGGTATTGCAATTTTTTGCCATTTTGAGGCGAAATTGTTCCTTTGGGGGGGTATTGCAACTTTTGGCCTTTTTGAAGCGAAATTGTTCCTTTGGGGGGGTATTGCAATTTTTTGCCATTTTGAGGTGAAATGGTTCCTTTGGGGGGGTATTGCAACTTTTGGCCATTTTGAAGCGAAATTGTTCCTTTCGGGGGGTATTGCAACTTTTCGGCATTTTGAGGCGAAATTGTTCCTTTGGGGGGGTATTGCAATTTTTTTTCATTTTGAGGCGAAATTTTTCCTTTGGGGGGGTATTGCAACTTTTGGCCATTTTGAAGCGAAATTGTTCCTTTGGGGGGGTATTGCATCTTTTCGGCATTTTGAGGCGAAATTGTTCCTTTGGGGGGATATTGCAATTTTTTGCCATTTTGAGGCGAAATTGTTCCTTTCGGGGGTATTGCAATTTTTTGCCATTTTGAGGCGAAATTGTTCCTTTGGGGGGTATTGCAACTTTTTGCCATTTTGAAGCGAAATTGTTCCTTTGGGGGGGTATTGCAACTTTTGGCCATTTTGAAGCGAAATTGTTCCTTTCGGGGGGTATTGCAACTTTTCGGCATTTTGAGGCGAAATTGTTCCTTTGGGGGGGGTATTGCAATTTTTTTTTCATTTTGAGGCGAAATTTTTCCTTTGGGGGGGTATTGCAACTTTTGGCCATTTTGAAGCGAAATTGTTCCTTTGGGGGGTATTGCAACTTTTCGGCATTTTGAGGCGAAATTGTTCTTTTGGGGGGGTATTGCAATTTTTTGCCATTTTGAGGCGAAATTGTTCCTTTGGGGGGGTATTGCAACTTTTGGCCATTTTGAAGCGAAATTGTACCTTTTGGGGGGGTATTGCAACTTTTCGGCATTTTGAAGCGAAATTGTTCCTTTGGGGGGGTATTGCAATTTTTTGCCATTTTGAGGCGAAATTGTTCCTTTGGGGGGGTATTGCAACTTTTGGCCATTTTGAAGCGAAATTGTTCCTTTCGGGGGTATTGCAACTTTTCAGCATTTTGAGGCGAAATTGTTCCTTTGGGGGGGTATTGCAACTTTTGGCCATTTTGAAGCGAAATTGTTCCTTTCGGGGGGTATTGCAACTTTTCGGCATTTTGAGGCGAAATTGTTCATTTGGGGTGGTATTGCAATTTTTTGCCATTTTGAGGCGAAATTGATCCTTTGGGGGGGTATTGCAACTTTCGGTCATTTTGAAGCGAAATTGTTCCCTTGGGGGGGTATTGCAATTTTTTGCCATTTTGAGGCGAAATTGATCCTTTGGGGGGGTATTGCAACTTTTGGCTATTTTGAAGCGAAATTGTTCCTTTGGGGGGGTATTGCAACTTTACGGCATTTTGAGGCGAAATTGTTCCTTTGGGGGGCATTGCAATTTTTTTTTCGTTTTGAGGCGAAATTGTTCCTTTGGGGGGGTATTGCAACTTTTAGCCATTTTGAAGCGAAATTGTTCCTTTCGGGGGGTATTGCAACTTTTCGGCATTTTGAAGCGAAATTGTTCCTTTGGGGTACTATTGCAATTTTTTGCCATTTTGAGGCGAAATTGTTCCTTTGGGGGGGTATTGCAACTTTTCGGCATTTTGAGGCGAAATTGTTCCTTTGGGGGGTATTGCAATTTTTTGCCATTTTGAGGCGAAATTGTTCCTTTGGGGGGGGTATTGCAACTTTTGGCCATTTTGAAGCGAAATTGTTCCTTTGGGGGGGTATTGCAACTTTTGGCCATTTTGAAGCGAAATTGTTCGTTTGGGGGGGTATTGCAACTTTTCAGCATTTTGAGGCGAAATTGTTCCTTTGGGGGGTATTGCAATTTTTTGCCATTTTGAAGCGAAATTGTTCCTTTCGGGGGGTATTGCAACTTTTCGGCATTTTGAAGCGAAATTGTTCCTTTGGGGTGGTATTGCAATTTTTTGCCATTTTGAGGCGAAATTGTTCCTTTGGGGGGGTATTGCAACTTTTCAGCATTTTGAGGCGAAATTGTTCCTTTGGGGGGTATTGCAATTTTTTGCCATTTTGAGGCGAAATTGTTCCTTTGGGGGGGGTATTGCAACTTTTGGCCATTTTGAAGCGAAATTGTTCCTTTGGGGGGGTATTGCAACTTTTGGCCATTTTGAAGCGAAATTGTTCCTTTGGGGGGGTATTGCAACTTTTCGGCATTTTGAGGCGAAATTGTTCCTTTGGGGGGTATTGCAATTTTTTGCCATTTTGAGGCGAAATTGTTCCTTTGGGGGGGGTATTGCAACTTTTGGCCATTTTGAAGCGAAATTGTTCCTTTGGGGGGGTATTGCAACTTTTGGCCATTTTGAAGCGAAATTGTTCCTTTGGGGGGGTATTGCAACTTTTCAGCATTTTGAGGCGAAATTGTTCCTTTGGGGGGTATTGCAATTTTTTGCCATTTTGAAGCGAAATTGTTCCTTTCGGGGGGTATTGCAACTTTTCGGCATTTTGAAGCGAAATTGTTCCTTTGGGGTGGTATTGCAATTTTTTGCCATTTTGAGGCGAAATTGTTCCTTTGGGGGGTATTGCAACTTTTCGGCATTTTGAGGCGAAATTGTTCCTTTGGGGGGTATTGCAATTTTTTGCCATTTTGAGGCGAAATTGTTCCTTTGGGGGGGGTATTGCAACTTTTGGCCATTTTGAAGCGAAATTGTTCCTTTGGGGGGGTATTGCAACTTTTGGCCATTTTGAAGCGAAATTGTTCCTTTGGGGGGGTATTGCAACTTTTCGGCATTTTGAGGCGAAATTGTTCCTTTGGGGGGTATTGCAATTTTTTGCCATTTTGAGGCGAAATTGTTCCTTTGGGGGGGGTATTGCAACTTTTGGCCATTTTGAAGCGAAATTGTTCCTTTGGGGGGGTATTGCAACTTTTGGCCATTTTGAAGCGAAATTGTTCCTTTGGGGGGGTATTGCAACTTTTCGGCATTTTGAGGCGAAATTGTTCCTTTGGGGGGTATTGCAATTTTTTGCCATTTTGAGGCGAAATTGTTCCTTTGGGGGGGTATTGCAACTTTTCGGAATTTTGAGGCGAAATTGTTCCTTTGGGGGGGTATTGCAACTTTTGGCCATTTTGAAGCGAAATTGTTCCTTTGGGGGGGTATTGCAACTTTTCGGCATTTTGAGGCGAAATTGTTCCTTTGGGGGGTATTGCAATTTTTTGCCATTTTGAGGCGAAATTGTTCCTTTGGGGGGGGTATTGCAACTTTTGGCCATTTTGAAGCGAAATTGTTCCTTTGGGGGGGTATTGCAACTTTTGGCCATTTTGAAGCGAAATTGTTCCTTTGGGGGGGTATTGCAGCTTTTCAGCATTTTGAGGCGAAATTGTTCCTTTGGGGGGGTATTGCAATTTTTTGCCATTTTTAGGTGAAATTGTTCCTTTGGGGGGGTATTGCAACTTTTGGCCATTTTGAAGCGAAATTGTTCCTTTGGGGGGGTATTGCAACTTTTCGGCATTTTGAGGCGAAATTGTTCCTTTGGGGGGGTATTGCAATTTTTTGCCATTTTGAGGCGAAATTGTTCCTTTCGGGGGTATTGCAATTTTTTGCCATTTTGAGGCGAAATTGTTCCTTTGGGGGGGTATTGCAACTTTTGGCCATTTTGAAGCGAAATTGTTCCTTTCGGGGGTATTGCAACTTTTCGGCATTTTGAGGCGAAATTGTTCCTTTGGGGGGGTATTGCAATTTTTTTTTCATTTTGAGGCGAAATTTTTCCTTTGGGGGGTATTGCAACTTTTGGCCATTTTGAAGCGAAATTGTTCCTTTGGGGGGGTATTGCAACTTTTGGCCATTTTGAAGCGAAATTGTTCCTTTCGGGGGTATTGCAACTTTTCAGCATTTTGAGGCGAAATTGTTCCTTTGGGGGGGTATTGCAACTTTTGGCCATTTTGAAGCGAAATTGTTCCTTTGGGGGGGTATTGCAACTTTTCGGCATTTTGAGGCGAAATTGTTCATTTGGGGTGGTATTGCAATTTTTTGCCATTTTGAGGCGAAATTGATCCTTTGGGGGGGTATTGCAACTTTTGGTCATTTTGAAGCGAAATTGTTCCTTTGGGGGGTATTGCAATTTTTTCCCATTTTGAGGCGAAATTGTTGCTTTGGGGGGGTATTGCAACTTTCGGCCATTTTGAAGCGAAATTGTTCCTTTGGGGGGGTATTGCAATTTTTTGCCATTTTGAGGCGAAATTGTTCCTTTGGGGGGGTATTGCAACTTTTGGCCATTTTGAGGCGAAATTTTTCCTTTGGGAGGGTATTGCAATTTTTAGCCATTTTGAGGTGAAATTGTTCCTTTGGGGGGGGTATTGCAACTTTTGGCCATTTTGAAGCGAAATTGTTCCTTTGGGGGGGTATTGCAATTTTTGCCATTTTGAGGCGAAATTGTTCCTTTGGGGGGGTATTGCAACTTTTGGCCATTTTGAAGCGAAATTGTTCCTTTGGGGGGGTATTGCAACTTTTCGGCATTTTGAGGCGAAATTGTTCCTTTGGGGGGGTATTGCAACTTTTGGTCATTTTGAAGCGAAATTGTTCCTTTGGGGGGGTATTGCAATTTTTTGCCATTTTGAGGCGAAATTGTTCCTTTGGGGGGGTATTGCAACTTTTGGCCATTTTGAAGCGAAATTGTTCCTTTGGGGGGGTATTGCAACTTTTCAGCATTTTGAGGCGAAATTGTTCCTTTGGGGGGGTATTGCAATTTTTTGCCATTTTGAGGTGAAATTGTTCCTTTGGGGGGGTATTGCAACTTTTGGCCATTTTGAAGCGAAATTGTTCCTTTGGGGGGTATTTCAATTTTTTGCCATTTTGAGGCAAAATTGTTCCTTTGGGGGGTATTGCAATTTTTTTTTATTTTGAGGCGAAATTGTTCCTTTGGGGGGGTATTGAAATTTTTTGCCATTTTGAGGCGAAATTGTTCCTTTGGGGGGTATTGATATTTTTTCCCATTTTGAGGCGAAATTGTTCCTTTGGGGGGGTATTGCAACTTTTGGCCATATTGAAGCGAAATTGTTCCTTTGGGGGGGTATTACAATTTTTGGCCATTTTGAGGCGAAATTGTTGCTTTGGGGGGGTATTGCATCTTTTGGCCTTTTTGAAGCGAAATTGTTCCTTTCGGGGGGTATTGCAACTTTTCGGCATTTTGAGGTGAAATTGTTCCTTTGGGGGGGTATTGCAATTTTTTGCCATTTTGAGGCGAAATTGTTCCGTTGGGGGGGTTATGCAACTTTTGGCCTTTTTGAAGCGAAATTGTTCCTTTCGGGGGGTATTGCAACTTTTCGGCATTTTGAGGCGAAATTGTTCCTTTGGGGGGGTATTGCAACTTTTGGCCATTTTGAAGCGAAATTGTTCCTTTGGGGGGGTATTGCAATTTTTTGCCATTTTGAGGCGAAATTGTTCCTTTGGGGGGGTATTGCAACTTTTGGCCATTTTGAAGCGAAATTGTTCCTTTGGGGGGGTATTGCAACTTTTCGGCAATTTGAGGCGAAATTGTTCCTTTGGGAGGGTTTTGCAATTTTTTGCCATTTTAAGGCGAAATTGTTCCTTTGGGGGGGTATTGCAACTTTTGGCCATTTTGAAGCGAAATTGTTCCTTTTGGGGGTATTGCAACTTTTGGCCATTTTGAAGCGAAATTGTTCCTTTCGGGGGTATTGCAACTTTTCGGCATTTTGAGTCGAAATTGTTCCTTTGGGAGGGTATTGCAATTTTTTTTTCATTTTGAGGCGAAATTGTTCCTTTGGGGGGGTATTGCAACTTTTGGCCATTTTGAAGCGAAATTGTTCCTTTGGGGGGGTATTGCAACTTTTGGCCATTTTGAAGCGAAATTGTTCCTTTGGAGGGGTATTGCAATTTTTTGCCATTTTGAGGCAAAATTGTTCCTTTGGGGGGTATTGCAACTTTTGGCCATTTTGAAGCGAAATTGTTCCTTTCGGGGGGTATTGCAACTTTTCGGCATTTTGAAGCGAAATTGTTCCTTTGGGGGGTATTGCAATTTTTTGCCATTTTGAGGCGAAATTGTTCCTTTGGGGGGTATTGCAACTTTTGGCCATTTTGAAGCGAAATTGTTCCTTTGGGGGGGTATTGCAACTTTTCGGCAATTTGAGGCGAAATTGTTCCTTTGGGAGGGTATTGCAATTTTTTGCCATTTTAAGGCGAAATTGTTCCTTTGGGGGGGTATTGCAACTTTTTTCCATTTTGAAGCGAAATTGTTCCTTTCGGGGGTATTGCAACTTTTGGCCATTTTGAAGCGAAATTGTTCCTTTCGGGGGTATTGCAACTTTTCGGCATTTTGAGTCGAAATTGTTCCTTTGGGGGGGTATTGCAATTTTTTTCTCATTTTGAGGCGAAATTGTTCCTTTGGGGGGGTATTGCAACTTTTGGCCATTTTGTGGCGAAATTGTTCCTTTGGGGGGGTATTGCAACTTTTGGCCATTTTGAAGTGAAATTGTTCCTTTGGAGGGGTATTGCAATTTTTTGCCATTTTGAGGCAAAATTGTTCCTTTGGGGGGGTATTGCAACTTTTGGCCATTTTGAAGCGAAATTGTTCCTTTCGGGGGTATTGCAACTTTTCGGCATTTTGAGTCGAAATTGTTCCTTTAGGGGGGTATTGCAATTTTTTTTTCATTTTGAGGCGAAATTGTTCCTTTGGGGGGGTATTGCAACTTTTGGCCATTTTGTGGCGAAATTGTTCCTTGGGGGGGGTATTGCAACTTTTGGCCATTTTGAAGCGAAATTGTTCCTTTGGAGGGGTATTGCAATTTTTTGCCATTTTGAGGCAAAATTGTTCCTTTGGGGGGGTATTGCAACTTTTGGCCATTTTGAAGCGAAATTGTTCCTTTCGGGGGGTATTGCAACTTTTCGGCATTTTGAGGCGAAATTGTTCCTTTGGGGGGGTATTGAAATTTTTTTTCCATTTTGAGGCGAAATTGTTCCTTTGGGGGGGTATTGCAACTTTTGGCCATTTTGAAGCGAAATTGTACCTTTTGGGGGGGTATTGCAACTTTTCGGCATTTTGAAGCGAAATTGTTCCTTTGGGGGGGTATTGCAATTTTTTGCCATTTTGAGGCGAAATTGTTCCTTTGGGGGGGTATTGCAACTTTTGGCCATTTTGAAGCAAAATTTTACCTTTTGGGGGGGTATTGCAACTTTTCGGCATTTTGAAGCGAAATTGTTCCTTTGGGGGGTATTGCAATTTTTTGCCATTTTGAGGCGAAATTGTTCCTTTGGAGGGGTATTGCAACTTTTGGCCATTTTGAAGCGAAATTGTTCCTTTGGGGGGCATTGCAATTTTTTTTTCGTTTTGAGGCGAAATTGTTCCTTTGGGGGGGTATTGCAACTTTTGGCCATTTTGAAGCGAAATTGTTCCTTTCGGGGGGTATTGCTACTTTTCGGCATTTTGAAGCGAAATTGTTCCTTTGGGGTGGTATTGCAATTTTTTGCCATTTTGAAACGAAATTGTTCCTTTGGGGGGGTATTGCAACTTTTGGCCATTTTGAAGCGAAATTGTTCCTTTGGGGGGGTATTGCAACTTTTCGGCAACTTGAGGCGAAATTGTTCCTTTGGGAGGGTATTGCAATTTTTTGCCATTTTAAGGCGAAATTGTTCCTTTGGGGGGGTATTGCAACTTTTGGCCATTTTGAAGCGAAATTGTTCCTTTGGAGGGGTATTGCAATTTTTTGCCATTTTGAGGCAAAATTGTTCCTTTGGGGGGGTATTGCAACTTTTGCCCATTTTGAAGCGAAATTGTTCCTTTCGGGGGGTATTGCAACTTTTCGGCATTTTGAGGCGAAATTGTTCCTTTGGGGGGGTATTGCAACTTTTGGCCATTTTGAAGCGAAATTGTTCCTTTGGGGGGGTATTGCAACTTTTCGGCATTTTGAAGCGAAATTGTTCCTTTGGGGTGGTATTGCAATTTTTTGCCATTTTGAAACGAAATTGTTCCTTTGGGGGGCTATTGCAACTTTTGGCCATTTTGAAGCGAAATTGTTCCTTTGGAGGGGTATTGCAATTTTTTGCCATTTTGAGGCAAAATTGTTCCTTTGGGTTGGTATTGCAACTTTTGGCCATTTTGAAGCGAAATTGTTCCTTTCGGGGGGTATTGCAACTTTTCGGCATTTTGAGGCGAAATTGTTCCTTTGGGGGGGTATTGAAATTTTTTTTCCATTTTGAGGCGAAATTATTCCTTTGGGGGGGTATTGCAACTTTTGGCCATTTTGAAGCGAAATTGTACCTTTTGGGGGGGTATTGCAACTTTTCGGCATTTTGAAGCGAAATTGTTCCTTTGGGGGGGTATTGCAATTTTTTGCCATTTTGAGGCGAAATTGTTCCTTTGGGGGGGTATTGCAACTTTTGGCCATTTTGAAGCAAAATTTTACCTTTTGGGGGGGTATTGCAACTTTTCGGCATTTTGAAGCGAAATTGTTCCTTTGGGGGGTATTGCAATTTTTTGCCATTTTGAGGCGAAATTGTTCCTTTGGAGGGGTATTGCAACTTTTGGCCATTTGAAGCGAAATTGTTCCTTTGGGGGGCATTGCAATTTTTTTTTCGTTTTGAGGCGAAATTGTTCCTTTCGGGGGGTATTGCAACTTTTCGGCATTTTGAAGCGAAATTGTTCCTTTGGGGTGGTATTGCAATTTTTTGCCATTTTGAAACGAAATTGTTCCTTTGGGGGGGTATTGCAACTTTTGGCCATTTTGAAGCGAAATTGTTCCTTTGGGGGGGTATTGCAACTTTTCGGCATTTTGAGGCGAAATTGTTCCTTTGGGGGGTATTGCAATTTTTTGCCATTTTGAGGCGAAATTGTTCCTTTGGGGGAGTATTGCAACTTTTGGCCATTTTGAAGCGAAATTGTTCCTTTCGGGGGGTATTGCAACTTTTCGGCATTTTGAGGCGAAATTGTTCCTTTGGGGGGGTATTGCAACTTTTGGCCATTTTGAAGCGAAATTGTTCCTTTGGGGGGGTATTGCAACTTTTGGCCATTTTGAAGCGAAATTGTTCCTTTCGGGGGGTATTGCAACTTTTCGGCATTTTGAGGCGAAATTGTTCCTTTGGGGGGTATTGCAATTTTTTTTTCATTTTGAGGCGAAATTTTTCCTTTGGGGGGGTATTGCAACTTTTGGCCATTTTTGAAGCGAAATTGTTCCTTTGGGGGGGTATTGCAACTTTTCGGCATTTTGAGGCAAAATTGTTCTTTTGGGGGGGTATTGCAATTTTTTGCCATTTTGAGGCGAAATTGTTCCTTTGGGGGGGTATTGCAACTTTTGGCCATTTTGAAGCGAAATTGTTCCTTTCGGGGGGTATTGCAACTTTTCGGCATTTTGAGGCGAAATTGTTCCTTTGGGGGGGTATTGCAATTTTTTTTCCAATTTGAGGCGAAATTGTTCCTTTGGGGGGGTATTGCAACTTTTGGCCATTTTGAAGCGAAATTGTACCTTTTGGGGGGGTATTGCAACTTTTCGGCATTTTGAAGCGAAATTGTTCCTTTGGGGAGGTATTGGAATTTTTTGCCATTTTGAGGCGAAATTGTTCCTTTGGGGGGGTATTGCAACTTTTGGCCATTTTGAAGCGAAATTGTTCCTTTCGGGGGTATTGCAACTTTTCAGCATTTTGAGGCGAAATTGTTCCTTTGGGGGGTATTGCAACTTTTGGCCATTTTGAGGCGAAATTGTTCCTTTGGGGGGGTATTGCAACTTTTGGCCATTTTGAAGCGAAATTGTTCCTTTCGGGGGTATTGCAACTTTTCAGCATTTTGAGGCGAAATTGTTCCTTTGGGGGGGTATTGCAACTTTTGGCCATTTTGAAGCGAAATTGTTCCTTTCGGGGGGTATTGCAACTTTTCGGCATTTTGAGGCGAAATTGTTCCTTTGGGGGGGTATTGCAATTTTTTTTCCATTTTGAGGTGAAATTGTTCCTTTGGGGGGGTATTGCAACTTTTGGCCATTTTGAAGCGAAATTGTACCTTTTGGGAGGTATTGCAACTTTTCGGCATTTTGAAGCGAAATTGTTCCTTTGGGGGGGTATTGCAATTTTTTGTCATTTTGAGGCGAAATTGTTCTTTTGGGGGGGTATTGCAACTTTTGGCCATTTTGAAGCGAAATTGTTCCTTTCGGGGGTATTGCAACTTTTCAGCATTTTGAGGCGAAATTGTTCCTTTGGGGGGGTATTGCAACTTTTGGCCATTTTGAAGCGAAATTGTTCTTTTCGGGGGGTATTGCAACTTTTCGGCATTTTGAGGCGAAATTGTTCATTTGGGGTGGTATTGCAATTTTTTGCCATTTTGAGGCGAAATTGATCCTTTGGGGGGGTATTGCAACTTTTGGTCATTTTGAAGCGAAATTGTTCCTTTGGGGGGGTATTGCAATTTTTTGCCATTTTGAGGCGAAATTGTTCCTTTGGGGGGGTATTGCAACTTTTGGCCATTTTGAGGCGAAATTTTTCCTTTGGGAGGGTATTGCAATTTTTTGCCATATTGAGGTGAAATTGTTCCTTTGGGGGGGTATTGCAACTTTTGGCCATTTTGAAGCGAAATTGTTCCTTTGGGGGGGTATTGCAATTTTTTGCCATTTTGAGGCGAAATTGTTCCTTTGGGGGGGTATTGCAACTTTTGGCCATTTTGAAGCGAAATTGTTCCTTTGGGGGGGTATTGCAACTTTTCGGCATTTTGAGGCGAAATTGTTCCTTTGGGGGGGTATTGCAACTTTTGGTCATTTTGAAGCGAAATTGTTCCTTTGGGGGGGTATTGCAATTTTTTGCCATTTTGAGGCGAAATTGTTCCTTTGGGGGGGTATTGCAACTTTTGGCCATTTTGAAGCGAAATTGTTCCTTTGGGGGGGTATTGCAACTTTTCGACATTTTGAGGCGAAATTGTTCCTTTGGGGGGGGTATTGCAATTTTTTGCCATTTTGAGGCGAAATTGTTCCTTTGGGGGGGGTATTGCAACTTTTGGCCATTTTGAAGCGAAATTGTTCCTTTGGGGGGTATTGCAACTTTTGGCCATTTTGAAGCGAAATTGTTCCTTTGGGGGGGTATTGCAACTTTTCAGCATTTTGAGGCGAAAATGTTCCTTTGGGGGGGTATTGCAATTTTTTGCCATTTTGAGGTGAAATTGTTCCTTTGGGGGGGTATTGCAACTTTTGGCCATTTTGAAGAGAAATTGTTCCTTTCGGGGGGTATTGCAACTTTTCGGCATTTTGAGGCGAAATTGTTCCTTTGGGGGTATTGCAATTTTTTGCCATTTTGAGGCGAAATTGTTCCTTTGGGGGGTATTGCAACTTTTGGCCATTTTGAAGCGAAATTGTTCCTTTGGGGGGTATTGCAACTTTTCGGCATTTTGAGGCGAAATTGTTCCTTTGGGGGGGTATTGCAATTTTTTGCCATTTTGAGGCGAAATTGTTCCTTTGGGGGGGTATTGCAACTTGTGGCCATTTTGAAGCGAAATTGTTCCTTTGGGGGGTATTGCAACTTTTCGGCATTTTGAAGCGAAATTGTTCCTTTGGGGGGGTATTGCAATTTTTTGCCATTTTGAGGCGAAATTGTTCCTTTGGGGGGGTATTGCAACTTTTGGCCATTTTGAAGCGAAATTGTTCCTTTCGGGGGGTATTGCAAGTTTTCGGCATTTTGAGGCGAAATTGTTCCTTTGGGGGGTATTGCAATTTTTTTTTCATTTTGAGGCGAAATTGTTCCTTTGGGGGGGGTATTGCAACTTTTGGCCATTTTGAAGCGAAATTGTACCTTTGGGGGGGTATTGCAACTTTTCGGCATTTTGAGGCGAAATTGTTCCTTTGGGGGGGTATTGCAATTTTTTTTTATTTTTAGGCGAAATTGTTCCTTTGGGGGAGTATTGCAACTTTTGGCCATTTTGAAGCGAAATTGTACCTTTGGGGGGGTATTGCAACTTTTCGGCATTTTGAAGCGAAATTGTTCTTTTGGGGGGGTATTGCAATTTTTTGCCATTTTGAGGCGAAATTGTTCCTTTGGGGGGTATTGATATTTTTTCCCATTTTGAGGCGAAATTGTTCCTTTGGGGGGGTATTGCAACTTTTGGCCATATTGAAGCGAAATTGTTCCTTTGGGGGGGTATTACAATTTTTGGCCATTTTGAGGCGAAATTGTTGCTTTGGGGGGGTATTGCATCTTTTGGCCTTTTTGAAGCGAAATTGTTCCTTTCGGGGGGTATTGCAACTTTTCGGCATTTTGAGGTGAAATTGTTCCTTTGGGGGGGTATTGCAATTTTTTGCCATTTTGAGGCGAAATTGTTCCGTTGGGGGGGTATTGCAACTTTTGGCCTTTTTGAAGCGAAATTGTTCCTTTCGGGGGGTATTGCAACTTTTCGGCATTTTGAGGCGAAATTGTTCCTTTGGGGAGGTATTGCAACTTTTGGCCATTTTGAAGCGAAATTGTTCCTTTGGGGGGGTATTGCAATTTTTTGCCATTTTGAGGCGAAATTGTTCCTTTGGGGGGGTATTGCAACTTTTGGCCATTTTGAAGCGAAATTGTTCCTTTGGGGGGGTATTGCAACTTTTCGGAAATTTGAGGCGAAATTGTTCCTTTGGGAGGGTTTTGCAATTTTTTGCCATTTTAAGGCGAAATTGTTCCTTTGGGGGGGTATTGCAACTTTTGGCCATTTTGAAGCGAAATTGTTCCTTTCGGGGGTATTTCAACTTTTCGGCATTTTGAGTCGAAATTGTTCCTTTGGGGGGGTATTGCAATTTTTTTTTCATTTTGAGGCGAAATTGTTCCTTTGGGGGGGTATTGCAACTTTTGGCCATTTTGAAGCGAAATTGTTCCTTTGGGGGGTATTGCAACTTTTGGCCATTTTGAAGCGAAATTGTTCCTTTGGAGGGGTATTGCAATTTTTTGCCATTTTGAGGAAAAATTGTTCCTTTGGGGGGTATTGAAACTTTTGGCCATTTTGAAGCGAAATTGTTCCTTTCGGGGGGTATTGCAACTTTTCGGCATTTTGAAGCGAAATTGTTCCTTTGGGGGGTATTGCAATTTTTTGCCATTTTGAGACGAAATTGTTCCTTTGGGGGGTATTGCAACTTTTGGCCATTTTGAAGCGAAATTGTTCCTTTGGGGGGGTATTGCAACTTTTCGGCAACTTGAGGCGAAATTGTTCCTTTGGGAGGGTATTGCAATTTTTTGCCATTTTAAGGCGAAATTGTTCCTTTGGGGGGGTATTGCAACTTTTGGCCATTTTGAAGCGAAATTGTTCCTTTCGGGGGTATTGCAACTTTTGGACATTTTGAAGCGAAATTGTTCCTTTTGGGGGTATTGCAACTTTTCGGCATTTTGAGTCGAAATTGTTCCTTTGGGGGGGTATTGCAATTTTTTTTTCATTTTGAGGCGAAATTGTTCCTTTGGGGGGGTATTGCAACTTTTGGCCATTTTGTGGCGAAATTGTTCCTTTGGGGGGGTATTGCAACTTTTGGCCATTTTGAAGCGAAATTGTTCCTTTGGAGGGGTATTGCAATTTTTTGCCATTTTGAGGCAAAATTGTTCCTTTGGGAAGGTATTGCAACTTTTGGCCATTTTGAAGCGAAATTGTTCCTTTCGGGGGGTATTGCAACTTTTCGGCATTTTGAGGCGAAATTGTTCCTTTGGGGGGGTATTGAAATTTTTTTTCCATTTTGAGGCGAAATTTTTCCTTTGGGGGGGTATTGCAACTTTTGGCCATTTTGAAGCGAAATTGTTCCTTTGGGGGGGTATTGCAACTTTTCGGCATTTTGAGGCGAAATTGTTCTTTTGGGGGGGTATTGCAATTTTTTGCCATTTTGAGGCGAAATTGTTCCTTTGGGGGGGTATTGCAACTTTTGGCCATTTTGAAGCGAAATTGTTCCTTTCGGGGGGTATTGCAACTTTTCGGCATTTTGAGGCGAAATTGTTCCTTTGGGGGGGTATTGCAATTTTTTTTCCAATTTGAGGCGAAATTGTTCCTTGGGGGGGTATTGCAACTTTTGGCCATTTTGAAGCGAAATTGTACCTTTTGGGGGGGTATTGCAACTTTTCGGCATTTTGAAGCGAAATTGTTCCTTTGGGGGGTATTGGAATTTTTTGCCATTTTGAGGCGAAATTGTTCCTTTGGGGGGGTATTGCAACTTTTGGCCATTTTGAAGTGAAATTGTTCCTTTCGGGGGTATTGCAACTTTTCAGCATTTTGAGGTGAAATTGTTCCTTTGGGGGGTATTGCAACTTTTGGCCATTTTGAGGCGAAATTGTTCCTTTGGGGGGGTATTGCAACTTTTGGCCATTTTGAAGCGAAATTGTTCCTTTCGGGGGTATTGCAACTTTTCAGCATTTTGAGGCGAAATTGTTCCTTTGGGGGGGTATTGCAACTTTTGGCCATTTTGAAGCGAAATTGTTCCTTTCGGGGGGTATTGCAACTTTTCGGCATTTTGAGGCGAAATTGTTCCTTTAGGGGGGTATTGCAATTTTTTTTCCATTTTGAGGTGAAATTGTTCCTTTGGGGGGGTATTGCAACTTTTGGCCATTTTGAAGCGAAATTGTACCTTTTGGGGGGGTATTGCAACTTTTCGGCATTTTGAAGCGAAATTGTTCCTTTGGGGGGGTATTGCAATTTTTTGTCATTTTGAGGCGAAATTGTTCTTTTGGGGGGGTATTGCAACTTTTGGCCATTTTGAAGCGAAATTGTTCCTTTCGGGGGTATTGCAACTTTTCAGCATTTTGAGGCGAAATTGTTCCTTTGGGGGGGTATTGCAACTTTTGGCCATTTTGAAGCGAAATTGTTCCTTTCGGGGGGTATTGCAACTTTTCGGCATTTTGAGGCGAAATTGTTCATTTGGGGTGGTATTGCAATTTTTTGCCATTTTGAGGCGAAATTGATCCTTTGGGGGGGTATTGCAACTTTTGGTCATTTTGAAGCGAAATTGTTCCTTTGGGGGGGTATTGCAATTTTTTGCCATTTTGAGGCGAAATTGTTCCTTTGGGGGGGTATTGCAACTTTTGGCCATTTTGAGGCGAAATTTTTCCTTTGGGAGGGTATTGCAATTTTTTGCCATTTTGAGGTGAAATTGTTCCTTTGGTGGGGTATTGCAACTTTTGGCCATTTTGAAGCGAAATTGTTCCTTTGGGGGGGTATTGCAATTTTTTGCCATTTTGAGGCGAAATTGTTCCTTTGGTGGGGTATTGCAACTTTTGGCCATTTTGAAGCGAAATTGTTCCTTTGGGCGGGTATTGCAACTTTTCGGCATTTTGAGGCGAAATTGTTCCTTTGGGGGGGTATTGCAACTTTTTTTCATTTTGAAGCGAAATTGTTCCTTTGGGGGGGTATTGCAATTTTTTGCCATTTTGAGGCGAAATTGTTCCTTTGGGGGGGTATTGCAACTTTTGGCCATTTTGAAGCGAAATTGTTCCTTTGGGGGGGTATTGCAACTTTTCGGCATTTTGAGGCGAAATTGTTCCTTTGGGGGGGTATTGCAATTTTTTGCCATTTTGAGGCGAAATTGTTCCTTTGGGGGGGGGTATTGCAACTTTTGGCCATTTTGAAGCGAAATTGTTCCTTTGGGGGGTATTGCAACTTTTGGCCATTTTGAAGCGAAATTGTTCCTTTCGGGGGGTATTGCAACTTTTCGGCATTTTGAGGTGAAATTGTTCCTTTGGGGGGGTATTGCAATTTTTTGCCATTTTGAGGCGAAATTATTCCGTTGGGGGGGTATTGCAACTTTTGGCCTTTTTGAAGCGAAATTGTTCCTTTCGGGGGGTATTGCAACTTTTCGGCATTTTGAGGCGAAATTGTTCCTTTGGGGAGGTATTGCAACTTTTGGCCATTTTGAAGCGAAATTGTTCCTTTGGGGGGGTATTGCAATTTTTTGCCATTTTGAGGCGAAATTGTTCCTTTGGGGGGGTATTGCAACTTTTGGCCATTTTGAAGCGAAATTGTACCTTTGGGGGGGTATTGCAACTTTTCGGCATTTTGAAGCGAAATTGTTCCTTTGGGGGGGTATTGCAATTTTTTGTCATTTTGAGGCGAAATTGTTCTTTTGGGGGGGTATTGCAACTTTTGGCCATTTTGAAGCGAAATTGTTCCTTTCGGGGGTATTGCAACTTTTCAGCATTTTGAGGCGAAATTGTTCCTTTGGGGGGGTATTGCAACTTTTGGCCATTTTGAAGCGAAATTGTTCCTTTCGGGGGGTATTGCAACTTTTCGGCATTTTGAGGCGAAATTGTTCATTTGGGGTGGTATTGCAATTTTTTGCCATTTTGAGGCGAAATTGATCCTTTGGGGGGGTATTGCAACTTTTGGTCATTTTGAAGCGAAATTGTTCCTTTGGGGGGGTATTGCAATTTTTTGCCATTTTGAGGCGAAATTGTTCCTTTGGGGGGGTATTGCAACTTTTGGCCATTTTGAGGCGAAATTTTTCCTTTGGGAGGGTATTGCAATTTTTTGCCATTTTGAGGTGAAATTGTTCCTTTGGTGGGGTATTGCAACTTTTGGCCATTTTGAAGCGAAATTGTTCCTTTGGGGGGGTATTGCAATTTTTTGCCATTTTGAGGCGAAATTGTTCCTTTGGTGGGGTATTGCAACTTTTGGCCATTTTGAAGCGAAATTGTTCCTTTGGGCGGGTATTGCAACTTTTCGGCATTTTGAGGCGAAATTGTTCCTTTGGGGGGGTATTGCAACTTTTTTTCATTTTGAAGCGAAATTGTTCCTTTGGGGGGGTATTGCAATTTTTTGCCATTTTGAGGCGAAATTGTTCCTTTGGGGGGGTATTGCAACTTTTGGCCATTTTGAAGCGAAATTGTTCCTTTGGGGGGGTATTGCAACTTTTCGGCATTTTGAGGCGAAATTGTTCCTTTGGGGGGGTATTGCAATTTTTTGCCATTTTGAGGCGAAATTGTTCCTTTGGGGGGGGGTATTGCAACTTTTGGCCATTTTGAAGCGAAATTGTTCCTTTGGGGGGTATTGCAACTTTTGGCCATTTTGAAGCGAAATTGTTCCTTTCGGGGGGTATTGCAACTTTTCGGCATTTTGAGGTGAAATTGTTCCTTTGGGGGGGTATTGCAATTTTTTGCCATTTTGAGGCGAAATTATTCCGTTGGGGGGGTATTGCAACTTTTGGCCTTTTTGAAGCGAAATTGTTCCTTTCGGGGGGTATTGCAACTTTTCGGCATTTTGAGGCGAAATTGTTCCTTTGGGGAGGTATTGCAACTTTTGGCCATTTTGAAGCGAAATTGTTCCTTTGGGGGGGTATTGCAATTTTTTGCCATTTTGAGGCGAAATTGTTCCTTTGGGGGGGTATTGCAACTTTTGGCCATTTTGAAGCGAAATTGTACCTTTGGGGGGGTATTGCAACTTTTCGGCATTTTGAAGCGAAATTGTTCTTTTGGGGGGGTATTGCAATTTTTTGCCATTTTGAGGCGAAATTGTTCCTTTGGGGGGTATTGATATTTTTTCCCATTTTGAGGCGAAATTGTTCCTTTGGGGGGGTATTGCAACTTTTGGCCATATTGAAGCGAAATTGTTCCTTTGGGGGGGTATTACAATTTTTGGCCATTTTGAGGCGAAATTGTTGCTTTGGGGGGGTATTGCATCTTTTGGCCTTTTTGAAGCGAAATTGTTCCTTTCGGGGGGTATTGCAACTTTTCGGCATTTTGAGGTGAAATTGTTCCTTTGGGGGGGTATTGCAATTTTTTGCCATTTTGAGGCGAAATTGTTCCGTTGGGGGGGTATTGCAACTTTTGGCCTTTTTGAAGCGAAATTGTTCCTTTCGGGGGGTATTGCAACTTTTCGGCATTTTGAGGCGAAATTGTTCCTTTGGGGAGGTATTGCAACTTTTGGCCATTTTGAAGCGAAATTGTTCCTTTGGGGGGGTATTGCAATTTTTTGCCATTTTGAGGCGAAATTGTTCCTTTGGGGGGTATTGCAACTTTTGGCCATTTTGAAGCGAAATTGTTCCTTTGGGGGGGTATTGCAACTTTTCGGCAATTTGAGGCGAAATTGTTCCTTTGGGAGGGTTTTGCAATTTTTTGCCATTTTAAGGCGAAATTGTTCCTTTGGGGGGGTATTGCAACTTTTGGCCATTTTGAAGCGAAATTGTTCCTTTCGGGGGTATTTCAACTTTTCGGCATTTTGAGTCGAAATTGTTCCTTTGGGGGGGTATTGCAATTTTTTTTTCATTTTGAGGCGAAATTGTTCCTTTGGGGGGGTATTGCAACTTTTGGCCATTTTGAAGCGAAATTGTTCCTTTGGGGGGTATTGCAACTTTTGGCCATTTTGAAGCGAAATTGTTCCTTTGGAGGGGTATTGCAATTTTTTGCCATTTTGAGGAAAAATTGTTCCTTTGGGGGGTATTGAAACTTTTGGCCATTTTGAAGCGAAATTGTTCCTTTCGGGGGGTATTGCAACTTTTCGGCATTTTGAAGCGAAATTGTTCCTTTGGGGGGTATTGCAATTTTTTGCCATTTTGAGACGAAATTGTTCCTTTGGGGGGTATTGCAACTTTTGGCCATTTTGAAGCGAAATTGTTCCTTTGGGGGGGTATTGCAACTTTTCGGCAACTTGAGGCGAAATTGTTCCTTTGGGAGGGTATTGCAATTTTTTGCCATTTTAAGGCGAAATTGTTCCTTTGGGGGGGTATTGCAACTTTTGGCCATTTTGAAGCGAAATTGTTCCTTTCGGGGGTATTGCAACTTTTGGACATTTTGAAGCGAAATTGTTCCTTTTGGGGGTATTGCAACTTTTCGGCATTTTGAGTCGAAATTGTTCCTTTGGGGGGGTATTGCAATTTTTTTTTCATTTTGAGGCGAAATTGTTCCTTTGGGGGGGTATTGCAACTTTTGGCCATTTTGTGGCGAAATTGTTCCTTTGGGGGGGTATTGCAACTTTTGGCCATTTTGAAGCGAAATTGTTCCTTTGGAGGGGTATTGCAATTTTTTGCCATTTTGAGGCAAAATTGTTGCTTTGGGGGGGTATTGCATCTTTTGGCCTTTTTGAAGCGAAATTGTTCCTTTCGGGGGGTATTGCAACTTTTCGGCATTTTGAGGTGAAATTGTTCCTTTGGGGGGGTATTGCAATTTTTTGCCATTTTGAGGCGAAATTGTTCCGTTGGGGGGGTATTGCAACTTTTGGCCTTTTTGAAGCGAAATTGTTCCTTTCGGGGGGTATTGCAACTTTTCGGCATTTTGAGGCGAAATTGTTCCTTTGGGGAGGTATTGCAACTTTTGGCCATTTTGAAGCGAAATTGTTCCTTTGGGGGGGTATTGCAATTTTTTGCCATTTTGAGGCGAAATTGTTCCTTTGGGGGGGTATTGCAACTTTTGGCCATTTTGAAGCGAAATTGTTCCTTTGGGGGGGTATTGCAACTTTTCGGCAATTTGAGGCGAAATTGTTCCTTTGGGAGGGTTTTGCAATTTTTTGCCATTTTAAGGCGAAATTGTTCCTTTGGGGGGGTATTGCAACTTTTGGCCATTTTGAAGCGAAATTGTTCCTTTCGGGGGTATTTCAACTTTTCGGCATTTTGAGTCGAAATTGTTCCTTTGGGGGGGTATTGCAATTTTTTTTTCATTTTGAGGCGAAATTGTTCCTTTGGGGGGGTATTGCAACTTTTGGCCATTTTGAAGCGAAATTGTTCCTTTGGGGGGTATTGCAACTTTTGGCCATTTTGAAGCGAAATTGTTCCTTTGGAGGGGTATTGCAATTTTTTGCCATTTTGAGGAAAAATTGTTCCTTTGGGGGGTATTGAAACTTTTGGCCATTTTGAAGCGAAATTGTTCCTTTCGGGGGGTATTGCAACTTTTCGGCATTTTGAAGCGAAATTGTTCCTTTGGGGGGTATTGCAATTTTTTGCCATTTTGAGACGAAATTGTTCCTTTGGGGGGTATTGCAACTTTTGGCCATTTTGAAGCGAAATTGTTCCTTTGGGGGGGTATTGCAACTTTTCGGCAACTTGAGGCGAAATTGTTCCTTTGGGAGGGTATTGCAATTTTTTGCCATTTTAAGGCGAAATTGTTCCTTTGGGGGGGTATTGCAACTTTTGGCCATTTTGAAGCGAAATTGTTCCTTTCGGGGGTATTGCAACTTTTGGACATTTTGAAGCGAAATTGTTCCTTTTGGGGGTATTGCAACTTTTCGGCATTTTGAGTCGAAATTGTTCCTTTGGGGGGGTATTGCAATTTTTTTTTCATTTTGAGGCGAAATTGTTCCTTTGGGGGGGTATTGCAACTTTTGGCCATTTTGTGGCGAAATTGTTCCTTTGGGGGGGTATTGCAACTTTTGGCCATTTTGAAGCGAAATTGTTCCTTTGGAGGGGTATTGCAATTTTTTGCCATTTTGAGGCAAAATTGTTCCTTTGGGAAGGTATTGCAACTTTTGGCCATTTTGAAGCGAAATTGTTCCTTTCGGGGGGTATTGCAACTTTTCGGCATTTTGAGGCGAAATTGTTCCTTTGGGGGGGTATTGAAATTTTTTTTCCATTTTGAGGCGAAATTTTTCCTTTGGGGGGGTATTGCAACTTTTGGCCATTTTGAAGCGAAATTGTTCCTTTGGGGGGGTATTGCAACTTTTCGGCATTTTGAGGCGAAATTGTTCTTTTGGGGGGGTATTGCAATTTTTTGCCATTTTGAGGCGAAATTGTTCCTTTGGGGGGGTATTGCAACTTTTGGCCATTTTGAAGCGAAATTGTTCCTTTCGGGGGGTATTGCAACTTTTCGGCATTTTGAGGCGAAATTGTTCCTTTGGGGGGGTATTGCAATTTTTTTTCCAATTTGAGGCGAAATTGTTCCTTGGGGGGGTATTGCAACTTTTGGCCATTTTGAAGCGAAATTGTACCTTTTGGGGGGGTATTGCAACTTTTCGGCATTTTGAAGCGAAATTGTTCCTTTGGGGGGTATTGGAATTTTTTGCCATTTTGAGGCGAAATTGTTCCTTTGGGGGGGTATTGCAACTTTTGGCCATTTTGAAGTGAAATTGTTCCTTTCGGGGGTATTGCAACTTTTCAGCATTTTGAGGCGAAATTGTTCCTTTGGGGGGTATTGCAACTTTTGGCCATTTTGAGGCGAAATTGTTCCTTTGGGGGGGTATTGCAACTTTTGGCCATTTTGAAGTGAAATTGTTCCTTTCGGGGGTATTGCAACTTTTCAGCATTTTGAGGCGAAATTGTTCCTTTGGGGGGGTATTGCAACTTTTGGCCATTTTGAAGCGAAATTGTTCCTTTCGGGGGGTATTGCAACTTTTCGGCATTTTGAGGCGAAATTGTTCCTTTAGGGGGGTATTGCAATTTTTTTTCCATTTTGAGGTGAAATTGTTCCTTTGGGGGGGTATTGCAACTTTTGGCCATTTTGAAGCGAAATTGTACCTTTTGGGGGGGTATTGCAACTTTTCGGCATTTTGAAGCGAAATTGTTCCTTTGGGGGGGTATTGCAATTTTTTGTCATTTTGAGGCGAAATTGTTCTTTTGGGGGGGTATTGCAACTTTTGGCCATTTTGAAGCGAAATTGTTCCTTTCGGGGGTATTGCAACTTTTCAGCATTTTGAGGCGAAATTGTTCCTTTGGGAAGGGAATTGCAACTTTTGGCCATTTTGAAGCGAAATTGTTCCTTTCGGGGGGTATTGCAACTTTTCGGCATTTTGAGGCGAAATTGTTCATTTGGGGTGGTATTGCAATTTTTTGCCATTTTGAGGCGAAATTGATCCTTTGGGGGGGTATTGCAACTTTTGGTCATTTTGAAGCGAAATTGTTCCTTTGGGGGGGTATTGCAATTTTTTGCCATTTTGAGGCGAAATTGTTCCTTTGGGGGGGTATTGCAACTTTTGGCCATTTTGAGGCGAAATTTTTCCTTTGGGAGGGTATTGCAATTTTTTGCCATTTTGAGGTGAAATTGTTCCTTTGGTGGGGTATTGCAACTTTTGGCCATTTTGAAGCGAAATTGTTCCTTTGGGGGGGTATTGCAATTTTTTGCCATTTTGAGGCGAAATTGTTCCTTTGGTGGGGTATTGCAACTTTTGGCCATTTTGAAGCGAAATTGTTCCTTTGGGCGGGTATTGCAACTTTTCGGCATTTTGAGGCGAAATTGTTCCTTTGGGGGGGTATTGCAACTTTTGGTCATTTTGAAGCGAAATTGTTCCTTTGGGGGGGTATTGCAATTTTTTGCCATTTTGAGGCGAAATTGTTCCTTTGGGGGGGTATTGCAACTTTTGGCCATTTTGAAGCGAAATTGTTCCTTTGGGGGGGTATTGCAACTTTTCGGCATTTTGAGGCGAAATTGTTCCTTTGGGGGGGTATTGCAATTTTTTGCCATTTTGAGGCGAAATTGTTCCTTTGGGGGGGGTATTGCAACTTTTGGCCATTTTGAAGCGAAATTGTTCCTTTGGGGGGTATTGCAACTTTTGGCCATTTTGAAGCGAAATTGTTCCTTTCGGGGGGTATTGCAACTTTTCGGCATTTTGAGGTGAAATTGTTCCTTTGGGGGGGTATTGCAATTTTTTGCCATTTTGAGGCGAAATTGTTCCGTTGGGGGGGTATTGCAACTTTTGGCCTTTTTGAAGCGAAATTGTTCCTTTCGGGGGGTATTGCAACTTTTCGGCATTTTGAGGCGAAATTGTTCCTTTGGGGAGGTATTGCAACTTTTGGCCATTTTGAAGCGAAATTGTTCCTTTGGGGGGTATTGCAATTTTTTGCCATTTTGAGGCAAAATTGTTCCTTTGGGGGGGTATTGCAACTTTTAGCCATTTTGAAGCGAAATTGTTCCTTTGGGGGGGTATTGCAACTTTTCGGCAATTTGAGGCGAAATTGTTCCTTTGGGAGGGTTTTGCAATTTTTTGCCATTTTAAGGCGAAATTGTTCCTTTGGGGGGGTATTGCAACTTTTGGCCATTTTGAAGCGAAATTGTTCCTTTCGGGGGTATTGCAACTTTTGGCCATTTTGAAGCGAAATTGTTCCTTTGGGGGGGTATTGCAATTTTTTGCCATTTTGAGGCGAAATTGTTCCTTTGGGGGGGTATTGCAACTTTTGGCCATTTTGAAGCGAAATTGTTCCTTTGGGGGGGTATTGCAACTTTTCGGCAATTTGAGGCGAAATTGTTCCTTTGGGAGGGTTTTGCAATTTTTTTTTCATTTTGAGGCGAAATTGTTCCTTTGGGGGGGTATTGCAACTTTTGGCCATTTTGAAGCGAAATTGTTCCTTTGGAGGGGTATTGCAATTTTTTGCCATTTTGAGGAAAAATTGTTCCTTTGGGGGGTATTGAAACTTTTGGCCATTTTGAAGCGAAATTGTTCCTTTCGGGGGGTATTGCAACTTTTCGGCATTTTGAAGCGAAATTGTTCCTTTGGGGGGTATTGCAATTTTTTGCCATTTTGAGGCGAAATTGTTCCTTTGGGGGGTATTGCAACTTTTGGCCATTTTGAAGCGAAATTGTTCCTTTCGGGGGTATTGCAACTTTTGGACATTTTGAAGCGAAATTGTTTCTTTTGGGGGTATTGCAACTTTTCGGCATTTTGAGTCGAAATTGTTCCTTTGGGGGGGTATTGCAATTTTTTTTTCATTTTGAGGCGAAATTGTTCCTTTGGGGGGGTATTGCAACTTTTGGCCATTTTGTGGCGAAATTGTTCCTTTGGGGGGGTATTGCAACTTTTGGCCATTTTGAAGCGAAATTGTTCCTTTGGAGGGGTATTGCAATTTTTTGCCATTTTGAGGCAAAATTGTTCCTTTGGGAAGGTATTGCAACTTTTGGCCATTTTGAAGCGAAATTGTTCCTTTCGGGGGGTATTGCAACTTTTCGGCATTTTGAGGCGAAATTGTTCCTTTGGGGGGGTATTGAAATTTTTTTTCCATTTTGAGGCGAAATTTTTCCTTTGGGGGGGTATTGCAACTTTTGGCCATTTTGAAGCGAAATTGTTCCTTTGGGGGGGTATTGCAACTTTTCGGCATTTTGAGGCGAAATTGTTCTTTTGGGGGGGTATTGCAATTTTTTGCCATTTTGAGGCGAAATTGTTCCTTGGGGGGGTATTGCAACTTTTGGCCATTTTGAAGCGAAATTGTACCTTTTGGGGGGGTATTGCAACTTTTCGGCATTTTGAAGCGAAATTGTTCCTTTGGGGGGTATTGGAATTTTTTGCCATTTTGAGGCGAAATTGTTCCTTTGGGGGGGTATTGCAACTTTTGGCCATTTTGAAGTGAAATTGTTCCTTTCGGGGGTATTGCAACTTTTCAGCATTTTGAGGCGAAATTGTTCCTTTGGGGGGTATTGCAACTTTTGGCCATTTTGAGGCAAAATTGTTCCTTTGGGGGGGTATTGCAACTTTTGGCCATTTTGAAGCGAAATTGTTCCTTTCGGGGGTATTGCAACTTTTCAGCATTTTGAGGCGAAATTGTTCCTTTGGGGGGGTATTGCAACTTTTGGCCATTTTGAAGCGAAATTGTTCCTTTCGGGGGGTATTGCAACTTTTCGGCATTTTGAGGCGAAATTGTTCCTTTAGGGGGGTATTGCAATTTTTTTTCCATTTTGAGGTGAAATTGTTCCTTTGGGGGGGTATTGCAACTTTTGGCCATTTTGAAGCGAAATTGTACCTTTTGGGGGGGTATTGCAACTTTTCGGCATTTTGAAGCGAAATTGTTCCTTTGGGGGGGTATTGCAATTTTTTGTCATTTTGAGGCGAAATTGTTCTTTTGGGGGGGTATTGCAACTTTTGGCCATTTTGAAGCGAAATTGTTCCTTTCGGGGGTATTGCAACTTTTCAGCATTTTGAGGCGAAATTGTTCCTTTGGGGGGGTATTGCAACTTTTGGCCATTTTGAAGCGAAATTGTTCCTTTCGGGGGGTATTGCAACTTTTCGGCATTTTGAGGCGAAATTGTTCATTTGGGGTGGTATTGCAATTTTTTGCCATTTTGAGGCGAAATTGATCCTTTGGGGGGGTATTGCAACTTTTGGTCATTTTGAAGCGAAATTGTTCCTTTGGGGGGGTATTGCAATTTTTTGCCATTTTGAGGCGAAATTGTTCCTTTGGGGGGGTATTGCAACTTTTGGCCATTTTGAGGCGAAATTTTTCCTTTGGGAGGGTATTGCAATTTTTTGCCATTTTGAGGTGAAATTGTTCCTTTGGTGGGGTATTGCAACTTTTGGCCATTTTGAAGCGAAATTGTTCCTTTGGGGGGGTATTGCAATTTTTTGCCATTTTGAGGCGAAATTGTTCCTTTGGGGGGGTATTGCAACTTTTGGCCATTTTGAAGCGAAATTGTTCCTTTGGGCGGGTATTGCAACTTTTCGGCATTTTGAGGCGAAATTGTTCCTTTGGGGGGTATTGCAACTTTTGGTCATTTTGAAGCGAAATTGTTCCTTTGGGGGGGTATTGCAATTTTTTGCCATTTTGAGGCGAAAGTGTTCCTTTGGGGGGGTATTGCAACTTTTGGCCATTTTGAAGCGAAATTGTTCCTTTGGGGGGGTATTGCAACTTTTCGGCATTTTGAGGCGAAATTGTTCCTTTGGGGGGGGTATTGCAATTTTTTGCCATTTTGAGGCGAAATTGTTCCTTTGGGGGGGTATTGCAACTTTTGGCCATTTTGAAGCGAAATTGTTCCTTTGGGGGGTATTGCAACTTTTGGCCATTTTGAAGCGAAATTGTTCCTTTGGGGGGGTATTGCAACTTTTCAGCATTTTGAGGCGAAAATGTTCCTTTGGGGGGGTATTGCAATTTTTTGCCATTTTGAGGTGAAATTGTTCCTTTGGGGGGGTATTGCAACTTTTGGCCATTTTGAAGCGAAATTGTTCCTTTCGGGGGGTATTGCAACTTTTCGGCATTTTGAGGCGAAATTGTTCCTTTGGGGGGTATTGCAATTTTTTGCCATTTTGAGGCGAAATTGTTCCTTTGGGGGGTATTGCAACTTTTGGCCATTTTGAAGCGAAATTGTTCCTTTGGGGGGTATTGCAACTTTTCGGCATTTTGAGGTGAAATTGTTCCTTTGGGGGGGTATTGCAATTTTTTGCCATTTTGAGGCGAAATTGTTCCTTTGGGGGGGTATTGCAACTTTTGGCCATTTTGAAGCGAAATTGTTCCTTTCGGGGGGTATTGCAAGTTTTCGGCATTTTGAGGCGAAATTGTTCCTTTGGGGGGGTATTGCAATTTTTTTTTCATTTTGAGGCGAAATTGTTCCTTTGGGGGGGTATTGCAACTTTTGGCCATTTTGAAGCGAAATTGTACCTTTGGGGGGGTATTGCAACTTTTCGGCATTTTGAGGCGAAATTGTTCCTTTGGGGGGGTATTGCAATTTTTTTTTATTTTGAGGCGAAATTGTTCCTTTGGGGGAGTATTGCAACTTTTGGCCATTTTGAAGCGAAATTGTACCTTTGGGGGGGTATTGCAACTTTTCGGCATTTTGAAGCGAAATTGTTCTTTTGGGGGGGTATTGCAATTTTTTGCCATTTTGAGGCGAAATTGTTCCTTTGGGGGGTATTGATATTTTTTCCCATTTTGAGGCGAAATTGTTCCTTTGGGGGGGTATTGCAACTTTTGGCCATATTGAAGCGAAATTGTTCCTTTGGGGGGGTATTACAATTTTTGGCCATTTTGAGGCGAAATTGTTGCTTTGGGGGGGTATTGCATCTTTTGGCCTTTTTGAAGCGAAATTGTTCCTTTCGGGGGGTATTGCAACTTTTCGTCATTTTGAGGTGAAATTGTTCCTTTGGGGGGGTATTGCAATTTTTTGCCATTTTGAGGCGAAATTGTTCCGTTGGGGGGGTATTGCAACTTTTGGCCTTTTTGAAGCAAAATTGTTCCTTTCGGGGGGTATTGCAACTTTTCGGCATTTTGAGGCGAAATTGTTCCTTTGGGGAGGTATTGCAACTTTTGGCCATTTTGAAGCGAAATTGTTCCTTTGGGGGGGTATTGCAATTTTTTGCCATTTTGAGGCGAAATTGTTCCTTTGGGGGGGTATTGCAACTTTTGGCCATTTTGAAGCGAAATTGTTCCTTTGGGGGGGTATTGCAACTTTTCGGCAATTTGAGGCGAAATTGTTCCTTTGGGAGGGTTTTGCAATTTTTTGCCATTTTAAGGCGAAATTGTTCCTTTGGGGGGGTATTGCAACTTTTGGCCATTTTGAAGCGAAATTGTTCCTTTCGGGGGTATTGCAACTTTTGGCCATTTTGAAGCGAAATTGTTCCTTTCGGGGGTATTGCAACTTTTCGGCATTTTGAGTCGAAATTGTTCCTTTGGGGGGGTATTGCAATTTTTTTTTCATTTTGAGGCGAAATTGTTCCTTTGGGGGGGTATTGCAACTTTTGGCCATTTTGAAGCGAAATTGTTCCTTTGGGGGGGTATTGCAACTTTTGGCCATTTTGAAGCGAAATTGTTCCTTTGGAGGGGTATTGCAATTTTTTGCCATTTTGAGGAAAAATTGTTCCTTTGGGGGGTATTGAAACTTTTGGCCATTTTGAAGCGAAATTGTTCCTTTGGGGGGGTATTGCAACTTTTCGGCAACTTGAGGCGAAATTGTTCCTTTGGGAGGGTATTGCAATTTTTTGCCATTTTAAGGCGAAATTGTTCCTTTGGGGGGGTATTGCAACTTTTGGCCATTTTGAAGCGAAATTGTTCCTTTCGGGGGTATTGCAACTTTTGGACATTTTGAAGCGAAATTGTTCCTTTCGGGGGTATTGCAACTTTTCGGCATTTTGAGTCGAAATTGTTCCTTTGGGGGGGTATTGCAATTTTTTTTTCATTTTGAGGCGAAATTGTTCCTTTGGGGGGGTATTGCAACTTTTGGCCATTTTGTGGCGAAATTGTTCCTTTGGGGGGGTATTGCAACTTTTGGCCATTTTGAAGCGAAATTGTTCCTTTGGAGGGGTATTGCAATTTTTTGCCATTTTGAGGCAAAATTGTTCCTTTGGGGGGGTATTGCAACTTTTGGCCATTTTGAAGCGAAATTGTTCCTTTCGGGGGGTATTGCAACTTTTCGGCATTTTGAGGCGAAATTGTTCCTTTGGGGGGGTATTGAAATTTTTTTTCCATTTTGAGGCGAAATTGTTCCTTTGGGGGGTATTGCAACTTTTGGCCATTTTGAAGCGAAATTGTACCTTTTGGGGGGGTATTGCAACTTTTCGGCATTTTGAAGCGAAATTGTTCCTTTGGGGGGGATTGCAATTTTTTGCCATTTTGAGGCGAAATTGTTCCTTTGGGGGGGTATTGCAACTTTTGGCCATTTTGAAGCGAAATTGTTCCTTTCGGGGGTATTGCAACTTTTCAGCATTTTGAGGCGAAATTGTTCCTTTGGGGGGTATTGCAACTTTTGGCCATTTTGAGGCGAAATTGTTCCTTTGGGGGGGTATTGCAACTTTTGGCCATTTTGAAGCGAAATTGTTCCTTTCGGGGGTATTGCAACTTTTCAGCATTTTGAGGCGAAATTGTTCCTTTGGGGGGGTATTGCAACTTTTGGCCATTTTGAAGCGAAATTGTTCCTTTCGGGGGGTATTGCAACTTTTCGGCATTTTGAGGCGAAATTGTTCCTTTGGGGGGGTATTGCAATTTTTTTTCCATTTTGAGATGAAATTGTTCCTTTGGGGGGGTATTGCAACTTTTGGCCATTTTGAAGCGAAATTGTACCTTTTGGGGGGGTATTGCAACTTTTCGGCATTTTGAAGCGAAATTGTTCCTTTGGGGGGGTATTGCAATTTTTTGCCATTTTGAGGCGAAATTGTTCTTTTGGGGGGGTATTGCAACTTTTGGCCATTTTGAAGCGAAATTGTTCCTTTCGGGGGTATTGCAACTTTTCAGCATTTTGAGGCGAAATTGTTCCTTTGGGGGGGTATTGCAACTTTTGGCCATTTTGAAGCGAAATTGTTCCTTTCGGGGGGTATTGCAACTTTTCGGCATTTTGAGGCGAAATTGTTCATTTGGGGTGGTATTGCAATTTTTTGCCATTTTGAGGCGAAATTGATCCTTTGGGGGGGTATTGCAACTTTTGGTCATTTTGAAGCGAAATTGTTCCTTTGGGGGGGTATTGCAATTTTTTGCCATTTTGAGGCGAATTTGTTGCTTTGGGGGGGTATTGCAACTTTTGGCCATTTTGAAGCGAAATTGTTCCTTTGGGGGGGTATTGCAATTTTTTGCCATTTTGAGGCGAAATTGTTCCTTTGGGGGGGTATTGCAACTTTTGGCCATTTTGAGGCGAAATTTTTCCTTTGGGAGGGTATTGCAATTTTTTGCCATTTTGAGGTGAAATTGTTCCTTTGGGGGGGTATTGCAACTTTTGGCCATTTTGAAGCGAAATTGTTCCTTTGGGGGGGTATTGCAATTTTTTGCCATTTTGAGGCGAAATTGTTCCTTTGGGGGGGTATTGCAACTTTTGGCCATTTTGAAGCGAAATTGTTCCTTTGGGGGGGTATTGCAACTTTTCGGCATTTTGAGGCGAAATTGTTCCTTTGGGGGGGTATTGCAACTTTTGGTCATTTTGAAGCGAAATTGTTCCTTTGGGGGGGTATTGCAATTTTTTGCCATTTTGAGGCGAAATTGTTCCTTTGGGGGGGTATTGCAACTTTTGGCCATTTTGAAGCGAAATTGTTCCTTTGGGGGGGTATTGCAACTTTTCGGCATTTTGAGGCGAAATTGTTCCTTTGGGGGGGTATTGCAACTTTTGGCCATTTTGAAGCGAAATTGTTCCTTTCGGGGGGTATTGCAACTTTTCGGCATTTTGAGGCGAAATTGTTCATTTGGGGTGGTATTGCAATTTTTTGCCATTTTGAGGCGAAATTGATCCTTTGGGGGGGTATTGCAACTTTTGGTCATTTTGAAGCGAAATTGTTCCTTTGGGGGGGTATTGCAATTTTTTGCCATTTTGAGGCGAATTTGTTGCTTTGGGGGGGTATTGCAACTTTTGGCCATTTTGAAGCAAAATTGTTCCTTTGGGGGGGTATTGCAATTTTTTGCCATTTTGAGGCGAAATTGTTCCTTTGGGGGGGTATTGCAACTTTTGGCCATTTTGAGGCGAAATTTTTCCTTTGGGAGGGTATTGCAATTTTTTGCCATTTTGAGGTGAAATTGTTCCTTTGGGGGGGTATTGCAACTTTTGGCCATTTTGAAGCGAAATTGTTCCTTTGGGGGGGTATTGCAATTTTTTGCCATTTTGAGGCGAAATTGTTCCTTTGGGGGGGTATTGCAACTTTTGGCCATTTTGAAGCGAAATTGTTCCTTTGGGGGGGTATTGCAACTTTTCGGCATTTTGAGGCGAAATTGTTCCTTTGGGGGGGTATTGCAACTTTTGGTCATTTTGAAGCGAAATTGTTCCTTTGGGGGGGTATTGCAATTTTTTGCCATTTTGAGGCGAAATTGTTCCTTTGGGGGGGTATTGCAACTTTTGGCCATTTTGAAGCGAAATTGTTCCTTTGGGGGGGTATTGCAACTTTTCGGCATTTTGAGGCGAAATTGTTCCTTTGGGGGGGTATTGCAATTTTTTGCCATTTTGAGGCGAAATTGTTACTTTGGGGGGGGTATTGCAACTTTTGCCCATTTTGAAGCGAAATTGTTCCTTTGGGGGGTATTGCAACTTTTGGCCATTTTGAAGCGAAATTGTTCCTTTGGGGGGGTATTGCAACTTTTCAGCATTTTGAGGCGAAAATGTTCCTTTGGGGGGGTATTGCAATTTTTTGCCATTTTGAGGTGAAATTGTTCCTTTGGGGGGGTATTGCAACTTTTGGCCATTTTGAAGCGAAATTGTTCCTTTCGGGGGGTATTGCAACTTTTCGGCATTTTGAGGCGAAATTGTTCCTTTGGGGGGGTATTGCAATTTTTTTTCATTTTGAGGCGAAATTTTTCCTTTGGGGGGGTATTGCAACTTTTGGCCATTTTGAAGCGAAATTGTTCCTTTGGGGGGGTATTGCAACTTTTCGGCATTTTGAGGCGAAATTGTTCCTTTCGGGGGTATTGCAATTTTTTGCCATTTTGAGGCGAAATTGTTCCTTTGGGGGGGTATTGCAACTTTTGGCCATTTTGAAGCGAAATTGTTCCTTTGGGGGGGTATTGCAACTTTTTACCATTTTGAAGCGAAATTGTTCCTTTCGGGGGGTATTGCAACTTTTCGGCATTTTGAGGCGAAATTGTTCCTTTGGGGGGGTATTGCAATTTTTTTTTCATTTTGAGGCGAAATTTTTCCTTTGGGGGGTATTGCAACTTTTGGCCATTTTGAAGCGAAATTGTACCTTTTGGGGGGGTATTGCAACTTTTCGGCATTTTGAAGCGAAATTGTTCCTTTGGGGGGGTATTGCAATTTTTTGCCATTTTGAGGCGAAATTGTTCCTTTGGGGGGGTATTGCAACTTTTGGCCATTTTGAAGCGAAATTGTTCCTTTCGGGGGTATTGCAACTTTTCAGCATTTTGAGGCGAAATTGTTCCTTTGGGGGGTATTGCAACTTTTGGCCATTTTGAGGCGAAATTGTTCCTTTGGGGGGGTATTGCAACTTTTGGCCATTTTGAAGCGAAATTGTTCCTTTCGGGGGTATTGCAACTTTTCAGCATTTTGAGGCGATATTGTTCCTTTGGGGGGGTATTGCAATTTTTTTTCCATTTTGAGGTGAAATTGTTCCTTGGGGGGGTATTGCAACTTTTGGCCATTTTGAAGCGAAATTGTACCTTTTGGGGGGGTATTGCAACTTTTCGGCATTTTGAAGCGAAATTGTTCCTTTGGGGGGGTATTGCAATTTTTTGCCATTTTGAGGCGAAATTGTTCTTTTGGGGGGGTATTGCAACTTTTGGCCATTTTGAAGCGAAATTGTTCCTTTCGGGGGTATTGCAACTTTTCAGCATTTTGAGGCGAAATTGTTCCTTTGGGGGGGTATTGCAACTTTTGGCCATTTTGAAGCGAAATTGTTCCTTTCGGGGGGTATTGCAACTTTTCGGCATTTTGAGGCGAAATTGTTCATTTGGGGTGGTATTGCAATTTTTTGCCATTTTGAGGCGAAATTGATCCTTTGGGGGGGTATTGCAACTTTTGGTCATTTTGAAGCGAAATTGTTCCTTTGGGGGGGTATTGCAATTTTTTGCCATTTTGAGGCGAATTTGTTGCTTTGGGGGGGTATTGCAACTTTTGGCCATTTTGAAGCGAAATTGTTCCTTTGGGGGGGTATTGCAATTTTTTGCCATTTTGAGGCGAAATTGTTCCTTTGGGGGGGTATTGCAACTTTTGGTCATTTTCAAACGAAATTGTTCCTTTGGGGGGGTATTGCAATTTTTTGCCATTTTGAGGCGAAATTGTTCCTTTGGGGGGGTATTGCAACTTTTGGCCATTTTGAAGCGAAATTGTTCCTTTGGGGGGGTATTGCAACTTTTCGGCATTTTGAGGCGAAATTGTTCCTTTGGGGAGGTATTGCAACTTTTGGTCATTTTGAAGCGAAATTGTTCCTTTGGGGGGGTATTGCAATTTTTTGCCATTTTGAGGCGAAATTGTTCCTTTGGGGGGGTATTGCAACTTTTGGCCATTTTGAAGCGAAATTGTTCCTTTGGGGGGTATTGCAACTTTTCGGCATTTTGAGGCGAAATTGTTCCTTTGGGGGGGTATTGCAATTTTTTGCCATTTTGAGGCGAAATTGTTCCTTTGGGGGGGTATTGCAACTTTTGGCCATTTTGAAGCGAAATTGTTCCTTTGGGGGGTATTGCAACTTTTGGCTATTTTGAAGCGAAATTGTTCCTTGGGGGGTATTGCAACTTTTCAGCATTTTGAGGCGAAAATGTTCCTTTGGGGGGGTATTGCAATTTTTTGCCATTTTGAGGTGAAATTGTTCCTTTGGGGGGGTATTGCAACTTTTGGCCATTTTGAAGCGAAATTGTTCCTTTCGGGGGGTATTGCAACTTTTCGGCATTTTGAGGCGAAATTGTTCCTTTGGGGGGGTATTGCAATTTTTTTTCATTTTGAGGCGAAATTTTTCCTTAGGGGGGGTATTGCAACTTTTGGCCATTTTGAAGCGAAATTGTTCCTTTGGGGGGGTATTGCAACTTTTCGGCATTTTGAGGCGAAATTGTTCCTTTGGGGGGTATTGCAATTTTTTGCCATTTTGAGGCGAAATTGTTCCTTTCGGGGGTATTGCAATTTTTTGCCATTTTGAGGCGAAATTGTTCCTTTGGGGGGGGTATTGCAACTTTTGGCCATTTTGAAGCGAAATTGTTCCTTTGGGGGGGTATTGCAACTTTTTACCATTTTGAAGCGAAATTGTTCCTTTCGGGGGGTATTGCAACTTTTCGGCATTTTGAGGCGAAATTGTTCCTTTGGGGGGGGTATTGCAATTTTTTTTTCATTTTGAGGCGAAATTTTTCCTTTGGGGGGGTATTGCAACTTTTGGCCATTTTGAAGCGAAATTGTTCCTTTCGGGGGGTATTGCAACTTTTCGGCATTTTGAGGCGAAATTGTTCCTTTGGGGGGGTATTGCAACTTTTGGCCATTTTGAAGCGAAATTGTTCCTTTGGGGGGGTATTGCAATTTTTTGTCATTTTGAAGCGAAATTGTTCCTTTCGGGGGGTATTGCAACTTTTCGGCATTTTGAGGCGAAATTGTTCCTTTGGGGGGTATTGCAATTTTTTGCCATTTTGAGGCGAAATTGTTCCTTTGGGGGGTATTGCAACTTTTGGCCATTTTGAAGCGAAATTGTTCCTTTGGGGGGTATTGCAACTTTTCGGCATTTTGAGGCGAAATTGTTCCTTTGGGGGGGTATTGCAATTTTTTGCCATTTTGAGGCGAAATTGTTCCTTTGGGGGGTATTGCAACTTTTGGCCATTTTGAAGCGAAATTGTTCCTTTGGGGGGTATTGCAACTTTTCGGCATTTTGAAGCGAAATTGTTCCTTTGGGGGGGTATTGCAATTTTTTGCCATTTTGAGGCGAAATTGTTCCTTTGGGGGGGTATTGCAACTTTTGGCCATTTTGAAGCGAAATTGTTCCTTTCGGGGGGTATTGCAACTTTTCGGCATTTTGAGGCGAAATTGTTCCTTTGGGGGGGTATTGCAATTTTTTTTTCATTTTGAGGCGAAATTGTTCCTTTGGGGGGGTATTGCAACTTTTGGCCATTTTGAAGCGAAATTGTACCTTTGGGGGGGTATTGCAACTTTTCGGCATTTTGAGGCGAAATTGTTCCTTTGGGGGGGCATTGCAACTTTTGGCCATTTTGAAGCGAAATTGTTCCTTTGGGGGGTATTTCAATTTTTTGCCATTTTGAGGCGAAATTGTTCCTTTGGGGGGGTATTGCAATTTTTTTTTTATTTTGAGGCGAAATTGTTCCTTTGGGGGAGTATTGTAACTTTTGGCCATTTTGAAGCGAAATTGTTCCTTTGGGGGGGTATTGCAATTTTTTGCCATTTTGAGGCGAAATTGTTCCTTTGGGGGTATTGATATTTTTTCCCATTTTGAGGCGAAATTGTTCCTTTGGGGGGGTATTGCAACTTTTGGCCATATTGAAGCGAAATTGTTCCTTTGGGGGGGTATTACAATTTTTGGCCATTTTGAGGCGAAATTGTTGCTTTGGGGGGGTATTGCATCTTTTGGCCTTTTTGAAGCGAAATTGTTCCTTTCGGGGGGTATTGCAACTTTTCGGCATTTTGAGGTGAAATTGTTCCTTTGGGGGGGTATTGCAATTTTTTGCCATTTTGAGGCGAAATTGTTCCGTTGGGGGGGTATTGCAACTTTTGGCCATTTTGAAGCGAAATTGTTCCTTTCGGGGGGTATTGCAACTTTTCGGCATTTTGAGGCGAAATTGTTCCTTTGGGGGGGTATTGCAACTTTTGGCCATTTTGAAGCGAAATTGTTCCTTTGGGGGGGTATTGCAATTTTTTGCCATTTTGAGGCGAAATTGTTCCTTTGGGGGGGTATTGCAACTTTTGGCCATTTTGAAGCGAAATTGTTCCTTTGGGGGGGTATTGCAATTTTTCGGCAATTTGAGGCGAAATTGTTCCTTTGGGAGGGTTTTGCAATTTTTTGCCATTTTAAGGCGAAATTGTTCCTTTGGGGGGGTATTGCAACTTTTGGCCATTTTGAAGCGAAATTGTTCCTTTGGGGGGGTATTGCAACTTTTGGCCATTTTGAAGCGAAATTGTTCCTTTCGGGGGGTATTGCAACTTTTCGGCATTTTGAAGCGAAATTGTTCCTTTGGGGGGGTATTGCAACTTTTCGGCATTTTGAGGCGAAATTGTTCCTTTGGGGGGGTATTGCAATTTTTTGCCATTTTGAGGCGAAATTGTTCCTTTGGGGGGGGTATTGCAACTTTTGGCCATTTTGAAGCGAAATTGTTCCTTTGGGGGGTATTGCAACTTTTGGCTATTTTGAAGCGAAATTGTTCCTTGGGGGGTATTGCAACTTTTCAGCATTTTGAGGCGAAAATGTTCCTTTGGGGGGGTATTGCAATTTTTTGCCATTTTGAGGTGAAATTGTTCCTTTGGGGGGGTATTGCAACTTTTGGCCATTTTGAAGCGAAATTGTTCCTTTCGGGGGGTATTGCAACTTTTCGGCATTTTGAGGCGAAATTGTTCCTTGGGGGGGTATTGCAATTTTTTGCCATTTTGAGGCGAAATTGTTCCTTTCGGGGGTATTGCAATTTTTTGCCATTTTGAGGCGAAATTGTTCCTTTGGGGGGGTATTGCAACTTTTGGCCATTTTGAAGCGAAATTGTTCCTTTGGGGGGGTATTGCAACTTTTTACCATTTTGAAGCGAAATTGTTCCTTTCGGGGGGTATTGCAACTTTTCGGCATTTTGAGGCGAAATTGTTCCTTTGGGGGGGGGTATTGCAATTTTTTTTCATTTTGAGGCGAAATTTTTCCTTTGGGGGGGTATTGCAACTTTTGGCCATTTTGAAGCGAAATTGTTCCTTTCGGGGGTATTGCAACTTTTCAGCATTTTGAGGCGAAATTGTTCCTTTGGGGGGGTATTGCAACTTTTGGCCATTTTGAAGCGAAATTGTTCCTTTCGGGGGGTATTGCAACTTTTCGGCATTTTGAGGCGAAATTGTTCATTTGGGGTGGTATTGCAATTTTTTGCCATTTTGAGGCGAAATTGATCCTTTGGGGGGGTATTGCAACTTTTGGTCATTTTGAAGCGAAATTGTTCCTTTGGGGGGTATTGCAATTTTTTGCCATTTTGAGGCGAATTTGTTGCTTTGGGGGGGTATTGCAACTTTTGGCCATTTTGAAGCGAAATTGTTCCTTTGGGGGGGTATTGCAATTTTTTGCCATTTTGAGGCGAAATTGTTCCTTTGGGGGGGTATTGCAACTTTTGGCCATTTTGAAGCGAAATTGTTCCTTTGGGGGGGTATTGCAATTTTTTGCCATTTTGAGGCGAAATTGTTCCTTTGGGGGGGTATTGCAACTTTTGGCCATTTTGAAGCGAAATTGTTCCTTTGGGGGGGTATTGCAACTTTTCGGCATTTTGAGGCGAAATTGTTCCTTTGGGGGGGTATTGCAACTTTTGGTCATTTTCAAACGAAATTGTTCCTTTGGGGGGGTATTGCAATTTTTTGCCATTTTGAGGCGAAATTGTTCCTTTGGGGGGGTATTGCAACTTTTGGCCATTTTGAAGCGAAATTGTTCCTTTGGGGGGGTATTGCAACTTTTCGGCATTTTGAGGCGAAATTGTTCCTTTGGGGAGGTATTGCAACTTTTCGTCATTTTGAAGCGAAATTGTTCCTTTGGGGGGGTATTGCAATTTTTTGCCATTTTGAGGCGAAATTGTTCCTTTGGGGGGGTATTGCAACTTTTGGCCATTTTGAAGCGAAATTGTTCCTTTGGGGGGGTATTGCATCTTTTGGCCATTTTGAAGCGAAATTGTTCCTTTCGTGGTGTATTGCAACTTTTCGGCATTTTGAGGCGAAATTGTTCCTTTTGGGGGGTGTTGCAACTTTTGGCCATTTTGAAGCGAAATTGTTCCTTTCGGGGGGTATTGCAACTTTTCGGCATTTTGAGGCGAAATTGTTCCTTTGGGGGGGTATTGCAATTTTTTTTTCATTTTGAGGCGAAATTGTTCCTTTGGGGGGGTATTGCAACTTTTGGCCATTTTGAAGCGAAATTGTACCTTTGGGGGGGTATTGCAACTTTTCGGCATTTTGAGGCGAAATTGTTCCTTTGGGGGGGCATTGCAACTTTTGGCCATTTTGAAGCGAAATTGTTCCTTTGGGGGGTATTTCAATTTTTTGCCATTTTGAGGCGAAATTGTTCCTTTGGGGGGGTATTGCAATTTTTTTTTTATTTTGAGGCGAATTTGTTCCTTTGGGGGAGTATTGTAACTTTTGGCCATTTTGAAGCGAAATTGTTCCTTTGGGGGGGTATTGCAATTTTTTGCCATTTTGAGGCGAAATTGTTCCTTTGGGGGTATTGATATTTTTTCCCATTTTGAGGCGAAATTGTTCCTTTGGGGGGGTATTGCAACTTTTGGCCATATTGAAGCGAAATTGTTCCTTTGGGGGGGTATTACAATTTTTGGCCATTTTGAGGCGAAATTGTTGCTTTGGGGGGGTATTGCATCTTTTGGCCTTTTTGAAGCGAAATTGTTCCTTTCGGGGGGTATTGCAACTTTTCGGCATTTTGAGGTGAAATTGTTCCTTTGGGGGGGTATTGCAATTTTTTGCCATTTTGAGGCGAAATTGTTCCGTTGGGGGGGTATTGCAACTTTTGGCCATTTTGAAGCGAAATTGTTCCTTTCGGGGGGTATTGCAACTTTTCGGCATTTTGAGGCGAAATTGTTCCTTTGGGGGGGTATTGCAACTTTTGGCCATTTTGAAGCGAAATTGTTCCTTTGGGGGGGTATTGCAATTTTTTGCCATTTTGAGGCGAAATTGTTCCTTTGGGGGGGTATTGCAACTTTTGGCCATTTTGAAGCGAAATTGTTCCTTTGGGGGGGTATTGCAATTTTTCGGCAATTTGAGGCGAAATTGTTCCTTTGGGAGGGTTTTGCAATTTTTTGCCATTTTAAGGCGAAATTGTTCCTTTGGGGGGGTATTGCAACTTTTGGCCATTTTGAAGCGAAATTTTTCCTTTCGGGGGTATTGCAACTTTTGGCATTTTGAGTCGAAATTGTTCCTTTGGGGGGGGTATTGCAATTTTTTTTTCATTTTGAGGCGAAATTGTTCCTTTGGGGGGGTATTGCAACTTTTGGCCATTTTGAAGCGAAATTGTTCCTTTGGGGGGGTATTGCAACTTTTGGCCATTTTGAAGCGAAATTGTTCCTTTCGGGGGGTATTGCAACTTTTCGGCATTTTGAAGCGAAATTGTTCCTTTGGGGGGGTATTGCAACTTTTCGGCATTTTGAGGCGAAATTGTTCCTTTGGGGGGGTATTGCAATTTTTTGCCATTTTGAGGCGAAATTGTTCCTTTGGGGGGGGTATTGCAACTTTTGGCCATTTTGAAGCGAAATTGTTCCTTTGGGGGGTATTGCAACTTTTGGCTATTTTGAAGCGAAATTGTTCCTTGGGGGGTATTGCAACTTTTCAGCATTTTGAGGCGAAAATGTTCCTTTGGGGGGGTATTGCAATTTTTTGCCATTTTGAGGTGAAATTGTTCCTTTGGGGGGTATTGCAACTTTTGGCCATTTTGAAGCGAAATTGTTCCTTTCGGGGGGTATTGCAACTTTTCGGCATTTTGAGGCGAAATTGTTCCTTGGGGGGGTATTGCAATTTTTTGCCATTTTGAGGCGAAATTGTTCCTTTCGGGGGTATTGCAATTTTTTGCCATTTTGAGGCAAAATTGTTCCTTTGGGGGGGTATTGCAACTTTTGGCCATTTTGAAGCGAAATTGTTCCTTTGGGGGGGTATTGCAACTTTTTACCATTTTGAAACGAAATTGTTCCTTTCGGGGGGTATTGCAACTTTTCGGCATTTTGAGGCGAAATTGTTCCTTTGGGGGGGGTATTGCAATTTTTTTTCATTTTGAGGCGAAATTTTTCCTTTGGGGGGGTATTGCAACTTTTGGCCATTTTGAAGCGAAATTGTTCCTTTCGGGGGTATTGCAACTTTTCAGCATTTTGAGGCGAAATTGTTCCTTTGGGGGGGTATTGCAACTTTTGGCCATTTTGAAGCGAAATTGTTCCTTTCGGGGGGTATTGCAACTTTTCGGCATTTTGAGGCGAAATTGTTCATTTGGGGTGGTATTGCAATTTTTTGCCATTTTGAGGCGAAATTGATCCTTTGGGGGGGTATTGCAACTTTTGGTCATTTTGAAGCGAAATTGTTCCTTTGGGGGGTATTGCAATTTTTTGCCATTTTGAGGCGAATTTGTTGCTTTGGGGGGGTATTGCAACTTTTGGCCATTTTGAAGCGAAATTGTTCCTTTGGGGGGGTATTGCAATTTTTTGCCATTTTGAGGCGAAATTGTTCCTTTGGGGGGGTATTGCAACTTTTGGCCATTTTGAAGCGAAATTGTTCCTTTGGGGGGGTATTGCAATTTTTTGCCATTTTGAGGCGAAATTGTTCCTTTGGGGGGGTATTGCAACTTTTGGCCATTTTGAAGCGAAATTGTTCCTTTGGGGGGGTATTGCAACTTTTCGGCATTTTGAGGCGAAATTGTTCCTTTGGGGGGGTATTGCAACTTTTGGTCATTTTCAAACGAAATTGTTCCTTTGGGGGGGTATTGCAATTTTTTGCCATTTTGAGGCGAAATTGTTCCTTTGGGGGGGTATTGCAACTTTTGGCCATTTTGAAGCGAAATTGTTCCTTTGGGGGGGTATTGCAACTTTTCGGCATTTTGAGGCGAAATTGTTCCTTTGGGGAGGTATTGCAACTTTTGGTCATTTTGAAGCGAAATTGTTCCTTTGGGGGGGTATTGCAATTTTTTGCCATTTTGAGGCGAAATTGTTCCTTTGGGGGGGTATTGCAACTTTTGGCCATTTTGAAGCGAAATTGTTCCTTTGGGGGGGTATTGCAACTTTTCGGCATTTTGAGGCGAAATTGTTCCTTTGGGGGGGTATTGCAATTTTTTGCCATTTTGAGGCGAAATTGTTCCTTTGGGGGGGGTATTGCAACTTTTGGCCATTTTGAAGCGAAATTGTTCCTTTGGGGGGGTATTGCAACTTTTGGCCATTTTGAAGCGAAATTGTTCCTTTCGGGGGGTATTGCAACTTTTCGGCATTTTGAGGCGAAATTGTTCCTTTGGGGGGGTATTGCAATTTTTTTTCATTTTGAGGCGAAATTTTTCCTTTGGGGGGGTATTGCAACTTTTGGCCATTTTGAAGCGAAATTGTTCCTTTGGGGGGGTATTGCAACTTTTCGGCATTTTGAGGCGAAATTGTTCCTTTGGGGGGGTATTGCAATTTTTTGCCATTTTGAGGCGAAATTGTTCCTTTCGGGGGTATTGCAATTTTTTGCCATTTTGAGGCGAAATTGTTCCTTTGGGGGGGGTATTGCAACTTTTGGCCATTTTGAAGCGAAATTGTTCCTTTGGGGGGGTATTGCAACTTTTTACCATTTTGAAGCGAAATTGTTCCTTTCGGGGGGTATTGCAACTTTTCGGCATTTTGAGGCGAAATTGTTCCTTTGGGGGGGGGTATTGCAATTTTTTTTTCATTTTGAGGCGAAATTTTTCCTTTGGGGGGGTATTGCAACTTTTGGCCATTTTGAAGCGAAATTGTTCCTTTCGGGGGGTATTGCAACTTTTCGGCATTTTGAGGCGAAATTGTTCCTTTGGGGGGGTATTGCAACTTTTGGCCATTTTGAAGCGAAATTGTTCCTTTGGGGGGGTATTGCAATTTTTTGTCATTTTGAAGCGAAATTGTTCCTTTCGGGGGGTATTGCAACTTTTCGGCATTTTGAGGCGAAATTGTTCCTTTGGGGGGTATTGCAATTTTTTGCCATTTTGAGGCGAAATTGTTCCTTTGGGGGGTATTGCAACTTTTGGCCATTTTGAAGCGAAATTGTTCCTTTGGGGGGTATTGCAACTTTTCGGCATTTTGAGGCGAAATTGTTCCTTTGGGGGGGTATTGCAATTTTTTGCCATTTTGAGGCGAAATTGTTCCTTTGGGGGGTATTGCAACTTTTGGCCATTTTGAAGCGAAATTGTTCCTTTGGGGGGTATTGCAACTTTTCGGCATTTTGAAGCGAAATTGTTCCTTTGGGGGGGTATTGCAATTTTTTGCCATTTTGAGGCGAAATTGTTCCTTTGGGGGGGTATTGCAACTTTTGGCCATTTTGAAGCGAAATTGTTCCTTTCGGGGGGTATTGCAACTTTTCGGCATTTTGAGGCGAAATTGTTCCTTTGGGGGGGTATTGCAATTTTTTTTTCATTTTGAGGCGAAATTGTTCCTTTGGGGGGGTATTGCAACTTTTGGCCATTTTGAAGCGAAATTGTACCTTTGGGGGGGTATTGCAACTTTTCGGCATTTTGAGGCGAAATTGTTCGTTTGGGGGGGCATTGCAACTTTTGGCCATTTTGAAGCGAAATTGTTCCTTTGGGGGGTATTTCAATTTTTTGCCATTTTGAGGCGAAATTGTTCCTTTGGGGGGGTATTGCAATTTTTTTTTTATTTTGAGGCGAAATTGTTCCTTTTGGGGGAGTATTGCAACTTTTGGCCATTTTGAAGCGAAATTGTTCCTTTGGGGGGGTATTGCAATTTTTTGCCATTTTGAGGCGAAATTGTTCCTTTGGGGGTATTGATATTTTTTCCCATTTTGAGGCGAAATTGTTCCTTTGGGGGGGTATTGCAACTTTTGGCCATATTGAAGCGAAATTGTTCCTTTGGGGGGGTATTACAATTTTTGGCCATTTTGAGGCGAAATTGTTGCTTTGGGGGGGTATTGCATCTTTTGGCCTTTTTGAAGCGAAATTGTTCCTTTCGGGGGGTATTGCAACTTTTCGGCATTTTGAGGTGAAATTGTTCCTTTGGGGGGGTATTGCAATTTTTTGCCATTTTGAGGCGAAATTGTTCCGTTGGGGGGGTATTGCAACTTTTGGCCATTTTGAAGTGAAATTGTTCCTTTCGGGGGGTATTGCAACTTTTCGGCATTTTGAGGCGAAATTGTTCCTTTGGGGGGGTATTGCAACTTTTGGCCATTTTGAAGCGAAATTGTTCCTTTGGGGGGGTATTGCAATTTTTTGCCATTTTGAGGCGAAATTGTTCCTTTGGGGGGGTATTGCAACTTTTGGCCATTTTGAAGCGAAATTGTTCCTTTGGGGGGGTATTGCAATTTTTCGGCAATTTGAGGCGAAATTGTTCCTTTGGGAGGGTTTTGCAATTTTTTGCCATTTTAAGGCGAAATTGTTCCTTTGGGGGGGTATTGCAACTTTTGGCCATTTTGAAGCGAAATTGTTCCTTTCGGGGGTATTGCAACTTTTGGCATTTTGAGTCGAAATTGTTCCTTTGGGGGGGGTATTGCAATTTTTTTTTCATTTTGAGGCGAAATTGTTCCTTTGGGGGGGTATTGCAACTTTTGGCCATTTTGAAGCGAAATTGTTCCTTTGGGGGGGTATTGCAACTTTTGGCCATTTTGAAGCGAAATTGTTCCTTTCGGGGGGTATTGCAACTTTTCGGCATTTTGAAGCGAAATTGTTCCTTTGGGGGGGTATTGCAACTTTTCGGCATTTTGAGGCGAAATTGTTCCTTTGGGGGGGTATTGCAATTTTTTGCCATTTTGAGGCGAAATTGTTCCTTTGGGGGGGGTATTGCAACTTTTGGCCATTTTGAAGCGAAATTGTTCCTTTGGGGGGTATTGCAACTTTTGGCTATTTTGAAGCGAAATTGTTCCTTGGGGGGTATTGCAACTTTTCAGCATTTTGAGGCGAAAATGTTCCTTTGGGGGGGTATTGCAATTTTTTGCCATTTTGAGGTGAAATTGTTCCTTTGGGGGGGTATTGCAACTTTTGGCCATTTTGAAGCGAAATTGTTCCTTTCGGGGGGTATTGCAACTTTTCGGCATTTTGAGGCGAAATTGTTCCTTTGGGGGGGTATTGCAATTTTTTTTCATTTTGAGGCGAAATTTTTCCTTTGGGGGGGTATTGCAACTTTTGGCCATTTTGAAGCGAAATTGTTCCTTTGGGGGGGTATTGCAACTTTTCGGCATTTTGAGGCGAAATTGTTCCTTTGGGGGGGTATTGCAATTTTTTGCCATTTTGAGGCGAAATTGTTCCTTTCGGGGGTATTGCAATTTTTTGCCATTTTGAGGCGAAATTGTTCCTTTGGGGGGGTATTGCAACTTTTGGCCATTTTGAAGCGAAATTGTTCCTTTGGGGGGGTATTGCAACTTTTTACCATTTTGAAGCGAAATTGTTCCTTTCGGGGGGTATTGCAACTTTTCGGCATTTTGAGGCGAAATTGTTCCTTTGGGGGGGTATTGCAATTTTTTTTTCATTTTGAGGCGAAATTTTTCCTTTGGGGGGGTATTGCAACTTTTGGCCATTTTGAAGCGAAATTGTTCCTTTCGGGGGGTATTGCAACTTTTCGGCATTTTGAGGCGAAATTGTTCCTTTGGGGGGGTATTGCAACTTTTGGCCATTTTGAAGCGAAATTGTTCCTTTGGGGGGGTATTGCAATTTTTTGTCATTTTGAAGCGAAATTGTTCCCTTCGGGGGGTATTGCAACTTTTCGGCATTTTGAGGCGAAATTGTTCCTTTGGGGGTATTGCAATTTTTTGCCATTTTGAGGCGAAATTGTTCCTTTGGGGGGTATTGCAACTTTTGGCCATTTTGAAGCGAAATTGTTCCTTTGGGGGGTATTGCAACTTTTCGGCATTTTGAGGCGAAATTGTTCCTTTGGGGGGGTATTGCAATTTTTTGCCATTTTGAGGCGAAATTGTTCCTTTGGGGGGTATTGCAACTTTTGGCCATTTTGAAGCGAAATTGTTCCTTTGGGGGGTATTGCAACTTTTCGGCATTTTGAAGCGAAATTGTTCCTTTGGGGGGGTATTGCAATTTTTTGCCATTTTGAGGCGAAATTGTTCCTTTGGGGGGGTATTGCAACTTTTGGCCATTTTGAAGCGAAATTGTTCCTTTCGGGGGGTATTGCAACTTTTCGGCATTTTGAGGCGAAATTGTTCCTTTGGGGGGGTATTGCAATTTTTTTTTCATTTTGAGGCGAAATTGTTCCTTTGGGGGGGTATTGCAACTTTTGGCCATTTTGAAGCGAAATTGTACCTTTGGGGGGGTATTGCAACTTTTCGGCATTTTGAGGCGAAATTGTTCCTTTGGGGGGGCATTGCAACTTTTGGCCATTTTGAAGCGAAATTGTTCCTTTGGGGGGTATTTCAATTTTTTGCCATTTTGAGGCGAAATTGTTCCTTTGGGGGGGTATTGCAATTTTTTTTTATTTTGAGGCGAAATTGTTCCTTTGGGGGAGTATTGCAACTTTTGGCCATTTTGAAGCGAAATTGTTCCTTTGGGGGGGTATTGCAATTTTTTGCCATTTTGAGGCGAAATTGTTCCTTTGGGGGGTATTGATATTTTTTCCCATTTTGAGGCGAAATTGTTCCTTTGGGGGGGTATTACAATTTTTGGCCATTTTGAGGCGAAATTGTTGCTTTGGGGGGGTATTGCATCTTTTGGCCTTTTTGAAGCGAAATTGTTCCTTTCGGGGGGTATTGCAACTTTTCGGCATTTTGAGGTGAAATTGTTCCTTTGGGGGGGTATTGCAATTTTTTGCCATTTTGAGGCGAAATTGTTCCGTTGGGGGGGTATTGCAACTTTTGGCCATTTTGAAGCGAAATTGTTCCTTTCGGGGGGTATTGCAACTTTTCGGCATTTTGAGGCGAAATTGTTCCTTTGGGGGGGTATTGCAACTTTTGGCCATTTTGAAGCGAAATTGTTCCTTTGGGGGGGTATTGCAATTTTTTGCCATTTTGAGGCGAAATTGTTCCTTTGGGGGGGTATTGCAACTTTTGGCCATTTTGAAGCGAAATTGTTCCTTTGGGGGGGTATTGCAATTTTTCGGCAATTTGAGGCGAAATTGTTCCTTTGGGAGGGTTTTGCAATTTTTTGCCATTTTAAGGCGAAATTGTTCCTTTGGGGGGGTATTGCAACTTTTGGCCATTTTGAAGCGAAATTGTTCCTTTCGGGGGTATTGCAACTTTTGGCCATTTTGAAGCGAAATTGTTCCTTTCGGGGGTATTGCAACTTTTCGGCATTTTGAGTCGAAATTGTTCCTTTGGGGGGATATTGCAACTTTTGGCCATTTTGAAGCGAAATTGTTCCTTTGGGGGGGTATTGCAACTTTTGGCCATTTTGAAGCGAAATTGTTCCTTTCGGGGGGTATTGCAACTTTTCGGCATTTTGAAGCGAAATTGTTCCTTTGGGGGGGTATTGCAATTTTTTGCCATTTTGAGGCAAAATTGTTCCTTTGGGGGGGTATTGCAACTTTTCGGCAATTTGAGGTGAAATTGTTCCTTTGGGAGGGTATTGCAATTTTTTGCCATTTTAAGGCGAAATTGTTCCTTTGGGGGGGTATTGCAACTTTTGGCCATTTTGAAGCGAGATTGTTCCTTTCGGGGGTATTGCAACTTTTGGCCATTTTGAAGCGAAATTGTTCCTTTCGGGGGTATTGCAACTTTTCGGCATTTTGAGTCGAAATTGTTCCTTTGGGGGGGTATTGCAATTTTTTTTTCATTTTGATGCGAAATTGTTCCTTTGGGGGGGTATTGCAACTTTTGGCCATTTTGTGGCGAAATTGTTCCTTTGGGGGGGTATTGCAACTTTTGGCCATTTTGAAGCGAAAGTGTTCCTTTGGAGGGGTATTGCAATTTTTTGCCATTTTGAGGCAAAATTGTTCCTTTGGGGGGTATTGCAACTTTTGGCCATTTTGAAGCGAAATTGTACCTTTTGGGGGGTATTGCAACTTTTCGGCATTTTGAAGCGAAATTGTTCCTTTGGGGGGTATTGCAATTTTTTGCCATTTTGAGGCGAAATTGTTCCTTTGGGGGGGTATTGCAACTTTTGGCCATTTTGAAGCGAAATTGTTCCTTTGGGGGGCATTGCAATTTTTTTTTCGTTTTGAGGCGAAATTGTTAGTTTGGGGGGGTATTGCAACTTTTGGCCATTTTGAAGCGAAATTGTTCCTTTCGGGGGGTATTGCAACTTTTCGGCATTTTGAAGCGAAATTGTTCCTTTGGGGTGGTATTGCAATTTTTTGCCATTTTGAAACGAAATTGTTCCTTTGGGGGGGTATTGCAACTTTTGGCCATTTTGAAGCGAAATTGTTCCTTTGGGGGGGTATTGCAACTTTTCGGCATTTTGAGGCGAAATTGTTCCTTTGGGGGGTATTGCAATTTTTTGCCATTTTGAGGCGAAATTGTTCCTTTGGGGGGGTATTGCAACTTTTGGCCATTTTGAAGCGAAATTGTTCCTTTCGGGGGGTATTGCAACTTTTCGGCATTTTGGAGCGAAATTGTTCCTTTGGGGGGGTATTGCAACTTTTGGCCATTTTGAAGCGAAATTGTTCCTTTCGGGGGGTATTGCAACTTTTCGGCATTTTGAGGCAAAATTGTTCCTTTGGGGGGGTATTGCAACTTTTGGCCATTTTGAAGCGAAATTGTTCCTTTGGGGGGGTATTGCAACTTTTCGGCAATTTGAGGCGAAATTGTTCCTTTGGGAGGGTATTGCAATTTTTTGCCATTTTAAGGCGAAATTGTTCCTTTGGGGGGGTATTGCAACTTTTGGCCATTTTGAAGCGAAATTGTTCCTTTCGGGGGTATTGCAACTTTTGGCCATTTTGAAGCGAAATTGTTCCTTTCGGGGGTATTGCAACTTTTCGGCATTTTGAGTCGAAATTGTTCCTTTGGGGGGGTATTGCAATTTTTTTTTCATTTTGAGGCGAAATTGTTCCTTTGGGGGGTATTGCAACTTTTGGCCATTTTGAAACGAAATTGTTCCTTTGGGGGGGTATTGCAATTTTTTGCCATTTTGTGGCGAAATTGTTCCTTTGGGGGGGAATTGCAACTTTTGGCCATTTTGAAGCGAAATTGTTCCTTTGGAGGGGTATTGCAATTTTTTGCCATTTTGAGGCAAAATTGTTCCTTTGGGGGGTATTGCAACTTTTGGCCATTTTGAAGCGAAATTGTTCCTTTCGGGGGGTATTGCAACTTTTCGGCATTTTGAGGCGAAATTGTTCCTTTGGGGGGTATTGCAATTTTTTTTCCATTTTGAGGCGAAAATGTTCCTTTGGGGGGTATTGCAACTTTTGGCCATTTTAAAGCGAAATTGTACCTTTTGGGGGGGTATTGCAACTTTTCGGCATTTTGAAGCGAAATTGTTCCTTTGGGGGGGTATTGCAATTTTTTGCCATTTTGAGGCGAAATTGTTCCATTGGGGGGGTATTGCAACTTTTGGCCATTTTGAAGCGAAATTGTACCTTTTGGGGGGTATTGCAACTTTTCGGCATTTTGAAGCGAAATTGTTCCTTTGGGGGGTATTGCAATTTTTTGCCATTTTGAGGCGAAATTGTTCCTTTGGGGGGGTATTGCAGCTTTTGACCATTTTGAAGCGAAATTGTTCCTTTGGGGGGTATTGCAATTTTTTGCCATTTTGAGGCGAAATTGTTCCTTTGGGGGGGTATTGCAGCTTTTGGCCATTTTGAAGCGAAATTGTTCCTTTCGGGGGGTATTGCAACTTTTCGGCATTTTGAGGCGAAATTGTTCCTTTGGGGGGGTATTGCAATTTTTTTCCATTTTGAGGCGAAATTGTTGCTTTGGGGGGGTATTGCAACTTTTGGCCATTTTGAAGCGAAATTGTTCCTTTCGGGGGTATTGCAACTTTTGGCCATTTTGAAGCGAAATTGTTCCTTTCGGGGGTATTGCAACTTTTCGGCATTTTGAGTCGAAATTGTTCCTTTGGGGGGGTATTGCAATTTTTTTTTCATTTTGAGGCGAAATTGTTCCTTTGGGGGGTATTGCAACTTTTGGCCATTTTGAAACAAAATTGTTCCTTTGGGGGGGTATTGCAATTTTTTGCCATTTTGTGGCGAAATTGTTCCTTTGGGGGGGAATTGCAACTTTTGGCCATTTTGAAGCGAAATTGTTCCTTTGGAGGGGTATTGCAATTTTTTGCCATTTTGAGGCAAAATTGTTCCTTTGGGGGGTATTGCAACTTTTGGCCATTTTGAAGCGAAATTGTTCCTTTCGGGGGGTATTGCAACTTTTCGGCATTTTGAGGCGAAATTGTTCCTTTGGGGGGGTATTGCAATTTTTTTTCCATTTTGAGGCGAAAATGTTCCTTTGGGGGGTATTGCAACTTTTCGGCATTTTGAAGCGAAATTGTTCCTTTGGGGGGGTATTGCAATTTTTTGCCATTTTGAGGCGAAATTGTTCCATTGGGGGGTATTGCAACTTTTGGCCATTTTGAAGCGAAATTGTACCTTTTGGGGGGGTATTGCAACTTTTCGGCATTTTGAAGCGAAATTGTTCCTTTGGGGGGTATTGCAATTTTTTGCCATTTTGAGGCGAAATTGTTCCTTTGGGGGGGTATTGCAACTTTTGGCCATTTTGAAGCGAAATTGTTCCTTTGGGGGGGTATTGCAATTTTTTGCCATTTTGAGGCGAAATTGTTCCTTTGGGGGGGTATTGCAGCTTTTGGCCATTTTGAAGCGAAATTGTTCCTTTCGGGGGGTATTGCAACTTTTCGGCATTTTGAGACGAAATTGTTCCTTTGGGGGGGTATTGCAATTTTTTTCCATTTTGAGGCGAAATTGTTGCTTTGGGGGGGTATTGCATCTTTTGGCCATTTTGAAGTGAAATTGTTCCTTTGGGGGGTATTGCAATTTTTTGCCATTTTGAGGCGAAATTGTTCCTTTGGGGGGGTATTGCAACTTTTGGCCATTTTGAAGCGAAATTGTTCCTTTGGGGGGGTATTGCAACTTTTGGCCATTTTGAAGCGAAATTGTTTCTTTGGGGGGGTATTGCAACTTTTCGGCATTTTGAGGCGAAATTGTTCCTTTGGTGGGGTATTGCAACTTTTCGGCATTTTGAGGCGAAATTGTTCCTTTGAGGGGGGTATTGCAATTTTTTGCCATTTTGAGGCGAAATTGTTCCATTGGGGGGTATTGCAACTTTTGGCCATTTTAAAGTGAAATTGTTCCTTTGAGGGGGGTATTGCAATTTTTTGCCATTTTGAGGCGAAATTGTTCCTTTGGGGGGGTATTGCAACTTTTGGCCATTTTAAAGTGAAATTGTTCCTTTGGGGTGGTATTGCAATTTTTTGCCATTTTGAGGCGAAATTGTTCCTTTGGGGGGGTATTGCAACTTTTGGCCATTTTGAAGCGAAATTGTTCCTTTCGGGGGGTATTGCAACTTTTCGGCATTTTGAAGCGAAATTGTTCCTTTGGGGGGGTATTGCAACTTTACGGCATTTTGAGGCGAAATTGTTCCTTTGGGGGGCATTGCAATTTTTTTTTCGTTTTGAGGCGAAATTGTTTCTTTGGGGGGGTATTGCAACTTTTGGCCATTTTGAAGCGAAATTGTTCCTTTCGGGGGGTATTGCAACTTTTCGGCATTTTGAAGTGAAATTGTTCCTTTGGGGTGGTATTGCAATTTTTTGCCATTTTGAAACGAAATTGTTCATTTGGGGGGTATTGCAACTTTTGGCCATTTTGAATCGAAATTGTTCCTTTGGGGGGTATTGCAACTTTTCGGCATTTTGAGGCGAAATTGTTCCTTTGGGGGGGTATTGCAATTTTTTGCCATTTTGAGGTGAAATTGTTCCTTTGGGGGGGTATTGCAACTTTTGGCCATTTTGAAGCGAAATTGTTCCTTTCGGGGGGTATTGCAACTTTTCGGCATTTTGAGGCGAAATTGTTCCTTTGGGGGGGTATTGCAATTTTTTTTCATTTTGAGGCGAAATTTTTCCTTTGGGGGGGTATTGCAACTTTTGGCCATTTTGAAGCGAAATTGTTCCTTTGGGGGGGTATTGCAACTTTTCGGCATTTTGAGGCAAAATTGTTGCTTTGGGGGGTATTGCATCTTTTGGCCATTTTGAAGTGAAATTGTTCCTTTGGGGGGTATTGCAATTTTTTGCCATTTTGAGGCGAAATTGTTCCTTTGGGGGGGTATTGCAACTTTTGGCCATTTTGAAGCGAAATTGTTCCTTTCGGGGGTATTGCAACTTTTGGCCATTTTGAAGCGAAATTGTTCCTTTCGGGGGTATTGCAACTTTTCGGCATTTTGAGTCGAAATTGTTCCTTTGGGGGGGTATTGCAATTTTTTTTTCATTTTGAGGCGAAATTGTTCCTTTGGGGGGTATTGCAACTTTTGGCCATTTTGAAACGAAATTGTTCCTTTGGGGGGGTATTGCAATTTTTTGCCATTTTGTGGCGAAATTGTTCCTTTGGGGGGGAATTGCAACTTTTGGCCATTTTGAAGCGAAATTGTTCCTTTGGAGGGGTATTGCAATTTTTTGCCATTTTGAGGCAAAATTGTTCCTTTGGGGGGTATTGCAACTTTTGGCCATTTTGAAGCGAAATTGTTCCTTTCGGGGGGTATTGCAACTTTTCGGCATTTTGAGGCGAAATTGTTCCTTTGGGGGGGTATTGCAATTTTTTTTCCATTTTGAGGCGAAAATGTTCCTTTGGGGGGTATTGCAACTTTTCGGCATTTTGAAGCGAAATTGTTCCTTTGGGGGGGTATTGCAATTTTTTGCCATTTTGAGGCGAAATTGTTCCATTGGGGGGTATTGCAACTTTTGGCCATTTTGAAGCGAAATTGTACCTTTTGGGGGGGTATTGCAACTTTTCGGCATTTTGAAGCGAAATTGTTCCTTTGGGGGGTATTGCAATTTTTTGCCATTTTGAGGCGAAATTGTTCCTTTGGGGGGGTATTGCAACTTTTGGCCATTTTGAAGCGAAATTGTTCCTTTGGGGGGGTATTGCAATTTTTTGCCATTTTGAGGCGAAATTGTTCCTTTGGGGGGGTATTGCAGCTTTTGGCCATTTTGAAGCGAAATTGTTCCTTTCGGGGGGTATTGCAACTTTTCGGCATTTTGAGGCGAAATTGTTCCTTTGGGGGGGTATTGCAATTTTTTTCCATTTTGAGGCGAAATTGTTGCTTTGGGGGGGTATTGCATCTTTTGGCCATTTTGAAGTGAAATTGTTCCTTTGGGGGGTATTGCAATTTTTTGCCATTTTGAGGCGAAATTGTTCCTTTGGGGGGGTATTGCAACTTTTGGCCATTTTGAAGCGAAATTGTTCCTTTGGGGGGGTATTGCAACTTTTGGCCATTTTGAAGCGAAATTGTTTCTTTGGGGGGGTATTGCAACTTTTCGGCATTTTGAGGCGAAATTGTTCCTTTGGTGGGGTATTGCAACTTTTCGGCATTTTGAGGCGAAATTGTTCCTTTGAGGGGGGTATTGCAATTTTTTGCCATTTTGAGGCGAAATTGTTCCTTTGGGGGGTATTGCAACTTTTGGCCATTTTAAAGTGAAATTGTTCCTTTGAGGGGGGTATTGCAATTTTTTGCCATTTTGAGGCGAAATTGTTCCTTTGGGGGGGTATTGCAACTTTTGGCCATTTTAAAGTGAAATTGTTCCTTTGGGGTGGTATTGCAATTTTTTGCCATTTTGAGGCGAAATTGTTCCTTTGGGGGGGTATTGCAACTTTTGGCCATTTTGAAGCGAAATTGTTCCTTTCGGGGGGTATTGCAACTTTTCGGCATTTTGAAGCGAAATTGTTCCTTTGGGGGGGTATTGCAACTTTACGGCATTTTGAGGCGAAATTGTTCCTTTGGGGGGCATTGCAATTTTTTTTTCGTTTTGAGGCGAAATTGTTCCTTTGGGGGGGTATTGCAACTTTTGGCCATTTTGAAGCGAAATTGTTCCTTTCGGGGGGTATTGCAACTTTTCGGCATTTTGAAGCGAAATTGTTCCTTTGGGGTGGTATTGCAATTTTTTGCCATTTTGAAACGAAATTGTTCCTTTGGGGGGTATTGCAACTTTTGGCCATTTTGAATCGAAATTGTTCCTTTGGGGGGTATTGCAACTTTTCGGCATTTTGAGGCGAAATTGTTCCTTTGGGGGGGTATTGCAATTTTTTGCCATTTTGAGGTGAAATTGTTCCTTTGGGGGGGTATTGCAACTTTTGGCCATTTTGAAGCGAAATTGTTCCTTTCGGGGGGTATTGCAACTTTTCGGCATTTTGAGGCGAAATTGTTCCTTTGGGGGGTATTGCATCTTTTGGCCATTTTGAAGCGAAATTGTTCCTTTGGGGGGGTATTGCAACTTTTGGCCATTTTGAAGCGAAATTGTTCCTTTGGGGGGGTATTGCAATTTTTTGCCATTTTGAGGTGAAATTGTTCCTTTGGGGGGGTATTGCAACTTTTGGCCATTTTGAAGCGAAATTGTTCCTTTCGGGGGGTATTGCAATTTTTTGCCATTTTGAGGCGAAATTGTTCCTTTGGGGGGGTATTGCAACTTTTGGCCATTTTGAAGCGAAATTGTTCCTTTGGGGGGGTATTGCAACTTTTGGCCATTTTGAAGCGAAATTGTTTCTTTGGGGGGGTATTGCAACTTTTCGGCATTTTGAGGCGAAATTGTTCCTTTGGAGGGGTATTGCAACTTTTCGGCATTTTGAGGCGAAATTGTTCCTTTGAGGGGGGTATTGCAATTTTTTGCCATTTTGAGGCGAAATTGTTCCTTTGGGGGGTATTGCAACTTTTGGCCATTTTAAAGTGAAATTGTTCCTTTGAGGGGGGTATTGCAATTTTTTGCCATTTTGAGGCGAAATTGTTCCTTTTGGGGGGGTATTGCAACTTTTGGCCATTTTAAAGTGAAATTGTTCCTTTGGGGTGGTATTGCAATTTTTTGCCATTTTGAGGCGAAATTGTTCCTTTGGGGGGGTATTGCAACTTTTGGCCATTTTGAAGCGAAATTGTTCCTTTCGGGGAGTATTGCAACTTTTCGGCATTTTGAAGCGAAATTGTTCCTTTGGGGGGGTATTGCAACTTTACGGCATTTTGAGGCGAAATTGTTCCTTTGGGGGGCATTGCAATTTTTTTTTCGTTTTGAGGCGAAATTGTTCCTTTGGGGGGGTATTGCAACTTTTGGCCATTTTGAAGCGAAATTGTTCCTTTCGGGGGGTATTGCAACTTTTCGGCATTTTGAGGCAAAATTGTTCCTTTGGGGGGGTATTGCAATTTTTTGCCATTTTGAGGCGAAATTGTTCCTTTCGGGGGTATTGCAATTTTTTGCCATTTTGAGGCGAAATTGTTCCTTTAAGGGGGTATTGCAACTTTTTGCCATTTTGAAGCGAAATTGTTCCTTTGGTGGGGTATTGCAACTTTTGGCCATTTTGAAGCGAAATTGTTCCTTTCGGGGGGTATTGCAACTTTTCGGCATTTTGAAGCGAAATTGTTCCTTTGGGGGGGTATTGCAACTTTACGGCATTTTGAGGCGAAATTGTTCCTTTGGGGGGCATTGCAATTTTTTTTTCGTTTTGAGGCGAAATTGTTCCTTTGGGGGGGTATTGCAACTTTTGGCCATTTTGAAGCGAAATTGTTCCTTTCGGGGGGTATTGCAACTTTTCGGCATTTTGAAGCGAAATTGTTCCTTTGGGGTGGTATTGCAATTTTTTGCCATTTTGAAACGAAATTGTTCCTTTGGAGGGGTATTGCAACTTTTGGCCATTTTGAAGCGAAATTGTTCCTTTCGGGGGGTATTGCAACTTTTCGGCATTTTGAAGCGAAATTGTTCCTTTGGGGTGGTATTGCAATTTTTTGCCATTTTGAAACGAAATTGTTCCTTTGGGGGGTATTGCAACTTTTGGCCATTTTGAATCGAAATTGTTCCTTTGGGGGGTATTGCAACTTTTCGGCATTTTGAGGCGAAATTGTTCCTTTGGGGGGGTATTGCAATTTTTTGCCATTTTGAGGTGAAATTGTTCCTTTGGGGGGGTATTGCAACTTTTGGCCATTTTGAAGCGAAATTGTTCCTTTCGGGGGGTATTGCAACTTTTCGGCATTTTGAGGCGAAATTGTTCCTTTGGGGGGGTATTGCAATTTTTTTTCATTTTGAGGCGAAATTTTTCCTTTGGGGGGGTATTGCAACTTTTGGCCATTTTGAAGCGAAATTGTTCCTTTGGGGGGGTATTGCAACTTTTCGGCATTTTGAGGCAAAATTGTTGCTTTGGGGGGTATTGCATCTTTTGGCCATTTTGAAGTGAAATTGTTCCTTTGGGGGGTATTGCAATTTTTTGCCATTTTGAGGCGAAATTGTTCCTTTGGGGGGGTATTGCAACTTTTGGCCATTTTGAAGCGAAATTGTTCCTTTGGGGGGGTATTGCAACTTTTGGCCATTTTGAAGCGAAATTGTTTCTTTGGGGGGGTATTGCAACTTTTCGGCATTTTGAGGCGAAATTGTTCCTTTGGAGGGGTATTGCAACTTTTCGGCATTTTGAGGCGAAATTGTTCCTTTGAGGGGGGTATTGCAATTTTTTGCCATTTTGAGGCGAAATTGTTCCTTTGGGGGGTATTGCAACTTTTGGCCATTTTAAAGTGAAATTGTTCCTTTGAGGGGGGTATTGCAATTTTTTGCCATTTTGAGGCGAAATTGTTCCTTTTGGGGGGGTATTGCAACTTTTGGCCATTTTAAAGTGAAATTGTTCCTTTGGGGTGGTATTGCAATTTTTTGCCATTTTGAGGCGAAATTGTTCCTTTGGGGGGGTATTGCAACTTTTGGCCATTTTGAAGCGAAATTGTTCCTTTCGGGGGGTATTGCAACTTTTTGGCATTTTGAAGCGAAATTGTTCCTTTGGGGGGGTATTGCAACTTTACGGCATTTTGAGGCGAAATTGTTCCTTTGGGGGGCATTGCAATTTTTTTTTCGTTTTGAGGCGAAATTGTTCCTTTGGGGGGGTATTGCAACTTTTGGCCATTTTGAAGCGAAATTGTTCCTTTCGGGGGGTATTGCAACTTTTCGGCATTTTGAAGCGAAATTGTTCCTTTGGGGTGGTATTGCAATTTTTTGCCATTTTGAAACGAAATTGTTCCTTTGGGGGGTATTGCAACTTTTGGCCATTTTGAATCGAAATTGTTCCTTTGGGGGGGTATTGCAACTTTTCGGCATTTTGAGGCGAAATTGTTCCTTTGGGGGGTATTGCAATTTTTTGCCATTTTGAGGCGAAATTGTTCCTTTGGAGGGGGTATTGCAATTTTTTGCCATTTTGAGGTGAAATTGTTCCTTTGGGGGGGTATTGCAACTTTTGGCCATTTTGAAGCGAAATTGTTCCTTTCGGGGGGTATTGCAACTTTTCGGCATTTTGAGGCGAAATTGTTCCTTTGGGGGGGTATTGCAATTTTTTTTCATTTTGAGGCGAAATTTTTCCTTTGGGGGGGTATTGCAACTTTTGGCCATTTTGAAGCGAAATTGTTCCTTTGGGGGGGTATTGCAACTTTTCGGCATTTTGAGGCAAAATTGTTCCTTTGGGGGGGTATTGCAATTTTTTGCCATTTTGAGGCGAAATTGTTCCTTTCGGGGGTATTGCAATTTTTTGCCATTTTGAGGCGAAATTGTTCCTTTAAGGGGGTATTGCAACTTTTTGCCATTTTGAAGCGAAATTGTTCCTTTGGTGGGGTATTGCAACTTTTGGCCATTTTGAAGCAAAATTAATCCTTTCGGGGGGTTTTGCAACTTTTCGGCATTTTGAGGCGAAATTGTTCCTTTGGGGGGGGTATTGCAATTTTTTTTTCATTTTGAGGCGAAATTGTTCCTTTAAGGGGGTATTGCAACTTTTGGCCATTTTGAAGCGAAATTGTTCCTTTCGGGGGGTTTTGCAACTTTTCGGCATTTTGAGGCGAAATTGTTCCTTTGGGGGGGTATTGCAATTTTTTTTTTCATTTTGAGGCGAAATTTTTCCTTTGGGGGGGTATTGCAACTTTTGGCCATTTTGAAGCGAAATTGTTCCTTTGGGGGGGTATTGCAACATTTCGGCATTTTGAGGCGAAATTGTTCTTTTGGGGGGGTATTGCAATTTTTTGCCATTTTGAGGCGAAATTGTTCCTTTGGGGGGGTATTGCAACTTTTGGCCATTTTGAAGCGAAATTGTTCCTTTCGGGGGGTATTGCAACTTTTCGGCACTTTGAGGCGAAATTGTTCCTTTGGGGGGGTATTGCAAGTTTTGGCCATTTTGAAGTGAAATTGTTCCTTTGGGGGGATATTTTAATTTTTTGCCATTTTGAGGCGAAATTGTTCCTTTGGGGGGGTATTGCAACTTTTGGCCATATTGAAGCGAAATTGTTCCTTTCGGGGGGTATTGCAACTTATCGGCATTTTGAGGCGAAATTGTTCCTTTGGGGGGTATTGCAATTTTTTTTCCATTTTGAGGCGAAATTGTTCCTTTGGGGGGGTATTGCAACTTTTGGCCATATTGAAGCGAAATTGTTCCTTTGGGGGGGTATTACAATTTTTGGATATTTTGAGGCGAAATTGTTCCTTTGGGGGGGTATTGCAATTTATTGCCATTTTGAGGTGAAATTGTTGCTTTGGGGGGGTATTGCAACTTTTGGCCATTTTGAAGCGAAATTGTTCCTTTCGGGGGGTATTGCAACTTTTCGGCATTTTGAAGCGAAATTGTTCCTTTGGGGGGGTATTGCAACTTTACGGCATTTTGAGGCGAAATTGTTCCTTTGGGGGGCATTGCAATTTTTTTTTCGTTTTGAGGCGAAATTGTTCCTTTGGGGGGGTATTGCAACTTTTGGCCATTTTGAAGCGAAATTGTTCCTTTCGGGGGGTATTGCAACTTTTCGGCATTTTGAAGCGAAATTGTTCCTTTGGGGTGGTATTGCAATTTTTTGCCATTTTGAAACGAAATTGTTCCTTTGGGGGGTATTGCAACTTTTGGCCATTTTGAATCGAAATTGTTCCTTTGGGGGGGTATTGCAACTTTTCGGCATTTTGAGGCGAAATTGTTCCTTTGGGGGGTATTGCAATTTTTTGCCATTTTGAGGCGAAATTGTTCCTTTGGGGGGGTATTGCAATTTTTTGCCATTTTGAGGTGAAATTGTTCCTTTGGGGGGGTATTGCAACTTTTGGCCATTTTGAAGCGAAATTGTTCCTTTCGGGGGGTATTGCAACTTTTCGGCATTTTGAGGCGAAATTGTTCCTTTGGGGGGGTATTGCAATTTTTTTTCATTTTGAGGCGAAATTTTTCCTTTGGGGGGGTATTGCAACTTTTGGCCATTTTGAAGCGAAATTGTTCCTTTGGGGGGGTATTGCAACTTTTCGGCATTTTGAGGCAAAATTGTTCCTTTGGGGGGGGTATTGCAATTTTTTGCCATTTTGAGGCGAAATTGTTCCTTTCGGGGGTATTGCAATTTTTTGCCATTTTGAGGCGAAATTGTTCCTTTAAGGGGGTATTGCAACTTTTTGCCATTTTGAAGCGAAATTGTTCCTTTGGTGGGGTATTGCAACTTTTGGCCATTTTGAAGCGAAATTATTCCTTTCGGGGGGTTTTGCAACTTTTCGGCATTTTGAGGCGAAATTGTTCCTTTGGGGGGGGTATTGCAATTTTTTTTTCATTTTGAGGCGAAATTGTTCCTTTAAGGGGGTATTGCAACTTTTGGCCATTTTGAAGCGAAATTGTTCCTTTCGGGGGGTTTTGCAACTTTTCGGCATTTTGAGGCGAAATTGTTCCTTTGGGGGGGGTATTGCAATTTTTTTTTTCATTTTGAGGCGAAATTTTTCCTTTGGGGGGGTATTGCAACTTTTGGCCATTTTGAAGCGAAATTGTTCCTTTGGGGGGGTATTGCAACATTTCGGCATTTTGAGGCGAAATTGTTCTTTTGGGGGGGTATTGCAATTTTTTGCCATTTTGAGGCGAAATTGTTCCTTTGGGGGGGTATTGCAACTTTTGGCCATTTTGAAGCGAAATTGTTCCTTTCGGGGGGTATTGCAACTTTTCGGCACTTTGAGGCGAAATTGTTCCTTTGGGGGGGTATTGCAAGTTTTGGCCATTTTGAAGTGAAATTGTTCCTTTGGGGGGATATTTTAATTTTTTGCCATTTTGAGGCGAAATTGTTCCTTTGGGGGGGTATTGCAACTTTTGGCCATTTTGAAGCGAAATTGTTCCTTTCGGGGGGTATTGCAACTTATCGGCATTTTGAGGCGAAATTGTTCCTTTGGGGGGTATTGCAATTTTTTTTCCATTTTGAGGCGAAATTGTTCCTTTGGGGGGGTATTGCAACTTTTGGCCATATTGAAGCGAAATTGTTCCTTTGGGGGGGTATTACAATTTTTGGATATTTTGAGGCGAAATTGTTCCTTTGGGGGGGTATTGCAATTTATTGCCATTTTGAGGTGAAATTGTTGCTTTGGGGGGGTATTGCAACTTTTGGCCATTTTGAAGCGAAATTGTTCCTTTGGGGGGGGTATTGCAATTTTTTGCCATTTTGAGGTGAAATTGTTCCTTTGGGGGGTATTGCAACTTTTGGCCATTTTGAAGCGAAATTGTTCCTTTCGGGGGGTATTGCAACTTTTCGGCATTTTGAGGCGAAATTGTTCCTTTTGGGGGGTATTGCAACTTTTGGCCATTTTGAAGCGAAATTGTTCCTTTCGGAGGGTATTGCAACTTTTCGGCATTTTGAGGCGAAATTGTTCCTTTGGGGGGGTATTGCAATTTTTTGCCATTTTGAGGCGAAATTGTTCCTTTGGGGGGGGTATTGCAACTTTTGGCCATTTTGAAGCGAAATTGTTCCTTTGGGGGGGATTTACAATTTTTGGATATTTTGAGGCGAAATTGTTCCTTTGGGGGGGTATTGCAACTTTTGGCCATTTTGAAGCGAAATTGTTCCTTTGGGGGGTATTGCAATTTTTTGCCATTTTGAAGCGAAATTGTTCCTTTCGGGGGGTATTGCAACTTTTCGGCATTTTGAGGCGAAATTGTTCGTTTGGGGGGGTATTGCAATTTTTTGCCATTTTGAGGCGAAATTGTTGCTTTGGGGGGGTATTGCATCTTTTGGCCATTTTGAAGCGAAATTGTTCCTTTCGTGGTGTATTGCAACTTTTCGGCATTTTGAGGCGAAATTGTTCCTTTTGGGGGGTATTGCAACTTTTGGCCATTTTGAAGCGAAATTGTTCCTTTCGGGGGGTATTGCAACTTTTCGGCATTTTGAGGCGAAATTGTTCCTTTGGGGGGGTATTGCAATTTTTTGCCATTTTAAAGCGAAATTGTTCCTTTGGGGGGGTATTGCAACTTTTGGCCATTTTGAAGCAAAATTGTTCCTTTCGGTGGGTATTGCAACTTTTCGGCATTTTGAGGCGAAATTGTTCCTTTGGAGGGTATTGCAATTTTTTGCCATTTTGAGTCGAAATTGTTCCTTTGGGGGGGGTATTGCAACTTTTGGCCATTTTGAAGCGAAATTGTTCCTTGGGGGGGTATTGCAACTTTTGGCCATTTTGAAGCGAAATTGTTCCTTTCGTGGTGTATTGCAACTTTTCGGCATTTTGAGGCGAAATTGTTCCTTTTGGGGGGTATTGCAACTTTTGGCCATTTTGAAGCGAAATTGTTGCTTTGGGGGGGTATTGCATCTTTTGGCCATTTTGAAGCGAAATTGTTCCTTTCGTGGTGTATTGCAACTTTTCGGCATTTTGAGGCGAAATTGTTCCTTTTGGGGGGTATTGCAACTTTTGGCCATTTTGAAGCGAAATTGTTCCTTTCGGGGGGTATTGCAACTTTTCGGCATTTTGAGGCGAAATTGTTCCTTTGGGGGGGTATTGCAATTTTTTGCCATTTTAAAGCGAAATTGTTCCTTTGGGGGGGTATTGCAACTTTTGGCCATTTTGAAGCAAAATTGTTCCTTTCGGGGGGTATTGCAACTTTTCGGCATTTTGAGGCGAAATTGTTCCTTTGGAGGGTATTGCAATTTTTTGCCATTTTGAGTCGAAATTGTTCCTTTGGGGGGGGGTATTGCAACTTTTGGCCATTTTGAAGCGAAATTGTTCCTTGGGGGGGTATTGCAACTTTTGGCCATTTTGAAGCGAAATTGTTCCTTTGGGGGGGTATTGCAACTTTTCAGCATTTTGAGGCGAAATTGTTCCTTTGGGGGGGTAATGCAATTTTTTGCCACTTTGAGGTGAAATTGTTCCTTTGGGGGGGTATTGCAACTTTTGGCCATTTTGAAGCGAAATTGTTCCTTTCGGGGGGTATTGCAACTTTTCGGCATTTTGAGGCGAAATTGTTCCTTTGGGGGTATTGCAATTTTTTTTTCATTTTAAGGCGAAATTTTTCCTTTGGGGGGGTATTGCAACTTTTGGCCATTTTGAAGCGAAATTGTTCCTTTGGGGGGGTATTGCAACTTTTCGGCATTTTGAGGCGAAATTGTTTCTTTGGGGGGGTATTGCAATTTTTTGCCATTTTGAGGCGAAATTGTTCCTTTGGGGGGTATTGCAATTTTTTGCCATTTTGAGGCGAAATTGTTCCTTTGGGGGGGGTATTGCAACTTTTGGCCATTTTGAAGCGAAATTGTTCCTTTGGGGGGGTATTGCAACTTTTGGCCATTTTGAAGCGAAATTGTTCCTTTCGGGGGTATTGAAACTTTTCAGCATTTTGAGGCGAAATTGTTCCTTTGGGGGTATTGCAACTTTTGGCCATTTTGAGGCGAAATTGTTCCTTTGGGGGGGTATTGCAACTTTTGGCCATTTTGAAGCGAAATTGTTCCTTTCGGGGGTATTGCAACTTTTCAGCATTTTGAGGCGAAATTGTTCCTTTGGGGGGTATTGCAACTTTTGGCCATTTTGAAGCGAAATTGTTCCTTTCGGGGGGTATTGCAACTTTTCGGCATTTTGAGGCGAAATTGTTCCTTTGGGGGGGTATTGCAATTTTTTTTCCATTTTGAGGTGAAATTGTTCCTTTGGGGGGGTATTGCAACTTTTGGCCATTTTGAAGCTAAATTGTACCTTTTGGGGGGGTATTGCAACTTTTCGGCATTTTGAAGCGAAATTGTTCCTTTGGGGGGGTATTGCAATTTTTTGCCATTTTGAGGCGAAATTGTTCCTTTGGGGGGGTATTGCAACTTTTGGCCATTTTGAAGCGAAATTGTTCCTTTCGGGGGTATTGCAACTTTTCAGCATTTTGAGGCGAAATTGTTCCTTTGGGGGGGTATTGCAACTTTTGGCCATTTTGAAGCGAAATTGTTCCTTTCGGGGGGTATTGCAACTTTTCGGCATTTTGAGGCGAAATTGTTCATTTGGGGTGGTATTGCAATTTTTTGCCATTTTGAGGCGAAATTGATCCTTTGGGGGGGTATTGCAACTTTTGGTCATTTTGAAGCGAAATTGTTCCTTTGGGGGGGTATTGCAATTTTTTGCCATTTTGAGGCGAAATTGTTGCTTTGGGGGGGTATTGCAACTTTTGGCCATTTTGAAGCGAAATTGTTCCTTTGGGGGGGTATTGCAACTTTTGGCCATTTTGAGGCGAAATTTTTCCTTTGGGAGGGTATTGCAATTTTTTGCCATTTTGAGGTGAAATTGTTCCTTTGGGGGGGTATTGCAACTTTTGGCCATTTTGAAGCGAAATTGTTCCTTTGGGGGGGTATTGCAACTTTTGGCCATTTTGAAGCGAAATTGTACCTTTTGGGGGGGTATTGCAACTTTTCGGCATTTTGAAGCGAAATTGTTCCTTTGGGGGGGTATTGCAATTTTTTGCCATTTTTAGGCGAAATTGTTCCTTTGGGGGGGTATTGCAACTTTTGGCCATTTTGAAGCGAAATTGTTCCTTTCGGGGGTATTGCAACTTTTCAGCATTTTGAGGCGAAATTGTTCCTTTGGGGGGGTATTGCAACTTTTGGCCATTTTGAAGCGAAATTGTTCCTTTCGGGGGGTATTGCAACTTTTCGGCATTTTGAGGCGAAATTGTTCATTTGGGGTGGTATTGCAATTTTTTGCCATTTTGAGGCGAAATTGATCCTTTGGGGGGGTATTGCAACTTTTGGTCATTTTGAAGCGAAATTGTTCCTTTGGGGGGGTATTGCAATTTTTTGCCATTTTGAGGCGAAATTGTTGCTTTGGGGGGGTATTGCAACTTTTGGCCATTTTGAAGCGAAATTGTTCCTTTGGGGGGGTATTGCAACTTTTGGCCATTTTGAGGCGAAATTTTTCCTTTGGGAGGGTATTGCAATTTTTTGCCATTTTGAGGCGAAATTGTTCCTTTGGGGGGGGTATTGCAACTTTTGGCCATTTTGAAGCGAAATTGTTCCTTTGGGGGGGATTTACAATTTTTGGATATTTTGAGGCGAAATTGTTCCTTTGGGGGGGTATTGCAACTTTTGGCCATTTTGAAGCGAAATTGTTCCTTTGGGGGGTATTGCAATTTTTTGCCATTTTGAAGCGAAATTGTTCCTTTCGGGGGGTATTGCAACTTTTCGGCATTTTGAGGCGAAATTGTTCCTTTGGGGGGGTATTGCAATTTTTTGCCATTTTGAGGCGAAATTGTTGCTTTGGGGGGGTATTGCATCTTTTGGCCATTTTGAAGCGAAATTGTTCCTTTCGTGGTGTATTGCAACTTTTCGGCATTTTGAGGCGAAATTGTTCCTTTTGGGGGGTGTTGCAACTTTTGGCCATTTTGAAGCGAAATTGTTCCTTTCGGGGGGTATTGCAACTTTTCGGCATTTTGAGGCGAAATTGTTCCTTTGGGGGGGTATTGCAATTTTTTGCCATTTTAAAGCGAAATTGTTCCTTTGGGGGGGTATTGCAACTTTTGGCCATTTTGAAGCAAAATTGTTCCTTTCGGGGGGTATTGCAACTTTTCGGCATTTTGAGGCGAAATTGTTCCTTTGGAGGGTATTGCAATTTTTTGCCATTTTGAGTCGAAATTGTTCCTTTGGGGGGGTATTGCAACTTTTGGCCATTTTGAAGCGAAATTGTTCCTTGGGGGGGTATTGCAACTTTTGGCCATTTTGAAGCGAAATTGTTCCTTTGGGGGGGTATTGCAACTTTTCAGCATTTTGAGGCGAAATTGTTCCTTTGGGGGGGTAATGCAATTTTTTGCCATTTTGAGGTGAAATTGTTCCTTTGGGGGGGTATTGCAACTTTTGGCCATTTTGAAGCGAAATTGTTCCTTTCGGGGGGTATTGCAACTTTTCGGCATTTTGAGGCGAAATTGTTCCTTTGGGGGTATTGCAATTTTTTTTTCATTTTGAGGCGAAATTTTTCCTTTGGGGGGGTATTGCAACTTTTGGCCATTTTGAAGCGAAATTGTTCCTTTGGGGGGGTATTGCAACTTTTCGGCATTTTGAGGCGAAATTGTTTCTTTGGGGGGGTATTGCAATTTTTTGCCATTTTGAGGCGAAATTGTTCCTTTGGGGGGTATTGCAATTTTTTGCCATTTTGAGGCGAAATTGTTCCTTTGGGGGGGGTATTGCAACTTTTGGCCATTTTGAAGCGAAATTGTTCCTTTGGGGGGTATTGCAACTTTTGGCCATTTTGAAGCGAAATTGTTCCTTTCGGGGGTATTGAAACTTTTCAGCATTTTGAGGCGAAATTGTTCCTTTGGGGGTATTGCAACTTTTGGCCATTTTGAGGCGAAATTGTTCCTTTGGGGGGGTATTGCAACTTTTGGCCATTTTGAAGCGAAATTGTTCCTTTCGGGGGTATTGCAACTTTTCAGCATTTTGAGGCGAAATTGTTCCTTTGGGGGGTATTGCAACTTTTGGCCATTTTGAAGCGAAAATGTTCCTTTCGGGGGGTATTGCAACTTTTCGGCATTTTGAGGCGAAATTGTTCCTTTGCGGGGGTATTGCAATTTTTTTTCCATTTTGAGGTGAAATTGTTCCTTTGGGGGGGTATTGCAACTTTTGGCCATTTTGAAGCGAAATTGTACCTTTTGGGGGGGTATTGCAACTTTTCAGCATTTTGAAGCGAAATTGTTCCTTTGGGGGGGTATTGCAATTTTTTGCCATTTTGAGGCGAAATTGTTCCTTTGGGGGGTATTGCAACTTTTGGCCATTTTGAAGCGAAATTGTTCCTTTCGGGGGTATTGCAACTTTTCAGCATTTTGAGGCGAAATTGTTCCTTTGGGGGGGTATTGCAACTTTTGGCCATTTTGAAGCGAAATTGTTCCTTTCGGGGGGTATTGCAACTTTTCGGCATTTTGAGGCGAAATTGTTCATTTGGGGTGGTATTGCAATTTTTTGCCATTTTGAGGCGAAATTGATCCTTTGGGGGGGTATTGCAACTTTTGGTCATTTTGAAGCGAAATTGTTCCTTTGGGGGGGTATTGCAATTTTTTGCCATTTTGAGGCGAAATTGTTGCTTTGGGGGGGTATTGCAACTTTTGGCCATTTTGAAGCGAAATTGTTCCTTTGGGGGGGTATTGCAACTTTTGGCCATTTTGAGGCGAAATTTTTCCTTTGGGAGGGTATTGCAATTTTTTGCCATTTTGAGGTGAAATTGTTCCTTTGGGGGGGGTATTGCAACTTTTGGCCATTTTGAAGCGAAATTGTTCCTTTGGGGGGGTATTGCAATTTTTTGCCATTTTGAGGCGAAATTGTTCCTTTGGGGGGGTATTGCAACTTTTGGCCATTTTGAAGCGAAATTGTTCCTTTGGGGGGGTATTGCAACTTTTCGGCATTTTGAGGCGAAATTGTTCATTGGGGGGGTATTGCAACTTTTGGTCATTTTGAAGCGAAATTGTTCCTTTGGGGGGGTATTGCAATTTTTTGCCATTTTGAGGCAAAATTGTTCCTTTGGGGGGGTATTGCAACTTTTGGCCATTTTGAAGCGAAATTGTTCCTTTGGGGGGTATTGCAACTTTTCGGCATTTTGAGGCGAAATTGTTCCTTTGGGGGGGTATTGCAATTTTTTGCCATTTTTAGGCGAAATTGTTCCTTTGGGGGGGTATTGCAACTTTTGGCCATTTTGAAGCGAAATTGTTCCTTTGGGGGGGTATTGCAACTTTTCGGCATTTTGAGGCGAAATTGTTCCTTTGGGGGGGTATTGCAACTTTTGGCCATTTTGAAGCGAAATTGTTCCTTTGGGGGGGTATTGCAATTTTTTGCCATTTTGAGGCGAAATTGTTCCTTTGGGGGGGTATTGCAACTTTTGGCCATTTTGAAGCGAAATTGTTCCTTTGGGGGGGTATTGCAACTTTTCGGCATTTTGAGGCGAAATTGTTCCTTTGGGGGGGTATTGCAATTTTTTGCCATTTTGAGGCGAAATTGTTCCTTTGGGGGGGTATTGCAACTTTTGGCCATTTTGAAGCGAAATTGTTCCTTTGGGGGGTATTGCAACTTTTCGGCATTTTGAGGCGAAATTGTTCCTTTGGGGGGGTATTGCAATTTTTTGCCATTTTGAGGCGAAATTTTTCCTTTGGGGGGGTATTGCAACTTTTGGCCATTTTGAAGCGAAATTGTTCCTTTGGGGGGGTATTGCAACTTTTCGGCATTTTGAGGCGAAATTGTTCCTTTGGGGGGGTATTGCAACTTTTGGCCATTTTGAAGCGAAATTGTTCCTTTGGGGGGGTATTGCAATTTTTTGCCATTTTGAGGCGAAATTGTTCCTTTGGGGGGGTATTGCAACTTTTGGCCATTTTGAAGCGAAATTGTTCCTTTGGGGGGGTATTGCAACTTTTCGGCATTTTGAGGCGAAATTGTTCCTTTGGGGGGGTATTGCAATTTTTTGCCATTTTGAGGCGAAATTGTTCCTTTGGGGGGGTATTGCAACTTTTGGCCATTTTGAAGCGAAATTGTTCCTTTGGGGGGGTATGCAACTTTTCGGCATTTTGAGGCGAAATTGTTCCTTTGGGGGGGTATTGCAACTTTTGGTCATTTTGAAGCGAAATTGTTCCTTTGGGGGGGTATTGCAATTTTTTGCCATTTTGAGGCGAAATTGTTCCTTTGGGGGGGTATTGCTACTTTTGGCCATTTTGAAGCGAAATTGTTCCTTTGGGGGGGTATTGCAACTTTTCGGCATTTTGAGGCGAAATTGTTCCTTTGGGGGGGTATTGCAATTTTTTGCCATTTTGAGGCGAAATTGTTCCTTTGGGGGGGTATTGCAACTTTTGGCCATTTTGAAGCGAAATTGTTCCTTTGGGGGGTATTGCAACTTTTGGCCATTTTGAAGCGAAATTGTTCCTTTGGGGGGGTATTGCAACTTTTCAGCATTTTGAGGCGAAATTGTTCCTTTGGGGGGGTATTGCAATTTTTTGCCATTTTGAGGTGAAATTGTTCCTTTGGGGGGGTATTGCAACTTTTGGCCATTTTGAAGCGAAATTGTTCCTTTCGGGGGGTATTGCAACTTTTCGGCATTTTGAGGCGAAATTGTTCCTTTGGGGGTATTGCAATTTTTTTTCATTTTGAGGCGAAATTTTTCCTTTGGGGGGGTATTGCAACTTTTGGCCATTTTGAAGCGAAATTGTTCCTTTGGGGGGGTATTGCAACTTTTCGGCATTTTGAGGCGAAATTGTTCCTTTGGGGGGGTATTGCAATTTTTTGCCATTTTGAGGCGAAATTGTTCCTTTCGGGGGTATTGCAATTTTTTGCCATTTTGAGGCGAAATTGTTCCTTTGGGGGGGGTATTGGAACTTTTGGCCATTTTGAAGCGAAATTGTTCCTTTGGGGGGGTATTGCAACTTTTGGCCATTTTGAAGCGAAATTGTTCCTTTCGGGGGGTATTGCAACTTTTCGGCATTTTGAGGCGAAATTGTTCCTTTGGGGGGGGTATTGCAATTTTTTTTTCATTTTGAGGCGAAATTTTTCCTTTGGGGGGGTATTGCAACTTTTGGCCATTTTGAAGCGAAATTGTTCCTTTCGGGGGGTATTGCAACTTTTGGCCATTTTGAAGCGAAATTGTTCCTTTGGGGGGTATTTCAATTTTTTGCCATTTTGAGGCGAAATTGTTCCTATGGGGGGGTATTGCAATTTTTTGCCATTTTGAGGCGAAATTGTTCCTTTGAGGGGGTATTTCAACTTTTGGCCATATTGAAGCGAAATTGTTCCTTTGGGGGGGTATTACAATTTTTGGCCATTTTGAGGCGAAATTGTTGCTTTGGGGGGGTATTGCAACTTTTGGCCATTTTGAAGCGAAATTGTTCCTTTGGGGGGGTATTGCAACTTTTCGGCATTTTGAGGCGAAATTGTTCATTGGGGGGGTATTGCAACTTTTGGTCATTTTGAAGCGAAATTGTTCCTTTGGGGGGGTATTGCAATTTTTTGCCATTTTGAGGCGAAATTGTTCCTTTGGGGGGGTATTGCAACTTTTGGCCATTTTGAAGCGAAATTGTTCCTTTGGGGGGTATTGCAACTTTTCGGCATTTTGAGGCGAAATTGTTCCTTTGGGGGGGTATTGCAATTTTTTGCCATTTTGAGGCGAAATTGTTCCTTTGGGGGGGTATTGCAACTTTTGGCCATTTTGAAGCGAAATTGTTCCTTTGGGGGGGTATTGCAACTTTTCGGCATTTTGAGGCGAAATTGTTCCTTTGGGGGGGTATTGCAACTTTTGGCCATTTTGAAGCGAAATTGTTCCTTTGGGGGGTATTGCAACTTTTCGGCATTTTGAGGCGAAATTGTTCCTTTGGGGGGGTATTGCAATTTTTTGCCATTTTGAGGCGAAATTTTTCCTTTGGGGGGGTATTGCAACTTTTGGCCATTTTGAAGCGAAATTGTTCCTTTGGGGGGGTATTGCAACTTTTCGGCATTTTGAGGCGAAATTGTTCCTTTGGGGGGGTATTGCAACTTTTGGCCATTTTGAAGCGAAATTGTTCCTTTGGGGGGGTATTGCAATTTTTTGCCATTTTGAGGCGAAATTGTTCCTTTGGGGGGGTATTGCAACTTTTGGCCATTTTGAAGCGAAATTGTTCCTTTGGGGGGGTATTGCAACTTTTCGGCATTTTGAGGCGAAATTGTTCCTTTGGGGGGGTATTGCAATTTTTTGCCATTTTGAGGCGAAATTGTTCCTTTGGGGGGGTATTGCAATTTTTTGCCATTTTGAGGCGAAATTGTTCCTTTGAGGGGGTATTTCAACTTTTGGCCATATTGAAGCGAAATTGTTCCTTTGGGGGGGTATTACAATTTTTGGCCATTTTGAGGCGAAATTGTTGCTTTGGGGGGGTATTGCATCTTTTGGCCTTTTTGAAGCGAAATTGTTCCTTTCGGGGGGTATTGCAACTTTTCGGCATTTTGAGGCGAAATTGTTCCTTTGGGGGTATTGCAATTTTTTTTCATTTTGAGGCGAAATTTTTCCTTTGGGGGGGTATTGCAACTTTTGGCCATTTTGAAGCGAAATTGTTCCTTTGGGGGGGTATTGCAACTTTTCGGCATTTTGAGGCGAAATTGTTCCTTTGGGGGGGTATTGCAATTTTTTGCCATTTTGAGGCGAAATTGTTCCTTTCGGGGGTATTGCAATTTTTTGCCATTTTGAGGCGAAATTGTTCCTTTGGGGGGGGTATTGCAACTTTTGGCCATTTTGAAGCGAAATTGTTCCTTTGGGGGGGTATTGCAACTTTTGGCCATTTTGAAGCGAAATTGTTCCTTTCGGGGGGTATTGCAACTTTTCGGCATTTTGAGGCGAAATTGTTCCTTTGGGGGGGTATTGCAATTTTTTTTTTCATTTTGAGGCGAAATTTTTCCTTTGGGGGGGTATTGCAACTTTTGGCCATTTTGAAGCGAAATTGTTCCTTTCGGGGGGTATTGCAACTTTTCGGCATTTTGAGGCGAAATTGTTCCTTTGGGGGGGTATTGCAACTTTTGGCCATTTTGAAGCGAAATTGTTCCTTTGGGGGGGTATTGCAATTTTTTGTCATTTTGAAGCGAAATTGTTCCTTTCGGGGGGTATTGCAACTTTTCGGCATTTTGAGGCGAAATTGTTCCTTTGGGGGGTATTGCAATTTTTTGCCATTTTGAGGCGAAATTGTTCCTTTGGGGGGTATTGCAACTTTTGGCCATTTTGAAGCGAAATTGTTCCTTTGGGGGGTATTGCAACTTTTCGGCATTTTGAGGCGAAATTGTTCCTTTGGGGGGGTATTGCAATTTTTTGCTATTTTGAGGCGAAATTGTTCCTTTGGGGGGTATTGCAACTTTTGGCCATTTTGAAGTGAAATTGTTTCTTTGGGGGGTATTGCAACTTTTCGGCATTTTGAAGCGAAATTGTTCCTTTGGGGGGGTATTGCAATTTTGTGCCATTTTGAGGCGAAATTGTTCCTTTGGGGGGGTATTGCAACTTTTGGCCATTTTGAAGCGAAATTGTTCCTTTCGGGGGTATTGCAACTTTTCGGCATTTTGAGGCGAAATTGTTTCTTTGGGGGGGTATTGCAATTTTTTTTTCATTTTGAGGCGAAATTGTTTCTTTGGGGGGGTATTGCAACTTTTGGCCATTTTGAAGCGAAATTGTACCTTTGGGGGGGTATTGCAACTTTTCGGCATTTTGAGGCGAAATTGTTCCTTTGGGGGGGCATTGCAACTTTTGGCCATTTTGAAGCGAAATTGTTTCTTTGGGGGGTATTTCAATTTTTTGCCATTTTGAGGCGAAATTGTTCCTTTGGGGGGTATTGCAACTTTTGGCCATTTTGAAGCGAAATTGTTCCTTTGGGGGGTATTGCAACTTTTCGGCATTTTGAGGCGAAATTGTTCCTTTGGGGGGGTATTGCAATTTTTTGCCATTTTGAGGCGAAATTGTTCCTTTGGGGGGTATAGCAACTTTTGGCCATTTTGAAGCGAAATTGTTCCTTTGGGGGGTATTGCAACTTTTCGGCATTTTGAAGCGAAATTGTTCCTTTGGGGGGGTATTGCAATTTTTTTTTCATTTTGAGGCGAAATTGTTCCTTTGGGGGGGTATTGCAACTTTTGGCCATTTTGAAGCGAAATTGTACCTTTGGGGGGTATTGCAACTTTTTGGCATTTTGAGGCGAAATTGTTCCTTTGGGGGGGCATTGCAACTTTTGGCCATTTTGAAGAGAAATTGTTCCTTTGGGGGGTATTTCAATTTTTTGCCATTTTGAGGCGAAATTGTTCCTTTGGGGGGGTATTGCAATTTTTTGCCATTTTGAGGCGAAATTGTTCCTTTGAGGGGGTATTTCAACTTTTGGCCATATTGAAGCGAAATTGTTCCTTTGGGGGGGTATTACAATTTTTGGCCATTTTGAGGCGAAATTGTTGCTTTGGGGGGGTATTGCATCTTTTGGCCTTTTTGAAGCGAAATTGTTCCTTTCGGGGGGTATTGCAACTTTTCGGCATTTTGAGGTGAAATTGTTCCTTTGGGGGGGTATTGCAATTTTTTGCCATTTTGAGGCGAAATTGTTCCGTTGGGGGGGTATTGCAACTTTTGGCCATTTTGAAGCGAAATTGTTCCTTTCGGGGGGTATTGCAACTTTTCGGCATTTTGAGGCGAAATTGTTCCTTTGGGGGGGTATTGCAACTTTTGGCCATTTTGAAGCGAAATTGTTCCTTTGGGGGGGTATTGCAATTTTTTGCCATTTTGAGGCGAAATTGTTCCTTTGAGGGGGTATTGCAACTTTTGGCCATTTTGAAGCGAAATTGTTCCTTTGGGGGGTGTATTGCAACTTTTCGGCAATTTGAGGCGAAATTGTTCCTGTGGGAGGGTTTTGCAATTTTTTGCCATTTTAAGGCGAAATTGTTCCTTTGGGGGGGTATTGCAACTTTTGGCCATTTTGAAGCGAAATTGTTCCTTTCGGGGGTATTGCAACTTTTGGCCATTTTGAAGCGAAAGTGTTCCTTTCGGGGGTATTGCAACTTTTCGGCATTTTGAGTCGAAATTGTTCCTTTGGGGGGGTATTGCAATTTTTTTTTCATTTTGAGGCGAAATTGTTTCTTTGGGGGGCTATTGCAACTTTTGGCCATTTTGAAGCGAAATTGTTCCTTTGGGGGGGTATTGCAACTTTTGGCCATTTTGAAGCGAAATTGTTCCTTTGGAGGGGTATTGCAATTTTTTGCCATTTTGAGGCAAAATTGTTCCTTTGGGGGGGTATTGCAACTTTTGGCCATTTTGAAGCGAAATTGTTCCTTTCGGGGGGTATTGCAACTTTTCGGCATTTTGAAGCGAAATTGTTACTTTGGGGGTGTATTGCAATTTTTTGCCATTTTGAGGCGAAATTGTTCCTTTGGGGGGGTATTGCAACTTTTGGCCATTTTGAAGCGAAATTGTTCCTTTCGGGGGGTATTGCAACTTTTCGGCATTTTGAGGCGAAATTGTTCCTTTGGGGGGGTATTGCAATTTTTTTTTCATTTTGAGGCGAAATTGTTCCTTTGGGGGGGTATTGCAACTTTTGGCCATTTTGAAGCGAAATTGTACCTTTGGGGGGGGTATTGCAACTTTTTGGCATTTTGAGGCGAAATTGTTCCTTTGGGGGGGCATTGCAACTTTTGGCAATTTTGAAGCGAAATTGTTCCTTTGGGGGGTATTTCAATTTTTTGCCATTTTGAGGCGAAATTGTTCCTTTGGGGGGGTATTGCAATTTTTTTTTTATTTTGAGGCGAAATTGTTCCTTTGGGGGAGTATTGCAACTTTTGGCCATTTTGAAGCGAAATTGTACCTTTGGGGGGGTATTGCAACTTTTCGGCATTTTGAAGCGAAATTGTTCCTTTGGGGGGTATTGCAATTTTTTGCCATTTTGAGGCGAAATTGTTCCTTTGGGGGGTATTGATATTTTTTCCCATTTTGAGGCGAAATTGTTCCTTTGAGGGGGTATTGCAACTTTTGGCCATATTGAAGCGAAATTGTTCCTTTGGGGGGGTATTACAATTTTTGGCCATTTTGAGGCGAAATTGTTGCTTTGGGGGGGTATTGCATCTTTTGGCCTTTTTGAAGCGAAATTGTTCCTTTCGGGGGGTATTGCAACTTTTCGGCATTTTGAGGTGAAATTGTTCCTTTGGGGGGGTATTGCAATTTTTTGCCATTTTGAGGCGAAATTGTTCCGTTGGGGGGGTATTGCAACTTTTGGCCATTTTGAAGCGAAATTGTTCCTTTCGGGGGGTATTGCAACTTTTCGGCATTTTGAGGCGAAATTGTTCCTTTGGGGGGGTATTGCAATTTTTTGCCATTTTGAGGTGAAATTGTTCCTTTGGGGGGGTATTGCAACTTTTGGCCATTTTGAAGCGAAATTGTTCCTTTCGGGGGGTATTGCAACTTTTCGGCATTTTGAGGCGAAATTGTTCCTTTGGGGGTATTGCAATTTTTTTTCATTTTGAGGCGAAATTTTTCCTTTGGGGGGGTATTGCAACTTTTGGCCATTTTGAAGCGAAATTGTTCCTTTGGGGGGGTATTGCAACTTTTCGGCATTTTGAGGCGAAATTGTTCCTTTGGGGGGGTATTGCAATTTTTTGCCATTTTGAGGCGAAATTGTTCCTTTCGGGGGTATTGCAATTTTTTGCCATTTTGAGGCGAAATTGTTCCTTTGGGGGGGTATTGGAACTTTTGGCCATTTTGAAGCGAAATTGTTCCTTTGGGGGGGTATTGCAACTTTTGGCCATTTTGAAGCGAAATTGTTCCTTTCGGGGGGTATTGCAACTTTTCGGCATTTTGAGGCGAAATTGTTCCTTTGGGGGGGGTATTGCAATTTTTTTTTCATTTTGAGGCGAAATTTTTCCTTTGGGGGGGTATTGCAACTTTTGGCCATTTTGAAGCGAAATTGTTCCTTTCGGGGGGTATTGCAACTTTTGGCCATTTTGAAGCGAAATTGTTCCTTTGGGGGGTATTTCAATTTTTTGCCATTTTGAGGCGAAATTGTTCCTATGGGGGGGTATTGCAATTTTTTGCCATTTTGAGGCGAAATTGTTCCTTTGAGGGGGTATTTCAACTTTTGGCCATATTGAAGCGAAATTGTTCCTTTGGGGGGGTATTACAATTTTTGGCCATTTTGAGGCGAAATTGTTGCTTTGGGGGGGTATTGCAACTTTTGGCCATTTTGAAGCGAAATTGTTCCTTTGGGGGGGTATTGCAACTTTTCGGCATTTTGAGGCGAAATTGTTCATTGGGGGGGTATTGCAACTTTTGGTGATTTTGAAGCGAAATTGTTCCTTTGGGGGGGTATTGCAATTTTTTGCCATTTTGAGGCGAAATTGTTCCTTTGGGGGGGTATTGCAACTTTTGGCCATTTTGAAGCGAAATTGTTCCTTTGGGGGGTATTGCAACTTTTCGGCATTTTGAGGCGAAATTGTTCCTTTGGGGGGGTATTGCAATTTTTTGCCATTTTGAGGCGAAATTGTTCCTTTGGGGGGGTATTGCAACTTTTGGCCATTTTGAAGCGAAATTGTTCCTTTGGGGGGGTATTGCAACTTTTCGGCATTTTGAGGCGAAATTGTTCCTTTGGGGGGGTATTGCAACTTTTGGCCATTTTGAAGCGAAATTGTTCCTTTGGGGGGTATTGCAACTTTTCGGCATTTTGAGGCGAAATTGTTCCTTTGGGGGGGTATTGCAATTTTTTGCCATTTTGAGGCGAAATTTTTCCTTTGGGGGGGTATTGCAACTTTTGGCCATTTTGAAGCGAAATTGTTCCTTTGGGGGGGTATTACAATTTTTGGCCATTTTGAGGCGAAATTGTTGCTTTGGGGGGGTATTGCAACTTTTGGCCATTTTGAAGCGAAATTGTTCCTTTGGGGGGGTATTGCAACTTTTCGGCATTTTGAGGCGAAATTGTTCATTGGGGGGTATTGCAACTTTTGGTCATTTTGAAGCGAAATTGTTCCTTTGGGGGGGTATTGCAATTTTTTGCCATTTTGAGGCGAAATTGTTCCTTTGGGGGGGTATTGCAACTTTTGGCCATTTTGAAGCGAAATTGTTCCTTTGGGGGGTATTGCAACTTTTCGGCATTTTGAGGCGAAATTGTTCCTTTGGGGGGGTATTGCAATTTTTTGCCATTTTGAGGCGAAATTGTTCCTTTGGGGGGGTATTGCAACTTTTGGCCATATTGAAGCGAAATTGTTCCTTTGGGGGGGTATTACAATTTTTGGCCATTTTGAGGCGAAATTGTTGCTTTGGGGGGGTATTGCAACTTTTGGCCATTTTGAAGCGAAATTGTTCCTTTGGGGGGGTATTGCAACTTTTCGGCATTTTGAGGCGAAATTGTTCATTGGGGGGGTATTGCAACTTTTGGTGATTTTGAAGCGAAATTGTTCCTTTGGGGGGGTATTGCAATTTTTTGCCATTTTGAGGCGAAATTGTTCCTTTGGGGGGGTATTGCAACTTTTGGCCATTTTGAAGCGAAATTGTTCCTTTGGGGGGTATTGCAACTTTTCGGCATTTTGAGGCGAAATTGTTCCTTTGGGGGGGTATTGCAATTTTTTGCCATTTTGAGGCGAAATTGTTCCTTTGGGGGGGTATTGCAACTTTTGGCCATTTTGAAGCGAAATTGTTCCTTTGGGGGGGTATTGCAACTTTTCGGCATTTTGAGGCGAAATTGTTCCTTTGGGGGGGTATTGCAACTTTTGGCCATTTTGAAGCGAAATTGTTCCTTTGGGGGGTATTGCAACTTTTCGGCATTTTGAGGCGAAATTGTTCCTTTGGGGGGGTATTGCAATTTTTTGCCATTTTGAGGCGAAATTTTTCCTTTGGGGGGGTATTGCAACTTTTGGCCATTTTGAAGCGAAATTGTTCCTTTGGGGGGGTATTACAATTTTTGGCCATTTTGAGGCGAAATTGTTGCTTTGGGGGGGTATTGCAACTTTTGGCCATTTTGAAGCGAAATTGTTCCTTTGGGGGGGTATTGCAACTTTTCGGCATTTTGAGGCGAAATTGTTCATTGGGGGGGTATTGCAACTTTTGGTCATTTTGAAGCGAAATTGTTCCTTTGGGGGGGTATTGCAATTTTTTGCCATTTTGAGGCGAAATTGTTCCTTTGGGGGGGTATTGCAACTTTTGGCCATTTTGAAGCGAAATTGTTCCTTTGGGGGGTATTGCAACTTTTCGGCATTTTGAGGCGAAATTGTTCCTTTGGGGGGGTATTGCAATTTTTTGCCATTTTGAGGCGAAATTGTTCCTTTGGGGGGGTATTGCAACTTTTGGCCATTTTGAAGCGAAATTGTTCCTTTGGGGGGGTATTGCAACTTTTCGGCATTTTGAGGCGAAATTGTTCCTTTGGGGGGGTATTGCAACTTTTGGCCATTTTGAAGCGAAATTGTTCCTTTGGGGGGTATTGCAACTTTTCGGCATTTTGAGGCGAAATTGTTCCTTTGGGGGGGTATTGCAATTTTTTGCCATTTTGAGGCGAAATTGTTCCTTTGGGGGGGTATTGCAACTTTTGGCCATTTTGAAGCGAAATTGTTCCTTTGGGGGGGTATTGCAACTTTTCGGCATTTTGAGGCGAAATTGTTCCTTTGGGGGGGTATTGCAACTTTTGGCCATTTTGAAGCGAAATTGTTCCTTTGGGGGGGTATTGCAATTTTTTGCCATTTTGAGGCGAAATTGTTCCTTTGGGGGGGTATTGCAACTTTTGGCCATTTTGAAGCGAAATTGTTCCTTTGGGGGGGTATTGCAACTTTTCGGCATTTTGAGGCGAAATTGTTCCTTTGGGGGGGTATTGCAATTTTTTGCCATTTTGAGGCGAAATTGTTCCTTTGGGGGGGTATTGCAATTTTTTGCCATTTTGAGGCGAAATTGTTCCTTTGAGGGGGTATTTCAACTTTTGGCCATATTGAAGCGAAATTGTTCCTTTGGGGGGGTATTACAATTTTTGGCCATTTTGAGGCGAAATTGTTGCTTTGGGGGGGTATTGCATCTTTTGGCCTTTTTGAAGCGAAATTGTTCCTTTCGGGGGGTATTGCAACTTTTCGGCATTTTGAGGCGAAATTGTTCCTTTGGGGGTATTGCAATTTTTTTTCATTTTGAGGCGAAATTTTTCCTTTGGGGGGGTATTGCAACTTTTGGCCATTTTGAAGCGAAATTGTTCCTTTGGGGGGGTATTGCAACTTTTCGGCATTTTGAGGCGAAATTGTTCCTTTGGGGGGGTATTGCAATTTTTTGCCATTTTGAGGCGAAATTGTTCCTTTCGGGGGTATTGCAATTTTTTGCCATTTTGAGGCGAAATTGTTCCTTTGGGGGGGGTATTGCAACTTTTGGCCATTTTGAAGCGAAATTGTTCCTTTGGGGGGGTATTGCAACTTTTGGCCATTTTGAAGCGAAATTGTTGCTTTGGGGGGGTATTGCATCTTTTGGCCTTTTTGAAGCGAAATTGTTCCTTTCGGGGGGTATTGCAACTTTTCGGCATTTTGAGGCGAAATTGTTCCTTTGGGGGGGTATTGCAACTTTTGGCCATTTTGAAGCGAAATTGTTCCTTTGGGGGGGTATTGCAATTTTTTGTCATTTTGAAGCGAAATTGTTCCTTTCGGGGGGTATTGCAACTTTTCGGCATTTTGAGGCGAAATTGTTCCTTTGGGGGGTATTGCAATTTTTTGCCATTTTGAGGCGAAATTGTTCCTTTGGGGGGTATTGCAACTTTTCGGCATTTTGAGGCGAAATTGTTCCTTTGGGGGGGTATTGCAATTTTTTGCTATTTTGAGGCGAAATTGTTCCTTTGGGGGGTATTGCAACTTTTGGCCATTTTGAAGTGAAATTGTTCCTTTGGGGGGTATTGCAACTTTTCGGCATTTTGAAGCGAAATTGTTCCTTTGGGGGGGTATTGCAATTTTGTGCCATTTTGAGGCGAAATTGTTCCTTTGGGGGGGTATTGCAACTTTTGGCCATTTTGAAGCGAAATTGTTCCTTTCGGGGGGTATTGCAACTTTTCGGCATTTTGAGGCGAAATTGTTTCTTTGGGGGGTATTGCAATTTTTTTTTCATTTTGAGGCGAAATTGTTTCTTTGGGGGGGTATTGCAACTTTTGGCCATTTTGAAGCGAAATTGTACCTTTGGGGGGGTATTGCAACTTTTCGGCATTTTGAGGCGAAATTGTTCCTTTGGGGGGGCATTGCAACTTTTGGCCATTTTGAAGCGAAATTGTTTCTTTGGGGGGTATTTCAATTTTTTGCCATTTTGAGGCGAAATTGTTCCTTTGGGGGGTATTGCAACTTTTGGCCATTTTGAAGCGAAATTGTTCCTTTGGGGGGTATTGCAACTTTTCGGCATTTTGAGGCGAAATTGTTCCTTTGGGGGGGTATTGCAATTTTTTGCCATTTTGAGGCGAAATTGTTCCTTTGGGGGGTATAGCAACTTTTGGCCATTTTGAAGCGAAATTGTTCCTTTGGGGGGTATTGCAACTTTTCGGCATTTTGAAGCGAAATTGTTCCTTTGGGGGGGTATTGCAATTTTTTTTTCATTTTGAGGCGAAATTGTTCCTTTGGGGGGGTATTGCAACTTTTGGCCATTTTGAAGCGAAATTGTACCTTTGGGGGGTATTGCAACTTTTTGGCATTTTGAGGCGAAATTGTTCCTTTGGGGGGGCATTGCAACTTTTGGCCATTTTGAAGAGAAATTGTTCCTTTGGGGGGTATTTCAATTTTTTGCCATTTTGAGGCGAAATTGTTCCTTTGGGGGGGTATTGCAATTTTTTGCCATTTTGAGGCGAAATTGTTCCTTTGAGGGGGTATTTCAACTTTTGGCCATATTGAAGCGAAATTGTTCCTTTGGGGGGGTATTACAATTTTTGGCCATTTTGAGGCGAAATTGTTGCTTTGGGGGGGTATTGCATCTTTTGGCCTTTTTGAAGCGAAATTGTTCCTTTCGGGGGGTATTGCAACTTTTCGGCATTTTGAGGTGAAATTGTTCCTTTGGGGGGGTATTGCAATTTTTTGCCATTTTGAGGCGAAATTGTTCCGTTGGGGGGGTATTGCAACTTTTGGCCATTTTGAAGCGAAATTGTTCCTTTCGGGGGGTATTGCAACTTTTCGGCATTTTGAGGCGAAATTGTTCCTTTGGGGGGGTATTGCAACTTTTGGCCATTTTGAAGCGAAATTGTTCCTTTGGGGGGGTATTGCAATTTTTTGCCATTTTGAGGCGAAATTGTTCCTTTGAGGGGGTATTGCAACTTTTGGCCATTTTGAAGCGAAATTGTTCCTTTGGGGGGTGTATTGCAACTTTTCGGCAATTTGAGGCGAAATTGTTCCTGTGGGAGGGTTTTGCAATTTTTTGCCATTTTAAGGCGAAATTGTTCCTTTGGGGCGGTATTGCAACTTTTGGCCATTTTGAAGCGAAATTGTTCCTTTCGGGGGTATTGCAACTTTTGGCCATTTTGAAGCGAAAGTGTTCCTTTCGGGGGTATTGCAACTTTTCGGCATTTTGAGTCGAAATTGTTCCTTTGGGGGGGTATTGCAATTTTTTTTTCATTTTGAGGCGAAATTGTTTCTTTGGGGGGGTATTGCAACTTTTGGCCATTTTGAAGCGAAATTGTTCCTTTGGGGGGGTATTGCAACTTTTGGCCATTTTGAAGCGAAATTGTTCCTTTGGAGGGGTATTGCAATTTTTTGCCATTTTGAGGCAAAATTGTTCCTTTGGGGGGGTATTGCAACTTTTGGCCATTTTGAAGCGAAATTGTTCCTTTCGGGGGGTATTGCAACTTTTCGGCATTTTGAAGCGAAATTGTTACTTTGGGGGGGTATTGCAATTTTTTGCCATTTTGAGGCGAAATTGTTCCTTTGGGGGGGTATTGCAACTTTTGGCCATTTTGAAGCGAAATTGTTCCTTTCGGGGGGTATTGCAACTTTTCGGCATTTTGAGGCGAAATTGTTCCTTTGGGGGGGTATTGCAATTTTTTTTTCATTTTGAGGCGAAATTGTTCCTTTGGGGGGGTATTGCAACTTTTGGCCATTTTGAAGCGAAATTGTACCTTTGGGGGGGGTATTGCAACTTTTTGGCATTTTGAGGCGAAATTGTTCCTTTGGGGGGGCATTGCAACTTTTGGCAATTTTGAAGCGAAATTGTTCCTTTGGGGGGTATTTCAATTTTTTGCCATTTTGAGGCGAAATTGTTCCTTTGGGGGGGTATTGCAATTTTTTTTTTATTTTGAGGCGAAATTGTTCCTTTGGGGGAGTATTGCAACTTTTGGCCATTTTGAAGCGAAATTGTACCTTTGGGGGGGTATTGCAACTTTTCGGCATTTTGAAGCGAAATTGTTCCTTTGGGGGGTATTGCAATTTTTTGCCATTTTGAGGCGAAATTGTTCCTTTGGGGGGTATTGATATTTTTTCCCATTTTGAGGCGAAATTGTTCCTTTGAGGGGGTATTGCAACTTTTGGCCATATTGAAGCGAAATTGTTCCTTTGGGGGGGTATTACAATTTTTGGCCATTTTGAGGCGAAATTGTTGCTTTGGGGGGGTATTGCATCTTTTGGCCTTTTTGAAGCGAAATTGTTCCTTTCGGGGGGTATTGCAACTTTTCGGCATTTTGAGGTGAAATTGTTCCTTTGGGGGGGGTATTGCAATTTTTTGCCATTTTGAGGCGAAATTGTTCCGTTGGGGGGGTATTGCAACTTTTGGCCATTTTGAAGCGAAATTGTTCCTTTCGGGGGGTATTGCAACTTTTCGGCATTTTGAGGCGAAATTGTTCCTTTGGGGGGGTATTGCAATTTTTTGCCATTTTGAGGCGAAATTGTTCCTTTGGGGGGGTATTGCAACTTTTGGCCATTTTGAAGCGAAATTGTTCCTTTGGGGGGGTATTGCAACTTTTCGGCAATTTGAGGCGAAATTGTTCCTGTGGGAGGGTTTTGCAATTTTTTGCCATTTTAAGGCGAAATTGTTCCTTTGGGGGGGTATTGCAACTTTTGGCCATTTTGAAGCGAAATTGTTCCTTTCGGGGGTATTGCAACTTTTGGCCATTTTGAAGCGAAATTGTTCCTTTCGGGGGTATTGCAACTTTTCGGCATTTTGAGTCGAAATTGTTCCTTTGGGGGGGTATTGCAATTTTTTTTTCATTTTGAGGCGAAATTGTTTCTTTGGGGGGGTATTGCAACTTTTGGCCATTTTGAAGCGAAATTGTTCCTTTGGGGGGGTATTGCAACTTTTTGGCATTTTGAGGCGAAATTGTTCCTTTGGGGGGGCATTGCAACTTTTGGCCATTTTGAAGCGAAATTGTTCCTTTGGGGGGTATTTCAATTTTTTGCCATTTTGAGGCGAAATTGTTCCTTTGGGAGGGTATTGCAATTTTTTTTTATTTTGAGGCGAAATTGTTCCTTTGGGGGAGTATTGCAACTTTTGGCCATTTTGAAGCGAAATTGTACCTTTGGGGGGGTATTGCAACTTTTCGGCATTTTGAAGCGAAATTGTTCCTTTGGGGGGGTATTGCAATTTTTTTCCATTTTGAGGCGAAATTGTTCCTTTGGGGGGTATTGATATTTTTTCCCATTTTGAGGCGAAATTGTTCCTTTGAGGGGGTATTGCAACTTTTGGCCATATTGAAGCGAAATTGTTCCTTTGGGGGGGTATTACAATTTTTGGCCATTTTGAGGCGAAATTGTTGCTTTGGGGGGGTATTGCATCTTTTGGCCTTTTTGAAGCGAAATTGTTCCTTTCGGGGGGTATTGCAACTTTTCGGCATTTTGAGGTGAAATTGTTCCTTTGGGGGGGTATTGCAACTTTTGGCCATTTTGAAGCGAAATTGTTCCTTTGGGGGGGTATTGCAATTTTTTGCCATTTTGAGGCGAAATTGTTCCTTTGGGGGGGTATTGCAACTTTTGGCCATTTTGAAGCGAAATTGTTCCTTTGGGGGGGTATTGCAACTTTTCGGCAATTTGAGGCGAAATTGTTCCTGTGGGAGGGTTTTGCAATTTTTTGCCATTTTAAGGCGAAATTGTTCCTTTGGGGGGGTATTGCAACTTTTGGCCATTTTGAAGCGAAATTGTTCCTTTCGGGGGTATTGCAACTTTTGGCCATTTTGAAGCGAAATTGTTCCTTTCGGGGGTATTGCAACTTTTCGGAATTTTGAGTCGAAATTGTTCCTTTGGGGGGTATTGCAATTTTTTTTTTTCATTTTGAGGCGAAATTGTTTCTTTGGGGGGGTATTGCAACTTTTGGCCATTTTGAAGCGAAATTGTTCCTTTGGAGGGGTATTGCAATTTTTTGCCATTTTGAGGCAAAATTGTTCCTTTGGGGGGGTATTGCAACTTTTGGCCATTTTGAAGCGAAATTGTTCCTTTCGGGGGGTATTGCAACTTTTCGGCATTTTGATGCGAAATTGTTCCTTTGGGGGGGTATTGCAATTTTTTGCCATTTTGAGGTGAAATCGTTCCTTTGGGGGGTATTGCAACTTTTGGCCATTTTGAAGCGAAATTGTTCCTTTGGGGGGGTATTGCAACTTTTCGGCAATTTGAGGCGAAATTGTTCCTTTGGGAGGGTATTGCAATTTTTTGCCATTTTAAGGCGAAATTGTTCCTTTGGGGGGGTATTGCAACTTTTGGCCATTTTGAAGCGAAATTGTTCCTTTCGGGGGTATTGCAACTTTTGGCCATTTTGAAGCGAAATTGTTCCTTTCGGGGGTATTGCAACTTTTCGGCATTTTGAGTCGAAATTGTTCCTTTGGGGGGTATTGCAATTTTTTTTTCATTTTGAGGCGAAATTGTTCCTTTGGGGGGGTATTGCAACTTTTGGCCATTTTGTGGTGAAATTGTTCCTTTGGGGGGGTATTGCAACTTTTGGCCATTTTGAAGCGAAAGTGTTCCTTTGGAGGGGTATTGCAATTTTTTGCCATTTTGATGCAAAATTGTTCCTTTGGGGGGGTATTGCAACTTTTGGCCATTTTGAAGCGAAATTGTTCCTTTCGGGGAGTATTGCAACTTTTCGGCATTTTGAGGCGAAATTGTTCCTTTGGGGGGGTATTGCAATTTTTTGCCATTTTAAGGCGAAATTGTTCCTTTGGGGGGGTATTGCAACTTTTGGCCATTTTGAAGCGAAATTGTTCCTTTCGGGGGTATTGCAACTTTTGGCCATTTTGAAGCGAAATTGTTAATTTCGGGGGTATTGCAACTTTCCGGCATTTTGAGTCGAAATTGTTCCTTTGGGGGGGTATTGCAATTTTTTTTTCATTTTGAGGCGAAATTGTTCCTTTGGGGGGGTATTGCAACTTTTGGCCATTTTGTGGCGAAATTGTTCCTTTGGGGGGGTATTGCAACTTTTGGCAATTTTGAAGCGAAAGTGTTCCTTTGGAGGGGTATTGCAATTTTTTGCCATTTTGATGCAAAATTGTTCCTTTGGGGGGGTATTGCAACTTTTGGCCATTTTGAAGCGAAATTGTTCCTTTCGGGGAGTATTGCAACTTTTCGGCATTTTGAGGCGAAATTGTTCCTTTGGGGGGGTATTGCAACTTTTGGCCATTTTGAAGCGAAATTGTACCTTTTGGGGGGGTATTGCAACTTTTCGGCATTTTGAAGCGAAATTGTTCCTTTGGGGGGTATTGCAATTTTTTGCCATTTTGAGGCGAAATTGTTCCTTTGGGGGGGTATTGCAACTTTTGGCCATTTTGAAGCGAAATTGTTCCTTTGGGGGGCATTGCAATTTTTTTTTCGTTTTGAGGCGAAATTGTTCCTTGGGGGGGTATTGCAACTTTTGGCCATTTTGAAGCGAAATTGTTCCTTTCGGGGGGTATTGCAACTTTTCGGCATTTTGAAGCGAAATTGTTCCTTTGGGGTGGTATTGCAATTTTTTGCCATTTTGAAACGAAATTGTTCCTTTGGGGGGGTATTGCAACTTTTGGCCATTTTGAAGCGAAATTGTTCCTTTGGGGGGGTATTGCAACTTTTCGGCATTTTGAGGCGAAATTGTTCCTTTGGGGGGTATTGCAATTTTTTGCCATTTTGAGGCGAAATTGTTCCTTTGGGGGGGTATTGCAACTTTTGGCCATTTGAAGCGAAATTGTTCCTTTCGGGGGGTATTGCAAATTTTTTTTCATTTTGAGGCGAAATTGTTCCTTTGGGGGGTATTGCAAATTTTGGCCATTTTGAAGCGAAATTGTTCCTTTGGGGGGGTATTGCAATTTTTTGCCATTTTGTGGCGAAATTGTTCCTTTGGGGGGGTATTGCAACTTTTGGCCATTTTGAAGCGAAATTGTTCCTTTCGGGGGGTATTGCAACTTTTCGGCATTTTGAGGCGAAATTGTTCCTTTGGGGGCGTATTGCAATTTTTTTTCCATTTTGAGGCGAAAATGTTCCTTTGGGGGGGTATTGCAACTTTTGGCCATTTTGAAGCGAAATTGTACCTTTTGGGGGGGTATTGCAACTTTTCGGCATTTTGAAGCGAAATTGTTCCTTTGGGGGGGTATTGCAATTTTTTGCCATTTTGAGGCGAAATTGTTCCATTGGGGGGGTATTGCAACTTTTGGCCATTTTGAAGCGACATTGTACCTTTTGGGGGGGTATTGCAACTTTTCGGCATTTTGAAGCGAAATTGTTCCTTTGGGGGGTATTGCAATTTTTTGCCATTTTGAGGCGAAATTGTTCCTTTGGGGGGGTATTGCAACTTTTGGCCATTTTGAGGCGAAATTGTTCCTTTGAGGGGGTATTGCAACTTTTGGCCATATTGAAGCGAAATTGTTCCTTTGGGGGGGTATTACAATTTTTGGCCATTTTGAGGCGAAATTGTTGCTTTGGGGGGGTATTGCATCTTTTGGCCTTTTTGAAGCGAAATTGTTCCTTTCGGGGGGTATTGCAACTTTTCGGCATTTTGAGGTGAAATTGTTCCTTTGGGGGGGTATTGCAACTTTTGGCCATTTTGAAGCGAAATTGTTCCTTTGGGGGGGTATTGCAATTTTTTGCCATTTTGAGGCGAAATTGTTCCTTTGGGGGGGTATTGCAACTTTTGGCCATTTTGAAGCGAAATTGTTCCTTTGGGGGGGTATTGCAACTTTTCGGCAATTTGAGGCGAAATTGTTCCTGTGGGAGGGTTTTGCAATTTTTTGCCATTTTAAGGCGAAATTGTTCCTTTGGGGGGGTATTGCAACTTTTGGCCATTTTGAAGCGAAATTGTTCCTTTCGGGGGTATTGCAACTTTTGGCCATTTTGAAGCGAAATTGTTCCTTTCGGGGGTATTGCAACTTTTCGGAATTTTGAGTCGAAATTGTTCCTTTGGGGGGTATTGCAATTTTTTTTTTTCATTTTGAGGCGAAATTGTTTCTTTGGGGGGGTATTGCAACTTTTGGCCATTTTGAAGCGAAATTGTTCCTTTGGAGGGGTATTGCAATTTTTTGCCATTTTGAGGCAAAATTGTTCCTTTGGGGGGGTATTGCAACTTTTGGCCATTTTGAAGCGAAATTGTTCCTTTCGGGGGGTATTGCAACTTTTCGGCATTTTGATGCGAAATTGTTCCTTTGGGGGGGTATTGCAATTTTTTGCCATTTTGAGGTGAAATCGTTCCTTTGGGGGGTATTGCAACTTTTGGCCATTTTGAAGCGAAATTGTTCCTTTGGGGGGGTATTGCAACTTTTCGGCAATTTGAGGCGAAATTGTTCCTTTGGGAGGGTATTGCAATTTTTTGCCATTTTAAGGCGAAATTGTTCCTTTGGGGGGGTATTGCAACTTTTGGCCATTTTGAAGCGAAATTGTTCCTTTCGGGGGTATTGCAACTTTTGGCCATTTTGAAGCGAAATTGTTCCTTTCGGGGGTATTGCAACTTTTCGGCATTTTGAGTCGAAATTGTTCCTTTGGGGGGTATTGCAATTTTTTTTTCATTTTGAGGCGAAATTGTTCCTTTGGGGGGGTATTGCAACTTTTGGCCATTTTGTGGTGAAATTGTTCCTTTGGGGGGGTATTGCAACTTTTGGCCATTTTGAAGCGAAAGTGTTCCTTTGGAGGGGTATTGCAATTTTTTGCCATTTTGATGCAAAATTGTTCCTTTGGGGGGGTATTGCAACTTTTGGCCATTTTGAAGCGAAATTGTTCCTTTCGGGGAGTATTGCAACTTTTCGGCATTTTGAGGCGAAATTGTTCCTTTGGGGGGGTATTGCAATTTTTTGCCATTTTAAGGCGAAATTGTTCCTTTGGGGGGGTATTGCAACTTTTGGCCATTTTGAAGCGAAATTGTTCCTTTCGGGGGTATTGCAACTTTTGGCCATTTTGAAGCGAAATTGTTAATTTCGGGGGTATTGCAACTTTCCGGCATTTTGAGTCGAAATTGTTCCTTTGGGGGGGTATTGCAATTTTTTTTTCATTTTGAGGCGAAATTGTTCCTTTGGGGGGGTATTGCAACTTTTGGCCATTTTGTGGCGAAATTGTTCCTTTGGGGGGGTATTGCAACTTTTGGCAATTTTGAAGCGAAAGTGTTCCTTTGGAGGGGTATTGCAATTTTTTGCCATTTTGATGCAAAATTGTTCCTTTGGGGGGGTATTGCAACTTTTGGCCATTTTGAAGCGAAATTGTTCCTTTCGGGGAGTATTGCAACTTTTCGGCATTTTGAGGCGAAATTGTTCCTTTGGGGGGGTATTGCAACTTTTGGCCATTTTGAAGCGAAATTGTACCTTTTGGGGGGGTATTGCAACTTTTCGGCATTTTGAAGCGAAATTGTTCCTTTGGGGGGTATTGCAATTTTTTGCCATTTTGAGGCGAAATTGTTCCTTTGGGGGGGTATTGCAACTTTTGGCCATTTTGAAGCGAAATTGTTCCTTTGGGGGGCATTGCAATTTTTTTTTCGTTTTGAGGCGAAATTGTTCCTTGGGGGGGTATTGCAACTTTTGGCCATTTTGAAGCGAAATTGTTCCTTTCGGGGGGTATTGCAACTTTTCGGCATTTTGAAGCGAAATTGTTCCTTTGGGGTGGTATTGCAATTTTTTGCCATTTTGAAACGAAATTGTTCCTTTGGGGGGGTATTGCAACTTTTGGCCATTTTGAAGCGAAATTGTTCCTTTGGGGGGGTATTGCAACTTTTCGGCATTTTGAGGCGAAATTGTTCCTTTGGGGGGTATTGCAATTTTTTGCCATTTTGAGGCGAAATTGTTCCTTTGGGGGGGTATTGCAACTTTTGGCCATTTGAAGCGAAATTGTTCCTTTCGGGGGGTATTGCAAATTTTTTTTCATTTTGAGGCGAAATTGTTCCTTTGGGGGGTATTGCAAATTTTGGCCATTTTGAAGCGAAATTGTTCCTTTGGGGGGGTATTGCAATTTTTTGCCATTTTGTGGCGAAATTGTTCCTTTGGGGGGGTATTGCAACTTTTGGCCATTTTGAAGCGAAATTGTTCCTTTCGGGGGGTATTGCAACTTTTCGGCATTTTGAGGCGAAATTGTTCCTTTGGGGGCGTATTGCAATTTTTTTTCCATTTTGAGGCGAAAATGTTCCTTTGGGGGGGTATTGCAACTTTTGGCCATTTTGAAGCGAAATTGTACCTTTTGGGGGGGTATTGCAACTTTTCGGCATTTTGAAGCGAAATTGTTCCTTTGGGGGGGTATTGCAATTTTTTGCCATTTTGAGGCGAAATTGTTCCATTGGGGGGGTATTGCAACTTTTGGCCATTTTGAAGCGACATTGTACCTTTTGGGGGGGTATTGCAACTTTTCGGCATTTTGAAGCGAAATTGTTCCTTTGGGGGGTATTGCAATTTTTTGCCATTTTGAGGCGAAATTGTTCCTTTGGGGGGGTATTGCAACTTTTGGCCATTTTGAAGCGAAATTGTTCCTTTGGGGGGGTATTGCAATTTTTTGCCATTTTGAGGCGAAATTGTTCCTTTGGGGGGGTATTGCAGCTTTTGGCCATTTTGAAGCGAAATTGTTCCTTTCGGGGGGTATTGCAACTTTTCGGCATTTTGAGGCGAAATTGTTCCTTTGGGGGGGTATTGCAATTTTTTTCCATTTTGAGGCGAAATTGTTGCTTTGGGGGGGTATTGCATCTTTTGGCCATTTTGAAGTGAAATTGTTCCTTTGGGGGTATTGCAATTTTTTGCCATTTTGAGGCGAAATTGTTCCTTTGGGGGGGTATTGCAACTTTTGGCCATTTTGAAGCGAAATTGTTCCTTTGGGGGGGTATTGCAACTTTTGGCCATTTTGAAGCGAAATTGTTCCTTTGGGGGGTATTGCAACTTTTCGGCATTTTGAGGCGAAATTGTTCCTTTGGGGGGGTATTGCAACTTTTCGGCATTTTGAGGCGAAATTGTTCCTTTGGGGGGGTATTGCAATTTTTTGCCATTTTGAGGCGAAATTGTTCCTTTGGGGGGGTATTGCAACTTTTGGCCATTTTAAAGTGAAATTGTTCCTTTGAGGGGGGTATTGCAATTTTTTGCCATTTTGAGGCGAAATTGTTCCTTTGGGGGGGTATTGCAACTTTTGGCCATTTTAAAGTGAAATTGTTCCTTTGGAGTGGTATTGCAATTTTTTGCCATTTTGAAGCGAAATTGTTCCTTTCGGGGGGTATTGCAACTTTTCGGCATTTTGAAGCGAAATTGTTCCTTTGGGGGGGTATTGCAACTTTACGGCATTTTGAGGCGAAATTGTTCCTTTGGGGGGCATTGCAATTTTTTTTTCGTTTTGAGGCGAAATTGTTCCTTTGGGGGGGTATTGCAACTTTTGGCCATTTTGAAGCGAAATTGTTCCTTTCGGGGGGTATTGCAACTTTTCGGCATTTTGAAGCGAAATTGTTCCTTTGGGGTGGTATTGCAATTTTTTGCCATTTTGAGGCGAAATTGTTCCTTTGGGGGGGTATTGCAACTTTTGGCCAATTTGAATCGAAATTGTTCCTTTGGGGGGGTATTGCAACTTTTCGGCATTTTGAGGCGAAATTGTTCCTTTGGGGGGTATTGCAATTTTTTGCTATTTTGAGGCGAAATTGTTCCTTTGGGGGGGTATTGCAATTTTTTTTCATTTTGAGGCGAAATTTTTCCTTTGGGGGGGTATTGCAACTTTTGGCCATTTTGAAGCGAAATTGTTCCTTTGGGGGGGTATTGCAACTTTTCTGCATTTTGAGGCAAAATTGTTCCTTTGGTGGGGTATTGCAATTTTTTGCCATTTTGAGGCGAAATTGTTCCGTTCGGGGGTATTGCAATTTTTTGCCATTTTGAGGCGAAATTGTTCCTTTGGGGGGGTATTGCAACTTTTGGCCATTTTGAAGCGAAATTGTTCCTTTGGGGGGGGTATTGCAACTTTTGGCCATTTTGAAGCAAAATTGTTCCTTTCGGGGGGTTTTGCAACTTTTCGGCATTTTGAGGCGAAATTGTTCCTTTCGGGGGGTATTGCAACTTTTCGGCATTTTGAGGCAAAATTGTTCCTTTGGGGGGGTATTGCAACTTTTGGCCATTTTGAAGCGAAATTGTTCCTTTGGGGGGGTATTGCAACTTTTCGGCAATTTGAGGCGAAATTGTTCCTTTGGGAGGGTATTGCAATTTTTTGCCATTTTAAGGCGAAATTGTTCCTTTGGGGGGGTATTGCAACTTTTGGCCATTTTGAAGCGAAATTGTTCCTTTCGGGGGTATTGCAACTTTTGGCCATTTTGAAGCGAAATTGTTCCTTTCGGGGGTATTGCAACTTTTCGGCATTTTGAGTCGAAATTGTTCCTTTGGGGGGGTATTGCAAATTTTTTTTCATTTTGAGGTGAAATTGTTCCTTTGGGGGGTATTGCAACTTTTGGCCATTTTGAAGCGAAATTGTTCCTTTGGGGGGGTATTGCAATTTTTTGCCATTTTGTGGCGAAATTGTTCCTTTGGGGGGGTATTGCAACTTTTGGCCATTTTGAAGCGAAATTGTTCCTTTGGAGGGGTATTGCAATTTTTTGCCATTTTGAGGCAAAATTGTTCCTTTGGGGGGGTATTGCAACTTTTGGCCATTTTGAAGCGAAATTGTTCCTTTCGGGGGGTATTGCAACTTTTCGGCATTTTGAGGCGAAATTGTTCCTTTGGGGGGGTATTGCAATTTTTTTTCCATTTTGAGGCGAAAATGTTCCTTTGGGGGGGTATTGCAACTTTTGGCCATTTTGAAGCGAAATTGTACCTTTTGGGGGGGTATTGCAACTTTTCGGCATTTTGAAGCGAAATTGTTCCTTTGGGGGGGTATTGCAATTTTTTGCCATTTTGAGGCGAAATTGTTCCATTGGGGGGGTATTGCAACTTTTGGCCATTTTGAAGCGAAATTGTACCTTTTGGGGGGGTATTGCAACTTTTCGGCATTTTGAAGCGAAATTGTTCCTTTGGGGGGTATTGCAATTTTTTGCCATTTTGAGGCGAAATTGTTCCTTTGGGGGGGTATTGCAACTTTTGGCCATTTTGAAGCGAAATTGTTCCTTTCGGGGGGTATTGCAACTTTTCGGCATTTTGAGGCGAAATTGTTCCTTTGGGGGGGTATTGCAATTTTTTTCCATTTTGAGGCGAAATTGTTGCTTTGGGGGGGTATTGCATCTTTTGGCCATTTTGAAGTGAAATTGTTCCTTTGGGGGTATTGCAATTTTTTGCCATTTTGAGGCGAAATTGTTCCTTTGGGGGGGTATTGCAACTTTTGGCCATTTTGAAGCGAAATTGTTCCTTTGGGGGGGTATTGCAACTTTTCGGCATTTTGAGGCGAAATTGTTCCTTTGGGGGGGTATTGCAACTTTTCGGCATTTTGAGGCGAAATTGTTCCTTTGGGGGGGTATTGCAATTTTTTGCCATTTTGAGGCGAAATTGTTCCTTTGGGGGGGTATTGCAACTTTTGGCCATTTTAAAGTGAAATTGTTCCTTTGAGGGGGGTATTGCAATTTTTTGCCATTTTGAGGCGAAATTGTTCCTTTGGGGGGGTATTGCAACTTTTGGCCATTTTAAAGTGAAATTGTTCCTTTGGAGTGGTATTGCAATTTTTTGCCATTTTGAAGCGAAATTGTTCCTTTCGGGGGGTATTGCAACTTTTCGGCATTTTGAAGCGAAATTGTTCCTTTCGGGGGGTATTGCAACTTTTCGGCATTTTGAGGCGAAATTGTTCCTTTGGGGGGGTATTGCAATTTTTTTCCATTTTGAGGCGAAATTGTTGCTTTGGGGGGGTATTGCATCTTTTGGCCATTTTGAAGTGAAATTGTTCCTTTGGGGGTATTGCAATTTTTTGCCATTTTGAGGCGAAATTGTTCCTTTGGGGGGGTATTGCAACTTTTGGCCATTTTGAAGCGAAATTGTTCCTTTGGGGGGGTATTGCAACTTTTGGCCATTTTGAAGCGAAATTGTTCCTTTGGGGGGGTATTGCAACTTTTCGGCATTTTGAGGCGAAATTGTTCCTTTGGGGGGGTATTGCAACTTTTCGGCATTTTGAGGCGAAATTGTTCCTTTGGGGGGGTATTGCAATTTTTTGCCATTTTGAGGCGAAATTGTTCCTTTGGGGGGTATTGCAACTTTTGGCCATTTTAAAGTGAAATTGTTCCTTTGAGGGGGGTATTGCAATTTTTTGCCATTTTGAGGCGAAATTGTTCCTTTGGGGGGGTATTGCAACTTTTGGCCATTTTAAAGTGAAATTGTTCCTTTGGAGTGGTATTGCAATTTTTTGCCATTTTGAAGCGAAATTGTTCCTTTGGGGGGGTATTGCAACTTTTGGCCATTTTGAAGCGAAATTGTTCCTTTCGGGGGGTATTGCAACTTTTCGGCATTTTGAAGCGAAATTGTTCCTTTGGGGTGGTATTGCAATTTTTTGCCATTTTGAAACGAAATTGTTCCTTTGGGGGGGTATTGCAACTTTTGGCCATTTTGAATCGAAATTGTTCCTTTGGGGGGGTATTGCAACTTTTCGGCATTTGAGGCGAAATTGTTCCTTTGGGGGGTATTGCAATTTTTTCCTATTTTGAGGCGAAATTGTTCCTTTGGGGGGGTATTGCAATTTTTTGCCATTTTGAGGTGAAATTGTTCCTTTGGGGGGGTATTGCAACTTTTGGCCATTTTGAAGTGAAATTGTTCCTTTCGGGGGGTATTGCAACTTTTCGGCATTTTGAGGCGAAATTGTTCCTTTGGGGGGGTATTGCAATTTTTTTTCATTTTGAGGCGAAATTTTTCCTTTGGGGGGGTATTGCAACTTTTGGCCATTTTGAAGCGAAATTGTTCCTTTGGGGGGGTATTGCAACTTTTCGGCATTTTGAGGCAAAATTGTTCCTTTGGTGGGGTATTGCAATTTTTTGCCATTTTGAGGCGAAATTGTTCCTTTCGGGGGTATTGCAATTTTTTGCCATTTTGAGGCGAAATTGTTCCTTTGGGGGGGTATTGCAACTTTTGGCCATTTTGAAGCGAAATTGTTCCTTTGGGGGGGTATTGCAACTTTTGGCCATTTTGAAGCGAAATTGTTCCTTTCGGGGGGTTTTGCAACTTTTCGGCATTTTGAGGCGAAATTGTTCCTTTGGGGGGGTATTGCAATTTTTTTTTCATTTTGAGTCGAAATTTTTCCTTTGGGGGGGTATTGCAACTTTTGGCCATTTTGAAGCGAAATTGTTCCTTTGGGGGGGTATTGCAACTTTTCGGCATTTTGAGGCGAAATTGTTCTTTTGGGGGGTATTGCAATTTTTTGCCATTTTGAGGCGAAATTGTTCCTTTGGGGGGTATTGCAACTTTTGGCCATTTTGAAGCGAAATTGTTCCTTTCGGGGGGTATTGCAACTTTTCGGCATTTTGAGGCGAAATTGTTCCTTTGGGGGGGTATTGCAAGTTTTGGCCATTTTGAAGTGAAATTGTTCCTTTGGGGGGATATTTTAATTTTTTACCATTTTGAGGCGAAATTGTTCCTTTGGGGGGGTATTGCAACTTTTGGCCATTTTGAAGCGAAATTGTTCCTTTCGGGGGGTATTGCAACTTATCGGCATTTTGAGGCGAAATTGTTCCTTTGGGGGGGTATTGCATTTTTTTTTCCATTTTGAGGCGAAATTGTTCCTTTGGGGGGGTATTGCAACTTTTGGCCATATTGAAGCGAAATTGTTCCTTTGGGGGGGTATTACAATTTTTGGATATTTTGAGGCGAAATTGTTCCTTTGGGGGGGTATTGCAATTTATTGCCATTTTGAGGTGAAATTGTTGCTTTGGGGGGGTATTGCAACTTTTGGCCATTTTGAAGCGAAATTGTTCCTTTGGGGGGGTATTGCAACTTTTCGGCATTTTGAGGCGAAATTGTTCCTTTGGGGGGGTATTGCAATTTTTTGCCATTTTGAGGCGAAATTGTTCCTTTGGGGGGTTATTGCAACTTTTGGCCATTTTGAAGTGAAATTGTTCCTTTGGGGGGGTTTTACAATTTTTGGATATTTTGAGGCGAAATTGTTCCTTTGGGGGGGTATTGCAACTTTTGGCCATTTTGAAGCGAAATTGTTCCTTTGGGGGGTATTGCAATTTTTTGCCATTTTGAAGCGGAATTGTTCCTTTCGGGGGGTATTGCAACTTTTCGGCATTTTGAGGCGAAATTGTTCCTTTGGGGGGGTATTGCAACTTTTGGCCATTTTGAAGCGAAATTGTTCCTTTCGGGGGTATTGCAACTTTTCGGCATTTTGAGTCGAAATTGTTCCTTTGGGGGGGTATTGCAATTTTTTTTTCATTTTGAGGCGAAATTGTTCCTTTGGGGGGTATTGCAACTTTTGGCCATTTTGAAACGAAATTGTTCCTTTGGGGGGGTATTGCAATTTTTTGCCATTTTGTGGCAAAATTGTTCCTTTGGGGGGGAATTGCAACTTTTGGCCATTTTGAAGCGAAATTGTTCCTTTGGAGGGGTATTGCAATTTTTTGCCATTTTGAGGCAAAATTGTTCCTTTGGGGGGTATTGCAACTTTTCGGCATTTTGAGGCGAAATTGTTCCTTTGGGGGGGTATTGCAATTTTTTTTCCATTTTGAGGCGAAAATGTTCCTTTGGGGGTATTGCAACTTTTGGCCATTTTGAAGCGAAATTGTACCTTTTGGGGGGGTATTGCAACTTTTCGGCATTTTGAAGCGAAATTGTTCCTTTGGGGGGGTATTGCAATTTTTTGCCATTTTGAGGCGAAATTGTTCCATTGGGGGGGTATTGCAACTTTTGGCCATTTTGAAGCGAAATTGTACCTTTTTTGGGGGTATTGCAACTTTTCGGCATTTTGAAGTGAAATTGTTCCTTTGGGGGGTATTGCAATTTTTTGCCATTTTGAGGCGAAATTGTTCCTTTGGGGGGGTATTGCAACTTTTGGCCATTTTGAAGCGAAATTGTTCCTTTGGGGGGGTATTGCAATTTTTTGCCATTTTGAGGCGAAATTGTTCCTTTGGGGGGGTATTGCAGCTTTTGGCCATTTTGAAGCGAAATTGTTCCTTTCGGGGGGTATTGCAACTTTTCGGCATTTTGAGGCGAAATTGTTCCTTTGGGGGGGTATTGCAATTTTTTTCCATTTTGAGGCGAAATTGTTGCTTTGGGGGGGTATTGCAACTTTTGGCCATTTTGAAGCGAAATTGTTCCTTTCGGGGGTATTGCAACTTTTGGCCATTTTGAAGCGAAATTGTTCCTTTCGGGGGTATTGCAACTTTTCGGCATTTTGAGTCGAAATTGTTCCTTTGGGGGGGTATTGCAATTTTTTTTTCATTTTGAGGCGAAATTGTTCCTTTGGGGGGTATTGCAACTTTTGGCCATTTTGAAGCGAAATTGTTCCTTTGGGGGGGTATTGCAATTTTTTGCCATTTTGTGGCGAAATTGTTCCTTTGGGGGGAATTGCAACTTTTGGCCATTTTGAAGCGAAATTGTTCCTTTGGAGGGGTATTGCAATTTTTTGCCATTTTGAGGCAAAATTGTTCCTTTGGGGGGTATTGCAACTTTTGGCCATTTTGAAGCGAAATTGTTCCTTTCGGGGGGTATTGCAACTTTTCGGCATTTTGAGGCGAAATTGTTCCTTTGGGGGGGTATTGCAATTTTTTTTCCATTTTGAGGCGAAAATGTTCCTTTGGGGGGTATTGCAACTTTTGGCCATTTTGAAGCGAAATTGTACCTTTTGGGGGGGTATTGCAACTTTTCGACATTTTGAAGCGAAATTGTTCCTTTGGGGGGGTATTGCAATTTTTTGCCATTTTGAGGCGAAATTGTTCCATTGGGGGGGTATTGCAACTTTTGGCCATTTTGAAGCGAAATTGTACCTTTTGGGGGGGTATTGCAACTTTTCGGCATTTTGAAGCGAAATTGTTCCTTTGGGGGGTATTGCAATTTTTTGCCATTTTGAGGCGAAATTGTTCCTTTGGGGGGGTATTGCAACTTTTGGCCATTTTGAAGCGAAATTGTTCCTTTGGGGGGGTATTGCAATTTTTTGCCATTTTGAGGCGAAATTGTTCCTTTGGGGGGGTATTGCAGCTTTTGGCCATTTTGAAGCGAAATTGTTCCTTTCGGGGGGTATTGCAACTTTTCGGCATTTTGAGGCGAAATTGTTCCTTTGGGGGGGTATTGCAATTTTTTTCCATTTTGAGGCGAAATTGTTGCTTTGGGGGGGTATTGCATCTTTTGGCCATTTTGAAGTGAAATTGTTCCTTTGGGGGGTATTGCAATTTTTTGCCATTTTGAGGCGAAATTGTTCCTTTGGGGGGGTATTGCAACTTTTGGCCATTTTGAAGCGAAATTGTTCCTTTGGGGGGGTATTGCAACTTTTGGCCATTTTGAAGCGAAATTGTTTCTTTGGGGGGGTATTGCAACTTTTCGGCATTTTGAGGCGAAATTGTTCCTTTGGAGGGGTATTGCAACTTTTCGGCATTTTGAGGCGAAATTGTTCCTTTGAGGGGGGTATTGCAATTTTTTGCCATTTTGAGGCGAAATTGTTCCTTTGGGGGGTATTGCAACTTTTGGCCATTTTAAAGTGAAATTGTTCCTTTGAGGGGGGTATTGCAATTTTTTGCCATTTTGAGGCGAAATTGTTCCTTTGGGGGGGTATTGCAACTTTTGGCCATTTTAAAGTGAAATTGTTCCTTTGGGGTGGTATTGCAATTTTTTGCCATTTTGAGGCGAAATTGTTCCTTTGGGGGGGTATTGCAACTTTTGGCCATTTTGAAGCGAAATTGTTCCTTTCGGGGGGTATTGCAACTTTTCGGCATTTTGAAGCGAAATTGTTCCTTTGGGGGGGTATTGCAACTTTACGGCATTTTGAGGCGAAATTGTTCCTTTGGGGGCATTGCAATTTTTTTTTCGTTTTGAGGCGAAATTGTTCCTTTGGGGGGGTATTGCAACTTTTGGCCATTTTGAAGCGAAATTGTTCCTTTCGGGGGGTATTGCAACTTTTCGGCATTTTGAAGCGAAATTGTTCCTTTGGGGTGGTATTGCAATTTTTTGCCATTTTGAAACGAAATTGTTCCTTTGGGGGGTATTGCAACTTTTGGCCATTTTGAATCGAAATTGTTCCTTTGGGGGGGTATTGCAACTTTTCGGCATTTGGAGGTGAAATTGTTCCTTTGGGGGGTATTGCAATTTTTTGCCATTTTGAGGCGAAATTGTTCCTTTGGGGGGGTATTGCAACTTTTGGCCATTTTGAAGCGAAATTGTTCCTTTCGGGGGGTATTGCAACTTTTCGGCATTTTGAGGCGAAATTGTTCCTTTGGGGGGGTATTGCAATTTTTTTCCATTTTGAGGCGAAATTGTTGCTTTGGGGGGGTATTGCATCTTTTGGCCATTTTGAAGTGAAATTGTTCCTTTGGGGGTATTGCAATTTTTTGCCATTTTGAGGCGAAATTGTTCCTTTGGGGGGGTATTGCAACTTTTGGCCATTTTGAAGCGAAATTGTTCCTTTGGGGGGGTATTGCAACTTTTCGGCATTTTGAGGCGAAATTGTTCCTTTGGGGGGGTATTGCAACTTTTCGGCATTTTGAGGCGAAATTGTTCCTTTGGGGGGGTATTGCAATTTTTTGCCATTTTGAGGCGAAATTGTTCCTTTGGGGGGGTATTGCAACTTTTGGCCATTTTAAAGTGAAATTGTTCCTTTGAGGGGGGTATTGCAATTTTTTGCCATTTTGAGGCGAAATTGTTCCTTTGGGGGGGTATTGCAACTTTTGGCCATTTTAAAGTGAAATTGTTCCTTTGGAGTGGTATTGCAATTTTTTGCCATTTTGAAGCGAAATTGTTCCTTTCGGGGGGTATTGCAACTTTTCGGCATTTTGAAGCGAAATTGTTCCTTTCGGGGGGTATTGCAACTTTTCGGCATTTTGAGGCGAAATTGTTCCTTTGGGGGGGTATTGCAATTTTTTTCCATTTTGAGGCGAAATTGTTGCTTTGGGGGGGTATTGCATCTTTTGGCCATTTTGAAGTGAAATTGTTCCTTTGGGGGTATTGCAATTTTTTGCCATTTTGAGGCGAAATTGTTCCTTTGGGGGGGTATTGCAACTTTTGGCCATTTTGAAGCGAAATTGTTCCTTTGGGGGGGTATTGCAACTTTTGGCCATTTTGAAGCGAAATTGTTCCTTTGGGGGGGTATTGCAACTTTTCGGCATTTTGAGGCGAAATTGTTCCTTTGGGGGGGTATTGCAACTTTTCGGCATTTTGAGGCGAAATTGTTCCTTTGGGGGGGTATTGCAATTTTTTGCCATTTTGAGGCGAAATTGTTCCTTTGGGGGGGTATTGCAACTTTTGGCCATTTTAAAGTGAAATTGTTCCTTTGAGGGGGGTATTGCAATTTTTTGCCATTTTGAGGCGAAATTGTTCCTTTGGGGGGGTATTGCAACTTTTGGCCATTTTAAAGTGAAATTGTTCCTTTGGAGTGGTATTGCAATTTTTTGCCATTTTGAAGCGAAATTGTTCCTTTGGGGGGGTATTGCAACTTTTGGCCATTTTGAAGCGAAATTGTTCCTTTCGGGGGGTATTGCAACTTTTCGGCATTTTGAAGCGAAATTGTTCCTTTGGGGTGGTATTGCAATTTTTTGCCATTTTGAAACGAAATTGTTCCTTTGGGGGGGTATTGCAACTTTTGGCCATTTTGAATCGAAATTGTTCCTTTGGGGGGGTATTGCAACTTTTCGGCATTTGAGGCGAAATTGTTCCTTTGGGGGGTATTGCAATTTTTTCCTATTTTGAGGCGAAATTGTTCCTTTGGGGGGTATTGCAATTTTTTGCCATTTTGAGGTGAAATTGTTCCTTTGGGGGGGTATTGCAACTTTTGGCCATTTTGAAGTGAAATTGTTCCTTTCGGGGGGTATTGCAACTTTTCGGCATTTTGAGGCGAAATTGTTCCTTTGGGGGGGTATTGCAATTTTTTTTCATTTTGAGGCGAAATTTTTCCTTTGGGGGGGTATTGCAACTTTTGGCCATTTTGAAGCGAAATTGTTCCTTTGGGGGGGTATTGCAACTTTTCGGCATTTTGAGGCAAAATTGTTCCTTTGGTGGGGTATTGCAATTTTTTGCCATTTTGAGGCGAAATTGTTCCTTTCGGGGGTATTGCAATTTTTTGCCATTTTGAGGCGAAATTGTTCCTTTGGGGGGGTATTGCAACTTTTGGCCATTTTGAAGCGAAATTGTTCCTTTGGGGGGGTATTGCAACTTTTGGCCATTTTGAAGCGAAATTGTTCCTTTCGGGGGGTTTTGCAACTTTTCGGCATTTTGAGGCGAAATTGTTCCTTTGGGGGGGTATTGCAATTTTTTTTTCATTTTGAGTCGAAATTTTTCCTTTGGGGGGGTATTGCAACTTTTGGCCATTTTGAAGCGAAATTGTTCCTTTGGGGGGGTATTGCAACTTTTCGGCATTTTGAGGCGAAATTGTTCTTTTGGGGGGTATTGCAATTTTTTGCCATTTTGAGGCGAAATTGTTCCTTTGGGGGGTATTGCAACTTTTGGCCATTTTGAAGCGAAATTGTTCCTTTCGGGGGGTATTGCAACTTTTCGGCATTTTGAGGCGAAATTGTTCCTTTGGGGGGGTATTGCAAGTTTTGGCCATTTTGAAGTGAAATTGTTCCTTTGGGGGGATATTTTAATTTTTTACCATTTTGAGGCGAAATTGTTCCTTTGGGGGGGTATTGCAACTTTTGGCCATTTTGAAGCGAAATTGTTCCTTTCGGGGGGTATTGCAACTTATCGGCATTTTGAGGCGAAATTGTTCCTTTGGGGGGGTATTGCATTTTTTTTTTCCATTTTGAGGCGAAATTGTTCCTTTGGGGGGGTATTGCAACTTTTGGCCATATTGAAGCGAAATTGTTCCTTTGGGGGGGTATTACAATTTTTGGATATTTTGAGGCGAAATTGTTCCTTTGGGGGGGTATTGCAATTTATTGCCATTTTGAGGTGAAATTGTTGCTTTGGGGGGGTATTGCAACTTTTGGCCATTTTGAAGCGAAATTGTTCCTTTGGGGGGGTATTGCAACTTTTCGGCATTTTGAGGCGAAATTGTTCCTTTGGGGGGGTATTGCAATTTTTTGCCATTTTGAGGCGAAATTGTTCCTTTGGGGGGTTATTGCAACTTTTGGCCATTTTGAAGTGAAATTGTTCCTTTGGGGGGGTTTTACAATTTTTGGATATTTTGAGGCGAAATTGTTCCTTTGGGGGGGTATTGCAACTTTTGGCCATTTTGAAGCGAAATTGTTCCTTTGGGGGGTATTGCAATTTTTTGCCATTTTGAAGCGGAATTGTTCCTTTCGGGGGGTATTGCAACTTTTCGGCATTTTGAGGCGAAATTGTTCCTTTGGGGGGGTATTGCAACTTTTGGCCATTTTGAAGCGAAATTGTTCCTTTCGGGGGTATTGCAACTTTTCGGCATTTTGAGTCGAAATTGTTCCTTTGGGGGGGTATTGCAATTTTTTTTTCATTTTGAGGCGAAATTGTTCCTTTGGGGGGTATTGCAACTTTTGGCCATTTTGAAACGAAATTGTTCCTTTGGGGGGGTATTGCAATTTTTTGCCATTTTGTGGCAAAATTGTTCCTTTGGGGGGGAATTGCAACTTTTGGCCATTTTGAAGCGAAATTGTTCCTTTGGAGGGGTATTGCAATTTTTTGCCATTTTGAGGCAAAAATGTTCCTTTGGGGGGTATTGCAACTTTTCGGCATTTTGAGGCGAAATTGTTCCTTTGGGGGGGTATTGCAATTTTTTTTCCATTTTGAGGCGAAAATGTTCCTTTGGGGGTATTGCAACTTTTGGCCATTTTGAAGCGAAATTGTACCTTTTGGGGGGGTATTGCAACTTTTCGGCATTTTGAAGCGAAATTGTTCCTTTGGGGGGGTATTGCAATTTTTTGCCATTTTGAGGCGAAATTGTTCCATTGGGGGGGTATTGCAACTTTTGGCCATTTTGAAGCGAAATTGTACCTTTTTTGGGGGTATTGCAACTTTTCGGCATTTTGAAGTGAAATTGTTCCTTTGGGGGGTATTGCAATTTTTTGCCATTTTGAGGCGAAATTGTTCCTTTGGGGGGGTATTGCAACTTTTGGCCATTTTGAAGCGAAATTGTTCCTTTGGGGGGGTATTGCAATTTTTTGCCATTTTGAGGCGAAATTGTTCCTTTGGGGGGGTATTGCAGCTTTTGGCCATTTTGAAGCGAAATTGTTCCTTTCGGGGGGTATTGCAACTTTTCGGCATTTTGAGGCGAAATTGTTCCTTTGGGGGGGTATTGCAATTTTTTTCCATTTTGAGGCGAAATTGTTGCTTTGGGGGGGTATTGCAACTTTTGGCCATTTTGAAGCGAAATTGTTCCTTTCGGGGGTATTGCAACTTTTGGCCATTTTGAAGCGAAATTGTTCCTTTCGGGGGTATTGCAACTTTTCGGCATTTTGAGTCGAAATTGTTCCTTTGGGGGGGTATTGCAATTTTTTTTTCATTTTGAGGCGAAATTGTTCCTTTGGGGGGTATTGCAACTTTTGGCCATTTTGAAGCGAAATTGTTCCTTTGGGGGGGTATTGCAATTTTTTGCCATTTTGTGGCGAAATTGTTCCTTTGGGGGGAATTGCAACTTTTGGCCATTTTGAAGCGAAATTGTTCCTTTGGAGGGGTATTGCAATTTTTTGCCATTTTGAGGCAAAATTGTTCCTTTGGGGGGTATTGCAACTTTTGGCCATTTTGAAGCGAAATTGTTCCTTTCGGGGGGTATTGCAACTTTTCGGCATTTTGAGGCGAAATTGTTCCTTTGGGGGGGTATTGCAATTTTTTTTCCATTTTGAGGCGAAAATGTTCCTTTGGGGGGTATTGCAACTTTTGGCCATTTTGAAGCGAAATTGTACCTTTTGGGGGGGTATTGCAACTTTTCGACATTTTGAAGCGAAATTGTTCCTTTGGGGGGGTATTGCAATTTTTTGCCATTTTGAGGCGAAATTGTTCCATTGGGGGGGTATTGCAACTTTTGGCCATTTTGAAGCGAAATTGTACCTTTTGGGGGGGTATTGCAACTTTTCGGCATTTTGAAGCGAAATTGTTCCTTTGGGGGGTATTGCAATTTTTTGCCATTTTGAGGCGAAATTGTTCCTTTGGGGGGGTATTGCAACTTTTGGCCATTTTGAAGCGAAATTGTTCCTTTGGGGGGGTATTGCAATTTTTTGCCATTTTGAGGCGAAATTGTTCCTTTGGGGGGGTATTGCAGCTTTTGGCCATTTTGAAGCGAAATTGTTCCTTTCGGGGGGTATTGCAACTTTTCGGCATTTTGAGGCGAAATTGTTCCTTTGGGGGGGTATTGCAATTTTTTTCCATTTTGAGGCGAAATTGTTGCTTTGGGGGGGTATTGCATCTTTTGGCCATTTTGAAGTGAAATTGTTCCTTTGGGGGGTATTGCAGTTTTTTGCCATTTTGAGGCGAAATTGTTCCTTTGGGGGGGTATTGCAACTTTTGGCCATTTTGAAGCGAAATTGTTCCTTTGGGGGGGTATTGCAACTTTTGGCCATTTTGAAGCGAAATTGTTTCTTTGGGGGGGTATTGCAACTTTTCGGCATTTTGAGGCGAAATTGTTCCTTTGGAGGGGTATTGCAACTTTTCGGCATTTTGAGGCGAAATTGTTCCTTTGAGGGGGGTATTGCAATTTTTTGCCATTTTGAGGCGAAATTGTTCCTTTGGGGGGTATTGCAACTTTTGGCCATTTTAAAGTGAAATTGTTCCTTTGAGGGGGGTATTGCAATTTTTTGCCATTTTGAGGCGAAATTGTTCCTTTGGGGGGGTATTGCAACTTTTGGCCATTTTAAAGTGAAATTGTTCCTTTGGGGTGGTATTGCAATTTTTTGCCATTTTGAGGCGAAATTGTTCCTTTGGGGGGGTATTGCAACTTTTGGCCATTTTGAAGCGAAATTGTTCCTTTCGGGGGGTATTGCAACTTTTCGGCATTTTGAAGCGAAATTGTTCCTTTGGGGGGGTATTGCAACTTTACGGCATTTTGAGGCGAAATTGTTCCTTTGGGGGCATTGCAATTTTTTTTTCGTTTTGAGGCGAAATTGTTCCTTTGGGGGGGTATTGCAACTTTTGGCCATTTTGAAGCGAAATTGTTCCTTTCGGGGGGTATTGCAACTTTTCGGCATTTTGAAGCGAAATTGTTCCTTTGGGGTGGTATTGCAATTTTTTGCCATTTTGAAACGAAATTGTTCCTTTGGGGGGTATTGCAACTTTTGGCCATTTTGAATCGAAATTGTTCCTTTGGGGGGGTATTGCAACTTTTCGGCATTTGGAGGTGAAATTGTTCCTTTGGGGGGTATTGCAATTTTTTGCCATTTTGAGGCGAAATTGTTCCTTTGGGGGGGTATTGCAATTTTTTGCCATTTTGAGGTGAAATTGTTCCTTTGGGGGGGTATTGCAACTTTTGGCCATTTTGAAGCGAAATTGTTCCTTTCGGGGGGTATTGCAACTTTTCGGCATTTTGAGGCGAAATTGTTCCTTTGGGGGGGTATTGCAATTTTTTTTCATTTTGAGGCGAAATTTTTCCTTTGGGGGGGTATTGCAACTTTTGGCCATTTTGAAGCGAAATTGTTCCTTTGGGGGGGTATTGCAACTTTTCGGCATTTTGAGGCAAAATTGTTCCTTTGGGGGGGTATTGCAATTTTTTGCCATTTTGAGGCGAAATTGTTCCTTTCGGGGGTATTGCAATTTTTTGCCATTTTAAGGCGAAATTGTTCCTTTAAGGGGGTATTGCAACTTTTGGCCATTTTGAAGCGAAATTGTTCCTTTGGTGGGGTATTGCAACTTTTGGCCATTTTGAAGCGAAATTAATCCTTTCGGGGGGTTTTGCAACTTTTCGGCATTTTGAGGCGAAATTGTTCCTTTGGGGGGGGTATTGCAATTTTTTTTTCATTTTGAGGCGAAATTTTTCTTTTGGGGGGGTATTGCAACTTTTGGCCATTTTGAAGCGAAATTGTTCCTTTGGGGGGGTATTGCAACTTTTCGGCATTTTGAGGCGAAATTGTTCTTTTGGGGGGGTATTGCAATTTTTTGCCATTTTGAGGCGAAATTGTTCCTTTGGGGGGGTATTGCAACTTTTGGCCATTTTGAAGCGAAATTGTTCCTTTCGGGGGGTATTGCAACTTTTCGGCACTTTGAGGCGAAATTGTTCCTTTGGGGGGGTATTGCAAGTTTTGGCCATTTTGAAGTGAAATTGTTCCTCTGGGGGGATATTTTAATTTTTTGCCATTTTGAGGCGAAATTGTTTCTTTGGGGGGGTATTGCAACTTTTGGCCATTTTGAAGCGAAATTGTTCCTTTCGGGGGGTATTGCAACTTATCGGCATTTTGAGGCGAAATTGTTCCTTTGGGGGGGTATTGCAATTTTTTTTCCATTTTGAGGCGAAATTGTTCCTTTGGGGGGGTATTGCAACTTTTGGCCATATTGAAGCGAAATTGTTCCTTTGGGGGGGTATTACAATTTTTGGATATTTTGAGGCGAAATTGTTCCTTTGGGGGGGTATTGCAATTTATTGCCATTTTGAGGTGAAATTGTTGCTTTGGGGGGGTATTGCAACTTTTGGCCATTTTGAAGCGAAATTGTTCCTTTGGGGGGGTATTGCAACTTTTCGGCATTTTGAGGCGAAATTGTTCCTTTGGGGGGGGTATTGCAATTTTTTGCCATTTTGAGGTGAAATTGTTCCTTTGGGGGGTATTGCAACTTTTGGCCATTTTGAATCGAAATTGTTCCTTTGGGGGGGTATTGCAACTTTTCGGCATTTGGAGGTGAAATTGTTCCTTTGGGGGGTATTGCAATTTTTTGCCATTTTGAGGCGAAATTGTTCCTTTGGGGGGGTATTGCAATTTTTTGCCATTTTGAGGTGAAATTGTTCCTTTGGGGGGGTATTGCAACTTTTGGCCATTTTGAAGCGAAATTGTTCCTTTCGGGGGGTATTGCAACTTTTCGGCATTTTGAGGCGAAATTGTTCCTTTGGGGGGGTATTGCAATTTTTTTTCATTTTGAGGCGAAATTTTTCCTTTGGGGGGGTATTGCAACTTTTGGCCATTTTGAAGCGAAATTGTTCCTTTGGGGGGGTATTGCAACTTTTCGGCATTTTGAGGCAAAATTGTTCCTTTGGGGGGGTATTGCAATTTTTTGCCATTTTGAGGCGAAATTGTTCCTTTCGGGGGTATTGCAATTTTTTGCCATTTTGAGGCGAAATTGTTCCTTTAAGGGGGTATTGCAACTTTTGGCCATTTTGAAGCGAAATTGTTCCTTTGGTGGGGTATTGCAACTTTTGGCCATTTTGAAGCGAAATTAATCCTTTCGGGGGGTTTTGCAACTTTTCGGCATTTTGAGGCGAAATTGTTCCTTTGGGGGGGTTATTGCAATTTTTTTTTCATTTTGAGGCGAAATTTTTCCTTTGGGGGGGTATTGCAACTTTTGGCCATTTTGAAGCGAAATTGTTCCTTTGGGGGGGTATTGCAACTTTTCGGCATTTTGAGGCGAAATTGTTCTTTTGGGGGGGTATTGCAATTTTTTGCCATTTTGAGGCGAAATTGTTCCTTTGGGGGGGTATTGCAACTTTTGGCCATTTTGAAGCGAAATTGTTCCTTTCGGGGGGTATTGCAACTTTTCGGCACTTTGAGGCGAAATTGTTCCTTTGGGGGGGTATTGCAAGTTTTGGCCATTTTGAAGTGAAATTGTTCCTTTGGGGGGATATTTTAATTTTTTGCCATTTTGAGGCGAAATTGTTTCTTTGGGGGGGTATTGCAACTTTTGGCCATTTTGAAGCGAAATTGTTCCTTTCGGGGGGTATTGCAACTTATCGGCATTTTGAGGCGAAATTGTTCCTTTGGGGGGGTATTGCAATTTTTTTTCCATTTTGAGGCGAAATTGTTCCTTTGGGGGGGTATTGCAACTTTTGGCCATATTGAAGCGAAATTGTTCCTTTGGGGGGGTATTACAATTTTTGGATATTTTGAGGCGAAATTGTTCCTTTGGGGGGGTATTGCAATTTATTGCCATTTTGAGGTGAAATTGTTGCTTTGGGGGGGTATTGCAACTTTTGGCCATTTTGAAGCGAAATTGTTCCTTTGGGGGGGTATTGCAACTTTTCGGCATTTTGAGGCGAAATTGTTCCTTTGGGGGGGTATTGCAATTTTTTGCCATTTTGAGGTGAAATTGTTCCTTTGGGGGGTATTGCAACTTTTGGCCATTTTGAAGCGAAATTGTTCCTTTCGGGGGGTATTGCAACTTTTCGGCATTTTGAGGCGAAATTGTTCCTTTTGGGGGGTATTGCAACTTTTGGCCATTTTGAAGCGAAATTGTTCCTTTCGGGGGGTATTGCAACTTTTCGGCATTTTGAGGCGAAATTGTTCCTTGGGGGGGTATTGCAATTTTTTGCCATTTTGAGGCGAAATTGTTCCTTTGGGGGGGGTATTGCAACTTTTGGCCATTTTGAAGCGAAATTGTTCCTTTGGGGGGGATTTACAATTTTTGGATATTTTGAGGCGAAATTGTTCCTTTGGGGGGGGTATTGCAACTTTTGGCCATTTTGAAGCGAAATTGTTCCTTTGGGGGGTATTGCAATTTTTTGCCATTTTGAAGCGAAATTGTTCCTTTCGGGGGGTATTGCAACTTTTCGGCATTTTGAGGCGAAATTGTTCCTTTGGGGGGGTATTGCAATTTTTTGCCATTTTGAGGCGAAATTGTTGCTTTGGGGGGGTATTGCATCTTTTGGCCATTTTGAAGCGAAATTGTTCCTTTCGTGGTGTATTGCAACTTTTCGGCATTTTGAGGCGAAATTGTTCCTTTTGGGGGGTATTGCAACTTTTGGCCATTTTGAAGCGAAATTGTTCCTTTCGGGGGGTATTGCAACTTTTCGGCATTTTGAGGCGAAATTGTTCCTTTGGGGGGGTATTGCAATTTTTTGCCATTTTAAAGCGAAATTGTTCCTTTGGGGGGGTATTGCAACTTTTGGCCATTTTGAAGCAAAATTGTTCCTTTCGGGGGGTATTGCAACTTTTCGGCATTTTGAGGCGAAATTGTTCCTTTGGAGGGTATTGCAATTTTTTGCCATTTTGAGTCGAAATTGTTCCTTTGGGGGGGGTATTGCAACTTTTGGCCATTTTGAAGCGAAATTGTTCCTTGGGGGGGGTATTGCAACTTTTAGCCATTTTGAAGCGAAATTGTTCCTTTGGGGGGGTATTGCAACTTTTCAGCATTTTGAGGCGAAATTGTTCCTTTGGGGGGGTAATGCAATTTTTTGCCATTTTGAGGTGAAATTGTTCCTTTGGGGGGGTATTGCAACTTTTGGCCATTTTGAAGCGAAATTGTTCCTTTCGGGGGGTATTGCAACTTTTCGGCATTTTGAGGCGAAATTGTTCCTTTGGGGGTATTGCAATTTTTTTTTCATTTTGAGGCGAAATTTTTCCTTTGGGGGGGTATTGCAACTTTTGGCCATTTTGAAGCGAAATTGTTCCTTTGGGGGGGTATTGCAACTTTTCGGCATTTTGAGGCGAAATTGTTTCTTTGGGGGGGTATTGCAATTTTTTGCCATTTTGAGGCGAAATTGTTCCTTTGGGGGGTATTGCAATTTTTTGCCATTTTGAGGCGAAATTGTTCCTTTGGGGGGGGTATTGCAACTTTTGGCCATTTTGAAGCGAAATTGTTCCTTTGGGGGGGTATTGCAACTTTTGGCCATTTTGAAGCGAAATTGTTCCTTTCGGGGGTATTGAAACTTTTCAGCATTTTGAGGCGAAATTGTTCCTTTGGGGGTATTGCAACTTTTGGCCATTTTGAGGCGAAATTGTTCCTTTGGGGGGGTATTGCAACTTTTGGCCATTTTGAAGCGAAATTGTTCCTTTCGGGGGTATTGCAACTTTTCAGCATTTTGAGGCGAAATTGTTCCTTTGGGGGGTATTGCAACTTTTGGCCATTTTGAAGCGAAATTGTTCCTTTCGGGGGGTATTGCAACTTTTCGGCATTTTGAGGCGAAATTGTTCCTTTGGGGGGGTATTGCAATTTTTTTTCCATTTTGAGGTGAAATTGTTCCTTTGGGGGGGTATTGCAACTTTTGGCCATTTTGAAGCGAAATTGTACCTTTTGGGGGGGTATTGCAACTTTTCGGCATTTTGAAGCGAAATTGTTCCTTTGGGGGGGTATTGCAATTTTTTGCCATTTTGAGGCGAAATTGTTCCTTTGGGGGGGTATTGCAACTTTTGGCCATTTTGAAGCGAAATTGTTCCTTTCGGGGGTATTGCAACTTTTCAGCATTTTGAGGCGAAATTGTTCCTTTGGGGGGGTATTGCAACTTTTGGCCATTTTGAAGCGAAATTGTTCCTTTCGGGGGGTATTGCAACTTTTCGGCATTTTGAGGCGAAATTGTTCATTTGGGGTGGTATTGCAATTTTTTGCCATTTTGAGGCGAAATTGATCCTTTGGGGGGGTATTGCAACTTTTGGTCATTTTGAAGCGAAATTGTTCCTTTGGGGGGGTATTGCAATTTTTTGCCATTTTGAGGCGAAATTGTTGCTTTGGGGGGGTATTGCAACTTTTGGCCATTTTGAAGCGAAATTGTTCCTTTGGGGGGGTATTGCAACTTTTGGCCATTTTGAGGCGAAATTTTTCCTTTGGGAGGGTATTGCAATTTTTTGCCATTTTGAGGTGAAATTGTTCCTTTGGGGGGGGTGTTGCAACTCTTGGCCATTTTGAAGCGAAATTGTTCCTTTGGGGGGGTATTGCAACTTTTGGCCATTTTGAAGCGAAATTGTACCTTTTGGGGGGGTATTGCAACTTTTCGGCATTTTGAAGCGAAATTGTTCCTTTGGGGGGGTATTGCAATTTTTTGCCATTTTGAGGCGAAATTGTTCCTTTGGGGGGGTATTGCAACTTTTGGCCATTTTGAAGCGAAATTGTTCCTTTCGGGGGTATTGCAACTTTTCAGCATTTTGAGGCGAAATTGTTCCTTTGGGGGGGTATTGCAACTTTTGGCCATTTTGAAGCGAAATTGTTCCTTTCGGGGGGTATTGCAACTTTTCGGCATTTTGAGGCGAAATTGTTCATTTGGGGTGGTATTGCAATTTTTTGCCATTTTGAGGCGAAAATGATCCTTTGGGGGGGTATTGCAACTTTTGGTCATTTTGAAGCGAAATTGTTCCTTTGGGGGGGTATTGCAATTTTTTGCCAGTTTGAGGCGAAATTGTTGCTTTGGGGGGGTATTGCAACTTTTGGCCATTTTGAAGCGAAATTGTTCCTTTGGGGGGGTATTGCAACTTTTGGCCATTTTGAGGCGAAATTTTTCCTTTGGGAGGGTATTGCAATTTTTTGCCATTTTGAGGCGAAATTGTTCCTTTGGGGGGGGTATTGCAACTTTTGGCCATTTTGAAGCGAAATTGTTCCTTTGGGGGGGATTTACAATTTTTGGATATTTTGAGGCGAAATTGTTCCTTTGGGGGGGTATTGCAACTTTTGGCCATTTTGAAGCGAAATTGTTCCTTTGGGGGGTATTGCAATTTTTTGCCATTTTGAAGCGAAATTGTTCCTTTCGGGGGGTATTGCAACTTTTCGGCATTTTGAGGCGAAATTGTTCCTTTGGGGGGGTATTGCAATTTTTTGCCATTTTGAGGCGAAATTGTTGCTTTGGGGGGGTATTGCATCTTTTGGCCATTTTGAAGCGAAATTGTTCCTTTCGTGGTGTATTGCAACTTTTCGGCATTTTGAGGCGAAATTGTTCCTTTTGGGGGGTATTGGAACTTTTGGCCATTTTGAAGCGAAATTGTTCCTTTCGGGGGGTATTGCAACTTTTCGGCATTTTGAGGCGAAATTGTTCCTTTGGGGGGGTATTGCAATTTTTTGCCATTTTAAAGCGAAATTGCTCCTTTTGGGGGGTATTGCAACTTTTAGCCATTTTGAATCAAAATTGTTCCTTTCGGGGGGTATTGCAACTTTTCGGCATTTTGAGGCGAAATTGTTCCTTTGGAGGGTATTGCAATTTTTTGCCATTTTGAGTCGAAATTGGTCCTTTGGGGGGGTATTGCAACTTTTGGCCATTTTGAAGCGAAATTGTTCCTTGGGGGGGTATTGCAACTTTTGGCCATTTTGAAGCGAAATTGTTCCTTTGGGGGGGTATTGCAACTTTTCAGAATTTTGAGGCGAAATTGTTCCTTTGGGGGGGTAATGCAATTTTTTGCCATTTTGAGGTGAAATTGTTCCTTTTGGGGGGTATTGCAACTTTTGGCCATTTTGAAGCGAAATTGTTCCTTTCGGGGGGTATTGCAACTTTTCGGCATTTTGAGGCGAAATTGTTCCTTTGGGGGTATTTCAATTTTTTTTTCATTTTGAGGCGAAATTTTTCTTTTGGGGGGGTATTGCAACTTTTGGCCATTTTGAAGCGAAATTGTTCCTTTGGGGGGGTATTGCAACTTTTCGGCATTTTGAGGCGAAATTGTTTCTTTGGGGGGGTATTGCAATTTTTTGCCATTTTGAGGCGAAATTGTTCCTTTGGGGGGTATTGCAATTTTTTGCCATTTTGAGGCGAAATTGTTCCTTTTGGGGGGTATTGCAACTTTTGGCCATTTTGAAGCGAAATTGTTCCTTTGGGGGGGTATTGCAACTTTTGGCCATTTTGAAGCGAAATTGTTCCTTTCGGGGGTATTGAAACTTTTCAGCATTTTGAGGCGAAATTGTTCCTTTGGGGGTATTGCAACTTTTGGCCATTTTGAGGCGAAATTGTTCCTTTGGGGGGGTATTGCAACTTTTGGCCATTTTGAAGCGAAATTGTTCCTTTCGGGGGTATTGCAACTTTTCAGCATTTTGAGGCGAAATTGTTCCTTTGGGGGGTATTGCAACTTTTGGCCATTTTGAAGCGAAATTGTTCCTTTCGGGGGGTATTGCAACTTTTCGGCATTTTGAGGCGAAATTGTTCCTTTGGGGGGGTATTGCAATTTTTTTTCCATTTTGAGGTGAAATTGTTCCTTTGGGGGGGTATTGCAACTTTTGGCCATTTTGAAGCGAAATTGTACCTTTTGGGGGGTATTGCAACTTTTAGGCATTTTGAAGCGAAATTGTTCCTTTGGGGTGGTATTGCAATTTTTTGCCATTTTGAGGCGAAATTGTTCCTTTGGGGTGGTATTGCAATTTTTTGCCATTTTGAGGCGAAATTGTTGCTTTGGGGGGGTATTGCAACTTTTGGCCATTTTGAGGCGAAATTGTTCCTTTGGGGGGGTATTGCAACTTTTGGCCATTTTGAGGCGAAATTTTTCCTTTGGGAGGGTATTGCAATTTTTTGCCATTTTGAGGTGAAATTGTTCCTTTGGGGGGGGGTATTGCAACTTTTGGCCATTTTGAAGCGAAATTGTTCCTTTGGGGGGGTATTGCAATTTTTTGCCATTTTGAGGCGAAATTGTTCCTTTGGGGGGGTATTGCAACTTTTGGCCATTTTGAAGCGAAATTGTTCCTTTGGGGGGGTATTGCAACTTTTCGGCATTTTGAGGCGAAATTGTTCCTTTGGGGGGGTATTGCAACTTTTGGTCATTTTGAAGCGAAATTGTTCCTTTGGGGGGGTATTGCAATTTTTTGCCATTTTGAGGCGAAATTGTTCCTTTGGGGGGGTATTGCAACTTTTGGCCATTTTGAAGCGAAATTGTTCCTTTGGGGGGGTATTGCAACTTTTCGGCATTTTGAGGCGAAATTGTTCCTTTGGGGGGTATTGCAATTTTTTGCCATTTTGAGGCGAAATTGTTCCTTTGGGGGGGTATTGCAACTTTTGGCCATTTTGAAGCGAAATTGTTCCTTTGGGGGGTATTGCAACTTTTGGCCATTTTGAAGCGAAATTGTTCCTTTGGGGGGGTATTGCAACTTTTCAGCATTTTGAGGCGAAATTGTTCCTTTGGGGGGTATTGCAATTTTTTGCCATTTTGAGGTGAAATTGTTCCTTTGGGGGGGTATTGCAACTTTTGGCCATTTTGAAGCGAAATTGTTCCTTTCGGGGGGTATTGCAACTTTTCGGCATTTTGAGGCGAAATTGTTCCTTTGGGGGTATTGCAATTTTTTTTCATTTTGAGGCGAAATTTTTCCTTTGGGGGGGTATTGCAACTTTTGGCCATTTTGAAGCGAAATTGTTCCTTTGGGGGGGTATTGCAACTTTTCGTCATTTTAAGGCGAAATTGTTCCTTTGGGGGGGTATTGCAATTTTTTGCCATTTTGAGGCGAAATTGTTCCTTTCGGGGGTATTGCAATTTTTTGCCATTTTGAGGCGAAATTGTTCCTTTGGGGGGGGTATTGCAACTTTTGGCCATTTTGAAGCGAAATTGTTCCTTTGGGGGGGTATTGCAACTTTTGGCCATTTTGAAGCGAAATTGTTCCTTTCGGGGGGTATTGCAACTTTTCGGCATTTTGAGGCGAAATTGTTCCTTTGGGGGGGGTATTGCAATTTTTTTTTCATTTTGAGGTTAAATTTTTCCTTTGGGGGGGTATTGCAACTTTTGGCCATTTTGAAGCGAAATTGTTCCTTTCGGGGGGTATTGCAAGTTTTCGGCATTTTGAGGCGAAATTGTTCCTTTGGGGGGGTATTGCAACTTTTGGCCATTTTGAAGCGAAATTGTTCCTTTGGGGGGGTATTGCAATTTTTTGTCATTTTGAAGCGAAATTGTTCCTTTCGGGGGGTATTGCAACTTTTCGGCATTTTGAGGCGAAATTGTTGCTTTGGGGGGTATTGCAATTTTTTGCCATTTTGAGGCGAAATTGTTCCTTTGGGGGGTATTGCAACTTTTGGCCATTTTGAAGCGAAATTGTTCCTTTGGGGGGTATTGCAACTTTTCGGCATTTTGAGGCGAAATTGTTCCTTTGGGGGGGTATTGCAATTTTTTGCTATTTTGAGGCGAAATTGTTCCTTTGGGGGGTATTGCAACTTTTGGCCATTTTGAAGCGAAATTGTTCCTTTGGGGGGTATTGCAACTTTTCGGCATTTTGAAGCGAAATTGTTCCTTTCGGGGGGTATTGCAACTTTTCGGCATTTTGAGGCGAAATTGTTTCTTTGGGGGGGTATTGCAATTTTTTTTTCATTTTGAGGCGAAATTGTTCCTTTGGGGGGGTATTGCAACTTTTGGCCATTTTGAAGCGAAATTGTACCTTTGGGGGGGTATTGCAACTTTTCGGCATTTTGAGGCGAAATTGTTCCTTTGGGGGGGCATTGCAACTTTTGGCCATTTTGAAGCGAAATTGTTTCTTTGGGGGGTATTTCAATTTTTTGCCATTTTGAGACGAAATTGTTCCTTTGGGGGGTATTGCAACTTTTGGCCATTTTGAAGCGAAATTGTTCCTTTGGGGGGTATTGCAACTTTTCGGCATTTTGAGGCGAAATTGTTCCTTTGGGGGGGTATTGCAATTTTTTGCCATTTTGAGGCGAAATTGTTCCTTTGGGGGGTATAGCAACTTTTGGCCATTTTGAAGCGAAATTGTTCCTTTGGGGGGTATTGCAACTTTTGGCCATATTGAAGCGAAATTGTTCCTTTGGGGGGGTATTACAATTTTTGGCCATTTTGAGGAGAAATTGTTGCTTTGGGGGGGTATTGCATCTTTTGGCCTTTTTGAAGCGAAATTGTTCCTTTCGGGGGGTATTGCAACTTTTCGGCATTTTGAGGTGAAATTGTTCCTTTGGGGGGGTATTGCAATTTTTTGCCATTTTGAGGCGAAATTGTTCCGTTGGGGGGGTATTGCAACTTTTGGCCATTTTGAAGCGAAATTGTTCCTTTCGGGGGGTATTGCAACTTTTCGGCATTTTGAGGCGAAATTGTTCCTTTGGGGGGGTATTGCAACTTTTGGCCATTTTGAAGCGAAATTGTTCCTTTGGGGGGTATTGCAATTTTTTGCCATTTTGAGGCGAAATTGTTCCTTTGGGGGGGTATTGCAACTTTTGGCCATTTTGAAGCGAAATTGTTCCTTTCGGGGGTATTGCAACTTTTGGCCATTTTGAAGCGAAATTGTTCCTTTCGGGGGTATTGCAACTTTTCAGCATTTTGAGTCGAAATTGTTCCTTTGGGGGGGTATTGCAATTTTTTTTTCATTTTGAGGCGAAATTGTTTCTTTGGGGGGGTATTGCAACTTTTGGCCATTTTGAAGCGAAATTGTTGACTTGGGGGGGTATTGCAACTTTTGGCCATTTTGAAGCGAAATTGTTCCTTTGGAGGGGTATTGCAATTTTTTGCCATTTTGAGGCAAAATTGTTCCTTTGGGGGGGTATTGCAACTTTTGGCCATTTTGAAGCGAAATTGTTCCTTTCGGGGGGTATTGCAACTTTTCGGCATTTTGAAGCGAAATTGTTACTTTGGGGGGGTATTGCAATTTTTTGCCATTTTGAGGCGAAATTGTTCCTTTGGGGGGGTATTGCAACTTTTGGCCATTTTGAAGCGAAATTGTTCCTTTCGGGGGGTATTGCAACTTTTCGGCATTTTGAGGCGAAATTGTTCCTTTGGGGGGGTATTGCAATTTTTTTTTCATTTTGAGGCGAAATTGTTCCTTTGGGTGGGTATTGCAACTTTTGGCCATTTTGAAGCGAAATTGTACCTTTGGGGGGGTATTGCAACTTTTTGGCATTTTGAGGCGAAATTGTTTCTTTGGGGGGGCATTGCAACTTTTGGCCATTTTGAAGCGAAATTGTTCCTTTGGGGGGTATTTCAATTTTTTGCCATTTTGAGGCGAAATTGTTCCTTTGGGGGGGTATTGCAATTTTTTTTTATTTTGAGGCGAAATTGTTCCTTTGGGGGAGTATTGCAACTTTTTGCCATTTTGAAGCGAAATTGTACCTTTGGGGGGGTATTGCAACTTTTCGGCATTTTGAAGCGAAATTGTTCCTTTGGGGGGGTATTGCAATTTTTTGCCATTTTAAAGCGAAATTGTTCCTTTTGGGGGGTATTGCAACTTTTAGCCATTTTGAATCAAAATTGTTCCTTTCGGGGGGTATTGCAACTTTTCGGCATTTTGAGGCGAAATTGTTCCTTTGGAGGGTATTGCAATTTTTTGCCATTTTGAGTCGAAATTGGTCCTTTGGGGGGGTATTGCAACTTTTGGCCATTTTGAAGCGAAATTGTTCCTTGGGGGGGTATTGCAACTTTTGGCCATTTTGAAGCGAAATTGTTCCTTTGGGGGGGTATTGCAACTTTTCAGAATTTTGAGGCGAAATTGTTCCTTTGGGGGGGTAATGCAATTTTTTGCCATTTTGAGGTGAAATTGTTCCTTTGGGGGGGTATTGCAACTTTTGGCCATTTTGAAGCGAAATTGTTCCTTTCGGGGGGTATTGCAACTTTTCGGCATTTTGAGGCGAAATTGTTCCTTTGGGGGTATTTCAATTTTTTTTTCATTTTGAGGCGAAATTTTTCTTTTGGGGGGGTATTGCAACTTTTGGCCATTTTGAAGCGAAATTGTTCCTTTGGGGGGGTATTGCAACTTTTCGGCATTTTGAGGCGAAATTGTTTCTTTGGGGGGGTATTGCAATTTTTTGCCATTTTGAGGCGAAATTGTTCCTTTGGGGGGTATTGCAATTTTTTGCCATTTTGAGGCGAAATTGTTCCTTTGGGGGGGTATTGCAACTTTTGGCCATTTTGAAGCGAAATTGTTCCTTTGGGGGGGTATTGCAACTTTTGGCCATTTTGAAGCGAAATTGTTCCTTTCGGGGGTATTGAAACTTTTCAGCATTTTGAGGCGAAATTGTTCCTTTGGGGGTATTGCAACTTTTGGCCATTTTGAGGCGAAATTGTTCCTTTGGGGGGGTATTGCAACTTTTGGCCATTTTGAAGCGAAATTGTTCCTTTCGGGGGTATTGCAACTTTTCAGCATTTTGAGGCGAAATTGTTCCTTTGGGGGGTATTGCAACTTTTGGCCATTTTGAAGCGAAATTGTACCTTTTGGGGGGTATTGCAACTTTTCGGCATTTTGAAGCGAAATTGTTCCTTTGGGGTGGTATTGCAATTTTTTGCCATTTTGAGGCGAAATTGATCCTTTGGGGGGGTATTGCAACTTTTTGTCATTTTGAAGCGAAATTGTTCCTTTGGGGGGGTATTGCAATTTTTTGCCATTTTGAGGCGAAATTGTTGCTTTGGGGGGGTATTGCAACTTTTGGCCATTTTGAGGCGAAATTGTTCCTTTGGGGGGGTATTGCAACTTTTGGCCATTTTGAGGCGAAATTTTTCCTTTGGGAGGGTATTGCAATTTTTTGCCATTTTGAGGTGAAATTGTTCCTTTGGGGGGGGTATTGCAACTTTTGGCCATTTTGAAGCGAAATTGTTCCTTTGGGGGGGTATTGCAATTTTTTGCCATTTTGAGGCGAAATTGTTCCTTTGGGGGGGTATTGCAACTTTTGGCCATTTTGAAGCGAAATTGTTCCTTTGGGGGGGTATTGCAACTTTTCGGCATTTTGAGGCGAAATTGTTCCTTTGGGGGGGTATTGCAACTTTTGGTCATTTTGAAGCGAAATTGTTCCTTTGGGGGGGTATTGCAATTTTTTGCCATTTTGAGGCGAAATTGTTCCTTTGGGGGGGTATTGCAACTTTTGGCCATTTTGAAGCGAAATTGTTCCTTTGGGGGGGTATTGCAACTTTTCGGCATTTTGAGGCGAAATTGTTCCTTTGGGGGGTATTGCAATTTTTTGCCATTTTGAGGCGAAATTGTTCCTTTGGGGGGGTATTGCAACTTTTGGCCATTTTGAAGCGAAATTGTTCCTTTGGGGGGTATTGCAACTTTTGGCCATTTTGAAGCGAAATTGTTCCTTTGGGGGGGTATTGCAACTTTTCAGCATTTTGAGGCGAAATTGTTCCTTTGGGGGGGTATTGCAATTTTTTGCCATTTTGAGGTGAAATTGTTCCTTTGGGGGGGTATTGCAACTTTTGGCCATTTTGAAGCGAAATTGTTCCTTTCGGGGGGTATTGCAACTTTTCGGCATTTTGAGGCGAAATTGTTCCTTTGGGGGTATTGCAATTTTTTTTCATTTTGAGGCGAAATTTTTCCTTTGGGGGGGTATTGCAACTTTTGGCCATTTTGAAGCGAAATTGTTCCTTTGGGGGGGTATTGCAACTTTTCGTCATTTTAAGGCGAAATTGTTCCTTTGGGGGGGTATTGCAATTTTTTGCCATTTTGAGGCGAAATTGTTCCTTTCGGGGGTATTGCAATTTTTTGCCATTTTGAGGCGAAATTGTTCCTTTGGGGGGGGTATTGCAACTTTTGGCCATTTTGAAGCGAAATTGTTCCTTTGGGGGGGTATTGCAACTTTTGGCCATTTTGAAGCGAAATTGTTCCTTTCGGGGGGTATTGCAACTTTTCGGCATTTTGAGGCGAAATTGTTCCTTTGGGGGGGGTATTGCAATTTTTTTTTCATTTTGAGGCGAAATTTTTCCTTTGGGGGGGTATTGCAACTTTTGGCCATTTTGAAGCGAAATTGTTCCTTTCGGGGGGTATTGCAACTTTTCGGCATTTTGAGGCGAAATTGTTCCTTTGGGGGGGTATTGCAACTTTTGGCCATTTTGAAGCGAAATTGTTCCTTTGGGGGGGTATTGCAATTTTTTGTCATTTTGAAGCGAAATTGTTCCTTTCGGGGGGTATTGCAACTTTTCGGCATTTTGAGGCGAAATTGTTCCTTTGGGGGGTATTGCAATTTTTTGCCATTTTGAGGCGAAATTGTTCCTTTGGGGGGTATTGCAACTTTTGGCCATTTTGAAGCGAAATTGTTCCTTTGGGGGGTATTGCAACTTTTCGGCATTTTGAGGCGAAATTGTTCCTTTGGGGGGGTATTGCAATTTTTTGCTATTTTGAGGCGAAATTGTTCCTTTGGGGGGTATTGCAACTTTTGGCCATTTTGAAGCGAAATTGTTCCTTTGGGGGGTATTGCAACTTTTCGGCATTTTGAAGCGAAATTGTTCCTTTCGGGGGGTATTGCAACTTTTGGCCATTTTGAAGCGAAATTGTTCCTTTGGGGGGTATTGCAACTTTTCGGCATTTTGAGGCGAAATTGTTCCTTTGGGGGGGTATTGCAATTTTTTGCTATTTTGAGGCGAAATTGTTCCTTTGGGGGGTATTGCAACTTTTGGCCATTTTGAAGCGAAATTGTTTCTTTGGGGGGTATTTCAATTTTTTGCCATTTTGAGACGAAATTGTTCCTTTGGGGGGTATTGCAACTTTTGGCCATTTTGAAGCGAAATTGTTCCTTTGGGGGGTATTGCAACTTTTCGGCATTTTGAGGCGAAATTGTTCCTTTGGGGGGGTATTGCAATTTTTTGCCATTTTGAGGCGAAATTGTTCCTTTGGGGGGTATAGCAACTTTTGGCCATTTTGAAGCGAAATTGTTCCTTTGGGGGGTATTGCAACTTTTGGCCATATTGAAGCGAAATTGTTCCTTTGGGGGGGTATTACAATTTTTGGCCATTTTGAGGCGAAATTGTTGCTTTGGGGGGGTATTGCATCTTTTGGCCTTTTTGAAGCGAAATTGTTCCTTTCGGGGGGTATTGCAACTTTTCGGCATTTTGAGGTGAAATTGTTCCTTTGGGGGGGTATTGCAATTTTTTGCCATTTTGAGGCGAAATTGTTCCGTTGGGGGGGTATTGCAACTTTTGGCCATTTTGAAGCGAAATTGTTCCTTTCGGGGGGTATTGCAACTTTTCGGCATTTTGAGGCGAAATTGTTCCTTTGGGGGGGTATTGCAACTTTTGGCCATTTTGAAGCGAAATTGTTCCTTTGGGGGGTATTGCAATTTTTTGCCATTTTGAGGCGAAATTGTTCCTTTGGGGGGGTATTGCAACTTTTGGCCATTTTGAAGCGAAATTGTTCCTTTGGGGGGGGTATTGCAACTTTTCGGCAATTTGAGGCGAAATTGTTCCTGTGGGAGGGTTTTGCAATTTTTTGCCATTTTAAGGCGAAATTGTTCCTTTGGGGGGGTATTGCAACTTTTGGCCATTTTGAAGCGAAATTGTTCCTTTCGGGGGTATTGCAACTTTTGGCCATTTTGAAGCGAAATTGTTCCTTTCGGGGGTATTGCAACTTTTCAGCATTTTGAGTCGAAATTGTTCCTTTGGGGGGGTATTGCAATTTTTTTTTCATTTTGAGGCGAAATTGTTTCTTTGGGGGGGTATTGCAACTTTTGGCCATTTTGAAGCGAAATTGTTGATTTGGGGGGGTATTGCAACTTTTGGCCATTTTGAAGCGAAATTGTTCCTTTGGAGGGGTATTGCAATTTTTTGCCATTTTGAGGCAAAATTGTTCCTTTGGGGGGGTATTGCAACTTTTGGCCATTTTGAAGCGAAATTGTTCCTTTCGGGGGGTATTGCAACTTTTCGGCATTTTGAAGCGAAATTGTTACTTTGGGGGGGTATTGCAATTTTTTGCCATTTTGAGGCGAAATTGTTCCTTTGGGGGGGTATTGCAACTTTTGGCCATTTTGAAGCGAAATTGTTCCTTTCGGGGGGTATTGCAACTTTTCGGCATTTTGAGGCGAAATTGTTCCTTTGGGGGGGTATTGCAATTTTTTTTTCATTTTGAGGCGAAATTGTTCCTTTGGGTGGGTATTGCAACTTTTGGCCATTTTGAAGCGAAATTGTACCTTTGGGGGGGTATTGCAACTTTTTGGCATTTTGAGGCGAAATTGTTTCTTTGGGGGGGCATTGCAACTTTTGGCCATTTTGAAGCGAAATTGTTCCTTTGGGGGGTATTTCAATTTTTTGCCATTTTGAGGCGAAATTGTTCCTTTGGGGTGGTATTGCAATTTTTTTTTTATTTTGAGGCGAAATTGTTCCTTTGGGGGAGTATTGCAACTTTTTGCCATTTTGAAGCGAAATTGTACCTTTGGGGGGGTATTGCAACTTTTCGGCATTTTGAAGCGAAATTGTTCCTTTGGGGGGTATTGCAATTTTTTGCCATTTTGAGGCGAAATTGTTCCTTTGGGGGGGTATTGATATTTTTTCCCATTTTGAGGCGAAATTGTTCCTTTGAGGGGGTATTGCAACTTTTGGCCATATTGAAGCGAAATTGTTCCTTTGGGGGGGTATTACAATTTTTGGCCATTTTGAGGCGAAATTGTTGCTTTGGGGGGGTATTGCATCTTTTGGCCTTTTTGAAGCGAAATTGTTCCTTTCGGGGGCTATTGCAACTTTTCGGCATTTTGAGGTGAAATTGTTCCTTTGGGGGGGTATTGCAATTTTTTGCCATTTTGAGGCGAAATTGTTCCGTTGGGGGGGTATTGCAACTTTTGGCCATTTTGAAGCGAAATTGTTCCTTTCGGGGGGTATTGCAACTTTTCGGCATTTTGAGGCGAAATTGTTCCTTTGGGGGGGTATTGCAACTTTTGGCCATTTTGAAGCGAAATTGTTCCTTTGGGGGGGTATTGCAATTTTTTGCCATTTTGAGGCGAAATTGTTCCTTTGGGGGGGTATTGCAACTTTTGGCCATTTTGAAGCGAAATTGTTCCTTTGGGGGGGTATTGCAACTTTTCGGCAATTTGAGGCGAAATTGTTCCTGTGGGAGGGTTTTGTAATTTTTTGCCATTTTAAGGCGAAATTGTTCCTTTGGGGGGGTATTGCAACTTTTGGCCATTTTGAAGCGAAATTGTTCCTTTCGGGGGTATTGCAACTTTTGGCCATTTTGAAGCGAAATTGTTCCTTTCGGGGGTATTGCAACTTTTCGGCATTTTGAGTCGAAATTGTTCCTTTGGGGGGGTATTGCAATTTTTTTTTCATTTTGAGGCGAAATTGTTTCTTTGGGGGGGTATTGCAACTTTTGGCCATTTTGAAGCGAAATTGTTCCTTTGGGGGGGTATTGCAACTTTTTGGCATTTTGAGGCGAAATTGTTCCTTTGGGGGGGCATTGCAACTTTTGGCCATTTTGAAGCGAAATTGTTCCTTTGGGGGGTATTTCAATTTTTTGGCATTTTGAGGCGAAGATGTTCCTTTGGGGGGGTATTGCAACTTTTCGGCATTTTGAAGCGAAATTGTTCCTTTGGGGGGGTATTGCAATTTTTTGCCATTTTGAGGCGAAATTGTTCCTTTGGGGGTATTGATATTTTTTCCCATTTTGAGGCGAAATTGTTCCTTTGAGGGGGTATTGCAACTTTTGGCCATATTGAAGCGAAATTGTTCCTTTGGGGGGGTATTACAATTTTTGGCCATTTTAAGGCGAAATTGTTGCTTTGGGGGGGTATTGCATCTTTTGGCCTTTTTGAAGCGAAATTGTTCCTTTCGGGGGGTATTGCAACTTTTCGGCATTTTGAGGTGAAATTGTTCCTTTGGGGGGGTATTGCAACTTTTGGCCATTTTGAAGCGAAATTGTTCCTTTGGGGGGGTATTGCAATTTTTTGCCATTTTGAGGCGAAATTGTTCCTTTGGGGGGGTATTGCAACTTTTGGCCATTTTGAAGGAAATTGTTCCTTTGGGGGGGTATTGCAACTTTTCGGCAATTTGAGGCGAAATTGTTCCTGTGGGAGGGTTTTGCAATTTTTTGCCATTTTAAGGCGAAATTGTTCCTTTGGGGGGGTATTGCAACTTTTGGCCATTTTGAAGCGAAATTGTTCCTTTCGGGGGTATTGCAACTTTTGGCCATTTTGAAGCGAAATTGTTCCTTTCGGGGGTATTGCAACTTTTCGGCATTTTGAGTCGAAATTGTTCCTTTGGGGGGTATTGCAATTTTTTTTTCATTTTGAGGCGAAATTGTTTCTTTGGGGGGGTATTGCAACTTTTGGCCATTTTGAAGCGAAATTGTTCCTTTGGGGGGGTATTGCAACTTTTGGCCATTTTGAAGCGAAATTGTTCCTTTGGAGGGGTATTGCAATTTTTTGCCATTTTGAGGCAAAATTGTTCCTTTGGGGGGGTATTGCAACTTTTGGCCATTTTGAAGCGAAATTGTTCCTTTCGGGGGGTATTGCAACTTTTCGGCATTTTGATGCGAAATTGTTCCTTTGGGGGGGTATTGCAATTTTTTGCCATTTTGAGGTGAAATTGTTCTTTTGGGGGGGTATTGCAACTTTTGGCCATTTTGAAGCGAAATTGTTCCTTTGGGGGGGTATTGCAACTTTTCGGCAATTTGAGGCGAAATTGTTCCTTTGGGAGGGTATTGCAATTTTTTGCCATTTTAAGGCGAAATTGTCCCTTTGGGGGGGTATTGCAACTTTTGGCCATTTTGAAGCGAAATTGTTCCTTTCGGGGGTATTGCAACTTTTGGCCATTTTGAAGCGAAATTGTTCCTTTCGGGGGTATTGCAACTTTTCGGCATTTTGAGTCGAAATTGTTCCTTTGGGGGGGTATTGCAATTTTTTTTTCATTTTGAGGCGAAATTGTTCCTTTGGGGGGGTATTGCAACTTTTGGCCATTTTGTGGTGAAATTGTTCCTTTGGGGGGGTATTGCAACTTTTGGCCATTTTGAAGCGAAAGTGTTCCTTTGGAGGGGTATTGCAATTTTTTGCCATTTTGATGCAAAATTGTTCCTTTGGGGGGTATTGCAACTTTTATCCATTTTTAAGCGAAATTGTTCCTTTCGGGGAGTATTGCAACTTTTCGGCATTTTGAGGCGAAATTGTTCCTTTGGGGGGGTATTGCAATTTTTTGCCATTTTAAGGCGAAATTGTTCCTTTGGGGGGGTATTGCAACTTTTGGCCATTTTGAAGCGAAATTGTTCCTTTCGGGGGTATTGCAACTTTTGGCCATTTTGAAGCGAAATTGTTCCTTTCGGGGGTATTGCAACTTTTCGGCATTTTGAGTCGAAATTGTTCCTTTGGGGGGGTATTGCAATTTTTTTTTCATTTTGTGGCGAAATTGTTCCTTTGGGGGGGTATTGCAACTTTTGGCCATTTTGAAGCGAAATTGTTCCTTTCGGGGAGTATTGCAACTTTTCGGCATTTTGAGGCGAAATTGTTCCTTTGGGGGGGTATTGCAACTTTTGGCCATTTTGAAACGAAATTGTACCTTTTGGGGGGGAATTGCAACTTTTCGGCATTTTGAAGCGAAATTGTTCCTTTGGGGGGGTATTGCAATTTTTTGCCATTTTGAGGCGAAATTGTTCCTTTGGGGGGGTATTGCAACTTTTGGCCATTTTGAAGCGAAATTGTACCTTTTGGGGGGGTATTGCAACTTTTCGGCATTTTGAAGCGAAATTGTTCCTTTGGGGGTTATTGCAATTTTTTGCCATTTTGAGGCGAAATTGTTCCTTTGGGGGGGTATTGCAACTTTTGGCCATTTTGAAGCGAAATTGTTCCTTTGGGGGGCATTGCAATTTTTTTTTCGTTTTGAGGCGAAATTGTTCCTTGGGGGGTATTGCAACTTTTGGCCATTTTGAAGTGAAATTGTTCCTTTCGGGGGGTATTGCAACTTTTCGGCATTTTGAAGCGAAATTGTTCCTTTGGGGTGGTATTGCAATTTTTTGCCATTTTGAAACGAAATTGTTCCTTTGGGGGGGTATTGCAACTTTTGGCCATTTTGAAGCGAAATTGTTCCTTTGGGGGGGTATTGCAACTTTTCGGCATTTTGAGGCGAAATTGTTCCTTTGGGGGGTATTGCAATTTTTTGCCATTTTGAGGCGAAATTGTTCCTTTGGGGGGGTATTGCAACTTTTGGCCATTTGAAGCGAAATTGTTCCTTTCGGGGGGTATTGCAACTTTTCGGCATTTTGAGGCGAAATTGTTCCTTTGGGGGGGTATTGCAACTTTTGGCCATTTTGAAGCGAAATTGTTCCTTTGGGGGGGTATTGCAATTTTTTGCCATTTTGAGGCGAAATTGTTCCTTTGGGGGGGTATTGCAACTTTTGGCCATTTTGAAGCGAAATTGTTCCTTTGGGGGGGTATTGCAACTTTTGGCCATTTTGAAGCGAAATTGTTCCTTTGGGGGGGTATTGCAACTTTTCGGCAATTTGAGGCGAAATTGTTCCTTTGGGAGGGTATTGCAATTTTTTGCCATTTTAAGGCGAAATTGTTCCTTTGGGGGGTATTGCAACTTTTGGCCATTTTGAAGCGAAATTGTTCCTTTCGGGGGTATTGCAACTTTTGGCCATTTTGAAGCGAAATTGTTCCTTTCGGGGGTATTGCAACTTTTCGGCATTTTGAGTCGAAATTGTTCCTTTGGGGGGGTATTGCAAATTTTTTTTCATTTTGAGGCGAAATTGTTCCTTTGGGGGGTATTGCAACTTTTGGCCATTTTGAAGCGAAATTGTTCCTTTGGGGGGTATTGCAATTTTTTGCCATTTTGTGGCGAAATTGTTCCTTTGGGGGGGTATTGCAACTTTTGGCCATTTTGAAGCGAAATTGTTCCTTTGGAGGGGTATTGCAATTTTTTGCCATTTTGAGGCAAAATTGTTCCTTTGGGGGGGTATTGCAACTTTTGGCCATTTTGAAGCGAAATTGTTCCTTTCGGGGGGTATTGCAACTTTTCGGCATTTTGAGGCGAAATTGTTCCTTTGGGGGGGTATTGCAATTTTTTTTCCATTTTGAGGCGAAAATGTTCCTTTGGGGGGGTATTGCAACTTTTGGCCATTTTGAAGCGAAATTGTACCTTTTGGGGGGGTATTGCAACTTTTCGGCATTTTGAAGCGAAATTGTTCCTTTGGGGGGGTATTGCAATTTTTTGCCATTTTGAGGCGAAATTGTTCCATTGGGGGGGTATTGCAACTTTTGGCCATTTTGAAGCGAAATTGTACCTTTTGGGGGGGTATTGCAACTTTTCGGCATTTTGAAGCGAAATTGTTCCTTTGGGGGGTATTGCAATTTTTTGCCATTTTGAGGCGAAATTGTTCCTTTGGGGGGGTATTGCAACTTTTGGCCATTTTGAAGCAAAATTGTTCCTTTGGGGGGGTATTGCAATTTTTTGCCATTTTGAGGCGAAATTGTTCCTTTGGGGGGGTATTGCAGCTTTTGGCCATTTTGAAGCGAAATTGTTCCTTTGGGGGGGTATTGCAACTTTTCGGCATTTTGAGGCGAAATTGTTCCTTTGGGGGGGTATTGCAATTTTTTTCCATTTTGAGGCGAAATTGTTGCTTTGGGGGGGTATTGCAATTTTTTGCCATTTTGAAGTGAAATTGTTCCTTTGGGGGTATTGCAATTTTTTGCCATTTTGAAGTGAAATTGTTCCTTTCGGGGGGTATTGCAACTTTTCGGCATTTTGAGGCGAAATTGTTCCTTTGGGGGGGTATTGCAATTTTTTTTCATTTTTAGGCGAAATTTTTCCTTTGGGGGGGTATTGCAACTTTTGGCCATTTTGAAGCGAAATTGTTCCTTTGGGGGGGTATTGCAACTTTTCTGCATTTTGAGGCAAAATTGTTCCTTTGGTGGGGTATTGCAATTTTTTGCCATTTTGAGGCGAAATTGTTCCTTTCGGGGGTATTGCAATTTTTTGCCATTTTGAGGCGAAATTGTTCCTTTGGGGGGGTATTGCAACTTTTGGCCATTTTGAAGCGAAATTGTTCCTTTGGGGGGGTATTGCAACTTTTGGCCATTTTGAAGCGAAATTGTTCCTTTCGGGGGGTTTTGCAACTTTTCGGCATTTTGAGGCGAAATTGTTCCTTTCGGGGGGTATTGCAACTTTTCGGCATTTTGAGGCAAAATTGTTCCTTTGGGGGGGTATTGCAACTTTTGGCCATTTTGAAGCGAAATTGTTCCTTTGGGGGGGTATTGCAACTTTTCGGCAATTTGAGGCGAAATTGTTCCTTTGGGAGGGTATTGCAATTTTTTGCCATTTTAAGGCGAAATTGTTCCTTTGGGGGGGTATTGCAACTTTTGGCCATTTTGAAGCGAAATTGTTCCTTTCGGGGGTATTGCAACTTTTGGCCATTTTGAAGCGAAATTGTTCCTTTCGGGGGTATTGCAACTTTTCGGCATTTTGAGTCGAAATTGTTCCTTTGGGGGGGTATTGCAAATTTTTTTTCATTTTGAGGCGAAATTGTTCCTTTGGGGGGTATTGCAACTTTTGGCCATTTTGAAGCGAAATTGTTCCTTTGGGGGGGTATTGCAATTTTTTGCCATTTTGTGGCGAAATTGTTCCTTTGGGGGGGTATTGCAACTTTTGGCCATTTTGAAGCGAAATTGTTCCTTTGGAGGGGTATTGCAATTTTTTGCCATTTTGAGGCAAAATTGTTCCTTTGGGGGGGTATTGCAACTTTTGGCCATTTTGAAGCGAAATTGTTCCTTTCGGGGGGTATTGCAACTTTTCGGCATTTTGAGGCGAAATTGTTCCTTTGGGGGGGTATTGCAATTTTTTTTCCATTTTGAGGCGAAAATGTTCCTTTGGGGGGGTATTGCAACTTTTGGCCATTTTGAAGCGAAATTGTACCTTTTGGGGGGGTATTGCAACTTTTCGGCATTTTGAAGCGAAATTGTTCCTTTGGGGGGGTATTGCAATTTTTTGCCATTTTGAGGCGAAATTGTTCCATTGGGGGGGTATTGCAACTTTTGGCCATTTTGAAGCGAAATTGTACCTTTTGGGGGGGTATTGCAACTTTTCGGCATTTTGAAGCGAAATTGTTCCTTTGGGGGGTATTGCAATTTTTTGCCATTTTGAGGCGAAATTGTTCCTTTGGGGGGGTATTGCAACTTTTGGCCATTTTGAAGCAAAATTGTTCCTTTGGGGGGGTATTGCAATTTTTTGCCATTTTGAGGCGAAATTGTTCCTTTGGGGGGGTATTGCAGCTTTTGGCCATTTTGAAGCGAAATTGTTCCTTTGGGGGGGTATTGCAACTTTTCGGCATTTTGAGGCGAAATTGTTCCTTTGGGGGGGTATTGCAATTTTTTTCCATTTTGAGGCGAAATTGTTGCTTTGGGGGGTATTGCATCTTTTGGCCATTTTGAAGTGAAATTGTTCCTTTGGGGGTATTGCAATTTTTTGCCATTTTGAAGTGAAATTGTTCCTTTCGGGGGGTATTGCAACTTTTCGGCATTTTGAGGCGAAATTGTTCCTTTGGGGGGGTATTGCAATTTTTTTTCATTTTTAGGCGAAATTTTTCCTTTGGGGGGGTATTGCAACTTTTGGCCATTTTGAAGCGAAATTGTTCCTTTGGGGGGGTATTGCAACTTTTCTGCATTTTGAGGCAAAATTGTTCCTTTGGTGGGGTATTGCAATTTTTTGCCATTTTGAGGCGAAATTGTTCCTTTCGGGGGTATTGCAATTTTTTGCCATTTTGAGGCGAAATTGTTCCTTTGGGGGGGTATTGCATCTTTTGGCCATTTTGAAGCGAAATTGTTCCTTTGGGGGGGTATTGCAACTTTTGGCCATTTTGAAGCGAAATTGTTCCTTTCGGGGGGTTTTGCAACTTTTCGGCATTTTGAGGCGAAATTGTTCCTTTCGGGGGGTATTGCAACTTTTCGGCATTTTGAGGCAAAATTGTTCCTTTGGGGGGGGTATTGCAACTTTTGGCCATTTTGAAGCGAAATTGTTCCTTTGGGGGGGTATTGCAACTTTTCGGCAATTTGAGGCGAAATTGTTCCTTTGGGAGGGTATTGCAATTTTTTGCCATTTTAAGGCGAAATTGTTCCTTTGGGGGGGTATTGCAACTTTTGGCCATTTTGAAGCGAAATTGTTCCTTTCGGGGGTATTGCAACGTTTGGCCATTTTGAAGCAAAATTGTTCCTTTCGGGGGTATTGCAACTTTTCGGCATTTTGAGTCGAAATTGTTCCTTTGGGGGGGTATTGCAAATTTTTTTTCATTTTGAGGCGAAATTGTTCCTTTGGGGGGTATTGCAAGTTTAGGCCATTTTGAAGCGAAATTGTTCCTTTGGGGGGGTGTTGCAATTTTTTGCCATTTTGTGGCGAAATTGTTCCTTTGGGGGGGTATTGCAACTTTTGGCCATTTTGAAGCGAAATTGTTCCTTTGGAGGGGTATTGCAATTTTTTGCCATTTTGAGGCAAAATTGTTCCTTTGGGGGGGTATTGCAACTTTTGGCCATTTTGAAGCGAAATTGTTCCTTTCGGGGGGTATTGCAACTTTTCGGCATTTTGAGGCGAAATTGTTCCTTTGGGGGGGTATTGCAATTTTTTTTCCATTTTGAGGCGAAAATGTTCCTTTGGGGGGGTATTGCAACTTTTGGCCATTTTGAAGCGAAATTGTACCTTTTGGGGGGGTATTGCAACTTTTCGGCATTTTGAAGCGAAATTGTTCCTTTGGGGGGGTATTGCAATTTTTTGCCATTTTGAGGCGAAATTGTTCCATTGGGGGGGTATTGCAACTTTTGGCCATTTTGAAGCGAAATTGTACCTTTTGGGGGGGTATTGCAACTTTTCGGCATTTTGAAGCGAAATTGTTCCTTTGGGGGGTATTGCAATTTTTTGCCATTTTGAGGCGAAATTGTTCCTTTGGGGGGGTATTGCAACTTTTGGCCATTTTGAAGCGAAATTGTTCCTTTGGGGGGGTATTGCAATTTTTTGCCATTTTGAGGCGAAATTGTTCCTTTGGGGGGGTATTGCAACTTTTGGCCATTTTGAAGTGAAATTGTTCCTTTCGGGGGGTATTGCAACTTTTCGGCATTTTGAGGCGAAATTGTTCCTTTGGGGGGGTATTGCAACTTTTCGGCATTTTGAGGCAAAATTGTTCCTTTGGTGGGGTATTGCAATTTTTTGCCATTTTGAGGCGAAATTGTTCCTTTCGGGGGTATTGCAATTTTTTGCCATTTTGAGGCGAAATTGTTCCTTTGGGGGGGTATTGCAACTTTTGGCCATTTTGAAGCGAAATTGTTCCTTTGGGGGGGTATTGCAACTTTTGGCCATTTTGAAGCGAAATTGTTCCTTTCGGGGGGTGTTGCAACTTTTCGGCATTTTGAGGCGAAATTGTTCCTTTGGGGGGGGTATTGCAATTTTTTTTTCATTTTGAGGCGAAATTTTTCCTTTGGGGGGGTATTGCAACTTTTGGCCATTTTGAAGCGAAATTGTTCCTTTGGGGGGGTATTGCAACTTTTCGGCATTTTGAGGCGAAATTGTTCTTTTGGGGGGTATTGCAATTTTTTGCCATTTTGAGGCGAAATTGTTCCTTTGGGGGGCATTGCAATTTTTTTTTCGTTTTGAGGCGAAATTTTTTCTTTGGGGGGGTATTGCAACTTTTGGCCATTTTGAAGCGAAATTGTTCCTTTCGGGGGGTATTGCAACTTTTCGGCATTTTGAAGCGAAATTGTTCCTTTGGGGTGGTATTGCAATTTTTTGCCATTTTGAAACGAAATTGTTCCTTTGGGGGGGTATTGCAACTTTTGGCCATTTTGAATCGAAATTGTTCCTTTGGGGGGGTATTGCAACTTTTCGGCATTTTGAGGCGAAATTGTTCCTTTGGGGGGTATTGCAATTTTTTCCTATTTTGAGGCGAAATTGTTCCTTTGGGGGGGTATTGCAATTTTTTGCCATTTTGAGGTGAAATTGTTCCTTTGGGGGGGTATTGCAACTTTTGGCCATTTTGAAGTGAAATTGTTCCTTTCGGGGGGTATTGCAACTTTTCGGCATTTTGAGGCGAAATTGTTCCTTTGGGGGGGTATTGCAATTTTTTTTCATTTTGAGGCGAAATTTTTCCTTTGGGGGGGTATTGCAACTTTTCGGCATTTTGAGGCAAAATTGTTCCTTTGGTGGGGTATTGCAATTTTTTGCCATTTTGAGGCGAAATTGTTCCTTTCGGGGGTATTGCAATTTTTTGCCATTTTGAGGCGAAATTGTTCCTTTGGGGGGGTATTGCAACTTTTGGCCAATTTGAAGCGAAATTGTTCCTTTGGGGGGGTATTGCAACTTTTGGCCATTTTGAAGCGAAATTGTTCCTTTCGGGGGGTTTTGCAACTTTTCGGCATTTTGAGGCGAAATTGTTCCTTTGGGGGGGGGTATTGCAATTTTTTTTTCATTTTGAGGCGAAATTTTTCCTTTGGGGGGTATTGCAACTTTTGGCCATTTTGAAGCGAAATTGTTCCTTTGGGGGGGTATTGCAACTTTTCGGCATTTTGAGGCGAAATTGTTCTTTTGGGGGGTATTGCAATTTTTTGCCATTTTGAGGCGAAATTGTTCCTTTGGGGGGTATTGCAACTTTTGGCCATTTTGAAGCGAAATTGTTCCTTTCGGGGGGTATTGCAACTTTTCGGCATTTTGAGGCGAAATTGTTCCTTTGGGGGGTATTGCAAGTTTTGGCCATTTTGAAGTGAAATTGTCCCTTTGGGGGGATATTTTAATTTTTTGCCATTTTGAGGCGAAATTGTTCCTTTGGGGGGGTATTGCAACTTTTGGCCATTTTGAAGCGAAATTGTTCCTTTCGGGGGGTATTGCAACTTATCGGCATTTTGAGGCGAAATTGTTCCTTTGGGGGGGTATTGCAATTTTTTTTCCATTTTGAGGCGAAATTGTTCCTTTGGGGGGGTATTGCAACTTTTGGCCATATTGAAGCGAAATTGTTCCTTTGGGGGGGTATTACAATTTTTGGATATTTTGAGGCGAAATTGTTCCTTTGGGGGGGTATTGCAATTTATTGCCATTTTGAGGTGAAATTGTTGCTTTGGGGGGGTATTGCAACTTTTGGCCATTTTGAAGCGAAATTGTTCCTTTGGGGGGGTATTGCAACTTTTCGGCATTTTGAGGCGAAATTGTTCCTTTGGGGGGGTATTGCAATTTTTTGCCATTTTGAGGCGAAATTGTTCCTTTGGGGGGGTATTGCAACTTTTGGCCATTTTGAAGTGAAATTGTTCCTTTGGGGGGGTTTTACAATTTTTGGATATTTTGAGGCGAAATTGTTCCTTTGGGGGGGTATTGCAACTTTTGGCCATTTTGAAGCGAAATTGTTCCTTTGGGGGGTATTGCAATTTTTTGCCATTTTGAAGCGGAATTGTTCCTTTCGGGGGGTATTGCAACTTTTCGGCATTTTGAGGCGAAATTGTTCCTTTGGGGGGGTATTGCAATTTTTTGCCATTTTGAGGCGAAATTGTTACTTTGGGGGGGTATTGCAACTTTTGGCCATTTTGAAGCGAAATTGTTCCTTTCGGGGGGTATTGCAACTTATCGGCATTTTGAGGCGAAATTGTTCCTTTGGGGGGGTATTGCAATTTTTTTTCCATTTTGAGGCGAAATTTTTCCTTTGGGGGGGTATTGCAACTTTTGGCCATATTGAAGCGAAATTGTTCCTTTGGGGGGGTATTACAATTTTTGGATATTTTGAGGCGAAATTGTTCCTTTGGGGGGGTATTGCAATTTATTGCCATTTTGAGGTGAAATTGTTGCTTTGGGGGGGTATTGCAACTTTTGGCCATTTTGAAGCGAAATTGTTCCTTTGGGGGGGTATTGCAACTTTTCGGCATTTTGAGGCGAAATTGTTCCTTTGGGGGGGGTATTGCAATTTTTTGACATTTTGAGGTGAAATTGTTCCTTTTGGGGGTATTGCAACTTTTGGCCATTTTGAAGCGAAATTGTTCCTTTCGGGGGGTATTGCAACTTTTCGACATTTTGAGGCGAAATTGTTCCTTTGGGGGGGTATTGCAACTTTTGGCCATTTTGAAGTGAAATTGTTCCTTTGGGGGGGTTTTACAATTTTTGGATATTTTGAGGCGAAATTGTTCCTTTGGGGGGGTATTGCAACTTTTGGCCATTTTGAAGCGAAATTGTTCCTTTGGGGGGTATTGCAATTTTTTGCCATTTTGAAGCGGAATTGTTCCTTTCGGGGGGTATTGCAACTTTTCGGCATTTTGAGGCGAAATTGTTCCTTTGGGGGGGTATTGCAATTTTTTGCCATTTTGAGGCGAAATTGTTGCTTTGGAGGGGTATTGCATCTTTTGGCCATTTTGAAGCGAAATTGTTCCTTTCGTGGGGTATTGCAACTTTTCGGCATTTTGAGGCGGAATTGTTCCTTTTGGGGGGTATTGCAACTTTTGGCCATTTTGAAGCAAAATTGTTCCTTTCGGGGGTATTGCAACTTTTCGGCATTTTGAGTCGAAATTGTTCCTTTGGGGGGGTATTGCAAATTTTTTTTCATTTTGAGGCGAAATTGTTCCTTTGGGGGGTATTGCAAGTTTAGGCCATTTTGAAGCGAAATTGTTCCTTTGGGGGGGTGTTGCAATTTTTTGCCATTTTGTGGCGAAATTGTTCCTTTGGGGGGGTATTGCAACTTTTGGCCATTTTGAAGCGAAATTGTTCCTTTGGAGGGGTATTGCAATTTTTTGCCATTTTGAGGCAAAATTGTTCCTTTGGGGGGGTATTGCAACTTTTGGCCATTTTGAAGCGAAATTGTTCCTTTGGGGGGGTATTGCAACTTTTCGGCATTTTGAGGCGAAATTGTTCCTTTGGGGGGGTATTGCAATTTTTTGCCATTTTGAGGCGAAATTGTTCCTTTGGGGGGGTATTGCAACTTTTGGCCATTTTGAAGTGAAATTGTTCCTTTGGGGGGGTTTTACAATTTTTGGATATTTTGAGGCGAAATTGTTCCTTTGGGGGGGTATTGCAACTTTTGGCCATTTTGAAGCGAAATTGTTCCTTTGGGGGGTATTGCAATTTTTTGCCATTTTGAAGCGGAATTGTTCCTTTCGGGGGGTATTGCAACTTTTCGGCATTTTGAGGCGAAATTGTTCCTTTGGGGGGGTATTGCAATTTTTTGCCATTTTGAGGCGAAATTGTTACTTTGGGGGGGTATTGCAACTTTTGGCCATTTTGAAGCGAAATTGTTCCTTTCGGGGGGTATTGCAACTTATCGGCATTTTGAGGCGAAATTGTTCCTTTGGGGGGGTATTGCAATTTTTTTTCCATTTTGAGGCGAAATTTTTCCTTTGGGGGGGTATTGCAACTTTTGGCCATATTGAAGCGAAATTGTTCCTTTGGGGGGGTATTACAATTTTTGGATATTTTGAGGCGAAATTGTTCCTTTGGGGGGGTATTGCAATTTATTGCCATTTTGAGGTGAAATTGTTGCTTTGGGGGGGTATTGCAACTTTTGGCCATTTTGAAGCGAAATTGTTCCTTTGGGGGGGTATTGCAACTTTTCGGCATTTTGAGGCGAAATTGTTCCTTTGGGGGGGGTATTGCAATTTTTTGACATTTTGAGGTGAAATTGTTCCTTTTGGGGGTATTGCAACTTTTGGCCATTTTGAAGCGAAATTGTTCCTTTCGGGGGGTATTGCAACTTTTCGACATTTTGAGGCGAAATTGTTCCTTTGGGGGGGTATTGCAACTTTTGGCCATTTTGAAGTGAAATTGTTCCTTTGGGGGGGTTTTACAATTTTTGGATATTTTGAGGCGAAATTGTTCCTTTGGGGGGGTATTGCAACTTTTGGCCATTTTGAAGCGAAATTGTTCCTTTGGGGGGTATTGCAATTTTTTGCCATTTTGAAGCGGAATTGTTCCTTTCGGGGGGTATTGCAACTTTTCGGCATTTTGAGGCGAAATTGTTCCTTTGGGGGGGTATTGCAATTTTTTGCCATTTTGAGGCGAAATTGTTGCTTTGGAGGGGTAATGCATCTTTTGGCCATTTTGAAGCGAAATTGTTCCTTTCGTGGGGTATTGCAACTTTTCGGCATTTTGAGGCGGAATTGTTCCTTTTGGGGGGTATTGCAACTTTTGGCCATTTTGAAGCAAAATTGTTCCTTTCGGGGGTATTGCAACTTTTCGGCATTTTGAGTCGAAATTGTTCCTTTGGGGGGGTATTGCAAATTTTTTTTCATTTTGAGGCGAAATTGTTCCTTTGGGGGGTATTGCAAGTTTAGGCCATTTTGAAGCGAAATTGTTCCTTTGGGGGGGTGTTGCAATTTTTTGCCATTTTGTGGCGAAATTGTTCCTTTGGGGGGGTATTGCAACTTTTGGCCATTTTGAAGCGAAATTGTTCCTTTGGAGGGGTATTGCAATTTTTTGCCATTTTGAGGCAAAATTGTTCCTTTGGGGGGGTATTGCAACTTTTGGCCATTTTGAAGTGAAATTGTTCCTTTCGGGGGGTATTGCAACTTTTCGGCATTTTGAGGCGAAATTGTTCCTTTGGGGGGGTATTGCAATTTTTTTTCCATTTTGAGGCGAAAATGTTCCTTTGGGGGGGTATTGCAACTTTTGGCCATTTTGAAGCGAAATTGTACCTTTTGGGGGGGTATTGCAACTTTTCGGCATTTTGAAGCGAAATTGTTCCTTTGGGGGGGTATTGCAATTTTTTGCCATTTTGAGGCGAAATTGTTCCATTGGGGGGGTATTGCAACTTTTGGCCATTTTGAAGCGAAATTGTACCTTTTGGGGGGGTATTGCAACTTTTCGGCATTTTGAAGCGAAATTGTTCCTTGGGGGGTATTGCAATTTTTTGCCATTTTGAGGCGAAATTGTTCCTTTGGGGGGGTATTGCAACTTTTGGCCATTTTGAAGCGAAATTGTTCCTTTGGGGGGGTATTGCAATTTTTTGCCATTTTGAGGCGAAATTGTTCCTTTGGGGGGGTATTGCAACTTTTGGCCATTTTGAAGTGAAATTGTTCCTTTCGGGGGGTATTGCAACTTTTCGGCATTTTGAGGCGAAATTGTTCCTTTGGGGGGGTATTGCAATTTTTTTTCATTTTGAGGCGAAATTTTTCCTTTGGGGGGGTATTGCAACTTTTCGGCATTTTGAGGCAAAATTGTTCCTTTGGTGGGGTATTGCAATTTTTTGCCATTTTGAGGCGAAATTGTTCCTTTCGGGGGTATTGCAATTTTTTGCCATTTTGAGGCGAAATTGTTCCTTTGGGGGGGTATTGCAACTTTTGGCCAATTTGAAGCGAAATTGTTCCTTTGGGGGGGTATTGCAACTTTTGGCCATTTTGAAGCGAAATTGTTCCTTTCGGGGGGTTTTGCAACTTTTCGGCATTTTGAGGCGAAATTGTTCCTTTGGGGGGGGTATTGCAATTTTTTTTTCATTTTGAGGCGAAATTTTTCCTTTGGGGGGTATTGCAACTTTTGGCCATTTTGAAGCGAAATTGTTCCTTTGGGGGGGTATTGCAACTTTTCGGCATTTTGAGGCGAAATTGTTCTTTTGGGGGGTATTGCAATTTTTTGCCATTTTGAGGCGAAATTGTTCCTTTGGGGGGTATTGCAACTTTTGGCCATTTTGAAGCGAAATTGTTCCTTTCGGGGGGTATTGCAACTTTTCGGCATTTTGAGGCGAAATTGTTCCTTTGGGGGGTATTGCAAGTTTTGGCCATTTTGAAGTGAAATTGTCCCTTTGGGGGGATATTTTAATTTTTTGCCATTTTGAGGCGAAATTGTTCCTTTGGGGGGGTATTGCAACTTTTGGCCATTTTGAAGCGAAATTGTTCCTTTCGGGGGGTATTGCAACTTATCGGCATTTTGAGGCGAAATTGTTCCTTTGGGGGGGTATTGCAATTTTTTTTCCATTTTGAGGCGAAATTGTTCCTTTGGGGGGGTATTGCAACTTTTGGCCATATTGAAGCGAAATTGTTCCTTTGGGGGGGTATTACAATTTTTGGATATTTTGAGGCGAAATTGTTCCTTTGGGGGGGTATTGCAATTTATTGCCATTTTGAGGTGAAATTGTTGCTTTGGGGGGGTATTGCAACTTTTGGCCATTTTGAAGCGAAATTGTTCCTTTGGGGGGGTATTGCAACTTTTCGGCATTTTGAGGCGAAATTGTTCCTTTGGGGGGGTATTGCAATTTTTTGCCATTTTGAGGCGAAATTGTTCCTTTGGGGGGGTATTGCAACTTTTGGCCATTTTGAAGTGAAATTGTTCCTTTGGGGGGGTTTTACAATTTTTGGATATTTTGAGGCGAAATTGTTCCTTTGGGGGGGTATTGCAACTTTTGGCCATTTTGAAGCGAAATTGTTCCTTTGGGGGGTATTGCAATTTTTTGCCATTTTGAAGCGGAATTGTTCCTTTCGGGGGGTATTGCAACTTTTCGGCATTTTGAGGCGAAATTGTTCCTTTGGGGGGGTATTGCAATTTTTTGCCATTTTGAGGCGAAATTGTTACTTTGGGGGGGTATTGCAACTTTTGGCCATTTTGAAGCGAAATTGTTCCTTTCGGGGGGTATTGCAACTTATCGGCATTTTGAGGCGAAATTGTTCCTTTGGGGGGGTATTGCAATTTTTTTTCCATTTTGAGGCGAAATTTTTCCTTTGGGGGGGTATTGCAACTTTTGGCCATATTGAAGCGAAATTGTTCCTTTGGGGGGGTATTACAATTTTTGGATATTTTGAGGCGAAATTGTTCCTTTGGGGGGGTATTGCAATTTATTGCCATTTTGAGGTGAAATTGTTGCTTTGGGGGGGTATTGCAACTTTTGGCCATTTTGAAGCGAAATTGTTCCTTTGGGGGGGTATTGCAACTTTTCGGCATTTTGAGGCGAAATTGTTCCTTTGGGGGGGTATTGCAATTTTTTGACATTTTGAGGTGAAATTGTTCCTTTTGGGGGTATTGCAACTTTTGGCCATTTTGAAGCGAAATTGTTCCTTTCGGGGGGTATTGCAACTTTTCGACATTTTGAGGCGAAATTGTTCCTTTGGGGGGGTATTGCAATTTTTTGCCATTTTGAGGCGAAATTGTTCCTTTGGGGGGGTATTGCAACTTTTGGCCATTTTGAAGTGAAATTGTTCCTTTGGGGGGGTTTTACAATTTTTGGATATTTTGAGGCGAAATTGTTCCTTTGGGGGGGTATTGCAACTTTTGGCCATTTTGAAGCGAAATTGTTCCTTTGGGGGGTATTGCAATTTTTTGCCATTTTGAAGCGGAATTGTTCCTTTCGGGGGGTATTGCAACTTTTCGGCATTTTGAGGCGAAATTGTTCCTTTGGGGGGGTATTGCAATTTTTTGCCATTTTGAGGCGAAATTGTTGCTTTGGGGGGGTATTGCATCTTTTGGCCATTTTGAAGCGAAATTGTTCCTTTCGTGGGGTATTGCAACTTTTCGGCATTTTGAGGCGGAATTGTTCCTTTTGGGGGGTATTGCAACTTTTGGCCATTTTGAAGCGAAATTGTTCCTTTGGGGGGGTATTGCAACTTTTCGGCATTTTGAGGCGAAATTGTTCCTTTGGGGGGGTATTGCAATTTTTTGCCATTTTGAGGCGAAATTGTTCCTTTGGGGGGTATTGCAATTTTTTGCCATTTTGAGGCGAAATTGTTCCTTTGGGGGGGGTATTGCAACTTTTGGCCATTTTGAAGCGAAATTGTTCCTTTGGGGGCGTATTGCAACTTTTGGCCATTTATAAGCGAAATTGTTCCTTTCGGGGGGTATTGCAACTTTTCGGCATTTTGAAGCGAAATTGTTCCTTTGGGGGGGTATTGCAACTTTTGGCCATTTTGAAGCGAAATTGTTCCTTTGGGGGGGTATTGCAACTTTTCAGCATTTTGAGGCGAAATTGTTCCTTTGGGGGGGTATTGCAATTTTTTTTCATTTTGAGGCGAAATTTTTCCTTTGGGAGCGTATTGCAACTTTTGGCCATTTAGAAGCGAAATTGATCCTTTGGGGGGGTATTGCAACTTTTCGGCATTTTGAGGCGAAATTGTTCCTTTGGGGGGGTATTGCAATTTTTTTCCATTTTGAGGTGAAATTGTTGCTTTGGGGGGGTATTGCATCTTTTGGACATTTTGGAGTGAAATTGTTCCTTTGGGGGGTATTGCAATTTTTTGCCATTTTGAGGCGAAATTGTTCCTTTGGGGGGGTATTGCAACTTTTGGCCATTTTGAAGCGAAATTGTTCCTTTGGGGGGGTATTGCAACTTTTCGGCATTTTGAGGTGAAATTGTTCCTTTGGGGGGGTATTGCAACTTTTCGGCATTTTGAGGCGAAATTGATCCTTTGAGGGGGGTATTGCAATTTTTTGCCATTTTGAGGCGAAAATGTTCCTTTGGGGGGGTATTGCAACTTTTGGCCATTTTAAAGTGAAATTGTTCCTTTGAGGGGGGTATTGCAAATTTTTGCCATTTTGAGGCGAAATTGTTCCTTTGGGGGGGTATTGCAACTTTTGGCCATTTTAAAGTGAAATTGTTCCTTTGGGGTGGTATTGCAATTTTTTGCCATTTTGAGGCGAAATGGTTCCTTTGGGGGGGTATTGCATCTTTTGGCCATTTTAAAGTGAAATTGTTCCTTTGGGGGGTATTGCAACTTTTGGCCATTTTGAAGCGAAATTGTTCCTTTGGGTGGGTATTGCAACTTTTGGCCATTTTGAAGCGAAATTGTTCCTTTGGGGGGGTATTGCAACTTTACGGCATTTTGAGGCGAAATTGTTCCTTTGGGGGGCATTGCAATTTTTTTTTCGTTTTGAGGCGAAATTGTTCCTTTGGGGGGGTATTGCAACTTTTGGCCATTTTGAAGCGAAATTGTTCCTTTCGGGGGGGTATTGCAACTTTTCGGCATTTTGAAGCGAAATTGTTCTTTTGGGGTGGTATTGCAATTTTTTGCCATTTTGAAACGAAATTGTTCCTTTGGGGGGGTATTGCAACTTTTGGCCATTTTGAAGCGAAATTGTTCCTTTGGGGGGGTATTGCAACTTTTCGGCATTTTGAGGCGAAATTGTTCCTTTGGGGGGTATTGCAATTTTTTGCCATTTTGAGGCGAAATTGTTCCTTTGGGGGGTATTGCAACTTTTGGCCATTTTGAAGCGAAATTGTTCCTTTGGGGGGGTATTGCAACTTTTGGCCATTTTGAAGCGAAATTGTTCCTTTGGGGGGGTATTGCAACTTTTCAGCATTTTGAGGCGAAATTGTTCCTTTGGGGGGGTATTGCAATTTTTTGCCATTTTGAGGTGAAATTGTTCCTTTGGGGGGGTATTGCAACTTTTGGCCATTTTGAAGCGAAATTGTTCCTTTGGGGGGGTATTGCAACTTTTCGGCATTTTGAGGCAAAATTGTTCCTTTGGGGGGGTATTGCAATTTTTTGCCATTTTGAGGCGAAATTGTTCCTTTCGGGGGTATTGCAATTTTTTGCCATTTTGAGGCGAAATTGTTCCTTTGGGGGGGTATTGCAACTTTTGGCCATTTTGAAGCGAAATTGTTCCTTTGGGGGGGTATTGCAACTTTTGGCCATTTTGAAGCGAAATTGTTCCTTTCGGGGGGTATTGCAACTTTTCGGCATTTTGAGGCGAAATTGTTCCTTTGGGGGGGGTATTGCAATTTTTTTTTCATTTTGAGGCGAAATTTTTCCTTTGGGGGGGTATTGCAACTTTTGGCCATTTTGAAGCGAAATTGTTCCTTTGGGTGGGTATTGCAACTTTTCGGCATTTTGAGGCGAAATTGTTCTTTTGGGGGGGTATTGCAATTTTTTGCCATTTTGAGGCGAAATTGTTCCTTTGGGGGGGTATTGCAACTTTTGGCCATTTTGAAGCGAAATTGTTCCTTTCGAGGGGTATTGCAACTTTTCGGCATTTTGAGGCGAAATTGTTCCTTTGGGGGGGTATTGCAAGTTTTGGCCATTTTGAAGTGAAATTGTTCCTTTGGGGGGGTATTTTAATTTTTTGCCATTTTGAGGCGAAATTGTTCCTTTGGGGGGTATTGCAACTTTTGGCCATATTGAAGCGAAATTGTTCCTTTGGGGGGTATTACAATTTTTGGATATTTTGAGGCGAAATTGTTCCTTTGGGGGGGTATTGCAATTTTTTGCCATTTTGAGGTGAAATTGTTGCTTTGGGGGGGTATTGCAATTTTTTGCCATTTTGAGGAGAAATTGTTCCTTTGGGGGGGTATTGCAACTTTTGGCCATTTTGAAGCGAAATTGTTCCTTTGGGGGGGTATTGCAACTTTTCGTCATTTTGAGGCGAAATTGTTCCTTTGGGGGGGTATTGCAACTTTTCGGCATTTTGAGGCGAAATTGTTCCTTTGGGGGGGTATTGCAATTTTTTGCCATTTTGAGGTGAAATTGTTCCTTTGGGGGGTATTGCAACTTTTGGCCATTTTGAAGCGAAATTGTTCCTTTCGGGGGGTATTGCAACTTTTCGGCATTTTGAGGCGAAATTGTTCCTTTTGGGGGGTATTGCAACTTTTTGCCATTTTGAAGCGAAATTGTTCCTTTCGGGGGGTATTGCAACTTTTCGGCATTTTGAGGCGAAATTGTTCCTTTGGGGGGGTATTGCAATTTTTTGCCATTTTGAGGAGAAATTGTTCCTTTGGGGGGGTATTGCAACTTTTGGCCATTTTGAAGCGAAATTGTTCCTTTGGGGGGGTTTTACAATTTTTGGATATTTTGAGGCGCAATTGTTCCTCTGGGGGGGTATTGCAATTTTTTGCCATTTTGAGGTGAAATTGTTGCTTTGGGGGGGTATTGCATCTTTTGGCCATTTTAAAGCGAAATTGATCCTTTCGGGGGGTATTGCAACTTTTCGGCATTTTGAGGTGAAATTGTTCCTTTGGGGCGGTATTGCAATTTTTTGCCATTTTGAGGCGAAATTGTTCCTTTGGGAGGGTATTGCAACTTTTGGCCATTTTGAAGCGAAATTGTTCCTTTCGGGGGGTATTGCAACTTTTCGGCATTTTGAGGCGAAATTGTTCCTTTGGGGGGGTATTGCAACTTTTGGCCATTTTGAAGCGAAATTGTTCCTTTCGGGGGGTATTGCAATTTTTTGCCATTTTGAAGCGAAATTGTTCCTTTCGAGGGGTATTGCAATTTTTTGCCATTTTGTGGCGATATTGTTCCTTTGGGGGGGTATTGCAACTTTTGGCCATTTTGAAGCGAAATTGTTCCTTTGGAGGGGTATTGCAATTTTTTGCCATTTTGAGGCAAAATTGTTCCTTTGGGGGGGTATTGCAACTTTTGGCCATTTTGAAGCGAAATTGTTCCTTTCGGGGGGTATTGCAACTTTTCGGCATTTTGAGGCGAAATTGTTCCTTTGGGGGGTATTGCAATTTTTTTTCCATTTTGAGGCGAAAATGTTCCTTTGGGGGGGTATTGCAACTTTTGGCCATTTTGAAGCGAAATTGTACCTTTTGGGGGGGTATTGCAACTTTTCGGCATTTTGAAGCGAAATTGTTCCTTTGGGGGGGTATTGCAATTTTTTGCCATTTTGAGGCGAAATTGTTCCATTGGGGGGGGTATTGCAACTTTTGGCCATTTTGAAGCGAAATTGTACCTTTTGGGGGGGTATTGCAACTTTTCGGCATTTTGAAGCGAAATTGTTCCTTTGGGGGGTATTGCAATTTTTTGCCATTTTGAGGCGAAATTGTTCCTTTGGGGGGGTATTGCAACTTTTGGCCATTTTGAAGCGAAATTGTTCCTTTGGGGGGGTATTGCAATTTTTTGCCATTTTGAGGCGAAATTGTTCCTTTGGGGGGGTATTGCAGCTTTTGGCCATTTTGAAGCGAAATTGTTCCTTTCGGGGGGTATTGCAACTTTTCGGCATTTTGAGGCGAAATTGTTCCTTTGGGGGGGTATTGCAATTTTTTTCCATTTTGAGGCGAAATTGTTGCTTTGGGGGGGTATTGCATCTTTTGGCCATTTTGAAGTGAAATTGTTCCTTTGGGGGTATTGCAATTTTTTGCCATTTTGAGGCGAAATTGTTCCTTTGGGGGGTATTGCAACTTTTGGCCATTTTGAAGCGAAATTGTTCCTTTGGGGGGGTATTGCAACTTTTGGCCATTTTGAAGCGAAATTGTTCCTTTGGGGGGGTATTGCAACTTTTCGGCATTTTGAGGCGAAATTGTTCCTTTGGGGGGGTATTGCAACTTTTCGTCATTTTGAGGCGAAATTGTTCCTTTGGGGGGGTATTGCAATTTTTTGCCATTTTGAGGTGAAATTGTTCCTTTGGGGGGGTATTGCAACTTTTGGCCATTTTGAAGTGAAATTGTTCCTTTCGGGGGGTATTGCAACTTTTCGGCATTTTGAGGCGAAATTGTTCCTTTGGGGGGGTATTGCAATTTTTTTTCATTTTGAGGCGAAATTTTTCCTTTGGGGGGGTATTGCAACTTTTGGCCATTTTGAAGCGAAATTGTTCCTTTGGGGGGGTATTGCAACTTTTCTGCATTTTGAGGCAAAATTGTTCCTTTGGTGGGGTATTGCAATTTTTTGCCATTTTGAGGCGAAATTGTTCCTTTCGGGGGGTTTTGCAACTTTTCGGCATTTTGAGGCGAAATTGTTCCTTTCGGGGGGTATTGCAACTTTTCGGCAATTTGAGGCGAAATTGTTCCTTTGGGAGGGTATTGCAATTTTTTGCCATTTTAAGGCGAAATTGTTCCTTTGGGGGGGTATTGCAACTTTTGGCCATTTTGAAGCGAAATTGTTCCTTTCGGGGGTATTGCAACTTTTGGCCATTTTGAAGCGAAATTGTTCCTTTCGGGGGTATTGCAACTTTTCGGCATTTTGAGTCGAAATTGTTCCTTTGGGGGGGTATTGCAAATTTTTTTTCATTTTGAGGCGAAATTGTTCCTTTGGGGGGTATTGCAACTTTTGGCCATTTTGAAGCGAAATTGTTCCTTTGGGGGGGTGTTGCAATTTTTTGCCATTTTGTGGCGAAATTGTTCCTTTGGGGGGGTATTGCAACTTTTGGCCATTTTGAAGCGAAATTGTTCCTTTGGAGGGGTATTGCAATTTTTTGCCATTTTGAGGCAAAATTGTTCCTTTGGGGGGGTATTGCAACTTTTGGCCATTTTGAAGCGAAATTGTTCCTTTCGGGGGGTATTGCAACTTTTCGGCATTTTGAGGCGAAATTGTTCCTTTGGGGGGGTATTGCAATTTTTTTTCCATTTTGAGGCGAAAATGTTCCTTTGGGGGGGTATTGCAACTTTTGGCCATTTTGAAGCGAAATTGTACCTTTTGGGGGGGTATTGCAACTTTTCGGCATTTTGAAGCGAAATTGTTCCTTTGGGGGGGTATTGCAATTTTTTGCCATTTTGAGGCGAAATTGTTCCATTGGGGGGGTATTGCAACTTTTGGCCATTTTGAAGCGAAATTGTACCTTTTGGGGGGGTATTGCAACTTTTCGGCATTTTGAAGCGAAATTGTTCCTTTGGGGGGTATTGCAATTTTTTGCCATTTTGAGGCGAAATTGTTCCTTTGGGGGGGTATTGCAACTTTTGGCCATTTTGAAGCGAAATTGTTCCTTTGGGGGGGTATTGCAATTTTTTGCCATTTTGAGGCGAAATTGTTCCTTTGGGGGGGTATTGCAACTTTTGGCCATTTTGAAGTGAAATTGTTCCTTTCGGGGGGTATTGCAACTTTTCGGCATTTTGAGGCGAAATTGTTCCTTTGGGGGGGTATTGCAATTTTTTTTCATTTTGAGGCGAAATTTTTCCTTTGGGGGGGTATTGCAACTTTTCGGCATTTTGAGGCAAAATTGTTCCTTTGGTGGGGTATTGCAATTTTTTGCCATTTTGAGGCGAAATTGTTCCTTTCGGGGGTATTGCAATTTTTTGCCATTTTGAGGCGAAATTGTTCCTTTGGGGGGGTATTGCAACTTTTGGCCATTTTGAAGCGAAATTCTTCCTTTGGGGGGTATTGCAACTTTTGGCCATTTTGAAGCGAAATTGTTCCTTTCGGGGGGTTTTGCAACTTTTCGGCATTTTGAGGCGAAATTGTTCCTTTGGGGGGGGTATTGCAATTTTTTTCCATTTTGAGGCGAAATTGTTGCTTTGGGGGGGTATTGCATCTTTTGGCCATTTTGAAGTGAAATTGTTCCTTTGGGGGTATTGCAATTTTTTGCCATTTTGAGGCGAAATTGTTCCTTTGGGGGGTATTGCAACTTTTGGCCATTTTGAAGCGAAATTGTTCCTTTGGGGGGGTATTGCAACTTTTGGCCATTTTGAAGCGAAATTGTTCCTTTGGGGGGGTATTGCAACTTTTCGGCATTTTGAGGCGAAATTGTTCCTTTGGGGGGGTATTGCAACTTTTCGGCATTTTGAGGCGAAATTGTTCCTTTGGGGGGGTATTGCAATTTTTTGCCATTTTGAGGTGAAATTGTTCCTTTGGGGGGGTATTGCAACTTTTGGCCATTTTGAAGTGAAATTGTTCCTTTCGGGGGGTATTGCAACTTTTCGGCATTTTGAGGCGAAATTGTTCCTTTGGGGGGGTATTGCAATTTTTTTTCATTTTGAGGCGAAATTTTTCCTTTGGGGGGGTATTGCAACTTTTGGCCATTTTGAAGCGAAATTGTTCCTTTGGGGGGGTATTGCAACTTTTCTGCATTTTGAGGCAAAATTGTTCCTTTGGTGGGGTATTGCAATTTTTTGCCATTTTGAGGCGAAATTGTTCCTTTCGGGGGGTTTTGCAACTTTTCGGCATTTTGAGGCGAAATTGTTCCTTTAGGGGGGTATTGCAACTTTTCGGCAATTTGAGGCGAAATTGTTCCTTTGGGAGGGTATTGCAATTTTTTGCCATTTTAAGGCGAAATTGTTCCTTTGGGGGGGTATTGCAACTTTTGGCCATTTTGAAGCGAAATTGTTCCTTTCGGGGGTATTGCAACTTTTGGCCATTTTGAAGCGAAATTGTTCCTTTCGGGGGTATTGCAACTTTTCGGCATTTTGAGTCGAAATTGTTCCTTTGGGGGGTATTGCAACTTTTGGCCATTTTGAAGCGAAATTGTTCCTTTGGGGGGGTGTTGCAATTTTTTGCCATTTTGTGGCGAAATTGTTCCTTTGGGGGGGTATTGCAACTTTTGGCCATTTTGAAGCGAAATTGTTCCTTTGGAGGGGTATTGCAATTTTTTGCCATTTTGAGGCAAAATTGTTCCTTTGGGGGGGTATTGCAACTTTTGGCCATTTTGAAGCGAAATTGTTCCTTTCGGGGGGTATTGCAACTTTTCGGCATTTTGAGGCGAAATTGTTCCTTTGGGGGGGTATTGCAATTTTTTTTCCATTTTGAGGCGAAAATGTTCCTTTGGGGGGGTATTGCAACTTTTGGCCATTTTGAAGCGAAATTGTACCTTTTGGGGGGGTATTGCAACTTTTCGGCATTTGGAAGCGAAATTGTTCCTTTGGGGGGGTATTGCAATTTTTTGCCATTTTGAGGCGAAATTGTTCCATTGGGGGGGTATTGCAACTTTTGGCCATTTTGAAGCGAAATTGTACCTTTTGGGGGGTATTGCAACTTTTCGGCATTTTGAAGCGAAATTGTTCCTTTGGGGGGTATTGCAATTTTTTGCCATTTTGAGGCGAAATTGTTCCTTTGGGGGGGTATTGCAACTTTTGGCCATTTTGAAGCGAAATTGTTCCTTTGGGGGGGTATTGCAATTTTTTGCCATTTTGAGGCGAAATTGTTCCTTTGGGGGGGTATTGCAACTTTTGGCCATTTTGAAGTGAAATTGTTCCTTTCGGGGGGTATTGCAACTTTTCGGCATTTTGAGGCGAAATTGTTCCTTTGGGGGGGTATTGCAATTTTTTTTCATTTTGAGGCGAAATTTTTCCTTTGGGGGGGTATTGCAACTTTTCGGCATTTTGAGGCAAAATTGTTCCTTTGGTGGGGTATTGCAATTTTTTGCCATTTTGAGGCGAAATTGTTCCTTTCGGGGGTATTGCAATTTTTTGCCATTTTGAGGCGAAATTGTTCCTTTGGGGGGGTATTGCAACTTTTGGCCATTTTGAAGCGAAATTCTTCCTTTGGGGGGTATTGCAACTTTTGGCCATTTTGAAGCGAAATTGTTCCTTTCGGGGGGTTTTGCAACTTTTCGGCATTTTGAGGCGAAATTGTTCCTTTGGGGGGGGTATTGCAATTTTTTTTTCATTTTGAGGCGAAATTTTTCCTTTGGGGGGGTATTGCAACTTTTGGCCATTTTGAAGCGAAATTGTTCCTTTGGGGGGGTATTGCAACTTTTCGGCATTTTGAGGCGAAATTGTTCTTTTGGGGGGTATTGCAATTTTTTGCCATTTTGAGGCGAAATTGTTCCTTTGGGGGGCATTGCAATTTTTTTTTCGTTTTGAGGCGAAATTTTTCCTTTGGGGGGGTATTGCAACTTTTGGCCATTTTGAAGCGAAATTGTTCCTTTCGGGGGGTATTGCAACTTTTCGGCATTTTGAAGCGAAATTGTTCCTTTGGGGTGGTATTGCAATTTTTTGCCATTTTGAAACGAAATTGTTCCTTTGGGGGGGTATTGCAACTTTTGGCCATTTTGAATCGAAATTGTTCCTTTGGGGGGTATTGCAACTTTTCGGCATTTTGAGGCGAAATTGTTCCTTTGGGGGGTATTGCAATTTTTTCCTATTTTGAGGCGAAATTGTTCCTTTGGGGGGGTATTGCAATTTTTTGCCATTTTGAGGTGAAATTGTTCCTTTGGGGGGGTATTGCAACTTTTGGCCATTTTGAAGCGAAATTGTTCCTTTGGGGGGGTTTTACAATTTTTGGATATTTTCAGGCGAAATTGTTCCTCTGGGGGGGTATTGCAATTTTTTGCCATTTTGAGGTGAAATTGTTGCTTTGGGGGGGTATTGCATCTTTTGGCCATTTTGAAGCGAAATTGTTCCTTTCGGGGGGTATTGCAACTTTTCGGCATTTTGAGGCGAAATTGTTCCTTTGGGGGGGTATTGCAATTTTTTTTCAATTTTGAGGCGAAAATGTTCCTTTGGGGGGGTATTGCAACTTTTGGCCATTTTGAAGCGAAATTGTACCTTTTGGGGGGGTATTGCAACTTTTCGGCATTTGGAAGCGAAATTGTTCCTTTGGGGGGGTATTGCAATTTTTTGCCATTTTGAGGCGAAATTGTTCCATTGGGGGGGTATTGCAACTTTTGGCCATTTTGAAGCGAAATTGTACCTTTTGGGGGGTATTGCAACTTTTCGGCATTTTGAAGCGAAATTGTTCCTTTGGGGGGTATTGCAATTTTTTGCCATTTTGAGGCGAAATTGTTCCTTTGGGGGGGTATTGCAACTTTTGGCCATTTTGAAGCGAAATTGTTCCTTTGGGGGGGTATTGCAATTTTTTGCCATTTTGAGGCGAAATTGTTCCTTTGGGGGGGTATTGCAACTTTTGGCCATTTTGAAGTGAAATTGTTCCTTTCGGGGGGTATTGCAACTTTTCGGCATTTTGAGGCGAAATTGTTCCTTTGGGGGGGTATTGCAATTTTTTTTCATTTTGAGGTGAAATTTTTCCTTTGGGGGGGTATTGCAACTTTTCGGCATTTTGAGGCAAAATTGTTCCTTTGGTGGGGTATTGCAATTTTTTGCCATTTTGAGGCGAAATTGTTCCTTTCGGGGGTATTGCAATTTTTTGCCATTTTGAGGCGAAATTGTTCCTTTGGGGGGGTATTGCAACTTTTGGCCATTTTGAAGCGAAATTCTTCCTTTGGGGGGTATTGCAACTTTTGGCCATTTTGAAGCGAAATTGTTCCTTTCGGGGGGTTTTGCAACTTTTCGGCATTTTGAGGCGAAATTGTTCCTTTGGGGGGGGTATTGCAATTTTTTTTTCATTTTGAGGCGAAATTTTTCCTTTGGGGGGGTATTGCAACTTTTGGCCATTTTGAAGCGAAATTGTTCCTTTGGGGGGGTATTGCAACTTTTCGGCATTTTGAGGCGAAATTGTTCTTTTGGGGGGTATTGCAATTTTTTGCCATTTTGAGGCGAAATTGTTCCTTTGGGGGGCATTGCAATTTTTTTTTCGTTTTGAGGCGAAATTTTTCCTTTGGGGGGGTATTGCAACTTTTGGCCATTTTGAAGCGAAATTGTTCCTTTCGGGGGGTATTGCAACTTTTCGGCATTTTGAAGCGAAATTGTTCCTTTGGGGTGGTATTGCAATTTTTTGCCATTTTGAAACGAAATTGTTCCTTTGGGGGGGTATTGCAACTTTTGGCCATTTTGAATCGAAATTGTTCCTTTGGGGGGTATTGCAACTTTTCGGCATTTTGAGGCGAAATTGTTCCTTTGGGGGGTATTGCAATTTTTTCCTATTTTGAGGCGAAATTGTTCCTTTGGGGGGGTATTGCAATTTTTTGCCATTTTGAGGTGAAATTGTTCCTTTGGGGGGGTATTGCAACTTTTGGCCATTTTGAAGCGAAATTGTTCCTTTGGGGGGGTTTTACAATTTTTGGATATTTTCAGGCGAAATTGTTCCTCTGGGGGGGTATTGCAATTTTTTGCCATTTTGAGGTGAAATTGTTGCTTTGGGGGGGTATTGCATCTTTTGGCCATTTTGAAGCGAAATTGATCCTTTCGGGGGGTATTGCAACTTTTCGGCATTTTGAGGTGAAATTGTTCCTTTGGGGGGGTATTGCAATTTTTTGCCATTTTGAGGCGAAATTGTTCCTTTGGGAGGGTATTGCAACTTTTGGCCATTTTGAAGCGAAATTGTTCCTTTCGGGGGGTATTGCAACTTTTCGGCATTTTGAGGCGAAATTGTTCCTTTGGGGGGGTATTGCAACTTTTGGCCATTTTGAAGCGAAATTGTTCCTTTCGGGGGGTATTGCAATTTTTTGCCATTTTGAAGCGAAATTGTTCCTTTCGGGGGGTATTGCAATTTTTTGCCATTTTGTGGCGAAATTGTTCCTTTGGGGGGGTATTGCAACTTTTGGCCATTTTGAAGCGAAATTGTTCCTTTGGAGGGGTATTGCAATTTTTTGCCATTTTGAGGCAAAATTGTTCCTTTGGGGGGGTATTGCAACTTTTGGCCATTTTGAAGCGAAATTGTTCCTTTCGGGGGGTATTGCAACTTTTTGGCATTTTGAGGCGAAATTGTTCCTTTGGGGGGGTATTGCAATTTTTTTTCCATTTTGAGGCGAAAATGTTCCTTTGGGGGGGTATTGCAACTTTTGGCCATTTTGAAGCGAAATTGTACCTTTTGGGGGGGTATTGCAACTTTTCGGCATTTTGAAGCGAAATTGTTCCTTTGGGGGGGTATTGCAGTTTTTTGCCATTTTGAGGCGAAATTGTTCCATTGGGGGGGTATTGCAACTTTTGGCCATTTTGAAGCGAAATTGTACCTTTTGGGGGGGTATTGCAACTTTTCGGCATTTTGAAGCGAAATTGTTCCTTTGGGGGGTATTGCAATTTTTTGCCATTTTGAGGCGAAATTGTTCCTTTGGGGGGGTATTGCAACTTTTGGCCATTTTGAAGCGAAATTGTTCCTTTGGGGGGGTATTGCAATTTTTTGCCATTTTGAGGCGAAATTGTTCCTTTGGGGGGGTATTGCAGCTTTTGGCCATTTTGAAGCGAAATTGTTCCTTTCGGGGGGTATTGCAACTTTTCGGCATTTTGAGGCGAAATTGTTCCTTTGGGGGGGTATTGCAATTTTTTTCCATTTTGAGGCGAAATTGTTGCTTTGGGGGGGTATTGCATCTTTTGGCCATTTTGAAGTGAAATTGTTCCTTTGGGGGTATTGCAATTTTTTGCCATTTTGAGGCGAAATTGTTCCTTTGGGGGGTATTGCAACTTTTGGCCATTTTGAAGCGAAATTGTTCCTTTGGGGGGGTATTGCAACTTTTGGCCATTTTGAAGCGAAATTGTTCCTTTGGGGGGGTATTGCAACTTTTCGGCATTTTGAGGCGAAATTGTTCCTTTGGGGGGGTATTGCAACTTTTCGGCATTTTGAGGCGAAATTGTTCCTTTGGGGGGTATTGCAATTTTTTGCCATTTTGAGGCGAAATTGTTCCTTTGGGGGGGTATTGCAACTTTTGGCCATTTTAAAGTGAAATTGTTCCTTTGAGGGGGGTATTGCAATTTTTTGCCATTTTGAGGCGAAATTGTTCCTTTGGGGGGGTATTGCAACTTTTGGCCATTTTAAAGTGAAATTGTTCCTTTGGAGTGGTATTGCAATTTTTTGCCATTTTGAAGCGAAATTGTTCCTTTCGGGGGGTATTGCAACTTTTCGGCATTTTGAAGCGAAATTGTTCCTTTGGGGGGGTATTGCAACTTTACGGCATTTTGAGGCGAAATTGTTCCTTTGGGGGGTATTGCAATTTTTTGCTATTTTGAGGCCAAATTGTTCCTTTGGGGGGGTATTGCAATTTTTTGCCATTTTGAGGTGAAATTGTTCCTTTGGGGGGGTATTGCAACTTTTGGCCATTTTGAAGTGAAATTGTTCCTTTCGGGGGGTATTGCAACTTTTCGGCATTTTGAGGCGAAATTGTTCCTTTGGGGGGGTATTGCAATTTTTTTTCATTTTGAGGCGAAATTTTTCCTTTGGGGGGGTATTGCAACTTTTGGCCATTTTGAAGCGAAATTGTTCCTTTGGGGGGGTATTGCAACTTTTCTGCATTTTGAGGCAAAATTGTTCCTTTGGTGGGGTATTGCAATTTTTTGCCATTTTGAGGCGAAATTGTTCCTTTCGGGGGGTTTTGCAACTTTTCGGCATTTTGAGGCGAAATTGTTCCTTTCGGGGGGTATTGCAACTTTTCGGCATTTTGAGGCAAAATTGTTCCTTTGGGGGGGTATTGCAACTTTTGGCCATTTTGAAGCGAAATTGTTCCTTTGGGGGGGTATTGCAACTTTTCGGCAATTTGAGGCGAAATTGTTCCTTTGGGAGGGTATTGCAATTTTTTGCCATTTTAAGGCGAAATTGTTCCTTTGGGGGGGTATTGCATCTTTTGGCCATTTTGAAGCGAAATTGTTCCTTTCGGGGGTATTGCAACTTTTGGCCATTTTGAAGCGAAATTGTTCCTTTCGGGGGTATTGCAACTTTTCGGCATTTTGAGTCGAAATTGTTCCTTTGGGGGGGTATTGCAAATTTTTTTTCATTTTGAGGCGAAATTGTTCCTTTGGGGGGTATTGCAACTTTTGGCCATTTTGAAGCGAAATTGTTCCTTTGGGGGGGTGTTGCAATTTTTTGCCATTTTGTGGCGAAATTGTTCCTTTGGGGGGGTATTGCAATTTTTTTTCCATTTTGAGGCGAAAATGTTCCTTTGGGGGGGTATTGCAAATTTTTTTTCATTTTGAGGCGAAATTGTTCCTTTGGGGGGTATTGCAACTTTTGGCCATTTTGAAGCGAAATTGTTCCTTTGGAGGGGTATTGCAATTTTTTGCCATTTTGAGGCAAAATTGTTCCTTTGGGGGGGTATTGCAACTTTTGACCATTTTGAAGCGAAATTGTTCCTTTCGGGGGGTATTGCAACTTTTCGGCATTTTGAGGCGAAATTGTTCCTTTGGGGGGGTATTGCAATTTTTTTTCCATTTTGAGGCGAAAATGTTCCTTTAGGGGGGTATTGCAACTTTTGGCCATTTTGAAGCGAAATTGTACCTTTTGGGGGGGTATTGCAACTTTTCGGCATTTTGAAGCGAAATTGTTCCTTTGGGGGGGTATTGCAATTTTTTGCCATTTTGAGGCGAAATTGTTCCATTGGGGGGGTATTGCAACTCTTGGCCATTTTGAAGCGAAATTGTACCTTTTGGGGGGGTATTGCAACTTTTCGGCATTTTGAAGCGAAATTGTTCCTTTGGGGGGTATTGCAATTTTTTGCCATTTTGAGGCGAAATTGTTCCTTTGGGGGGGTATTGCAATTTTTTGCCATTTTGAGGCGAAATTGTTCCATTGGGGGGGTATTGCAACTTTTGGCCATTTTGAAGCGAAATTGTACCTTTTGGGGGGGTATTGCAACTTTTCGGCATTTTGAAGCGAAATTGTTCCTTTGGGGGGTATTGCAATTTTTTGCCATTTTGAGGCGAAATTGTTCCTTTGGGGGGTATTGCAACTTTTGGCCATTTTGAAGCGAAATTGTTCCTTTGGGGGGGTATTGCAATTTTTTGCCATTTTGAGGCGAAATTGTTCCTTTGGGGGGGTATTGCAACTTTTGGCCATTTTGAAGTGAAATTGTTCCTTTCGGGGGGTATTGCAACTTTTCGGCATTTTGAGGCGAAATTGTTCCTTTGGGGGGGTATTGCAATTTTTTTTCATTTTGAGGCGAAATTTTTCCTTTGGGGGGGTATTGCAACTTTTCGGCATTTTGAGGCAAAATTGTTCCTTTGGTGGGGTATTGCAATTTTTTGCCATTTTGAGGCGAAATTGTTCCTTTCGGGGGTATTGCAATTTTTTGCCATTTTGAGGCAAAATTGTTCCTTTGGGGGGGTATTGCAACTTTTGGCCATTTTGAAGCGAAATTGTTCCTTTGGGGGGGTATTGCAACTTTTGGCCATTTTGAAGCGAAATTGTTCCTTCCGGGGGTTTTGCAACTTTTCGGCATTTTGAGGCGAAATTGTTCCTTTGGGGGGGTATTGCAATTTTTTTTTCATTTTGAGGCGAAATTTTTCCTTTGGGGGGGTATTGCAACTTTTGGCCATTTTGAAGCGAAATTGTTCCTTTGGGGGGGTATTGCAACTTTTCGGCATTTTGAGGCGAAATTGTTCTTTTGGGGGGTATTGCAATTTTTTGCCATTTTGAGGCGAAATTGTTCCTTTGGGGGGCATTGCAATTTTTTTTTCGTTTTGAGGCGAAATTTTTCCTTTGGGGGGGTATTGCAACTTTTGGCCATTTTGAAGCGAAATTGTTCCTTTCGGGGGGTATTGCAACTTTTCGGCATTTTGAAGCGAAATTGTTCCTTTGGGGTGGTATTGCAATTTTTTGCCATTTTGAAACGAAATTGTTCCTTTGGGGGGGTATTGCAACTTTTGGCCATTTTGAATCGAAATTGTTCCTTTCGGGGGGTATTGCAACTTTTCGGCATTTTGAGGCGAAATTGTTCCTTTGGGGGGTATTGCAATTTTTTCCTATTTTGAGGCGAAATTGTTCCTTTGGGGGGGTATTGCAATTTTTTGCCATTTTGAGGTGAAATTGTTCCTTTGGGGGGGTATTGCAACTTTTGGCCATTTTGAAGTGAAATTGTTCCTTTCGGGGGGTATTGCAACTTTTCGGCATTTTGAGGCGAAATTGTTCCTTTGGGGGGGTATTGCAATTTTTTTTCATTTTGAGGCGAAATTTTTCCTTTGGGGGGGTATTGCAACTTTTCGGCATTTTGAGGCAAAATTGTTCCTTTGGTGGGGTATTGCAATTTTTTGCCATTTTGAGGCGAAATTGTTCCTTTCGTGGGTATTGCAATTTTTTGCCATTTTGAGGCGAAATTGTTCCTTTGGGGGGGTATTGCAACTTTTGGCCATTTTGAAGCGAAATTGTTCCTTTGGGGGGGTATTGCAACTTTTGGCCATTTTGAAGCGAAATTGTTCCTTTCGGGGGGTTTTGCAACTTTTCGGCATTTTGAGGCGAAATTGTTCCTTTGGGGGGGTATTGCAATTTTTTTTTTCATTTTGAGGCGAAATTTTTCCTTTGGGGGGGTATTGCAACTTTTGGCCATTTTGAAGCGAAATTGTTCCTTTGGGGGGGTATTGCAACTTTTCGGCATTTTGAGGCGAAATTGTTCTTTTGGGGGGTATTGCAATTTTTTGCCATTTTGAGGCGAAATTGTTCCTTTGGGGGGTATTGCAACTTTTGGCCATTTTGAAGCGAAATTGTTCCTTTCGGGGGGTATTGCAACTTTTCGGCATTTTGAGGCGAAATTGTTCCTTTGGGGGGGTATTGCAAGTTTTGGCCATTTTGAAGTGAAATTGTCCCTTTGGGGGGATATTTTAATTTTTTGCCATTTTGAGGCGAAATTGTTCCTTTGGGGGGGTATTGCAACTTTTGGCCATTTTGAAGCGAAATTGTTCCTTTCGGGGGGTATTGCAACTTATCGGCATTTTGAGGCGAAATTGTTCCTTTGGGGGGGTATTGCAATTTTTTTTCCATTTTGAGGCGAAATTGTTCCTTTGGGGGGGTATTGCAACTTTTGGCCATATTGAAGCGAAATTGTTCCTTTGGGGGGGTATTACAATTTTTGGATATTTTGAGGCGAAATTGTTCCTTGGGGGGGTATTGCAATTTATTGCCATTTTGAGGTGAAATTGTTGCTTTGGGGGGGTATTGCAACTTTTGGCCATTTTGAAGCGAAATTGTTCCTTTGGGGGGGTATTGCAACTTTTCGGCATTTTGAGGCGAAATTGTTCCTTTGGGGGGGTATTGCAATTTTTTGCCATTTTGAGGCGAAATTGTTCCTTTGGGGGGGTATTGCAACTTTTGGCCATTTTGAAGTGAAATTGTTCCTTTGGGGGGGTTTTACAATTTTTGGATATTTTGAGGCGAAATTGTTCCTTTGGGGGGGTATTGCAACTTTTGGCCATTTTGAAGCGAAATTGTTCCTTTGGGGGGTATTGCAATTTTTTGCCATTTTGAAGCGGAATTGTTCCTTTCGGGGGGTATTGCAACTTTTCGGCATTTTGAGGCGAAATTGTTCCTTTGGGGGGGTATTGCAATTTTTTGCCATTTTGAGGCGAAATTGTTACTTTGGGGGGGTATTGCAACTTTTGGCCATTTTGAAGCGAAATTGTTCCTTTCGGGGGGTATTGCAACTTATCGGCATTTTGAGGCGAAATTGTTCCTTTGGGGGGGTATTGCAATTTTTTTTCCATTTTGAGGCGAAATTTTTCCTTTGGGGGGGTATTGCAACTTTTGGCCATATTGAAGCGAAATTGTTCCTTTGGGGGGGTATTACAATTTTTGGATATTTTGAGGCGAAATTGTTCCTTTGGGGGGGTATTGCAATTTATTGCCATTTTGAGGTGAAATTGTTGCTTTGGGGGGGTATTGCAACTTTTGGCCATTTTGAAGCGAAATTGTTCCTTTGGGGGGGTATTGCAACTTTTCGGCATTTTGAGGCGAAATTGTTCCTTTGGGGGGGGTATTGCAATTTTTTGACATTTTGAGGTGAAATTGTTCCTTTGGGGGGTATTGCAACTTTTGGCCATTTTGAAGCGAAATTGTTCCTTTCGGGGGGTATTGCAACTTTTCGACATTTTGAGGCGAAATTGTTCCTTTGGGGGGGTATTGCAATTTTTTGCCATTTTGAGGCGAAATTGTTCCTTTGGGGGGGTATTGCAACTTTTGGCCATTTTGAAGTGAAATTGTTCCTTTGGGGGGGTTTTACAATTTTTGGATATTTTGAGGCGAAATTGTTCCTTTGGGGGGGTATTGCAACTTTTGGCCATTTTGAAGCGAAATTGTTCCTTTGGGGGGTATTGCAATTTTTTGCCATTTTGAAGCGGAATTGTTCCTTTCGGGGGGTATTGCAACTTTTCGGCATTTTGAGGCGAAATTGTTCCTTTGGGGGGGTATTGCAATTTTTTGCCATTTTGAGGCGAAATTGTTGCTTTGGGGGGGTATTGCATCTTTTGGCCATTTTGAAGCGAAATTGTTCCTTTCGTGGGGTATTGCAACTTTTCGGCATTTTGAGGCGGAATTGTTCCTTTTGGGGGGTATTGCAACTTTTGGCCATTTTGAAGCGAAATTGTTCCTTTGGGGGGGTATTGCAACTTTTCGGCATTTTGAGGCGAAATTGTTCCTTTGGGGGGGTATTGCAATTTTTTGCCATTTTGAGGCGAAATTGTTCCTTTGGGGGGTATTGCAATTTTTTGCCATTTTGAGGCGAAATTGTTCCTTTGGGGGGGGTATTGCAACTTTTGGCCATTTTGAAGCGAAATTGTTCCTTTGGGGGCGTATTGCAACTTTTGGCCATTTATAAGCGAAATTGTTCCTTTCGGGGGGTATTGCAACTTTTCGGCATTTTGAAGCGAAATTGTTCCTTTGGGGGGGTATTGCAACTTTTGGCCATTTTGAAGCGAAATTGTTCCTTTGGGGGGGTATTGCAATTTTTTTTCATTTTGAGGCGAAATTTTTCCTTTGGGAGCGTATTGCAACTTTTGGCCATTTAGAAGCGAAATTGATCCTTTGGGGGGGTATTGCAACTTTTCGGCATTTTGAGGCGAAATTGTTCCTTTGGGGGGGTATTGCAATTTTTTGCCATTTTGAGGCGAAATTGTTCCTTTGGGGGGTATTGCAATTTTTTTCCATTTTGAGGTGAAATTGTTGCTTTGGGGGGGTATTGCATCTTTTGGCCATTTTGGAGTGAAATTGTTCCTTTGGGGGGTATTGCAATTTTTTGCCATTTTGAGGCGAAATTGTTCCTTTGGGGGGGTATTGCAACTTTTGGCCATTTTGAAGCGAAATTGTTCCTTTGGGGGGGTATTGCAACTTTTCGGCATTTTGAGGTGAAATTGTTCCTTTGGGGGGGTATTGCAACTTTTCGGCATTTTGAGGCGAAATTGATCCTTTGAGGGGGGTATTGCAATTTTTGCCATTTTGAGGCGAAATTGTTCCTTTGGGGGGTATTGCAACTTTTGGCCATTTTAAAGTGAAATTGTTCCTTTGAGGGGGGTATTGCAAATTTTTGCCATTTTGAGGCGAAATTGTTCCTTTGGGGGGGTATTGCAACTTTTGGCCATTTTAAAGTGAAATTGTTCCTTTGGGGTGGTATTGCAATTTTTTGCCATTTTGAGGCGAAATTGTTCCTTTGGGGGGGTATTGCATCTTTTGGCCATTTTAAAGTGAAATTGTTCCTTTGGGGGGTATTGCAACTTTTGGCCATTTTGAAGCGAAATTGTTCCTTTGGGTGGGTATTGCAACTTTTGGCCATTTTGAAGTGAAATTGTTCCTTTGGGGGGGTATTGCAACTTTACGGCATTTTGAGGCGAAATTGTTCCTTTGGGGGGCATTGCAATTTTTTTTTCGTTTTGAGGCGAAATTGTTCCTTTGGGGGGAAATTGCAACTTTTGGCCATTTTGAAGCGAAATTGTTCCTTTCGGGGGGGTATTGCAACTTTTCGGCATTTTGAAGCGAAATTGTTCCTTTGGGGTGGTATTGCAATTTTTTGCCATTTTGAAACGAAATTGTTCCTTTGGGGGGGTATTGCAACTTTTGGCCATTTTGAAGCGAAATTGTTCCTTTGGGGGGGTATTGCAACTTTTCGGCATTTTGAGGCGAAATTGTTCCTTTGGGGGGTATTGCAATTTTTTGCCATTTTGAGGCAAAATTGTTCCTTTGGGGGGTATTGCAACTTTTGGCCATTTTGAAGCGAAATTGTTCCTTTGGGGGGGTATTGCAACTTTTGGCCATTTTGAAGCGAAATTGTTCCTTTGGGGGGGTATTGCAACTTTTCAGCATTTTGAGGCGAAATTGTTCCTTTGGGGGGGGTATTGCAATTTTTTGCCATTTTGAGGTGAAATTGTTCCTTTGGGGGGGTATTGCAACTTTTGGCCATTTTGAAGCGAAATTGTTCCTTTGGGGGGTATTGCAACTTTTCGGCATTTTGAGGCAAAATTGTTCCTTTGGGGGGGTATTGCAATTTTTTGCCATTTTGAGGCGAAATTGTTCCTTTCGGGGGTATTGCAATTTTTTGCCATTTTGAGGCGAAATTGTTCCTTTGGGGGGGTATTGCAACTTTTGGCCATTTTGAAGCGAAATTGTTCCTTTGGGGGGGTATTGCAACTTTTGGCCATTTTGAAGCGAAATTGTTCCTTTCGGGGGGTATTGCAACTTTTCGGCATTTTGAGGCGAAATTGTTCCTTTGGGGGGGGTATTGCAATTTTTTTTTCATTTTGAGGCGAAATTTTTCCTTTGGGGGGGTATTGCAACTTTTGGCCATTTTGAAGCGAAATTGTTCCTTTCGGGGGCTATTGCAACTTTTCGGCATTTTGAGGCGAAATTGTTCCTTTGGAGGGTATTGCAATTTTTTGCCATTTTGAGGCGAAATTGTTACTTTGGGGGGGGTATTGCAACTTTTGGCCATTTTGAAGCGAAATTGTTCCTTTGGGAGGGTATTGCAACTTTTGGCCATTTAGAAGCGAAATTGATCCTTTGGGGGGGTATTGCAACTTTTCGGCATTTTGAGGCGAAATTGTTCCTTTGGGGGGGTATTGCAATTTTTTGCCATTTTGAGGCGAAATTGTTCCTTTGGGGGGTATTGCAATTTTTTGCCATTTTGAGGTGAAATTGTTGCTTTGGGGGGGTATTGCATCTTTTGGCCATTTTGGAGTGAAATTGTTCCTTTGGGGGGTATTGCAATTTTTTGCCATTTTGAGGCGAAATTGTTCCTTTGGGGGGGTATTGCAACTTTTGGCCATTTTGAAGCGAAATTGTTCCTTTGGGGGGGTATTGCAACTTTTCGGCATTTTGAGGTGAAATTGTTCCTTTGGGGGGGTATTGCAACTTTTCGGCATTTTGAGGCGAAATTGATCCTTTGAGGGGGGTATTGCAATTTTTTGCCATTTTGAGGCGAAATTGTTCCTTTGGGGGGGTATTGCAACTTTTGGCCATTTTAAAGTGAAATTGTTCCTTTGAGGGGGGTATTGCAAATTTTTGCCATTTTGAGGCGAAATTGTTCCTTTGGAGGGTATTGCAATTTTTTGCCATTTTGAGGCGAAATTGTTACTTTGGGGGGGGGTATTGCAACTTTTGGCCATTTTGAAGCGAAATTGTTCCTTTGGGAGGGTATTGCAACTTTTGGCCATTTAGAAGCGAAATTGATCCTTTGGGGGGGTATTGCAACTTTTCGGCATTTTGAGGCGAAATTGTTCCTTTGGGGGGGTATTGCAATTTTTTGCCATTTTGAGGCGAAATTGTTCCTTTGGGGGGTATTGCAATTTTTTGCCATTTTGAGGTGAAATTGTTGCTTTGGGGGGGTATTGCATCTTTTGGCCATTTTGGAGTGAAATTGTTCCTTTGGGGGGTATTGCAATTTTTTGCCATTTTGAGGCGAAATTGTTCCTTTGGGGGGGTATTGCAACTTTTGGCCATTTTGAAGCGAAATTGTTCCTTTGGGGGGGTATTGCAACTTTTCGGCATTTTGAGGTGAAATTGTTCCTTTGGGGGGGTATTGCAACTTTTCGGCATTTTGAGGCGAAATTGATCCTTTGAGGGGGGTATTGCAATTTTTTGCCATTTTGAGGCGAAATTGTTCCTTTGGGGGGGTATTGCAACTTTTGGCCATTTTAAAGTGAAATTGTTCCTTTGAGGGGGGTATTGCAAATTTTTGCCATTTTGAGGCGAAATTGTTCCTTTGGGGGGGTATTGCAACTTTTGGCCATTTTAAAGTGAAATTGTTCCTTTGGGGTGGTATTGCAATTTTTTGCCATTTTGAGGCGAAATTGTTCCTTTGGGAGGGTATTGCATCTTTTGGCCATTTTAAAGTGAAATTGTTCCTTTGGGGGGTATTGCAACTTTTGGCCATTTTGAAGCGAAATTGTTCCTTTGGGGGGGTATTGCAACTTTTGGCCATTTTGAAGCGAAATTGTTCCTTTGGGGGGGTATTGCAACTTTACGGCATTTTGAGGCGAAATTGTTCCTTTGGGGGGCATTGCAATTTTTTTTTCGTTTTGAGGCGAAATTGTTCCTTTGGGGGGGTATTGCAACTTTTGGCCATTTTGAAGCGAAATTGTTCCTTTCGGGGGGGTATTGCAACTTTTCGGCATTTTGAAGCGAAATTGTTCCTTTGGGGTGGTATTGCAATTTTTTGCCATTTTGAAACGAAATTGTTCCTTTGGGGGGGTATTGCAACTTTTGGCCATTTTGAAGCGAAATTGTTCCTTTGGGGGGGTATTGCAACTTTTCGGCATTTTGAGGCGAAATTGTTCCTTTGGGGGGTATTGCAATTTTTTGCCATTTTGAGGCGAAATTGTTCCTTTGGGGGGTATTGCAACTTTTGGCCATTTTGAAGCGAAATTGTTCCTTTGGGGGGGTATTGCAACTTTTGGCCATTTTGAAGCGAAATTGTTCCTTTGGGGGGGTATTGCAACTTTTCAGCATTTTGAGGCGAAATTGTTCCTTTGGGGGGCTATTGCAATTTTTTGCCATTTTGAGGTGAAATTGTTCCTTTGGGGGGGTATTGCAACTTTTGGCCATTTTGAAGCGAAATTGTTCCTTTGGGGGGGTATTGCAACTTTTCGGCATTTTGAGGCAAAATTGTTCCTTTGGGGGGGTATTGCAATTTTTTGCCATTTTGAGGCGAAATTGTTCCTTTCGGGGGTATTGCAATTTTTTGCCATTTTGAGGCGAAATTGTTCCTTTGGGGGGGTATTGCAACTTTTGGCCATTTTGAAGCGAAATTGTTCCTTTGGGGGGGTATTGCAACTTTTGGCCATTTTGAAGCGAAATTGTTCCTTTCGGGGGGTATTGCAACTTTTCGGCATTTTGAGGCGAAATTGTTCCTTTGGGGGGGGGGTATTGCAATTTTTTTTTCATTTTGAGGCGAAATTTTTCCTTTGGGGGGGTATTGCAACTTTTGGCCATTTTAAAGTGAAATTGTTCCTTTGAGGGGGGTATTGCAAATTTTTGCCATTTTGAGGCGAAATTGTTCCTTTGGGGGGGTATTGCAACTTTTGGCCATTTTAAAGTGAAATTGTTCCTTTGGGGTGGTATTGCAATTTTTTGCCATTTTGAGGCGAAATTGTTCCTTTGGGGGGGTATTGCATCTTTTGGCCATTTTAAAGTGAAATTGTTCCTTTGGGGGGTATTGCAACTTTTGGCCATTTTGAAGCGAAATTGTTCCTTTGGGGGGGTATTGCAACTTTTGGCCATTTTAAAGTGAAATTGTTCCTTTGGGGTGGTATTGCAATTTTTTGCCATTTTGAGGCGAAATTGTTCCTTTGGGGGGGTATTGCATCTTTTGGCCATTTTAAAGTGAAATTGTTCCTTTGGGGGGTATTGCAACTTTTGGCCATTTTGAAGCGAAATTGTTCCTTTGGGGGGGTATTGCAACTTTACGGCATTTTGAGGCGAAATTGTTCCTTTGGGGGGCATTGCAATTTTTTTTTTGTTTTGAGGCGAAATTGTTCCTTTGGGGGGGTATTGCAACTTTTGGCCATTTTGAAGCGAAATTGTTCCTTTCGGGGGGGTATTGCAACTTTTCGGCATTTTGAAGCGAAATTGTTCCTTTGGGGTGGTATTGCAATTTTTTGCCATTTTGAAACGAAATTGTTCCTTTGGGGGGGTATTGCAACTTTTGGCCATTTTGAAGCGAAATTGTTCCTTTGGGGGGTATTGCAACTTTTCGGCATTTTGAGGCGAAATTGTTCCTTTGGGGGGTATTGCAATTTTTTGCCATTTTGAGGCGAAATTGTTCCTTTGGGGGGTATTGCAACTTTTGGCCATTTTGAAGCGAAATTGTTCCTTTGGGGGGGTATTGCAACTTTTGGCCATTTTGAAGCGAAATTGTTCCTTTGGGGGAGTATTGCAACTTTTCAGCATTTTGAGGCGAAATTGTTCCTTTGGGGGGGTATTGCAATTTTTTGCCATTTTGAGGTGAAATTGTTCCTTTGGGGGGGGTATTGCAACTTTTGGCCATTTTGAAGCGAAATTGTTCCTTTGGGGGGGTATTGCAACTTTTCGGCATTTTGAGGCAAAATTGTTCCTTTGGGGGGGTATTGCAATTTTTTGCCATTTTGAGGCGAAATTGTTCCTTTCGGGGGTATTGCAATTTTTTGCCATTTTGAGGCGAAATTGTTCCTTTGGGGGGGTATTGCAACTTTTGGCCATTTTGAAGCGAAATTGTTCCTTTGGGGGGTATTGCAACTTTTGGCCATTTTGAAGCGAAATTGTTCCTTTCGGGGGGTATTGCAACTTTTCGGCATTTTGAGGCGAAATTGTTCCTTTGGGGGGGGTATTGCAATTTTTTTTTCATTTTGAGGCGAAATTTTTCCTTTGGGGGGGTATTGCAACTTTTGGCCATTTTGAAGCGAAATTGTTCCTTTGGGGGGGTATTGCAACTTTTCGGCATTTTGAGGCGAAATTGTTCTTTTGGGGGGGTATTGCAATTTTTTGCCATTTTGAGGCGAAATTGTTCCTTTGGGGGGGTATTGCAACTTTTGGCCATTTTGAAGCGAAATTGTTCCTTTCGGGGGGTATTGCAACTTTTCGGCATTTTGAGGCGAAATTGTTCCTTTGGGGGGGTATTGCAAGTTTTGGCCATTTTGAAGTGAAATTGTTCCTTTGGGGGGGTATTTTAATTTTTTGCCATTTTGAGGCGAAATTGTTCCTTTGGGGGGTATTGCAACTTTTGGCCATATTGAAGCGAAATTGTTCCTTTGGGGGGGTATTACAATTTTTGTATATTTTGAGGCGAAATTGTTCCTTTGGGGGGGTATTGCAATTTTTTGCCATTTTGAGGTGAAATTGTTGCTTTGGGGGGGTATTGCAATTTTTTGCCATTTTGAGGAGAAATTGTTCCCTTGGGGGGGTATTGCAACTTTTGGCCATTTTGAAGCGAAATTGTTCCTTTGGGGGGGTATTGCAACTTTTCGGCATTTTGAGGCGAAATTGTTCCTTTGGGGGGGGTATTGCAACTTTTCGGCATTTTGAGGCGAAATTGTTCCTTTGGGGGGGGTATTGCAATTTTTTGCCATTTTGAGGTGAAATTGTTCCTTTGGGGGGTATTGCAACTTTTGGCCATTTTGAAGCGAAATTGTTCCTTTCGGGGGGTATTGCAACTTTTCGGCATTTTGAGGCGAAATTGTTCCTTTTGGGGGGTATTGCAACTTTTGGCCATTTTGAAGCGAAATTGTTCCTTTCGGGGGTATTGCAACTTTTCGGCATTTTGAGGCGAAATTGTTCCTTTGGGGGGGTATTGCAATTTTTTGCCATTATGAGGCGAAATTGTTCCTTTGGGGGGGTATTGCAACTTTTGGCCATTTTGAAGCGAAATTGTTCCTTTGGGGGGGTTTTACAATTTTTGGATATTTTGAGGCGAAATTGTTCCTTTGGGGGGGTATTGCAATTTTTTGCCATTTTGAGGTGAAATTGTTGCTTTGGGGGGGTATTGCATCTTTTGGCCATTTTGAAGCGAAATTGATCCTTTCGGGGGGTATTGCAACTTTTCGGCATTTTGAGGTGAAATTGTTCCTTTGGGGGGGTATTGCAATTTTTTGCCATTTTGAGGCGAAATTGTTCCTTTGGGAGGGTATTGCAACTTTTGGCCATTTTGAAGCGAAATTGTTCCTTTCGGGGGGTATTGCAACTTTTCGGCATTTTGAGGCGAAATTGTTCCTTTGGGGGGGTATTGCATCTTTTGGCCATTTTGAAGCGAAATTGTTCCTTTCGGGGGGTATTGCAACTTTTCGGCATTTTGAGGCGAAATTGTTCCTTTTGGGGGGTATTGCAATTTTTTTTTCCATTTTGAAGCGAAATTGTTCCTTTCGGGGGGTATTGCAACTTTTCGGCATTTTGAGGCGAAATTGTTCCTTTGGGGGGGTATTGCAATTTTTTGCCATTTCAAAGCGAAATTGTTCCTTTGGGGGGGTATTGCAACTTTTGGCCATTTTGAAGCAAAATTGTTCCTTTCGGGGGCTATTGCAACTTTTCGGCATTTTGAGGCGAAATTGTTCCTTTGGAGGGTATTGCAATTTTTTGCCATTTTGAGGCGAAATTGTTACTTTGGGGGGGGTATTGCAACTTTTGGCCATTTTGAAGCGAAATTGTTCCTTTGGGGGGGTATTGCAACTTTTGGCCATTTTGAAGCGAAATTGTTCCTTTGGGGGGGTATTGCAACTTTTCAGCATTTTGAGGCGAAATTGTTCCTTTGGGGGGGTATTGCAACTTTTGGCCATTTTGAAGCGAAATTGTTCCTTTGGGGGGGTATTGCAACTTTTCGGCATTTTGAGGCGAAATTGTTCCTTTGGGGGGGTATTGCAATTTTTTGCCATTTTGAGGCGAAATTGTTCCTTTGGGGGGTATTGCAATTTTTTGCCAATTTGAGGCGAAATTGTTCCTTTGGGGGGGTATTGCAACTTTTGGCCATTTTGAAGCGAAATTGTTCCTTGGGGGGGTATTGCAACTTTTGGCCATTTTGAAGCGAAATTGTTCCTTTCGGGGGGTATTGCAACTTTTCGGCATTTTGAAGCGAAATTGTTCCTTTGGGGGGGTATTGCAACTTTTGGCCATTTTGAAGCGAAATTGTTCCTTTGTGGGGGTATTGCAACTTTTGGCCATTTTGAAGCGAAATTGTACCTTTGGGGGGGTATTGCAACTTTTCGGCATTTTGAAGCGAAATTGTACCTTTGGGGGGGTATTGCAACTTTTCGGCATTTTGAGGCGAAATTGTTCCTTTGGGGGGGTATTGCAGCTTTTGGCCATTTTGAAGCGAAATTGTTCCTTTCGGGGGGTATTGCAACTTTTCGGCATTTTGAGGCGAAATTGTTCCTTTGGGGGGTATTGCAACTTTTGGCCATTTTGAAGCGAAATTGTTCCTTTGGGGGGTATTGCAACTTTTGGCCATTTTGAAGCGAAATTGTTCCTTTGGGGGGTATTGCAATTTTTTGCCATTTTGAGGCGAAATTATTCCTTTGGGGGGTATTGCAACTTTTGGCCATTTTGAAGCGAAATTGTTCCTTTGGGGGGTATTGCAACTTTTGGCCATTTTGAAGCGAAATTGTTCCTTTGGGGGGTATTGCAACTTTTCAGCATTTTGAGGCGAAATTGTTCCTTTGGGGGGGTATTGCAATTTTTTGCCATTTTTAGGTGAAATTGTTCCTTTGGGGGGGGGGGGTATTGCAACTTTTCGGCATTTTGAGGCGAAATTGTTCCTTTGGGGGGGTATTGCAATTTTTTGCCATTTTGAGGTGAAATTGTTCCTTTGGGGGGTATTGCAACTTTTGGCCATTTTGAAGCGAAATTGTTCCTTTCGGGGGGTATTGCAACTTTTCGGCATTTTGAGGCGAAATTGTTCCTTTTGGGGGGTATTGCAACTTTTGGCCATTTTGAAGCGAAATTGTTCCTTTCGGGGGGTATTGCAACTTTTCGGCATTTTGAGGCGAAATTGTTCCTTTTGGGGGGTATTGCAACTTTTGGCCATTTTGAAGCGAAATTGTTCCTTTGGAGGGTATTGCAACTTTTCGGCATTTTGAAGCGAAATTGTTCCTTTGGGGGAGTATTGCAATTTTTTGCCATTTTCAAGCGAAATTGTTCCTTTCGGGGGGTATTGCAACTTTTCGGCATTTTGAGGCGAAATTGTTCCTTTGAGGGGTATTGCAATTTTTTTTTCATTTTGAGGCGAAATTGTTCCTTTGGGGGGGTATTGCAACTTTTGGCCATTTTGAAGCGAAATTGTACCTTTGGGGGTTATTGCAACTTTTGGCCATTTTGAAGCGAAATTGTTCCTTTGGGGGGGTATTGCAACTTTTGGCCATTTTGAAGCGAAATTGTTCCTTTCGGGGGGTATTGCAACTTTTCGGCATTTTGAAGCGAAATTGTTCCTTTTGGGGGGTATTGCAACTTTTGGCCATTTTGAAGCGAAATTGTTCCTTTGGGGGGGTATTGCAACTTTTCAGCATTTTGAGACGAAATTGTTCCTTTGGGGGGGTATTGCAATTTTTTGCCATTTTGAGGTGAAATTGTTCCTTTGGGGGGGTATTGCAACTTTTGGCCATTTTGAAGCGAAATTGTTCCTTTGAGGGGGTATTGCAACTTTTCGGCATTTTGAGGCGAAATTGTTCCTTTGGGGGGGTATTGCAATTTTTTGCCATTTTGAGGCGAAATTGTTCCTTTGGGGGGGTATTGCAACTTTTGGCCATTTTGAAGCGAAATTGTTCCTTTGGGGGGTATTGCAACTTTTCGGCATTTTGAAGCGAAATTGTTCCTTTGGGGGAGTATTGCAATTTTTTGCCATTTTGAGGCGAAATTGTTCCTTTGTGGGGGTATTGCAACTTTTGGCCATTTTGAAGCGAAATTGTTCCTTTCGGGGGGTATTGCAACTTTTCGGCATTTTGAGGCGAACTTGTTCCTTTGGGGGGGTATTGCAATTTTTTTTTCATTTTGAGGCGAAATTGTTCCTTTGGGGGGGTATTGCAACTTTTGGCCATTTTGAAGCGAAATTGTACCTTTGGGGGGGTATTGCAACTTTTCGGCATTTTGAGGCGAAATTGTTCCTTTGGGGGGGTATTGCAGCTTTTGGCCATTTTGAAGCGAAATTGTTCCTTTCGGGGGGTATTGCAACTTTTCGGCATTTTGAGGCGAAATTGTTCCTTTGGGGGGGTATTGCAATTTTTTTCCATTTTGAGGCGAAATTGTTGCTTTGGGGGGGTATTGCATCTTTTGGCCATTTTGAAGTGAAATTGTTCCTTTGGGGGGTATTGCAATTTTTTGCCATTTTGAGGCGAAATTGTTCCTTTGGGGGGTATTGCAACTTTTGGCCATTTTGAAGCGAAATTGTTCCTTTGGGGGGTATTGCAACTTTTGGCCATTTTGAAGCGAAATTGTTCCTTTGGGGGGGTATTGCAACTTTTCAGCATTTTGAGGCGAAATTGTTCCTTTGGGGGGGTATTGCAATTTTTTGCCATTTTTAGGTGAAATTGTTCCTTTGGGGGGGGGTATTGCAACTTTTCGGCATTTTGAGGCGAAATTGTTCCTTTGGGGGGGTATTGCAATTTTTTGCCATTTTGAGGTGAAATTGTTCCTTTGGGGGGTATTGCAACTTTTGGCCATTTTGAAGCAAAATTGTTCCTTTCGGGGGGTATTGCAACTTTTCGGCATTTTGAGGCGAAATTGTTCCTTTTGGGGGGTATTGCAACTTTTGGCCATTTTGAAGCGAAATTGTTCCTTTCGGGGGGTATTGCAACTTTTCGGCATTTTGAGGCGAAATTGTTCCTTTGGGGGGGTATTGCAATTTTTTGCCATTTTGAGGCGAAATTGTTCCTTTGGGGGGGTATTGCAACTTTTGGCCATTTTGAAGCGAAATTGTTCCTTTGGGGGGGTTTTACAATTTTTGGATATTTTGAGGCGAAATTGTTCCTTTCGGGGGGTATTGCAACTTTTCGGCATTTTGAGGCGAAATTGTTCCTTTGGGGGGGTATTGCAATTTTTTGCCATTTTGAGGCGAAATTGTTCCTTTGGGGGGGTATTGCAACTTTTGGCCATTTTGAAGCGAAATTGTTCCTTTGGGGGGTATTGCAACTTTTCGGCATTTTGAAGCGAAATTGTTCCTTTGGGGGAGTATTGCAATTTTTTGCCATTTTCAGGCGAAATTGTTCCTTTGTGGGGGTATTGCAACTTTTGGCCATTTTGAAGCGAAATTGTTCCTTTCGGGGGGTATTGCAACTTTTCGGCATTTTGAGGCGAAATTGTTCCTTTGGGGGGGTATTGCAATTTTTTTTTCATTTTGAGGCGAAATTGTTCCTTTGGGGGGGTATTGCAACTTTTGGCCATTTTGAAGCGAAATTGTACCTTTGGGGGGGTATTGCAACTTTTCGGCATTTTGAGGCGAAATTGTTCCTTTGGGGGGGTATTGCAGCTTTTGGCCATTTTGAAGCGAAATTGTTCCTTTCGGGGGGTATTGCAACTTTTCGGCATTTTGAGGCGAAATTGTTCCTTTGGGGGGGTATTGCAATTTTTTTCCATTTTGAGGCGAAATTGTTGCTTTGGGGGGGTATTGAATCTTTTGGCCATTTTGAAGTGAAATTGTTCCTTTGGGGGGTATTGCAATTTTTTGCCATTTTGAGGCGAAATTGTTCCTTTGGGAGGGTATTGCAACTTTTGGCCATTTTGAAGCGAAATTGTTCCTTTGGGGGGTATTGCAACTTTTGGCCATTTTGAAGCGAAATTGTTCCTTTGGGGGGGTATTGCAACTTTTCAGCATTTTGAGGCGAAATTGTTCCTTTGGGGGGGTATTGCAATTTTTTGCCATGTTTAGGTGAAATTGTTCCTTTGGGGAGGGTATTGCAACTTTTCGGCATTTTGAGGCGAAATTGTTCCTTTGGGGGGGGTATTGCAATTTTTTGCCATTTTGAGGTGAAATTGTTCCTTTGGGGGGTATTGCAACTTTTGGCCATTTTGAAGCGAAATTGTTCCTTTCGGGGGGTATTGCAACTTTTCGGCATTTTGAGGCGAAATTGTTCCTTTTGGGGGGTATTGCAACTTTTGGCCATTTTGAAGCGAAATTGTTCCTTTGGGGGGGTATTGCAACTTTTGGCCATTTTGAAGCGAAATTGTTCCTTTGGGCGGGTTTTACAATTTTTGGATATTTTGAGGCGAAATTGTTCCTTTGGGGAAGTATTGCAATTTTTTGCCATTTTGAGATGAAATTGTTGCTTTGGGGGGTATTGCATCTTTTGGCCATTTTGAAGCGAAATTGTTCCTTTCGGGGGGTTTTGCAACTTTTCGGCATTTTGAGGCGAAATTGTTCCTTTGGGGGGGTATTGCAACTTTTGGCCATTTTGAGGCGAAATTGTTCCTTTGGGAGGGAATTGCAACTTTTGGCCATTTTGAAGCGAAATTGTTCCTTTCGGGGGGTATTGCAACTTTTCGGCATTTTGAGGCGAAATTGTTCCTTTGGGGGGGTATTGCAACTTTTGGCCATTTTGAAGCGAAATTGTTCCTTTGGGGAGGTATTGCAATTTTTTGCCATTTTGAAGCGAAATTGTTCCTTTCGGGGGGTATTGCAACTTTTCGGCATTTTGAGGCGAAATTGTTCCTTTGGGGGGGTATTGCAATTTTTTGCCATTTTGAGGTGAAATTGTTGCTTTGGGTGGTATTGCATCTTTTGGCCATTTTGAAGCGAAATTGTTCCTTTCGGGGGGTATTGCAACTTTTCGGCATTTTGAGGCGAAATTGTTCCTTTTGGGGGGTATTGCAACTTTTGGCCATTTTGAAGCGAAATTGTTCCTTTCGGGGGGTATTGCAACTTTTCGGCATTTTAAGGCGAAATTGTTCCTTTGGGGGGGTATTGCAATTTTTTGCCATTTTGAGGCGAAATTGTTCCTTTGGGGGGGTATTGCAACTTTTGGCCATTTTGAAGCAAAATTGTTCCTTTTGGGGGGTATTGCAACTTTTGGCCATTTTGAAGCGAAATTGTTCCTTTGGGGGGGTATTGCAACTTTTCAGCATTTTGAGGCGAAATTGTTCCTTTGGGGGGGTATTGCAATTTTTTGCCATTTTGAGGTGAAATTGTTCCTTTGGGGGGGTATTGCAACTTTTGGCCATTTTGAAGCGAAATTGTTCCTTTCGGGGGGTATTGCAACTTTTCGGCATTTTGAGGCGAAATTGTTCCTTTGGGGGTATTGCAATTTTTTTTTCATTTTGAGGCGAAATTTTTCCTTTGGGGAGGTATTGCAACTTTTGGCCATTTTGAAGCGAAATTGTTCCTTTGGGGGGTATTGCAACTTTTCGGCATTTTGAGGCGAAATTGTTCCTTTGGGGGGGTATTGCAATTTTTTGCCATTTTGAGGCGAAATTGTTCCTTTGGGGGGTATTGCAATTTTTTGCCAATTTGAGGCGAAATTGTTCCTTTGGGGGGGTATTGCAACTTTTGGCCATTTTGAAGCGAAATTGTTCCTTTGGGGGGGTATTGCAACTTTTGGCCATTTTGAAGCGAAATTGTTCCTTTCGGGGGGTATTGCAACTTTTCGGCATTTTGAAGCGAAATTGTTCCTTTGGGGGGGTATTGCAACTTTTGGCCATTTTGAAGCGAAATTGTTCCTTTGGGGGGGTATTGCAACTTTTCAGCATTTTGAGGCGAAATTGTTCCTTTGGGGGGGTATTGCAATTTTTTGCCATTTTGAGGTGAAATTGTTCCTTTGGGGGGGTATTGCAACTTTTGGCCATTTTGAAGCGAAATTGTTCCTTTGAGGGGGTATTGCAACTTTTCGGCATTTTGAGGCGAAATTGTTCCTTTGGGGGGGTATTGCAATTTTTTGCCATTTTGAGGCGAAATTGTTCCTTTGGGGGGTATTGCAACTTTTGGCCATTTTGAAGCGAAATTGTTCCTTTGGGGGGTATTGCAACTTTTCGGCATTTTGAAGCGAAATTGTTCCTTTGGGGGAGTATTGCAATTTTTTGCCATTTTGAGGCGAAATTGTTCCTTTGTGGGGGTATTGCAACTTTTGGCCATTTTGAAGCGAAATTGTTCCTTTCGGGGGGTATTGCAACTTTTGGCCATTTTGAAGCGAAATTGTTCCTTTCGGGGGGTATTGCAACTTTTCGGCATTTTGAAGCGAAATTGTTCCTTTGGGGGGGGTATTGCAACTTTTGGCCATTTTGAAGCGAAATTGTTCCTTTGGGGGGGTATTGCAACTTTTCAGCATTTTGAGGCGAAATTGTTCCTTTGGGGGGGTATTGCAATTTTTTGCCATTTTGAGGTGAAATTGTTCCTTTGGGGGGGTATTGCAACTTTTGGCCATTTTGAAGCGAAATTGTTCCTTTGAGGGGGTATTGCAACTTTTCGGCATTTTGAGGCGAAATTGTTCCTTTGGGGGGGTATTGCAATTTTTTGCCATTTTGAGGCGAAATTGTTCCTTTGGGGGGTATTGCAACTTTTGGCCATTTTGAAGCGAAATTGTTCCTTTGGGGGGTATTGCAACTTTTCGGCATTTTGAAGCGAAATTGTTCCTTTGGGGGAGTATTGCAATTTTTTGCCATTTTGAGGCGAAATTGTTCCTTTGTGGGGGTATTGCAACTTTTGGCCATTTTGAAGCGAAATTGTTCCTTTCGGGGGGTATTGCAACTTTTCGGCATTTTGAGGCGAAATTGTTCCTTTGGGGGGGTATTGCAATTTTTTTTTCATTTTGAGGCGAAATTGTTCCTTTGGGGGGGTATTGCAACTTTTGGCCATTTTGAAGCGAAATTGTACCTTTGGGGGGGTATTGCAACTTTTCGGCATTTTGAGGCGAAATTGTTCCTTTGGGGGGGTATTGCAGCTTTTGGCCATTTTGAAGCGAAATTGTTCCTTTCGGGGGGTATTGCAACTTTTCGGCATTTTGAGGCGAAATTGTTCCTTTGGGGGGGTATTGCAATTTTTTTCCATTTTGAGGCGAAATTGTTGCTTTGGGGGGGTATTGCATCTTTTGGCCATTTTGAAGTGAAATTGTTCCTTTGGGGGGTATTGCAATTTTTTGCCATTTTGAGGCGAAATTGTTCCTTTGGGGGGGTATTGCAACTTTTGGCTATTTTGAAGCGAAATTGTTCCTTTGGGGGGGTATTGCAACTTTACGGCATTTTGAGGCGAAATTGTTCCTTTGGGGGGCATTGCAATTTTTTTTTCGTTTTGAGGCGAAATTGTTCCTTTGGGGGGGTATTGCAACTTTTGGCCATTTTGAAGCGAAATTGTTCCTTTCGGGGGGTATTGCAACTTTTCGGCATTTTGAAGCGAAATTGTTCCTTTGGGGTGGTATTGCAATTTTTTGCCATTTTGAGGCGAAATTGTTCCTTTGGGGGGGTATTGCAACTTTTGGCCATTTTGAAGCGAAATTGTTCCTTTGGGGGGGTATTGCAACTTTTCGGCATTTTGATGCGAAATTGTTCCTTTGGGGGGTATTGCAATTTTTTGCCATTTTGAGGCGAAATTGTTCCTTTGGGGGGGGGTATTGCAACTTTTGGCCATTTTGAAGCGAAATTGTTCCTTTGGGGGGGTATTGCAACTTTTGGCCATTTTGAAGCGAAATTGTTCCTTTGGGGGGGTATTGCAACTTTTCAGCATTTTGAGGCGAAATTGTTCCTTTGGGGGGGTATTGCAACTTTTGGCCATTTTGAAGCGAAATTGTTCCTTTGGGGGGGTATTGCAACTTTTGGCCATTTTGAAGCGAAATTGTTCCTTTGGGGGGGTATTGCAACTTTTCGGCATTTTGAGGCGAAATTGTTCCTTTGGGGGGTTATGCAATTTTTTGCCATTTTGAGGCGAAATTGTTCCTTTGGGGGGGTATTGCAACTTTTGGCCATTTTGAAGCGAAATTGTTCCTTTGGGGGGGTATTGCAACTTTTGGCCATTTTGAAGCGAAATCGTTCCTTTCGGGGGGTATTGCAACTTTTCGGCATTTTGAGGCGAAATTGTTCCTTTGGGGGGGTATTGAAATTTTTTTTGTTCATTTTGAGGCGAAATTTTTCCTTTGGGGGGGTATTGCAACTTTTGGCCATTTTGAAGCGAAATTGTTCCTTTGGGGGGGTATTGCAACTTTTCGGCATTTTGAGGCGAAATTGTTCTTTTGGGGGGGTATTGCAATTTTTTGCCATTTTGAGGCGAAATTGTTCCTTTGGGGGGGTATTGCAACTTTTAGCCATTTTGAAGCGAAATTGTTCCTTTCGGGGGGTATTGCAACTTTTCGGCATTTTGAGGCGAAATTGTTCCGTTGGGGGGGTATTGCAAGTTTTGGCCATTTTGAAGTGAAATTGTTCCTTTGGGGGGGTATTTTAATTTTTTGCCATTTTGAGGCGAAATTGTTCCTTTCGGGGGGTATTGCAACTTATCGGCATTTTGAGGCGAAATTGTTCCTTTGGGGGGTATTGCAATTTTTTTTCTATTTTGAGGCGAAATTGTTCCTTTGGGGGGGTATTGCAACTTTTGGCCATATTGAAGCGAAATTGTTCCTTTGGGGGGGTATTACAATTTTTGGATATTTTGAGGCGAAATTTTTCCTTTGGGGGGTATTGCAATTTTTTGCCATTTTGAGGTGAAATTGTTGCTTTGGGGGGGTATTGCAGTTTTTTGCCATTTTGAGGAGAAATTGTTCCTTTGGGGGGGTATTGCAACTTTTGGCCATTTTGAAGCGAAATTGTTCCTTTGGGGGGTATTGCAACTTTTCGGCATTTTGAGGCGAAATTGTTCCTTTGGGGGGGGTATTGCAACTTTTCGGCATTTTGAGGCAAAATTGTTCCTTTGGGGGGGGGGTATTGCACTTTTTTGCCATTTTGAGGTGAAATTGTTCCTTTGGGGGGTATTGCAACTTTTGGCCATTTTGAAGCGAAATTGTTCCTTTCGGGGGGTATTGCAACTTTTCGGCATTTTGAGGCGAAATTGTTCCTTTTGGGGGGTATTGCAACTTTTGGCCATTTTGAAGCGAAATTGTTCCTTTCGGGGGGTTATGCAACTTTTCGGCATTTTGAGGCGAAATTGTTCCTTTGGGGGGTATTGCAATTTTTTGCCATTTTGAGGCGAAATTGTTCCTTTGGGGGGTATGGCAACTTTTGGCCATTTTGAAGCGAAATTGTTCCTTTGGGGGGGGGTTTACAATTTTTGGATATTTTGAGGCGAAATTGTTCCTTTGGGGGGTATTGCAATTTTTTGCCATTTTGAGGTGAAATTGTTGCTTTGGGGGGGTATTGTATCTTTTGGCCATTTTGAAGCGAAATTGTTCCTTTCGGGGGGTATTGCAACTTTTCGGCATTTTGAGGTGAAATTGTTCCTTTGGGGGGGTATTGCAATTTTTTGCCATTTTGAGGCGAAATTGTTCCTTTGGGAGGGTATTGCAACTTTTGGCCATTTTGAAGCGAAATTGTTCCTTTCGGGGGGTATTGCAACTTTTCGGCATTTTGAGGCGAAATTGTTCCTTTGGGGGGTATTGCAACTTTTGGCCATTTTGAAGCGAAATTGTTCCTTTGGGGGGTATTGCAACTTTTCGGCATTTTGAAGCGAAATTGTTCCTTTCGGGGGGTATTGCAACTTTTCGGCATTTTGAGGCGAAATTGTTCCTTTGGGGGGGTATTGCAATTTTTTTTTCATTTTGAGGCGAAATTGTTCCTTTGGGGGGGTATTGCAACTTTTGGCCATTTTGAAGCGAAATTGTACCTTTGGGGGGGTATTGCAACTTTTCGGCATTTTGAGGCGAAATTGTTCCTTTGGGGGGGTATTGCAGCTTTTGGCCATTTTGAAGCGAAATTGTTCCTTTCGGGGGGTATTGCAACTTTTCGGCATTTTGAGGCGAAATTGTTCCTTTGGGGGGGTATTGCAATTTTTTTCCATTTTGAGGCGAAATTGTTGCTTTGGGGGGGTATTGAATCTTTTGGCCATTTTGAAGTGAAATTGTTCCTTTGGGGGGTATTGCAATTTTTTGCCATTTTGAGGCGAAATTGTTCCTTTGGGAGGGTATTGCAACTTTTGGCCATTTTGAAGCGAAATTGTTCCTTTGGGGGGTATTGCAACTTTTGGCCATTTTGAAGCGAAATTGTTCCTTTGGGGGGGTATTGCAATTTTTTGCCATGTTTAGGTGAAATTGTTCCTTTGGGGAGGGTATTGCAACTTTTCGGCATTTTGAGGCGAAATTGTTCCTTGGGGGGGGTATTGCAATTTTTTGCCATTTTGAGGTGAAATTGTTCCTTTGGGGGGTATTGCAACTTTTGGCCATTTTGAAGCGAAATTGTTCCTTTCGGGGGGTATTGCAACTTTTCGGCATTTTGAGGCGAAATTGTTCCTTTTGGGGGGTATTGCAACTTTTGGCCATTTTGAAGCGAAATTGTTCCTTTGGGGGGGTATTGCAACTTTTGGCCATTTTGAAGCGAAATTGTTCCTTTGGGCGGGTTTTACAATTTTTGGATATTTTGAGGCGAAATTGTTCCTTTGGGGGAGTATTGCAATTTTTTGCCATTTTGAGATGAAATTGTTGCTTTGGGGGGTATTGCATCTTTTGGCCATTTTGAAGCGAAATTGTTCCTTTCGGGGGTTTTGCAACTTTTCGGCATTTTGAGGCGAAATTGTTCCTTTGGAGGGGTATTGCAACTTTTGGCCATTTTGAGGCGAAATTGTTCCTTTGGGAGGGAATTGCAACTTTTGGCCATTTTGAAGCGAAATTGTTCCTTTCGGGGGGTATTGCAACTTTTCGGCATTTTGAGGCGAAATTGTTCCTTTGGGGGGGTATTGCAACTTTTGGCCATTTTGAAGCGAAATTGTTCCTTTGGGGAGGTATTGCAATTTTTTGCCATTTTGAAGCGAAATTGTTCCTTTCGGGGGGTATTGCAACTTTTCGGCATTTTGAGGCGAAATTGTTCCTTTGGGGGGGTATTGCAATTTTTTGCCATTTTGAGGTGAAATTGTTGCTTTGGGTGGTATTGCATCTTTTGGCCATTTTGAAGCGAAATTGTTCCTTTCGGGGGGTATTGCAACTTTTCGGCATTTTGAGGCGAAATTGTTCCTTTTGGGGGGTATTGCAACTTTTGGCCATTTTGAAGCGAAATTGTTCCTTTCGGGGGGTATTGCAACTTTTCGGCATTTTGAGGCGAAATTGTTCCTTTGGGGGGGTATTGCAATTTTTTGCCATTTTAAAGCGAAATTGTTCCTTTGGGGGGGTATTGCAACTTTTGGCCATTTTGAAGCAAAATTGTTCCTTTCGGGGGGTATTGCAACTTTTCGGCATTTTAAGGCGAAATTGTTCCTTTGGAGGGTATTGCAATTTTTTGCCATTTTGAGGCGAAATTGTTCCTTTGGGGGGGTATTGCAATTTTTTGCCATTTTGAGGTGAAATTGTTCCTTTGGGGGGGTATTGCAACTTTTGGCCATTTTGAAGCGAAATTGTTCCTTTCGGGGGGTATTGCAACTTTTCGGCATTTTGAGGCGAAATTGTTCCTTTGGGGGTATTGCAATTTTTTTTTCATTTTGAGGCGAAATTTTTCCTTTGGGGAGGTATTGCAACTTTTGGCCATTTTGAAGCGAAATTGTTCCTTTGGGGGGGTATTGCAACTTTTCGGCATTTTGAGGCGAAATTGTTCCTTTGGGGGGGTATTGCAATTTTTTGCCATTTTGAGGCGAAATTGTTCCTTTGGGGGGTATTGCAATTTTTTGCCAATTTGAGGCGAAATTGTTCCTTTGGGGGGGTATTGCAACTTTTGGCCATTTTGAAGCGAAATTGTTCCTTTGGGGGGGTATTGCAACTTTTGGCCATTTTGAAGCGAAATTGTTCCTTTCGGGGGGTATTGCAACTTTTCGGCATTTTGAAGCGAAATTGTTCCTTTGGGGGGGGTATTGCAACTTTTGGCCATTTTGAAGCGAAATTGTTCCTTTGGGGGGGTATTGCAACTTTTCAGCATTTTGAGGCGAAATTGTTCCTTTGGGGGGGTATTGCAATTTTTTGCCATTTTGAGGTGAAATTGTTCCTTTGGGGGGGTATTGCAACTTTTGGCCATTTTGAAGCGAAATTGTTCCTTTGAGGGGGTATTGCAACTTTTCGGCATTTTGAGGCGAAATTGTTCCTTTGGGGGGGTATTGCAATTTTTTGCCATTTTGAGGCGAAATTGTTCCTTTGGGGGGGTATTGCAACTTTTGGCCATTTTGAAGCGAAATTGTTCCTTTGGGGGGTATTGCAACTTTTCGGCATTTTGAAGCGAAATTGTTCCTTTGGGGGAGTATTGCAATTTTTTGCCATTTTGAGGCGAAATTGTTCCTTTGTGGGGGTATTGCAACTTTTGGCCATTTTGAAGCGAAATTGTTCCTTTCGGGGGGTATTGCAATTTTTCGGCATTTTGAGGCGAAATTGTTCCTTTGGGGGGGTATTGCAATTTTTTTTTCATTTTGAGGCGAAATTGTTCCTTTGGGGGGGTATTGCAACTTTTGGCCATTTTGAAGCGAAATTGTACCTTTGGGGGGGTATTGCAACTTTTCGGCATTTTGAGGCGAAATTGTTCCTTTGGGGGGGTATTGCAGCTTTTGGCCATTTTGAAGCGAAATTGTTCCTTTCGGGGGGTATTGCAACTTTTCGGCATTTTGAGGCGAAATTGTTCCTTTGGGGGGGTATTGCAATTTTTTTCCATTTTGAGGCGAAATTGTTGCTTTGGGGGGGTATTGCATCTTTTGGCCATTTTGAAGTGAAATTGTTCCTTTGGGGGGTATTGCAATTTTTTGCCATTTTGAGGCGAAATTGTTCCTTTGGGGGGGTATTGCAACTTTTGGCCATTTTGAAGCGAAATTGTTCCTTTGGGGGGTATTGCAACTTTTGGCCATTTTGAAGCGAAATTGTTCCTTTGGGGGGGTATTGCAACTTTTCGGCATTTTGAGGCGAAATTGTTCCTTTGAGGGGGGTATTGCAATTTTTTGCCATTTTGAGGCGAAATTGTTCCTTTGGGGGGGTATTGCAACTTTTGGCCATTTTAAAGTGAAATTGTTCCTTTGAGGGGGGTATTGCAATTTTTTGCCATTTTGAGGCGAAATTGTTCCTTTGGGGGGGTATTGCAACTTTTGGCCATTTTAAAGTGAAATTGTTCCTTTGGGGTGGTATTGCAATTTTTTGCCATTTTGAGGCGAAATTGTTCCTTTGGGGGGGTATTGCAACTTTTGGCCATTTTGAAGCGAAATTGTTCCTTTCGGGGGGTATTGCAACTTTTCGGCATTTTGAGGCGAAATTGTTCCTTTGGGGGGGTATTGCAATTTTTTTCCATTTTGAGGCGAAATTGTTGCTTTGGGGGGGTATTGCATCTTTTGACCATTTTAAAGTGAAATTGTTCCTTTGGGGGGTATTGCAACTTTTGGCCATTTTGAAGCGAAATTGTTCCTTTGGGGGGGTATTGCAACTTTTGGCCATTTTGAAGCGAAATTGTTCCTTTGGGGGGGTATTGCAACTTTACGGCATTTTGAGGCGAAATTGTTCCTTTGGGGGGCATTGCAATTTTTTTTTCGTTTTGAGGCGAAATTGTTCCTTTGGGGGGGTATTGCAACTTTTGGCCATTTTGAAGCGAAATTGTTCCTTTCGGGGGGTATTGCAACTTTTCGGCATTTTGAAGCGAAATTGTTCCTTTGGGGTGGTATTGCAATTTTTTGCCATTTTGAGGCGAAATTGTTCCTTTGGGGGGGTATTGCAACTTTTGGCCATTTTGAAGCGAAATTGTTCCTTTGGGGGGGTATTGCAACTTTTCGGCATTTTGAGGCGAAATTGTTCCTTTGGGGGGTATTGCAATTTTTTGCCATTTTGAGGCGAAATTGTTCCTTTGGGGGGGGTATTGCAACTTTTGGCCATTTTGAAGCGAAATTGTTCCTTTGGGGGGGTATTGCAACTTTTGGCCATTTTGAAGCGAAATTGTTCCTTTGGGGGGTATTGCAACTTTTCAGCATTTTGAGGCGAAATTGTTCCTTTGGGGGGGTATTGCAACTTTTGGCAATTTTGAAGCGAAATTGTTCCTTTGGGGGGGTATTGCAACTTTTGGCCATTTTGAAGCGAAATTGTTCCTTTGGGGGGGTATTGCAACTTTTCGGCATTTTGAGGCGAAATTGTTCCTTTGGGGGGTATTGCAATTTTTTGCCATTTTGAGGCGAAATTGTTCCTTTGGGGGGGGTATTGCAACTTTTGGCCATTTTGAAGCAAAATTGTTCCTTTGGGGGGGTATTGCAACTTTTGGCCATTTTGAAGCGAAATTGTTCCTTTGGGGGGGTATTGCAACTTTTCAGCATTTTGAGGCGAAATTGTTCCTTTGGGGGGGTATTGCAACTTTTGGCCATTTTGAAGCGAAATTGTTCCTTTGGGGGGGTATTGCAACTTTTGGCCATTTTGAAGCGAAATTGTTCCTTTGGGGGGGTATTGCAACTTTTCGGCATTTTGAGGCGAAATTGTTCCTTTGGGGGGTATTGCAATTTTTTGCCATTTTGAAGCGAAATTGTTCCTTTGGGGGGGTATTGCAACTTTTGGCCATTTTGAAGCGAAATCGTTCCTTTCGGGGGGTATTGCAACTTTTCGGCATTTTGAGGCGAAATTGTTCCTTTGGGGGGGTATTGCAATTTTTTTTTCATTTTGAGGCGAAATTTTTCCTTTGGGGGGGTATTGCAACTTTTGGCCATTTTGAAGCGAAATTGTTCCTTTGGGGGGGTATTGCAACTTTTGGCCATTTTGAAGCGAAATTGTTCCTTTGGGGGGGTATTGCAACTTTTCGGCATTTTGAGGCGAAATTGTTCCTTTGGGGGGTATTGCAATTTTTTGCCATTTTGAGGCGAAATTGTTCCTTTGGGGGGGTATTGCAACTTTTGGCCATTTTGAAGCAAAATTGTTCCTTTGGGGGGGTATTGCAACTTTTGGCCATTTTGAAGCGAAATTGTTCCTTTGGGGGGGTATTGCAACTTTTCAGCATTTTGAGGCGAAATTGTTCCTTTGGGGGGGTATTGCAACTTTTGGCCATTTTGAAGCGAAATTGTTCCTTTGGGGGGGTATTGCAACTTTTGGCCATTTTGAAGCGAAATTGTTCCTTTGGGGGGGTATTGCAACTTTTCGGCATTTTGAGGCGAAATTGTTCCTTTGGGGGGTATTGCAATTTTTTGCCATTTTGAAGCGAAATTGTTCCTTTGGGGGGGTATTGCAACTTTTGGCCATTTTGAAGCGAAATCGTTCCTTTCGGGGGGTATTGCAACTTTTCGGCATTTTGAGGCGAAATTGTTCCTTTGGGGGGGTATTGCAATTTTTTTTTCATTTTGAGGCGAAATTTTTCCTTTGGGGGGGTATTGCAACTTTTGACCATTTTGAAGCGAAATTGTTCCTTTGGGGGGGTATTGCAACTTTTCGGCATTTTGAGGCGAAATTGTTCTTTTGGGGGGGTATTGCAATTTTTTGCCATTTTGAGGCGAAATTGTTCCTTTGGGGGGGTATTGCAACTTTTAGCCATTTTGAAGCGAAATTGTTCCTTTCGGGGGGTATTGCAACTTTTCGGCATTTTGAGGCGAAATTGTTCCTTTGGGGGGGTATTGCAAGTTTTGGCCATTTTGAAGTGAAATTGTTCCTTTGGGGGGGTATTGCAACTTATCGGCATTTTGAGGCGAAATTGTTCCTTTGGGGGGGTATTGCAACTTATCGGCATTTTGAGGCGAAATTGTTCCTTTGGGGGGGTATTGCAATTTTTTTTCTATTTTGAGGCGAAATTGTTCCTTTGGGGGGGTATTGCAACTTTTGGCCATTTTGAAGCGAAATTGTTCCTTTCGGGGGGTTATGCAACTTTTCGGCATTTTGAGGCGAAATTGTTCCTTTGGGGGGGGGTATTGCAACTTTTGGCCATTTTGAAGCGAAATTGTTCCTTTGGGGGGGTATTGCAACTTTTGGCCATTTTGAAGCGAAATTGTTCCTTTGGGGGGGTATTGCAACTTTTCAGCATTTTGAGGCGAAATTGTTCCTTTGGGGGGGTATTGCAACTTTTGGCCATTTTGAAGCGAAATTGTTCCTTTGGGGGGGTATTGCAACTTTTTGCCATTTTGAAGCGAAATTGTTCCTTTGGGGGGGTATTGCAACTTTTCGGCATTTTGAGGCGAAATTGTTCCTTTGGGGGGTATTGCAATTTTTTGCCATTTTGAGGCGAAATTGTTCCTTTGGGGGGGTATTGCAACTTTTGGCCATTTTGAATCGAAATTGTTCCTTTGGGGGGGTATTGCAACTTTTGGCCATTTTGAAGCGAAATCGTTCCTTTCGGGGGGTATTGCAACTTTTCGGCATTTTGAGGCGAAATTGTTCCTTTGGGGGGGTATTGCAATTTTTTTTTCATTTTGAGGCGAAATTTTTCCTTTGGGGGGGTATTGCAACTTTTGGCCATTTTGAAGCGAAATTGTTCCTTTGGGGGGGTATTGCAACTTTTCGGCATTTTGAGGCGAAATTGTTCTTTTGGGGGGGTATTGCAATTTTTTGCCATTTTGAGGCGAAATTGTTCCTTTGGGGGGGTATTGCAACTTTTAGCCATTTTGAAGCGAAATTGTTCCTTTCGGGGGGTATTGCAACTTTTCGGCATTTTGAGGCGAAATTGTTCCTTTGGGGGGGTATTGCAAGTTTTGGCCATTTTGAAGTGAAATTGTTCCTTTGGGGGGGTATTTTAATTTTTTGCCATTTTGAGGTGAAATTGTTCCTTTCGGGGGGGTATTGCAACTTATCGGCATTTTGAGGCGAAATTGTTCCTTTGGGGGGGTATTGCAATTTTTTTTCTATTTTGAGGCGAAATTGTTCCTTTTGGGGGGTATTGCAACTTTTGGCCATATTGAAGCGAAATTGTTCCTTTGGGGGGGTATTACAATTTTTGGATATTTTGAGGCGAAATTTTTCCTTTGGGGGGTATTGCAATTTTTTGCCATTTTGAGGTGAAATTGTTGCTTTGGGGGGGTATTGCAGTTTTTTGCCATTTTGAGGAGAAATTGTTCCTTTGGGGGGGTATTGCAACTTTTGGCCATTTTGAAGCGAAATTGTTCCTTTGGGGGGTATTGCAACTTTTCGGCATTTTGAGGCGAAATTGTTCCTTTGGGGGGGTATTGCAACTTTTCGGCATTTTGAGGCGAAATTGTTCCTTTGGGGGGGGGGTATTGCAATTTTTTGCCATTTTGAGGTGAAATTGTTCCTTTGGGGGGTATTGCAACTTTTGGCCATTTTGAAGCGAAATTGTTCCTTTCGGGGGGTATTGCAACTTTTCGGCATTTTGAGGCGAAATTGTTCCTTTTGGGGGGTATTGCAACTTTTGGCCATTTTGAAGCGAAATTGTTCCTTTCGGGGGGTTATGCAACTTTTCGGCATTTTGAGGCGAAATTGTTCCTTTGGGGGGGTATTGCAATTTTTTTTTCATTTTGAGGCGAAATTTTTCCTTTGGGGGGGTATTGCAACTTTTGGCCATTTTGAAGCGAAATTGTTCCTTTGGGGGGGTATTGCAACTTTTCGGCATTTTGAGGCGAAATTGTTCTTTTGGGGGGGTATTGCAATTTTTTGCCATTTTGAGGCGAAATTGTTCCTTTGGGGGGGTATTGCAACTTTTAGCCATTTTGAAGCGAAATTGTTCCTTTCGGGGGGTATTGCAACTTTTCGGCATTTTGAGGCGAAATTGTTCCTTTGGGGGGGTATTGCAAGTTTTGGCCATTTTGAAGTGAAATTGTTCCTTTGGGGGGGTATTTTAATTTTTTGCCATTTTGAGGCGAAATTGTTCCTTTCGGGGGGTATTGCAACTTATCGGCATTTTGAGGCGAAATTGTTCCTTTGGGGGGGTATTGCAATTTTTTTTCTATTTTGAGGCGAAATTGTTCCTTTGGGGGGGTATTGCAACTTTTGGCCATTTTGAAGCGAAATTGTTCCTTTGGGGGGGGGTTTACAATTTTTGGATATTTTGAGGCGAAATTGTTCCTTTGGGGGGGGTATTGCAACTTTTGGCCATTTTGAAGCGAAATTGTTCCTTTGGGGGGGTATTGCAACTTTTGGCCATTTTGAAGCGAAATTGTTCCTTTGGGGGGGTATTGCAACTTTTCAGCATTTTGAGGCGAAATTGTTCCTTTGGGGGGGTATTGCAACTTTTGGCCATTTTGAAGCGAAATTGTTCCTTTGGGGGGGTATTGCAACTTTTTGCCATTTTGAAGCGAAATTGTTCCTTTGGGGGGGTATTGCAACTTTTCGGCATTTTGAGGCGAAATTGTTCCTTTGGGGGGTATTGCAATTTTTTGCCATTTTGAGGCGAAATTGTTCCTTTGGGGGGGTATTGCAACTTTTGGCCATTTTGAATCGAAATTGTTCCTTTGGGGGGGTATTGCAACTTTTGGCCATTTTGAAGCGAAATCGTTCCTTTCGGGGGGTATTGCAACTTTTCGGCATTTTGAGGCGAAATTGTTCCTTTGGGGGGGTATTGCAATTTTTTTTTCATTTTGAGGCGAAATTTTTCCTTTGGGGGGGTATTGCAACTTTTGGCCATTTTGAAGCGAAATTGTTCCTTTGGGGGGGTATTGCAACTTTTCGGCATTTTGAGGCGAAATTGTTCTTTTGGGGGGGTATTGCAATTTTTTGCCATTTTGAGGCGAAATTGTTCCTTTGGGGGGGTATTGCAACTTTTAGCCATTTTGAAGCGAAATTGTTCCTTTCGGGGGGTATTGCAACTTTTCGGCATTTTGAGGCGAAATTGTTCCTTTGGGGGGGTATTGCAAGTTTTGGCCATTTTGAAGTGAAATTGTTCCTTTGGGGGGGTATTTTAATTTTTTGCCATTTTGAGGTGAAATTGTTCCTTTCGGGGGGGTATTGCAACTTATCGGCATTTTGAGGCGAAATTGTTCCTTTGGGGGGGTATTGCAATTTTTTTTCTATTTTGAGGCGAAATTGTTCCTTTTGGGGGGTATTGCAACTTTTGGCCATATTGAAGCGAAATTGTTCCTTTGGGGGGGTATTACAATTTTTGGATATTTTGAGGCGAAATTTTTCCTTTGGGGGGTATTGCAATTTTTTGCCATTTTGAGGTGAAATTGTTGCTTTGGGGGGGTATTGCAGTTTTTTGCCATTTTGAGGAGAAATTGTTCCTTTGGGGGGGTATTGCAACTTTTGGCCATTTTGAAGCGAAATTGTTCCTTTGGGGGGTATTGCAACTTTTCGGCATTTTGAGGCGAAATTGTTCCTTTGGGGGGGTATTGCAACTTTTCGGCATTTTGAGGCGAAATTGTTCCTTTGGGGGGGGGGTATTGCAATTTTTTGCCATTTTGAGGTGAAATTGTTCCTTTGGGGGGTATTGCAACTTTTGGCCATTTTGAAGCGAAATTGTTCCTTTCGGGGGGTATTGCAACTTTTCGGCATTTTGAGGCGAAATTGTTCCTTTTGGGGGGTATTGCAACTTTTGGCCATTTTGAAGCGAAATTGTTCCTTTCGGGGGGTTATGCAACTTTTCGGCATTTTGAGGCGAAATTGTTCCTTTGGGGGGTATTGCAATTTTTTGCCATTTTGAGGCGAAATTGTTCCTTTGGGGGGGTATTGCAACTTTTGGCCATTTTGAAGCAAAATTGTTCCTTTGGGGGGGTATTGCAACTTTTGGCCATTTTGAAGCGAAATTGTTCCTTTGGGGGGGTATTGCAACTTTTCAGCATTTTGAGGCGAAATTGTTCCTTTGGGGGGGTATTGCAACTTTTGGCCATTTTGAAGCGAAATTGTTCCTTTGGGGGGGTATTGCAACTTTTGGCCATTTTGAAGCGAAATTGTTCCTTTGGGGGGGTATTGCAACTTTTCGGCATTTTGAGGCGAAATTGTTCCTTTGGGGGGTATTGCAATTTTTTGCCATTTTGAAGCGAAATTGTTCCTTTGGGGGGGTATTGCAACTTTTGGCCATTTTGAAGCGAAATCGTTCCTTTCGGGGGGTATTGCAACTTTTCGGCATTTTGAGGCGAAATTGTTCCTTTGGGGGGGTATTGCAATTTTTTTTTCATTTTGAGGCGAAATTTTTCCTTTGGGGGGGTATTGCAACTTTTGGCCATTTTGAAGCGAAATTGTTCCTTTGGGGGGGTATTGCAACTTTTCGGCATTTTGAGGCGAAATTGTTCTTTTGGGGGGGTATTGCAATTTTTTGCCATTTTGAGGCGAAATTGTTCCTTTGGGGGGGTATTGCAACTTTTAGCCATTTTGAAGCGAAATTGTTCCTTTCGGGGGGTATTGCAACTTTTCGGCATTTTGAGGCGAAATTGTTCCTTTGGGGGGGTATTGCAAGTTTTGGCCATTTTGAAGTGAAATTGTTCCTTTGGGGGGGTATTTTAATTTTTTGCCATTTTGAGGCGAAATTGTTCCTTTCGGGGGGTATTGCAACTTATCGGCATTTTGAGGCGAAATTGTTCCTTTGGGGGGGTATTGCAATTTTTTTTCTATTTTGAGGCGAAATTGTTCCTTTGGGGGGGTATTGCAACTTTTGGCCATTTTGAAGCGAAATTGTTCCTTTGGGGGGGGGTTTACAATTTTTGGATATTTTGAGGCGAAATTGTTCCTTTGGGGGGGGTATTGCAACTTTTGGCCATTTTGAAGCGAAATTGTTCCTTTGGGGGGGTATTGCAACTTTTGGCCATTTTGAAGCGAAATTGTTCCTTTGGGGGGGTATTGCAACTTTTCAGCATTTTGAGGCGAAATTGTTCCTTTGGGGGGGTATTGCAACTTTTGGCCATTTTGAAGCGAAATTGTTCCTTTGGGGGGGTATTGCAACTTTTTGCCATTTTGAAGCGAAATTGTTCCTTTGGGGGGGTATTGCAACTTTTCGGCATTTTGAGGCGAAATTGTTCCTTTGGGGGGTATTGCAATTTTTTGCCATTTTGAGGCGAAATTGTTCCTTTGGGGGGGTATTGCAACTTTTGGCCATTTTGAATCGAAATTGTTCCTTTGGGGGGGTATTGCAACTTTTGGCCATTTTGAAGCGAAATCGTTCCTTTCGGGGGGTATTGCAACTTTTCGGCATTTTGAGGCGAAATTGTTCCTTTGGGGGGGTATTGCAATTTTTTTTTCATTTTGAGGCGAAATTTTTCCTTTGGGGGGGTATTGCAACTTTTGGCCATTTTGAAGCGAAATTGTTCCTTTGGGGGGGTATTGCAACTTTTCGGCATTTTGAGGCGAAATTGTTCTTTTGGGGGGGTATTGCAATTTTTTGCCATTTTGAGGCGAAATTGTTCCTTTGGGGGGGTATTGCAACTTTTAGCCATTTTGAAGCGAAATTGTTCCTTTCGGGGGGTATTGCAACTTTTCGGCATTTTGAGGCGAAATTGTTCCTTTGGGGGGGTATTGCAAGTTTTGGCCATTTTGAAGTGAAATTGTTCCTTTGGGGGGGTATTTTAATTTTTTGCCATTTTGAGGTGAAATTGTTCCTTTCGGGGGGGTATTGCAACTTATCGGCATTTTGAGGCGAAATTGTTCCTTTGGGGGGGTATTGCAATTTTTTTTCTATTTTGAGGCGAAATTGTTCCTTTTGGGGGGTATTGCAACTTTTGGCCATATTGAAGCGAAATTGTTCCTTTGGGGGGGTATTACAATTTTTGGATATTTTGAGGCGAAATTTTTCCTTTGGGGGGTATTGCAATTTTTTGCCATTTTGAGGTGAAATTGTTGCTTTGGGGGGGTATTGCAGTTTTTTGCCATTTTGAGGAGAAATTGTTCCTTTGGGGGGGTATTGCAACTTTTGGCCATTTTGAAGCGAAATTGTTCCTTTGGGGGGTATTGCAACTTTTCGGCATTTTGAGGCGAAATTGTTCCTTTGGGGGGGTATTGCAACTTTTCGGCATTTTGAGGCGAAATTGTTCCTTTGGGGGGGGGGTATTGCAATTTTTTGCCATTTTGAGGTGAAATTGTTCCTTTGGGGGGTATTGCAACTTTTGGCCATTTTGAAGCGAAATTGTTCCTTTCGGGGGGTATTGCAACTTTTCGGCATTTTGAGGCGAAATTGTTCCTTTTGGGGGGTATTGCAACTTTTGGCCATTTTGAAGCGAAATTGTTCCTTTCGGGGGGTTATGCAACTTTTCGGCATTTTGAGGCGAAATTGTTCCTTTGGGGGGTATTGCAATTTTTTGCCATTTTGAGGCGAAATTGTTTCTTTGGGGGGTATGGCAACTTTTGGCCATTTTGAAGCGAAATTGTTCCTTTGGGGGGGGTTTACAATTTTTGGATATTTTGAGGCGAAATTGTTCCTTTGGGGGGTATTGCAATTTTTTGCCATTTTGAGGTGAAATTGTTGCTTTGGGGGGGTATTGTATCTTTTGGCCATTTTGAAGCGAAATTGTTCCTTTCGGGGGGTATTGCAACTTTTCGGCATTTTGAGGTGAAATTGTTCCTTTGGGGGGGTATTGCAATTTTTTGCCATTTTGAGGCGAAATTGTTCCTTTGGGAGGGTATTGCAACTTTTGGCCATTTTGAAGCGAAATTGTTCCTTTCGGGGGGTATTGCAACTTTTCGGCATTTTGAGGCGAAATTGTTCCTTTGGGGGGGTATTGCAACTTTTGGCCATTTTGAAGCGAAATTGTTCCTTTGGGGGGTATTGCAATTTTTTGCCATTTTGAAGCGAAATTGTTCCTTTCAGGGGGTATTGCAACTTTTCGGCATTTTGAGGCGAAATTGTTCCTTTGGGGGGGTATTGCAATTTTTTGCCATTTTGAGGCGAAATTGTTGCTTTGGGGGGGTATTGCATCTTTTGGCCATTTTGAAGCGAAATTGTTCCTTTCGGGGGGTATTGCAACTTTTCGGCATTTTGAGGCGAAATTGTTCCTTTTGGGGGGTATTGCAACTTTTGGCCATTTTGAAGCGAAATTGTTCCTTTCGGGGGGTATTGCAACTTTTCGGCATTTTGAGGCGAAATTGTTCCTTTGGGGGGGTATTGCAATTTTTTGCCATTTTAAAGCGAAATTGTTCCTTTGGGGGGGTATTGCAACTTTTGGCCATTTTGAAGCAAAATTGTTCCTTTCGGGGGGTATTGCAACTTTTCGGCATTTTGAGGCGAAATTGTTCCTTTGGAGGGTATTGCAATTTTTTGCCATTTTGAGGCGAAATTGTTCCTTTGGGGGGGTATTGCAACTTTTGGCCATTTTGAAGTGAAATTGTTCCTTTAGGGGGGTATTGCAACTTTTGGCCATTTTGAAGCGAAATTGTTCCTTTGGGGGGTATGGCAACTTTTGGCCATTTTGAAGCGAAATTGTTCCTTTGGGGGGGGGTTTACAATTTTTGGATATTTTGAGGCGAAATTGTTCCTTTGGGGGGTATTGCAATTTTTTGCCATTTTGAGGTGAAATTGTTGCTTTGGGGGGGTATTGTATCCTTTGGCCATTTTGAAGCGAAATTGTTCCTTTCGGGGGGTATTGCAACTTTTCGGCATTTTGAGGTGAAATTGTTCCTTTGGGGGGGTATTGCAATTTTTTGCCATTTTGAGGCGAAATTGTTCCTTTGGGAGGGTATTGCAACTTTTGGCCATTTTGAAGCGAAATTGTTCCTTTCGGGGGGTATTGCAACTTTTCGGCATTTTGAGGCGAAATTGTTCCTTTGGGGGGGTATTGCAACTTTTGGCCATTTTGAAGCGAAATTGTTCCTTTGGGGGGTATTGCAATTTTTTGCCATTTTGAAGCGAAATTGTTCCTTTCAGGGGGTATTGCAACTTTTCGGCATTTTGAGGCGAAATTGTTCCTTTGGGGGGGTATTGCAATTTTTTGCCATTTTGAGGCGAAATTGTTGCTTTGGGGGGGTATTGCATCTTTTGGCCATTTTGAAGCGAAATTGTTCCTTTCGGGGGGTATTGCAACTTTTCGGCATTTTGAGGCGAAATTGTTCCTTTGGGGGGGTATTGCAATTTTTTGCCATTTTGAGGCGAAATTGTTGCTTTGGGGGGGTATTGCATCTTTTGGCCATTTTGAAGCGAAATTGTTCCTTTCGGGGGGTATTGCAACTTTTCGGCATTTTGAGGCGAAATTGTTCCTTTTGGGGGGTATTGCAACTTTTGGCCATTTTGAAGCGAAATTGTTCCTTTCGGGGGGTATTGCAACTTTTCGGCATTTTGAGGCGAAATTGTTCCTTTGGGGGGGTATTGCAATTTTTTGCCATTTTAAAGCGAAATTGTTCCTTTGGGGGGGTATTGCAACTTTTGGCCATTTTGAAGCAAAATTGTTCCTTTCGGGGGGGGTATTGCAACTTTTCGGCATTTTGAGGCGAAATTGTTCCTTTGGAGGGTATTGCAATTTTTTGCCATTTTGAGGCGAAATTGTTCCTTTGGGGGGGTATTGCAACTTTTGGCCATTTTGAAGTGAAATTGTTCCTTTAGGGGGGTATTGCAACTTTTGGCCATTTTGAAGCGAAATTGTTCCTTTGGGGGGTATGGCAACTTTTGGCCATTTTGAAGCGAAATTGTTCCTTTGGGGGGGGGTTTACAATTTTTGGATATTTTGAGGCGAAATTGTTCCTTTGGGGGGTATTGCAATTTTTTGCCATTTTGAGGTGAAATTGTTGCTTTGGGGGGGTATTGTATCTTTTGGCCATTTTGAAGCGAAATTGTTCCTTTCGGGGGGTATTGCAACTTTTCGGCATTTTGAGGTGAAATTGTTCCTTTGGGGGGGTATTGCAATTTTTTGCCATTTTGAGGCGAAATTGTTCCTTTGGGAGGGTATTGCAACTTTTGGCCATTTTGAAGCGAAATTGTTCCTTTCGGGGGGTATTGCAACTTTTCGGCATTTTGAGGCGAAATTGTTCCTTTGGGGGGGTATTGCAACTTTTGGCCATTTTGAAGCGAAATTGTTCCTTTGGGGGGTATTGCAATTTTTTGCCATTTTGAAGCGAAATTGTTCCTTTCAGGGGGTATTGCAACTTTTCGGCATTTTGAGGCGAAATTGTTCCTTTGGGGGGGTATTGCAATTTTTTGCCATTTTGAGGCGAAATTGTTGCTTTGGGGGGGTATTGCATCTTTTGGCCATTTTGAAGCGAAATTGTTCCTTTCGGGGGGTATTGCAACTTTTCGGCATTTTGAGGCGAAATTGTTCCTTTTGGGGGGTATTGCAACTTTTGGCCATTTTGAAGCGAAATTGTTCCTTTCGGGGGGTATTGCAACTTTTCGGCATTTTGAGGCGAAATTGTTCCTTTGGGGGGGTATTGCAATTTTTTGCCATTTTAAAGCGAAATTGTTCCTTTGGGGGGGTATTGCAACTTTTGGCCATTTTGAAGCAAAATTGTTCCTTTCGGGGGGTATTGCAACTTTTCGGCATTTTGAGGCGAAATTGTTCCTTTGGAGGGTATTGCAATTTTTTGCCATTTTGAGGCGAAATTGTTCCTTTGGGGGGGTATTGCAACTTTTGGCCATTTTGAAGTGAAATTGTTCCTTTAGGGGGGTATTGCAACTTTTGGCCATTTTGAAGCGAAATTGTTCCTTTGGGGGGTATGGCAACTTTTGGCCATTTTGAAGCGAAATTGTTCCTTTGGGGGGGGTTTACAATTTTTGGATATTTTGAGGCGAAATTGTTCCTTTGGGGGGTATTGCAATTTTTTGCCATTTTGAGGTGAAATTGTTGCTTTGGGGGGGTATTGTATCTTTTGGCCATTTTGAAGCGAAATTGTTCCTTTCGGGGGGTATTGCAACTTTTCGGCATTTTGAGGTGAAATTGTTCCTTTGGGGGGGTATTGCAATTTTTTGCCATTTTGAGGCGAAATTGTTCCTTTGGGAGGGTATTGCAACTTTTGGCCATTTTGAAGCGAAATTGTTCCTTTCGGGGGGTATTGCAACTTTTCGGCATTTTGAGGCGAAATTGTTCCTTTGGGGGGGTATTGCAACTTTTGGCCATTTTGAAGCGAAATTGTTCCTTTGGGGGGTATTGCAATTTTTTGCCATTTTGAAGCGAAATTGTTCCTTTCAGGGGGTATTGCAACTTTTCGGCATTTTGAGGCGAAATTGTTCCTTTGGGGGGGTATTGCAATTTTTTGCCATTTTGAGGCGAAATTGTTGCTTTGGGGGGGTATTGCATCTTTTGGCCATTTTGAAGCGAAATTGTTCCTTTCGGGGGGTATTGCAACTTTTCGGCATTTTGAGGCGAAATTGTTCCTTTTGGGGGGTATTGCAACTTTTGGCCATTTTGAAGCGAAATTGTTCCTTTCGGGGGGTATTGCAACTTTTCGGCATTTTGAGGCGAAATTGTTCCTTTGGGGGGGTATTGCAATTTTTTGCCATTTTAAAGCGAAATTGTTCCTTTGGGGGGGTATTGCAACTTTTGGCCATTTTGAAGCAAAATTGTTCCTTTCGGGGGGTATTGCAACTTTTCGGCATTTTGAGGCGAAATTGTTCCTTTGGAGGGTATTGCAATTTTTTGCCATTTTGAGGCGAAATTGTTCCTTTGGGGGGGTATTGCAACTTTTGGCCATTTTGAAGTGAAATTGTTCCTTTAGGGGGGTATTGCAACTTTTGGCCATTTTGAAGCGAAATTGTTCCTTTGGGGGGGTATTGCAACTTTTCAGCATTTTGAGGCGAAATTGTTCCTTTGGGGGGGTATTGCAATTTTTTGCCATTTTGAGGTGAAATTGTTCCTTTGGGGGGGTATTGCAACTTTTGGCCATTTTGAAGCGAAATTGTTCCTTTCGGGGGTATTGCAACTTTTCGGCATTTTGAGGTGAAATTGTTCTTTTGGGGGTATTGCAATTTTTTTTTCATTTTGAGGCGAAATTTTTCCTTTGGGGGGGTTGTGAGGTAAATCCGGAGATATGACGATAAATCATGATATTTAAGTTATGTCAGGAAGCCCTCTCCTGGTGTCACCCCCCCTTTCCTTCACACAACTCCTTCAATCAGAAAATTTACCACAGGGATAAACGGTTTGTTTAGCAGATAGGTGTCAAAGGAACTGGTCTGTGTTCCACTTACACCTCCATGGCCATCTCCTGTGATATGGAGATTAGATGATGTGGGAACAATGGACACAGGATGACTCCCTGCCGTGACCCTGTGGTAGGGGCTGCTATCTAATTAGCAAGCTTGGAAGTATCCAGACAGAACGACTCCAGGAAAATATGGTTCATATCTCGCAAGCCATATTTCCGATAAATATGGCAACCATAAAAATGGTGTCTCTGCATGCGGACGATGCTGGCACACCTTTTTTATGGGAGTAGGACATTGGGAAGTACCCCAGGCGTGATATCAGCCAATGGGGAACTAGTAGACAAGTCATGAGTCCTCTCGTTCTGTAGCTAAATTCATAACTGTCACAATGAGAGCGTTGGCGTCCGCCTACGACGCTCCCAGGCAAAGTTATGGCCCATATTCCATGTTGTGGATATTGTCCATAACTCCAGCCAGGGGTGGAGCAGTGCTCCCTCTGAGGTCACTAAGGTAGGAGGGGACCTGGATTTGCCCAGGTTGATAACCCTACTTCGGCCATTTTCCAGTGTTCTTTCGCTGGGGGTCACGTGTAGGAAACATCTGTGGGAAGGATCCTAGAAACCTGGTTCACGGCGCCCCCCTGTGGCCAGACGCACAAGGTAACTGCTGGAACTGTGTATGCCTGTTTGTAACCCATGCTTTGATTGTAACTGTACTCTGACATATGTATATTCTGTAGATCTCCTATTGTATATATTGTAGTTTCTAGTGTGCTTTAGGCTGATTAAATTATATAATTAATCTTGGGCTGTTCTGTTATCTCGATCTTGAATCCCACGTCTGTGTGTTCGGCTAATAGTTACCGTGAAGCGGTTGGTGGCAGCGAGTTTGTGCCAAGGATTATTGTGGGGAGGCCAGTGAGATTCGGGGAGATTTTATATATTCCGCCCGCGGAGGTCGGGGGAATATATACCCTACTCTCACCGGGGACCCTTCAATAATCGGCATAAGTAGTATAGCGGCCTCCTTGCTTATTGTCGGGCAATTCCATAATTGGCCTGACTATAAGAGGGGCGCTAGAGAGCGCATCACGTGCTCTGTCTGTCGGTCGGGAGGTATAAAGGAGGGGTGACCCCCACTTGTTACCCCCCGATTGTGACGTACTGGTAGCCAGCGCGGGGGATTTCTGAGTGACCCCCCCGGTGGTTCGTGACATATTGGTGGCATAGCGGTGGGATCGAGATAATAGTGTGTGTGAGTGTGAGACCCATACTCCCAGACACTAAAGACTGCCTGCAGCAGCTGTGGCTGCTGGGGTCTTCAGACCAGACCAACACTAGAGTGTCAGAGTGCAGATACTGTAGGTGTGTGGGTGCATCAGGTGTCAGTTCTGTGTCGGTGACCAAAGTCTGCAACAATGGCTGAGAGCACCAGGAGCAAAGCCAAAGGAATGGCCGATGCTCAGGCCAGAGACGATGAGGAGGTTGTCCACGAGTCCTCCAGGAGCCCGACGCCAGAGAACAGCTCTGCAGAGGACATCGCACAACCTGGCACTGCTGGACAAAATGAGGAGGAGCTCGCCCAAGGGTCCTCAACGAGCCAGATGCCAGTCCTCCGCTCTGAAATGGACAGTGAATCACCTGGCTCTGCAGCGTGCTGCAGATAACCACTTGCCAATCCCTCCGGCCTGAGAGGTGCAGAGGCCCTCCTTCAAGCTGCCTTGGCCAGGCTTATGGCTGGAGACCGGGATACCTACGAGATACTCATGGCCGAGCGTGAGCGACAGGCAGCGCGTGACGCTGAGGCTGCGGAGCGGCAAGCAGCGCGTGAGGCTGCGGAGCGGCAGGCAGCGCGTGAAGAGCGAGAGCGAGAGCGACAGGCAGACCGTGACCACCAGCTGCATCTAGCCAAGCTCCAGCCCTCATCAGCCACACATGACCTTCAAGACACTAAACTTCCAAAGGTCCGCGTTGAGGACTTCCCAGTGCTGGAGAAGGATGGAGACTTGGACTCTTTCCTGACTGCTTTTGAACGGACTTGCCTGCAGCACCATCTGGACAAGGATCAGTGGGCCAAATACCTGACCCCCCGTCTAAGGGGTAAGGCCCTGGATATCCTTGGGGACTTGCCTGCTGAGGCAGATCAGGGCTATGACACCATCAAGCGGGCCCTGATCCAACAGTACAACCTCACTCCGGAGTCCTACCGCAAGAAGTTCCGGACCCTGCAAAAGGGACCAAAGGACTCCTGGGCTGACCACCGGCGGGCACTTGCCCGAGCTGCCGACCACTGGACCCAAGGCCTGCAGCTTTCCACCGGACCGGAGATCCTGGACTTGTTCATCACGGAGCAACTCTTGTGGAACTGCCCTGAGGATCTCCGCCAGTTCATCCGAGACCAGAAGCCAAAGGGGTCCACGGCTACAGCTGCCCTGGCCGATGACTACACCAACAATCGGGCTCCTGAGGCCAGGAGAGCAGCCACCAGCAGCACCTGGAGAGGGGGTAAGATGAATTCTACGACTGCCCCACCTGCCCCTAGACTGCAGGGGGTGTCCCCCTCAACTCCCCTCTCCAGGCCCGTGGCAGAGCCAAGACGGTGCCACCAGTGCAACCTACCTGGACACTTCAAGGCCATGTGCCCTCAGCGTCCCAAGGCCCCGGCTCCGTCCCCGTCCCAAGGGCCGCCCAAGGTGTATTGTGTGGGTGGGGGTGGTGGTAGGTCCCTGGACAGCTTCCAACCTGTCACCGTCGGCCGGTCTGTGACCATAGGACTGCGAGACAGCGCCTCGGAGGTGACTCTGGTGCGGCCTGAGATGGTGTCCCCCCAAGACTTGATCCCTGGAAAAACCCTCGCTGTCTCCGGGATTGGAGGCATTGACCCGGCGCTGCCTGTTGCTGGCATTTATGTGGACTGGGGCGCAGGGCGAGGGGTGAGAGAGGTGGGGGTAACTGATCGGATCCCTGCAAACGTGCTACTTGGGACAGATTTGGGGCAGATAACCTCCCAGTTTGGGCCCCCCCCAAGGGCTGAACCTTCAGCCAGTACTGACGTGCCTCCGGACAATGTTAATGTGTTATCTATGAATGATGTAAGGGAGGGGGGAGTGAACTCTGATTTTTCTGCTTGCATAGACACCATAGACACACACTCAGCTGCAGCTGTGACAGGGGAGGGGGTCAGAGAAAGGTGTGACAATGCCTCTACAAGTGATCAGCCAGTGAGCTGGGATCTGTTGCCCTCTGCAGGGATAAGCAGAGAGCAGGGTGCTGCAGGGGGAGGACCAGTGTGTGGGGTGGGGGCTACCACAGCAAATGTGGGGTCCCCAGAGATTTCACAGCGGGGTTCTGTTGCTGCAGGAGGGGAACAGGCAGGTGAGATTGGGGCCGGTCCAGGAGTGGAAGTGCTCCCAGGTAAGATCTCGGTGCATGGTTCCCCCACAACCGGGGTGTCAGGAAGCCAGGTAGGTCTGCCTGAACCGGCGACTTGGTCAGGAACGGAGGAGGAGCAGGCACGACCCACGGTCGCAGCAGCTGTGGCCGCTGTCACCCGCAGTGGGAGTGCTGGAAGCCAAGGGGCCTCCCGGAGGTCCGATAGCTCTTCCCCTTCTGACCAAGTGGCAGCCGAGTCAGGTGGGGCCAGGACACAGGTCCCGGGGTACTGACCGAAGATGTGACAGTCTCGTCGATTCTGGCCACATCTAGTCAGGGGTTTCAGGCAGCGTTAGAAGCTGACGACAGCCTGAAAGCTCTAAAGGAGCAGGCGGCACAGCCTCCCTCGGACTCGGACCCGGAGCGAGTGGTCTGGGACCAAGGACGGCTGTACCGGGTCACGGTCCAGCAGGGTTCACCGGAGGCGTGGCCCAGGGACCGACAGTTAGTGGTACCCTATCCGTTCCGGACGGAGTTGTTGCGGATCGCACATGAGATTCCGATGGCCGGACACCTAGGGATCGCTAAGACCAAGGCCAGGTTAAACCAGCATTTCTACTGGCCAAAAATGGGGGCCGATGTGGTTGCCTACTGCCGTTCGTGTGAAACCTGTCAGAGAGTGGGGAAGGCGGGGCCACACCCCAAAGCCCCACTGGTATCTCTGCCAATCATCGATGAGCCTTTCAGGAGGGTGGCTGTGGATCTGGTCGGCCCGCTGGCCATCCCCAGCAGCTCCGGGAAACGCTTCATACTAACGGTAGTGGACTATGCCACCCGGTACCCAGAAGCAGTGGCCTTGTCGTCCATTCGGGCTGACAAGGTGGCCACCGCCTTGCTGGAGATTTTCTCCCGAGTGGGTTTTCCCCAGGAAATGCTCACTGACCGGGGGACCCAATTCATGTCCCAGCTGATGGAGGCCCTCTGTAAGCAAGTCCAGGTGCGACATCTGGTGGCCAGCCCGTACCATCCACAGACTAATGGCCTGTGCGAGCGGTTCAATGGCACCCTAAAGCAGATGCTTAAGATGTTGGTCGACTCCCATGGGCGTGACTGGGAGCGGTATCTCCCACACCTGTTATTTGCTTACCGGGAGGTTCCACAGGCCTCAACAGGATTCTCACCGTTTGAGCTCCTGTACGGGCGACGTGTGCGGGGCCACCTGGCTCTGGTGAAAGAGGCTTGGGAAGGGGATTTGGCCACCCCTGGAGTGTCGGTTATCGAGTATGTCATGCGCTTCCGGGACAAAATGCAGGCCTTGACGCAACTGGTACACGACAATATGGCTCAAGCCCAGGCCGATCAGAAGCGTTGGTACGACCAGAACGCTTGTGAGAGGACCTACCAAGTGGGTCAAAAGGTGTGGGTACTGGTCCCCGTACCACAGGACAAGCTTCAGGCAGCCTGGGAAGGCCCATACCTCGTGTACCAGCAGCTCAACCCTGTGACGTACCTGGTCACCCTGGACCCAGCCCGTGGAAGGCGGAAGCCCTTCCATGTGAACATGATGAAGGCACATCATGAGCGGGAGGCATGTGCGCTCCCCGTGTGCAACCTGCCCGAGGAGGGAGAAGCGGAAACCCTCTTGGATATGCTAGCCCAGGTTAGGGCAGGCGGATCCATTGAGGATGTGGAGGTTGGCCACCAGCTCTTGGAGGACCAACGGTCCCAGCTGTGGGCCACCCTACACCCCTTCCGGGGGTTGTTTACCAACCAGCCCGGAAGGACTGACTTGGCTGTCCATCACGTGGACACTGGGGATCATCCCCCGATCCGGCGTTCAGCATATCGGGTCTCCCTGGAGGTGCAGCAACACATGCGCCAGGAGATTGACGAGATGCTGAAGCTGGGGGTGCTCCAGGCATCCAACAGCGCTTGGGCCTCGCCTGTAGTCCTCGATCCTAAGAAGGACCGAACCACTCGGTTCTGCGTGGACTACAGGGGGCTCAATGCTGTCACGGTCGCCGATGCGTACCCAATGCCACGCATCGATGACCTGCTCGATCAGTTGGCCGGGGCTCAGTACCTGACCATCATGGACCTGAGCCGGGGATATTGGCAGATCCCCCTGACTCGCAAGGCCAGGGAACGCTCTGCCTTTATTACCCCATTTGGACTGTACGAGTCCACGGTGATGCCATTCGGGATGAGGAATGCCCCTGCCACTTTCCAGCGGATGGTCAACACCCTGCTCAAGGGACTTGAAGGGTACGCGGCCGCGTACCTGGATGACATTGCCGTCTTCAGTCCCACCTGGGAAGATCACCTAGAGCATCTAGCACAGGTGCTCAGGCGGATCCACCAGGCAGGTTTGACCATCAAGCCGGGAAAGTGTCAGCTGGCCATGAGCGAGGTCCAGTACCTCGGTCACCGGGTAGGCGGGAGAACACTGAAGCCCGAGCCTGAGAAAGTGGAAGCCATCGCATCCTGGCCCACCCCCAGGACCAAGAAGCAGGTGATGTCCTTCTTGGGGACCGCTGGGTACTATAGGAGGTTTGTTCCATGCTATAGTAGCCTGGCAAAGCCCTTGACGGACCTCACCAAGAAGAAGCTGCCCTCTGCAGTCGATTGGACAGTGGACTGCGAGACAGCCTTCCGGGCCCTAAAGGACGCCCTGTCCAGCCCGCCCGTGCTACAGGCAGCCGACTTCACGCGGCCGTTTGTAGTACAGACCGACGCCAGTGACTTCGGCCTCGGTGCGGTGCTCAGCCAGGTGGACTCTGCGAGCCAAGAGCACCCAGTCTTGTACCTGAGCAGGAAGCTGTTACCAAGGGAAGTGGCCTATTCCACGATGGAAAAGGAGTGCCTGGCCATAGTGTGGACCCTGCAGCGTCTGCAACCCTATCTATACGGGCGCCACTTCATCGTGGAGACGGACCACAATCCCCTCAGCTGGTTACACACTGTCTCCGGGACGAATGGCAGGTTGTTGCGATGGAGCCTGGCGCTCCAGCAATACAACTTCACCATTCGACACAAAAGGGGCCGTGACCACGGTAACGCAGACGGGCTGTCCCGACAAGGAGAGGTCGCGGACGGGCGCACTGGGGAACACCGGAGTGTGCTGCCCCCTAGCGCCCTCAAAAGGGGGGAGGTGTGAGGTAAATCCGGAGATATGACGATAAATCATGATATTCAAGTTATGTCAGGAAGCCCTCTCCTGGTGTCACCCCCCCTTTCCTTCACACAACTCCTTCAATCAGAAAATTTACCACAGGGATAAACGGTTTGTTTAGCAGATAGGTGTCAAAGGAACTGGTCTGTGTTCCACTTACACCTCCATGGCCATCTCCTGTGATATGGAGATTAGATGATGTGGGAACAATGGACACAGGATGACTCCCTGCCGTGACCCTGTGGTAGGGGCTGCTATCTAATTAGCAAGCTTGGAAGTATCCAGACAGAACGACTCCAGGAAAATATGGTTGATATCTCGCAAGCCATATTTCCGATAAATATGGCAACCATAAAAATGGTGTCTCTGCATGCGGACGATGCTGGCACACCTTTTTTATGGGAGTAGGACATTGGGAAGTACCCCAGGCGTGATATCAGCCAATGGGGAACTAGTAGACAAGTCATGAGTCCTCTCGTTCTGTAGCTAAATTCATAACTGTCACAATGAGAGCGTTGGCGTCCGCCTACGACGCTCCCAGGCAAAGTTATGGCCCATATTCCATGTTGTGGATATTGTCCATAACTCCAGCCAGGGGTGGAGCAGTGCTCCCTCTGAGGTCACTAAGGTAGGAGGGGACCTGGATTTGCCCAGGTTGATAACCCTACTTCGGCCATTTTCCAGTGTTCTTTCGCTGGGGGTCACGTGTAGGAAACATCTGTGGGAAGGATCCTAGAAACCTGGTTCACGGCGCCCCCCTGTGGCCAGACGCACAAGGTAACTGCTGGAACTGTGTATGCCTGTTTGTAACCCATGCTTTGATTGTAACTGTACTCTGACATATGTATATTCTGTAGATCTCCTATTGTATATATTGTAGTTTCTAGTGTGCTTTAGGCTGATTAAATTATATAATTAATCTTGGGCTGTTCTGTTATCTCGATCTTGAATCCCACGTCTGTGTGTTCGGCTAATAGTTACCGTGAAGCGGTTGGTGGCAGCGAGTTTGTGCCAAGGATTATTGTGGGGAGGCCAGTGAGATTCGGGGAGATTTTATATATTCCGCCCGCGGAGGTCGGGGGAATATATACCCTACTCTCACCGGGGACCCTTCAATAATCGGCATAAGTAGTATAGCGGCCTCCTTGCTTATTGTCGGGCAATTCCATAATTGGCCTGACTATAAGAGGGGCGCTAGAGAGCGCATCACGAGCTCTGTCTGTCGGTCGGGAGGTATAAAGGAGGGGTGACCCCCACTTGTTACCCCCCGATTGTGACGTACTGGTAGCCAGCGCGGGGGATTTCTGAGTGACCCCCCCGGTGGTTCGTGACAGGGGTATTGCAACTTTTCGGCATTTTGAGGCGAAATTGTTCCTTTGGGGGGGTATTGCAATTTTTTGCCATTTTGAGGCGAAATTGTTCCTTTGGGGGGTATTGCAATTTTTTGCCATTTTGAGGCGAAATTGTTCCTTTGGGGGGGTATTGCAACTTTTGGCCATTTTGAAGCGAAATTGTTCCTTTGGGGGGGTATTGCAACTTTTGGCCATTTTGAAGCGAAATTGTTCCTTTCGGGGGGTATTGCAACTTTTCGGCATTTTGAAGCGAAATTGTTCCTTTGGGGGGGTATTGCAACTGTTGGCCATTTTGAAGCGAAATTGTTCCTTTGGGGGGGTATTGCAACTTTTCAGCATTTTGAGGCGAAATTGTTCCTTTGGGGGGGTATTGCAATTTTTTGCCATTTTGAGGTGAAATTGTTCCTTTGGGGGGGTATTGCAACTTTTGGCCATTTTGAAGCGAAATTGTTCCTTTCGGGGGGTATTGCAACTTTTCGGCATTTTGAGGCGAAATTGTTCCTTTGGGGGGGTATTGCAATTTGTTTTTCATTTTGAGGCGAAATTTTTCCTTTGGGGGGGTATTGCAACTTTTGGCCATTTTGAAGCGAAATTGTTCCTTTGGGGGGGTATTGCAACTTTTCGGCATTTTGAGGCGAAATTGTTCCTTTGGGGGGGTATTGCAACTTTTCGGCATTTTGAGGCAAAATTGTTCCTTTGGGGGGGTATTGCAATTTTTTGCCATTTTGAGACGAAATTGTTCCTTTCGGGGGTATTGCAATTTTTTGCCATTTTGAGGCGAAATTGTTCCTTTGGGGGGGTATTGCAACTTTTGGCCATTTTGAAGCGAAATTGTTCCTTTGGGGGGTATTGCAACTTTTGGCCATTTTGAAGCGAAATTGTTCCTTTCGGGGGGTTTTGCAACTTTTCGGCATTTTGAGGCGAAATTGTTCCTTTGGGGGGGGTATTGCAATTTTTTTTTCATTTTGAGGCGAAATATTTCCTTTCGGGGGTTATTGCAACTTTTGGCCATATTGAAGCGAAATTGTTCGTTTCGGGGGTATTGCAACTTTTCGGCATTTTGAGGCGAAATTGTTCCTTTGGGGGGGTATTGCAATTTTTTTTCCATTTTGAGGCGAAATTGTTCCTTTGGGGGGGTATTGCAACTTTTGGCCATATTGAAGCGAAATTGTTCCTTTGGGGGGGTATTAGAATTTTTGGATATTTTGAGGCGAAATTGTTCCTTTGGGGGGGTATTGCAATTTTTTGCCATTTTGAGGTGAAATTGTTGCTTTGGGGGGTATTGCAACTTTTCGGCATTTTGAGGCGAAATTGTTCCTTTGGGGGGGTATTGCAACTTTTGGCCATTTTGAAGCGAAATTGTTCCTTTGGGGGGGTATTGCAACTTTTTTCCATTTTGAAGCAAAATTGTTCCTTTGGGGGGGTATTGCAACTTTTCGGCATTTTGAGGCGAAATTGTTCCTTTGTGGGGGGTATTGCAATTTTTTGCCATTTTGAGGCGAAATTGTTCCTTTGAGAAGGTATTGCAACTTTTGGCCATTTTGAGGCGAAATTGTTCCTTTGGGGGGGTATTGCAACTTTTGGCTATTTTGAAGCGAAATTGTTCCTTTGGGGGGGTATTGCAACTTTTCGGCATTTTGAGGCGAAATTGCAACTTTTGGCCATTTTGAAGCGAAATTGTTCCTTTGGGGGGGGTTTACAATTTTTGGATATTTTGAGGCGAAATTGTTCCTTTGGGGGGGTATTGCAATTTTTTGCCATTTTGAGGTGAAATTGTTGCTTTGGGGGGGTATTGCAACTTTTCGGCATTTTGAGGTGAAATTGTTCCTTTGGGGGGGTATTGCAATTTTTTGCCATTTTGAGGCGAAATTTTTCCTTTGGGAGGGTATTGCAACTTTTGGCCATTTTGAAGGGAAATGGTTCCTTTCGGAGGGTATTGCAACTTTTCGGCATTTTGAGGCGAAATTGTTCCTTTGGGGGGGTATTGCAATTTTTTGCCATTTTAAAGCGAAATTGTTCCTTTCGGGGGGTATTGCAACTTTTCGGCATTTTGAGGCGAAATTGTTCCTTTGGGGGGGTATTGCAATTTTTTTCCATTTTGAGGCGAAATTGTTCCTTTGGGGGGTATTGCAACTTTTGGCCATTTTGAAGCGAAATTGTTCCTTTGCGGGGGTATTGCAACTTTTCGGCATTTTGAGGCGAAATTGTTCCTTTGGGGGGGTATTGCAATTTTTTGCCATTTTGAGGCGAAATTGTTCCTTTGGGGGGGTATTGCAACTTTTGGCCATTTTGAAGCGAAATTGTTCCTTTGGGGGGGTATTGCAACTTTTGGCCATTTTGAAGCGAAATTGTTCCTTTCGGGGGGTATTGCAACTTTTCGGCATTTTGAAGCGAAATTGTTCCTTTGGGTGGGTATTGCAACTTTTGGCCATTTTGAAGCGAAATTGTTCCTTTGGGGGGGTATTGCAACTTTTCAGCATTTTGAGGCGAAATTGTTCCTTTGGGGGGGTATTGCAATTTTTTGCCATTTTGAGGTGAAATTGTTGCTTTGGGGGGGTATTGCATCTTTTGGCCATTTTGAAGCGAAATTGTTCCTTTCGGGGGGTATTGCAACTTTTCGGCATTTTGAGGCGAAATTGTTCCTTTTGGGGGGTATTGCAACTTTTGGCCATTTTGAAGCGAAATTGTTCCTTTCGGGGGGTATTGCAACTTTTCGGCATTTTGAGGCGAAATTGTTCCTTTGGGGGTATTGCAATTTTTTTTTCATTTTGAGGCGAAATTTTTCCTTTGGGGGGGTATTGCAACTTTTGGCCATTTTGAAGCGAAATTGTTCCTTTGGGGGGGTATTGCAACTTTTCGGCATTTTGAGGCGAAATTGTTCCTTTGGGGGGGTATTGCAATTTTTTGCCATTTTGAGGCGAAATTGTTCCTTTGGGGGGTATTGCAATTTTTTGCCATTTTGAGGCGAAATTGTTCCTTTGGGGGGGTATTGCAACTTTTGGCCATTTTAAAGCGAAATTGTTCCTTTGGGGGGGTATGGCAACTTTTGGCCATTTTGAAGCGAAATTGTTCCTTTCGGGGGGTATTGCAACTTTTCGGCATTTTGAGGCGAAATTGTTCCTTTGGGGGGTATTGCAATTTTTTGCCATTTTGAGGCGAAATTGTTCCTTTGGGGGGTATTGCAACTTTTGGCCATTTTCAAGCGAAATTGTTCCTTTGGGGGGGGTTTACAATTTTTGGATATTTTGAGGCGAAATTGTTCCTTTGGGGGGTATTGCAATTTTTTGCCATTTTGAGGTGAAATTGTTGCTTTGGGGGGTATTGCATCTTTTGGCCATTTTGAAGCGAAATTGTTCCTTTCGGGGGGTATTGCAACTTTTCGGCATTTTGAAGCGAAATTGTTCCTTTGGGTGGGTATTGCAACTTTTGGCCATTTTGAAGCGAAATTGTTCCTTTGGGGGGGTATTGCAACTTTTCAGCATTTTGAGGCGAAATTGTTCCTTTGGGGGGGTATTGCAATTTTTTGCCATTTTGAGGTGAAATTGTTGCTTTGGGGGGGTATTGCATCTTTTGGCCATTTTGAAGCGAAATTGTTCCTTTCGGGGGGTATTGCAACTTTTCGGCATTTTGAGGCGAAATTGTTCCTTTTGGGGGGTATTGCAACTTTTGGCCATTTTGAAGCGAAATTGTTCCTTTCGGGGGGTATTGCAACTTTTCGGCATTTTGAGGCGAAATTGTTCCTTTGGGGGTATTGCAATTTTTTTTTCATTTTGAGGCGAAATTTTTCCTTTGGGGGGGTATTGCAACTTTTGGCCATTTTGAAGCGAAATTGTTCCTTTGGGGGGGTATTGCAACTTTTCGGCATTTTGAGGCGAAATTGTTCCTTTGGGGGGGTATTGCAATTTTTTGCCATTTTGAGGCGAAATTGTTCCTTTGGGGGGTATTGCAATTTTTTGCCATTTTGAGGCGAAATTGTTCCTTTGGGGGGGTATTGCAACTTTTGGCCATTTTAAAGCGAAATTGTTCCTTTGGGGGGGTATGGCAACTTTTGGCCATTTTGAAGCGAAATTGTTCCTTTCGGGGGGTATTGCAACTTTTCGGCATTTTGAGGCGAAATTGTTCCTTTGGGGGGTATTGCAATTTTTTGCCATTTTGAGGCGAAATTGTTCCTTTGGGGGGTATTGCAACTTTTGGCCATTTTCAAGCGAAATTGTTCCTTTGGGGGGGGTTTACAATTTTTGGATATTTTGAGGCGAAATTGTTCCTTTGGGGGGTATTGCAATTTTTTGCCATTTTGAGGTGAAATTGTTGCTTTGGGGGGTATTGCATCTTTTGGCCATTTTGAAGCGAAATTGTTCCTTTCGGGGGGTATTGCAACTTTTCGGCATTTTGAGGTGAAATTGTTCCTTTGGGGGGGTATTGCAATTTTTTGCCATTTTGAGGCGAAATTGTTCCTTTGGGAGGGTATTGCAACTTTTGGCCATTTTGAAGCGAAATTGTTCCTTTCGGGGGGTATTGCAACTTTTCGGCATTTTGAGGCGAAATTGTTCCTTTGGGGGGGTATTGCAACTTTTGGCCATTTTGAAGCGAAATTGTTCCTTTGGGGGGTATTGCAATTTTTTGCCATTTTGAAGCGAAATTGTTCCTTTCAGGGGGTATTGCAACTTTTCGGCATTTTGAGGCGAAATTGTTCCTTTGGGGGGGTATTGCAATTTTTTGCCCTTTTGAGGCGAAATTGTTGCTTTGGGGGGGTATTGCATCTTTTGGCCATTTTGAAGCGAAATTGTTCCTTTCGGGGGGTATTGCAACTTTTCGGCATTTTGAGGCGAAATTGTTCCTTTTGGGGGGTATTGCAACTTTTGGCCATTTTGAAGCGAAATTGTTCCTTTCGGGGGGTATTGCAACTTTTCGGCATTTTGAGGCGAAATTGTTCCTTTGGGGGGGTATTGCAATTTTTTGCCATTTTAAAGCGAAATTGTTCCTTTGGGGGGGTATTGCAACTTTTGGCCATTTTGAAGCAAAATTGTTCCTTTCGGGGGGTATTGCAACTTTTCGGCATTTTGAGGCGAAATTGTTCCTTTGGAGGGTATTGCAATTTTTTGCCATTTTGAGGCGAAATTGTTCCTTTGGGGGGGTATTGCAACTTTTGGCCATTTTGAAGCGAAATTGTTCCTTTGGGGGGGTATTGCAACTTTTGGCCATTTTGAAGCGAAATTGTTCCTTTGGGGGGGTATTGCAACTTTTCAGCATTTTGAGGCGAAATTGTTCCTTTGGGGGGGTATTGCAATTTTTTGCCATTTTGAGGTGAAATTATTCCTTTGGGGGGGTATTGCAACTTTTGGCCATTTTGAAGCGAAATTGTTCCTTTCGGGGGGTATTGCAACTTTTCGGCATTTTGAGGTGAAATTGTTCCTTTGGGGGTATTGCAATTTTTTTTTCATTTTGAGGCGAAATTTTTCCTTTGGGGGGGTATTGCAACTTTTGGCCATTTTGAAGCGAAATTGTTCCTTTGGGGGGGTATTGCAACTTTTCGGCATTTTGAGGCGAAATTGTTCCTTTGGGGGGGTATTGCAATTTTTTGCCATTTTGAGGCGAAATTGTTCCTTTGGGGGGTATTGCAACTTTTGGCCATTTTAAAGCGAAATTGTTCCTTTGGGGGGGTATTGCAACTTTTGGCCATTTTGAAGCGAAATTGTTCCTTTCGGGGGGTATTGCAACTTTACGGCATTTTGAAGCGAAATTGTTCCTTTGGGGGGGTATTGCAACTTTTGGCCATTTTGAAGCGAAATTGTTCCTTTGGGGGGGTATTGCAACTTTTCAGCATTTTGAGGCGAAATTGTTCCTTTGGGGGGGTATTGCAATTTTTTGCCATTTTGAGGTGAAATTGTTCCTTTGGGGGGGTATTGCAACTTTTGGCCATTTTGAAGCGAAATTGTTCCTTTCGGGGGGTATTGCAACTTTTCGGCATTTTGAGGCGAAATTGTTCCTTTGGGGGGTATTGCAATTTGTTTTTCATTTTGAGGCGAAATTTTTCCTTTGGGGGGGTATTGCAACTTTTGGCCATTTTGAAGCGAAATTGTTCCTTTGGGGTGGTATTGCAACTTTTCGGCATTTTGAGGCGAAATTGTTCCTTTGGGGGGGTATTGCAACTTTTCGGCATTTTGAGGCAAAATTGTTCCTTTGGGGGGGTATTGCAATTTTTTGCCATTTTGAGACGAAATTGTTCCTTTCGGGGGTATTGCAATTTTTTGCCATTTTGAGGCGAAATTGTTCCTTTGGGGGGGTATTGCAACTTTTGGCCATTTTGAAGCGAAATTGTTCCTTTCGGGGGGTTTTGCAACTTTTCGGCATTTTGAGGCGAAATTGTTCCTTTGGGGGGGTATTGCAATTTTTTTTTCATTTTGAGGCGAAATATTTCCTTTGGGGGGTTATTGCAACTTTTGGCCATATTGAAGCGAAATTGTTCGTTTCGGGGGTATTGCAACTTTTCGGCATTTTGAGGCGAAATTGTTCCTTTGGGGGGGTATTGCAATTTTTTTTCCATTTTGAGGCGAAATTGTTCCTTTGGGGGGGTATTGCAACTTTTGGCCATATTGAAGCGAAATTGTTCCTTTGGGGGGGTATTACAATTTTTGGATATTTTGAGGCGAAATTGTTCCTTTGGGGGTGTATTGCAATTTTTTGCCATTTTGAGGTGAAATTGTTGCTTTGGGGGGTATTGCAACTTTTCGGCATTTTGAGGCGAAATTGTTCCTTTGGGGGGGTATTGCAACTTTTGGCCATTTTGAAGCGAAATTGTTCCTTTGGGGGGGTATAGTAACTTTTGGCCATTTTGAAGCAAAATTGTTCCTTTGGGGGGGTATTGCAACTTTTCGGCATTTTGAGGCGAAATTGTTCCTTTGGGGGGGTATTGCAATTTTTTGCCATTTTGAGGCGAAATTGTTCCTTTGGGAAGGTATTGCAACTTTTGGCCATTTTGAGGCGAAATTGTTCCTTTGGGGGGGTATTGCAACTTTTGGCTATTTTGAAGCGAAATTGTTCCTTTGGGGGGGTATTGCAACTTTTCGGCATTTTGAGGCGAAATTGCAACTTTTGGCCATTTTGAAGCGAAATTGTTCCTTTGGGGGGGGTTTACAATTTTTGGATATTTTGAGGCGAAATTGTTCCTTTGGGGGGGTATTGCAATTTTTTGCCATTTTGAGGTGAAATTGTTGCTTTGGGGGGGTATTGCAACTTTTCGGCATTTTGAGGTGAAATTGTTCCTTTGGGGGGGTATTGCAATTTTTTGCCATTTTGAGGCGAAATTTTTCCTTTGGGAGGGTATTGCAACTTTTGCCATTTTGAAGCGAAATGGTTCCTTTCGGAGGGTATTGCAACTTTTCGGCATTTTGAGGCGAAATTGTTCCTTTGGGGGGGTATTGCAATTTTTTGCCATTTTGAAGCGAAATTGTTCCTTTCGGGGGGGGTATTGCAACTTTTCGGCATTTTGAGGCGAAATTGTTCCTTTGGGGGGGTATTGCAATTTTTTTCCATTTTGAGGCGAAATTGTTCCTTTGGGGGGTATTGCAACTTTTGGCCATTTTGAAGCGAAATTGTTCCTTTGCGGGGGTATTGCAACTTTTCGGCATTTTGAGGCGAAATTGTTCCTTTGGGGGGGTATTGCAATTTTTTGCCATTTTGAGGCGAAATTGTTCCTTTGGGGGGGTATTGCAACTTTTGGCCATTTTGAAGCGAAATTGTTCCTTTGGGGGGGTATTGCAACTTTTGGCCATTTTGAAGCGAAATTGTTCCTTTCGGGGGGTATTGCAACTTTTCGGCATTTTGAAGCGAAATTGTTTCTTTGGGTGGGTATTGCAACTTTTGGCCATTTTGAAGCGAAATTGTTCCTTTGGGGGGGTTTTGCAACTTTTCAGCATTTTGAGGCGAAATTGTTCCTTGGGGGGGTATTGCAATTTTTTGCCATTTTGAGGTGAAATTGTTGCTTTGGGGGGGTATTGCATCTTTTGGCCATTTTGAAGCGAAATTGTTCCTTTCGGGGGGTATTGCAACTTTTCGGCATTTTGAGGCGAAATTGTTCCTTTGGGGGGGTATTGCAATTTTTTGCCATTTTAAAGCGAAATTGTTCCTTTGGGGGGGTTTTGCAACTTTTGGCCATTTTGAAGCAAAATTGTTCCTTTCGGGGGGTATTGCAACTTTTCGGCATTTTGAGGCGAAATTGTTCCTTTGGAGGGTATTGCAATTTTTTGACATTTTGAGGCGAAATTGTTCCTTTGGGGGGGTATTGCAACTTTTGGCCATTTTGAAGCGAAATTGTTCCTTTGGGGGGGTATTGCAACTTTTGGCCATTTTGAAGCGAAATTGTTCCTTTGGGGGGTATTGCAACTTTTCAGCATTTTGAGGCGAAATTGTTCCTTTGGGGGGGGGTATTGCAATTTTTTGCCATTTTGAGGTGAAATTGTTCCTTTGGGGGGGTATTGCAACTTTTGGCCATTTTGAAGCGAAATTGTTCCTTTCGGGGGGTATTGCAACTTTTCGGCATTTTGAGGCGAAATTGTTCCTTTTGGGGTATTGCAATTTTTTTTTCATTTTGAGGCGAAATTTTTCCTTTGGGGGGGTATTGCAACTTTTGGCCATTTTGAAGCGAAATTGTTCCTTTGGGGGGGTATTGCAACTTTTCGGCATTTTGAGGCGAAATTGTTCCTTTGGGGGGGTATTGCAATTTTTTGCCATTTTGAGGCGAAATTGTTCCTTTGGGGGGTATTGCAATTTTTTGCCATTTTGAGGCGAAATTGTTCCTTTGGGGGGTATTGCAACTTTTGGCCATTTTGAAGCGAAATTGTTCCTTTGGGGGGGTATTGCAACTTTTGGCCATTTTGAAGCGAAATTGTTCCTTTCGGGGGGTATTGCAACTTTTCGGCATTTTGAAGCGAAATTGTTCCTTTGGGGGGGTATTGCAACTTTTGGCCATTTTGAAGCGAAATTGTTCCTTTGGGGGGGTATTGCAACTTTTCAGCATTTTGAGGCGAAATTGTTCCTTTGGGGGGGTATTGCAATTTTTTGCCATTTTGAGGTGAAATTGTTCCTTTGGGGGGGTATTGCAACTTTTGGCTATTTTGAAGCGAAATTGTTCCTTTCGGGGGGTATTGCAACTTTTCGGCATTTTGAGGCGAAATTGTTCCTTTGGGGGGGTATTGCAATTTTTTTTTCATTTTGAGGCGAAATTTTTCCTTTGGGGGGGTATTGCAACTTTTGGCCATTTTGAAGCGAAATTGTTCCTTTGGGGGGGTATTGCAACTTTTCGGCATTTTGAGGCGAAATTGTTCCTTTGGGGAGGTATTGCAACTTTTCGGCATTTTGAGGCAAAATTGTTCCTTTGGGGGGGTATTGCAATTTTTTGCCATTTTGAGGCGAAATTGTTCCTTTCGGGGGTATTGCAATTTTTTGCCATTTTGAGGCGAAATTGTTCCTTTGGGGGGGTATTGCAACTTTTGGCCATTTTGAAGCGAAATTGTTCCTTTGGGGGGATATTGCAACTTTTGGCCATTTTGAAGCGAAAATGTTCCTTTCGGGGGGTATTGCAACTTTTCGGCATTTTGAGGCGAAATTGTTCCTTTGGGGGGGGTATTGCAATTTTTTTTTCATTTTGAGGCGAAATTTTTCCTTTGGGGGGGTATTGCAACTTTTGGCCATATTGAAGCGAAATTGTTCGTTTCGGGGGTATTGCAACTTTTCGGCATTTTGAGGCGAAATTGTTCCTTTGGGGGGGTATTGCAAGTTTTTTTTCCATTTTGAGGCGAAATTGTTCCTTTGGGGGGGTATTGCAACTTTTGGCCATTTTGAAGCGAAATTGTTCCTTTGGGGGGGTATTACAATTTTTGGATATTTTGAGACGAAATTGTTCCTTTGGGGGGGTATTGCAATTTTTTGCCTTTTTGAGGTGAAATTGTTCCTTTGGGGGGGTATTGCAACTTTTGGCCATTTTGAAGCGAAATTGTTCCTTTGGTGGGGTATTGCAAGTTTTTTTTCCATTTTGAGGCGAAATTGTTCCTTTGGGGGGGTATTGCAACTTTTGGCCATTTTGAGGCGAAATTGTTCCTTTGGGGGGGTATTGCAACTTTTGGCTATTTTGAAGCGAAATTGTTCCTTTGGGGGGGTATTGCAACTTTTCGGCATTTTGAGGCGAAATTGCAACTTTTGGCTATTTTGAAGCAAAATTGTTCCTTTGGGGGGGTTTACAATTTTTGGATATTTTGAGGCGAAATTGTTCCTTTGGGGGGGTATTGCAATTTTTTGCCATTTTGAGGTGAAATTGTTGCTTTGGGGGGGTATTGCAACTTTTGGGCATTTTGAGGTGAAATTGTTCCTTTGGGGGGTATTGCAATTTTTTGCCATTTTGAGGCAAAATTGTTCCTTTGGGAGGGTATTGCAACTTTTGGCCATTTTGAAGCGAAATTGTTCCTTTCGGGGGGTATTGCAACTTTTCGGCATTTTGAGGCGAAATTGTTCCTTTGGGGGGGTATTGCAACTTTTGGCCATTTTGAAGCGAAATTGTTCCTTTGGGGGGGGTTTTGCAATTTGTTGCCATTTTGAAGCGAAATTGTTCCTTTCGGGGGGTATTGCAACTTTTCGGCATTTTGAGGCGAAATTGTTCCTTTGGGGGGGTATTGCAATTTTTTGCCATTTTGAGGCGAAATTGTTCCTTTGGGGGGTATTGCAACTTTTGGCCATTTTGAAGCGAAATTGTTCCTTTGGGGGGGTATTGCAACTTTTCGGCATTTTGAGGCAAAATTGTTCCTTTGGGGGGGTATTGCAATTTTTTGCCATTTTGAGGCGAAATTGTTCCTTTGGGGGGGTATTGCAACTTTTCGGCATTTTGAAGCGAAATTGTTCCTTTGGGGGGGTATTGCAACTTTTGGCCATTTTGAAGCGAAATTGTTCCTTTGGGGGGGTATTGCAACTTTTCAGCATTTTGAGGCGAAATTGTTCCTTTGGGGGGGTATTGCAATTTTTTGCCATTTTGAGGTGAAATTGTTCCTTTGGGGGGGTATTGCAACTTTTGGCCATTTTGAAGCGAAATTTTTCCTTTCGGGGGGTATTGCAACTTTTCGGCATTTTGAGGCGAAATTGTTCCTTTGGGGGGGTATTGCAATTTTTTTTTCATTTTGAGGCGAAATTTTTCCTTTGGGGGTATTGCAACTTTTGGCCATTTTGAAGCGAAATTGTTCCTTTGGAGGGGTATTGCAACTTTTCGGCATTTTGAGGCGAAATTGTTCCTTTGGGGGGGTATTGCAACTTTTCGGCATTTTGAGGCAAAATTGTTCCTTTGGGGGGGTATTGCAATTTTTTGCCATTTTGAGGCAAAATTGTTCCTTTGGGGGGTATTGCAACTTTTGGCCATTTTGAAGCGAAATTGTTCCTTTGGGGGGGGGGTATTGCAACTTTTGGCCATTTTGAAGCGAAATTGTTCCTTTCGGGGGGTTTTGCAACTTTTCGGAATTTTGAGGCGAAATTGTTCCTTTGGGGGGGGTATTGCAATTTTTTTTCATTTTGAGGCGAAATTTTTCCTTTGGGGGGGTATTGCAACTTTTGGCCATATTGAAGCGAAATTGTTCGTTTCGGGGGTATTGCAACTTTTCGGCATTTTGAGGCGAAATTGTTCCTTTGGGGGGTATTGCAATTTTTTTCCATTTTGAGGCGAAATTGTTCCTTTTCGGGGGTATTGCAACTTTTGGCCATTTTGAAGCGAAATTGTTCCTTTTCGGGGGTATTGCAACTTTTCGGCATTTTGAGACGAAATTGTTCCTTTGGGGGGGTATTGCAACTTTTGGCCATTTTGAAGCGAAATTGTTCCTTTCGGGCGGTATTGCAACTTTTCGGCATTTTGAGGCAAAATTGTTCCTTTGGGGGGGTATTGCAACTTTTGGCCATTTTGAAGCGAAATTGTTCCTTTGGGGGGGTATTGCAACTTTTCGGCAATTTGAGGCGAAATTGTTCCTTTGGGAGGGTATTGCAATTTTTTGCCATTTTAAGGCGAAATTGTTCCTTTGGGGGGGTATTGCATCTTTTGGCTATTTTGAAGCGAAATTGTTCCTTTCGGGGGTCTTGCAACTTTTGGCCATTTTGAAGCGAAATTGTTCCTTTCGGGGGTATTGCAACTTTTCGGCATTTTGAGGCGAAATTGTTCCTTTGGGGGGGTATTGCAATTTTTTGCCATTTTGAGGCGAAATTGTTCCTTTGGGGGGGGTTTTGCAATTTTTTGCCATTTTGAAGCGAAATTGTTCCTTTCGTTGGGTATTGCAACTTTTCGGCATTTTGAGGCGAAATTGTTCCTTTGGGGGGGTATTGCAATTTTTTGCCATTTTGAGGCGAAATTGTTCCTTTGGGGGGTATTGCAACTTTTGGCCATTTTGAAGCGAAATTGTTCCTTTGGGGGGGTATTGCAACTTTTCGGCATTTTGAGGCAAAATTGTTCCTTTGGGGGGGTATTGCAATTTTTTGCCATTTTGAGGCGAAATTGTTCCTTTGGGGGGGTATTGCAACTTTTGGCCATTTTGAAGCGAAATTGTTCCTTTGGGGGGGTATTGCAACTTTTGGCCATTTTGAAGCGAAATTGTAACTTTCGGGGGGTATTGCAACTTTTCGGCATTTTGAAGCGAAATTGTTCCTTTGGGGGGGTATTGCAACTTTTGGCCATTTTGAAGCGAAATTGTTCCTTTGGGGGGGTATTGCAACTTTTCAGCATTTTGAGGCGAAATTGTTCCTTTGGGGGGGTATTGCAATTTTTTGCCATTTTGAGGTGAAATTGTTCCTTTGGGGGGGTATTGCAACTTTTGGCCATTTTGAAGCGAAATTGTTCCTTTCAAGGGGTATTGCAACTTTTCGGCATTTTGAGGCGAAATTGTTCCTTTGGGGGGGTATTGCAATTTTTTTTTCATTTCGAGGCGAAATTTTTCCTTTGGGGGGTATTGCAACTTTTGGCCATTTTGAAGCGAAATTGTTCCTTTGGGGGGGTATTGCAACTTTTCCGCATTTTGAGGCGAAATTGTTCCTTTGGGGGGGTATTGCAACTTTTCGGCATTTTGAGGCAAAATTGTTCCTTTGGGGGGGTATTGAAATTTTTTGCCATTTTAAGGCGAAATTGTTCCTTTCGGGGGTATTGCAATTTTTTGCCATTTTGAGGCAAAATTGTTCCTTTGGGGGGGTATTGCAACTTTTGGCCATTTTGAAGCGAAATTGTTCCTTTCGGGGGGTTTTGCAACTTTTCGGAATTTTGAGGCGAAATTGTTCCTTTGGGGGGGGGGGTATTGCAATTTTTTTTCATTTTGAGGCGAAATTTTTCCTTTGAGGGGGTATTGCAACTTTTGGCCATATTGAAGCGAAATTGTTCGTTTCGGGGGTATTGCAACTTTTCGGCATTTTGAGGAGAAATTGTTCCTTTGGGGGGGTATTGCAATTTTTTTTCCATTTTGAGGCGAAATTGTTCCTTTGGGGGGGTATTGCAACTTTTGGCCATATTGAAGCGAAATTGTTCCTTTGGGGGGGTATTACAATTTTTGGATATTTTGAGGCGAAATTGTTCCTTTGGGGGGGTATTGCAATTTTTGCCATTTTGAGGTGAAATTGTTGCTTTGGGGGGTATTGCAACTTTTGGCCATTTTGAAGCGAAATTGTACCTTTGGGGGGGTATTGCAACTTTTCGGCATTTTGAGGCGAAATTGTTCCTTTTGGGGGTATTGCAATTTTTTGCCATTTTGAGGCGAAATTGTTCCTTTGGGGGGGTATTGCAATTGTTTTCTATTTTGAGGCGAAATTGTTCCTTTGGGGGGGTATTGCAACTTTTGGCCATATTGAAGCGAAATTGTTCCTTTGGGGGGGTATTACAATTTTTGGATATTTTGAGGCGAAATTGTTCCTTTGGGGGGGTATTGCAATTTTTGCCATTTTGAGGTGAAATTGTTGCTTTGGGGGGTATTGCAACTTTTCGGCATTTTGAGGCGAAATTGTTCCTTTGGGGGGGTATTGCAACTTTTGGCCATTTTGAAGCGAAATTGTTCCTTTGGGGGGGTATTGCAACTTTTGGCCATTTTGAAGGAAAATTGTTCCTTTGGGGGGGTATTGCAACTTTTCGGCATTTTGAGGCGAAATTGTTCCTTTGGGGGGGGTATTGCAATTTTTTGCCATTTTGAGGCGAAATTGTTCCTTTGGGGGGGTATTGCAACTTTTGGCCATTTTGAGGCGAAATTGTTCCTTTGGGGGGTATTGCAACTTTTGGCTATTTTGAAGTGAAATTGTTCCTTTGGGGGGGTATTGCAACTTTTCGGCATTTTGAGGCGAAATTGCAACTTTTGGCCATTTTGAAGCGAAATTGTTCCTTTGGGGGGGGTTTACAATTTTTGGATATTTTGAGGCGAAATTGTTCCTTTGGGGGGGTATTGCAATTTTTTGCCATTTTGAGGTGAAATTGTTGCTTTGGGGGGGTATTGCAACTTTTCGGCATTTTGAGGTGAAATTGTTCCTTTGGGGAGGTATTGCAATTTTTTGCCATTTTGAGGCGAAATTGTTCCTTTGGGAGGGTATTGCAACTTTTGGCCATTTTGAAGTGAAATTGTTCCTTTCGGGGGGTATTGCAACTTTTCGGCATTTTGAGGCGAAATTGTTCCTTTGGGGGGGTATTGCAACTTTTGGCCATTTTGAAGCGAAATTGTTCCTTTGGGGGGGTATTGCAATTTTTTGCCATTTTGAAGCGAAATTGTTCCTCTCGGGGGGTATTGCAACTTTTCGGCATTTTGAGGCGAAATTGTTCCTTTGGGGGGTATTGCAATTTTTTGCCATTTTGAGGCGAAATTGTTCCTTTGGGGGGTATTGCAACTTTTGGCCATTTTGAAGCGAAATTGTTCCTTTGGGGGGGTATTGCAACTTTTCGGCATTTTGAGGCGAAATTGTTCCTTTGGGGGGGTATTGCAATTTTTTGCCATTTTGAGGCGAAATTGTTCCTTTGGGGGGGTATTGCAACTTTTGGCCATTTTGAAGCGAAATTGTTCCTTTGGGGGGTTTTGCAACTTTTCGGCATTTTGAAGCGAAATTGTTCCTTTGGGGGGGTATTGCAATTTTTTGCCATTTTGAGGCGAAATTGTTCCTTTGGGGGGGTATTGCAACTTTTGGCCATTTTGAAACGAAATTGTTCCTTTCGGGGGGTATTGCAACTTTTCGGCATTTTGAGGCGAAATTGTTCCTTTGGGGGGGTATTGCAATTTTTTTTTCATTTTGAGGCGAAATTGTTCCTTTGGGGGGGTATTGCAACTTTTTACCATTTTGAGGCGAAATTGTTCCTTTGGGGGGTATTGATATTTTTTCCCATTTTGAGGCGAAATTGTTCCTTTGGGGGGGTATTGCAACTTTTGGCCATATTGAAGCGAAATTGTTCCTTTGGGGGGGTATTACAATTTTTGGCCATTTTGAGGCGAAATTGTTGCTTTGGGGGGGTATTGCATCTTTTGGCCTTTTTGAAGCGAAATTGTTCGTTTCGGGGGTATTGCAACTTTTCGGCATTTTGAGGCGAAATTGTTCCTTTGGGGGGGTATTGCAATTTTTTTTCCATTTTGAGGCGAAATTGTTCCTTTGGGGGGGTATTGCAAGTTTTGGCCATATTGAAGCGAAATTGTTCCTTTGGGGGGGGTATTACAATTTTTGGATATTTTGAGGCAAAATTGTTCCTTTGGGGGGGTATTGCAATTTTTGCCATTTTGAGGTGAAATTGTTGCTTTGGGGGGTATTGCAACTTTTCGGCATTTTGAGGCGAAATTGTTCCTTTGGGGGGGTATTGCAACTTTTGGCCATTTTGAAGCGAAATTGTTCCTTTGGGGGGGTATTGCAACTTTTGGCCATTTTGAAGCAAAATTGTTCCTTTGGGGGGGTATTGCAACTTTTCGGCATTTTGAGGCGAAATTGTTCCTTTGGGGGGGGTATTGCAATTTTTTGCCATTTTGAGGCGAAATTGTTCCTTTGGGGGGGTATTGCAACTTTTGGCCATTTTGAGGCGAAATTGTTCCTTTGGGGGGGTATTGCAACTTTTGGCTATTTTGAAGTGAAATTGTTCCTTTGGGGGGGTATTGCAACTTTTCGGCATTTTGAGGCGAAATTGCAACTTTTGGCCATTTTGAAGCGAAATTGTTCATTTGGGGGGGTTTACAATTTTTGGATATTTTGAGGCGAAATTGTTCCTTTGGGGGGGTATTGCAATTTTTTGCCATTTTGAGGTGAAATTGTTGCTTTGGGGGGGTATTGCAACTTTTCGGCATTTTGAGGTGAAATTGTTCCTTTGGGGAGGTATTGCAATTTTTTGCCATTTTGAGGCGAAATTGTTCCTTTGGGAGGGTATTGCAACTTTTGGCCATTTTGAAGCGAAATTGTTCCTTTCGGGGGGTACTGCAACTTTTCGGCATTTTGAGGCGAAATTGTTCCTTTTGGGGGGTTTTGCAACTTTTGGCCATTTTGAAGCGAAATTGTTCCTTTGGGGGGGGTATTGCAATTTTTTGCCATTTTGAAGCGAAATTGTTCCTTTCGGGGGGTATTGCAACTTTTCGGCATTTTGAGGCGAAATTGTTCCTTTGGGGGGTATTGCAATTTTTTGCCATTTTGAGGCGAAATTGTTCCTTTGGGGGGTATTGCAACTTTTGGCCATTTTGAAGCGAAATTGTTCCTTTGGGGGGGTATTGCAACTTTTCGGCATTTTGAGGCGAAATTGTTCCTTTGGGGGGGTATTGCAATTTTTTGCCATTTTGAGGTGAAATTGTTCCTTTGGGGGGGTATTGCAACTTTTGGCCATTTTGAAGCGAAATTGTTCCTTTGGGGGGTATTGCAACTTTTCGGCATTTTGAAGCGAAATTGTTCCTTTGGGGGGGTATTGCAATTTTTTGCCATTTTGAGGCGAAATTGTTCCTTTGGGGGGGTATTGCAACTTTTGGCCATTTTGAAACGAAATTGTTCCTTTCGGGGGGTATTGCAACTTTTCGGCATTTTGAGGCGAAATTGTTCCTTTGGGGGGGTATTGCAATTTTTTTTTCATTTTGAGGCGAAATTGTTCCTTTGGGGGGGTATTGCAACTTTTGGCCATTTTGAAGCGAAATTGTACCTTTGGGGGGGTATTGCAACTTTTCGGCATTTTGAGGCGAAATTGTTCCTTTGGGGGGGTATTGCAACTTTTGGCCATTTTGAAGCGAAATTGTTCCTTTTGGGGGTATTGCAATTTTTTGCCATTTTGAGGCGAAATTGTTCCTTTGGGGGGGTATTGCAATTGTTTTCTATTTTGAGGCGAAATTGTTCCTTTGGGGGAGTATTGCAACTTTTGGCCATTTTGAAGCGAAATTGTACCTTTGGGGGGGGTATTGCAACTTTTCGGCATTTTGAAGCGAAATTGTTCCTTTGGGGGGTATTGCAATTTTTTGCCATTTTGAGGCGAAATTGTTCCTTTGGGGGGTATTGATATTTTTTCCCATTTTGAGGCGAAATTGTTCCTTTGGGGGGGTATTGCAACTTTTGGCCATATTGAAGCGAAATTGTTCCTTTGGGGGGGTATTGCAACTTTTCAGCATTTTGAGGCGAAATTGTTCCTTTGGGGGGGTATTGCAATTTTTTGCCATTTTGAGGTGAAATTGTTCCTTTGGGGGGGTATTGCAACTTTTGGCCATTTTGAAGCGAAATTGTTCCTTTCAAGGGGTATTGCAACTTTTCGGCATTTTGAGGCGAAATTGTTCCTTTGGGGGGGTATTGCAATTTTTTTTTCATTTCGAGGCGAAATTTTTCCTTTGGGGGGTATTGCAACTTTTGGCCATTTTGATGCGAAATTGTTCCTTTGGGGGGGTATTGCAACTTTTCGGCATTTTGAGGCGAAATTGTTCCTTTGGGGGGGTATTGCAACTTTTCGGCATTTTGAGGCAAAATTGTTCCTTTGGGGGGGTATTGAAATTTTTTGCCATTTTAAGGCGAAATTGTTCCTTTCGGGGGTATTGCAATTTTTTGCCATTTTGAGGCAAAATTGTTCCTTTGGGGGGGTATTGCAACTTTTGGCCATTTTGAAGCGAAATTGTTCCTTTGGGGGGGTATTGCAACTTTTGGCCATTTTGAAGCGAAATTGTTCCTTTCGGGGGGTTTTGCAACTTTTCGGAATTTTGAGGCGAAATTGTTCCTTTGGGGGGGGTATTGCAATTTTTTTTCATTTTGAGGCGAAATTTTTCCTTTGAGGGGGTATTGCAACTTTTGGCCATATTGAAGCGAAATTGTTCGTTTCGGGGGTATTGCAACTTTTCGGCATTTTGAGGAGAAATTGTTCCTTTGGGGGGGTATTGCAATTTTTTTTCCATTTTGAGGCGAAATTGTTCCTTTGGGAGGGTATTGCAACTTTTGGCCATATTGAAGCGAAATTGTTCCTTTGGGGGGGTATTACAATTTTTGGATATTTTGAGGCGAAATTGTTCCTTTGGGGGGGTATTGCAATTTTTGCCATTTTGAGGTGAAATTGTTGCTTTGGGGGGTATTGCAACTTTTCGGCATTTTGAGGCGAAATTGTTCCTTTGGGGGGGTATTGCAACTTTTTGCCATTTTGAAGCGAAATTGTTCCTTTGGGGGGGTATTGCAACTTTTGGCCATTTTGAAGCAAAATTGTTCCTTTGGGGGGGTATTGCAACTTTTCGGCATTTTGAGGCGAAATTGTTCCTTTGGGGGGGGTATTGCAATTTTTTGCCATTTTGAGGCGAAATTGTTCCTTTGGGGGGGTATTGCAACTTTTGGCCATTTTGAGGCGAAATTGTTCCTTTGGGGGGTATTGCAACTTTTGGCTATTTTGAAGTGAAATTGTTCCTTTGGGGGGGTATTGCAACTTTTCGGCATTTTGAGGCGAAATTGCAACTTTTGGCCATTTTGAAGCGAAATTGTTCCTTTGGGGGGGGTTTACAATTTTTGGATATTTTGAGGCGAAATTGTTCCTTTGGGGGGGTATTGCAATTTTTTGCCATTTTGAGGTGAAATTGTTGCTTTGGGGGGGTATTGCAACTTTTCGGCATTTTGAGGTGAAATTGTTCCTTTGGGGAGGTATTGCAATTTTTTGCCATTTTGAGGCGAAATTGTTCCTTTGGGAGGGTATTGCAACTTTTGGCCATTTTGAAGTGAAATTGTTCCTTTCGGGGGGTATTGCAACTTTTCGGCATTTTGAGGCGAAATTGTTCCTTGGGGGGGTATTGCAACTTTTGGCCATTTTGAAGCGAAATTGTTCCTTTGGGGGGGTATTGCAATTTTTTGCCATTTTGAAGCGAAATTGTTCCTCTCGGGGGGTATTGCAACTTTTCGGCATTTTGAGGCGAAATTGTTCCTTTGGGGGGTATTGCAATTTTTTGCCATTTTGAGGCGAAATTGTTCCTTTGGGGGGTATTGCAACTTTTGGCCATTTTGAAGCGAAATTGTTCCTTTGGGGGGTATTGCAACTTTTCGGCATTTTGAGGCGAAATTGTTCCTTTGGGGGGGTATTGCAATTTTTTGCCATTTTGAGGCGAAATTGTTCCTTTGGGGGGGTATTGCAACTTTTGGCCATTTTGAAGCGAAATTGTTCCTTTGGGGGGTATTGCAACTTTTCGGCATTTTGAAGCGAAATTGTTCCTTTGGGGGGGTATTGCAATTTTTTGCCATTTTGAGGCGAAATTGTTCCTTTGGGGGGGTATTGCAACTTTTGGCCATTTTGAAACGAAATTGTTCCTTTCGGGGGGTATTGCAACTTTTCGGCATTTTGAGGCGAAATTGTTCCTTTGGGGGGGTATTGCAATTTTTTTTTCATTTTGAGGCGAAATTGTTCCTTTGGGGGGGTATTGCAACTTTTGGCCATTTTGAAGCGAAATTGTACCTTTGGGGGGGTATTGCAACTTTTCGGCATTTTGAGGCGAAATTGTTCCTTTGGGGGGGTATTGCAACTTTTGGCCATTTTGAAGCGAAATTGTTCCTTTGGGGGGTATTGCAATTTTTTGCCATTTTGAGGCGAAATTGTTCCTTTGGGGGGGTATTGCAATTTTTTTTTTATTTTGAGGCGAAATTGTTCCTTTGGGGGAGTATTGCAACTTTTGGCCATTTTGAAGCGAAATTGTACCTTTGGGGGGGTATTGCAACTTTTCGGCATTTTGAAGCGAAATTGTTCCTTTGGGGGGTATTGCAATTTTTTGCCATTTTGAGGCGAAATTGTTCCTTTGGGGGGTATTGATATTTTTTCCCATTTTGAGGCGAAATTGTTCCTTTGGGGGGGGGTATTGCAACTTTTGGCCATATTGAAGCGAAATTGTTCCTTTGGGGGGGTATTACAATTTTTGGCCATTTTGAGGCGAAATTGTTGCTTTGGGGGGGTATTGCATCTTTTGGCCTTTTTGAAGCGAAATTGTTCGTTTCGGGGGTATTGCAACTTTTCGGCATTTTGAGGCGAAATTGTTCCTTTGGGGGGGTATTGCAATTTTTTTTCCATTTTGAGGCGAAATTGTTCCTTTGGGGGGGTATTGCAACTTTTGGCCATATTGAAGCGAAATTGTTCCTTTGGGGGGGTATTACAATTTTTGGATATTTTGAGGCGAAATTGTTCCTTTGGGGGGGTATTGCAATTTTTGCCATTTTGAGGTGAAATTGTTGCTTTGGGGGGTATTGCAACTTTTCGGCATTTTGAGGCGAAATTGTTCCTTTGGGGGGGTATTGCAACTTTTGGCCATTTTGAAGCGAAATTGTTCCTTTGGGGGGGTATTGCAACTTTTGGCCATTTTGAAGCAAAATTGTTCCTTTGGGGGGGTATTGCAACTTTTCGGCATTTTGAGGCGAAATTGTTCCTTTGGGGGGGGTATTGCAATTTTTTGCCATTTTGAGGCGAAATTGTTCCTTTGGGGGGGTATTGCAACTTTTGGCCATTTTGAGGCGAAATTGTTCCTTTGGGGGGGTATTGCAACTTTTGGCTATTTTGAAGTGAAATTGTTCCTTTGGGGGGGTATTGCAACTTTTCGGCATTTTGAGGCGAAATTGCAACTTTTGGCCATTTTGAAGCGAAATTGTTCCTTTGGGGGGGGTTTACAATTTTTGGATATTTTGAGGCGAAATTGTTCCTTTGGGGGGGTATTGCAATTTTTTGCCATTTTGAGGTGAAATTGTTGCTTTGGGGGGGTATTGCAACTTTTCGGCATTTTGAGGTGAAATTGTTCCTTTGGGGAGGTATTGCAATTTTTTGCCATTTTGAGGCGAAATTGTTCCTTTGGGAGGGTATTGCAATTTTTTGCCATTTTGAAGCGAAATTGTTCCTTTCGGGGGGTATTGCAACTTTTCGGCATTTTGAGGCGAAATTGTTCCTTTGGGGGGTATTGCAATTTTTTGCCTTTTTGAGGCGAAATTGTTCCTTTGGGGGGTATTGCAACTTTTGGCCATTTTGAAGCGAAATTGTTCCTTTGGGGGGGTATTGCAACTTTTCGGCATTTTGAGGCGAAATTGTTCCTTTGGGGGGGTATTGCAATTTTTTGCCATTTTGAGGCGAAATTGTTCCTTTGGGGGGGTATTGCAACTTTTGGCCATTTTGAAGCGAAATTGTTCCTTTGGGGGGTATTGCAACTTTTCGGCATTTTGAAGCGAAATTATTCCTGTGGGGGGGTATTGCAATTTTTTGCCATTTTGAGGCGAAATTGTTCCTTTGGGGGGGTATTGCAACTTTTGGCCATTTTGAAACGAAATTGTTCCTTTCGGGGGGTATTGCAACTTTTCGGCATTTTGAGGCGAAATTGTTCCTTTGGGGGGGTATTGCAATTTTTTTTTCATTTTGAGGCGAAATTGTTCCTTTGGGGGGGTAGTGCAACTTTTGGCCATTTTGAAGCGAAATTGTACCTTTGGGGGGGTATTGCAACTTTTCGGCATTTTGAGGCGAAATTGTTCCTTTGGGGGGGTATTGCAACTTTTGGCCATTTTGAAGCGAAATTGTTCCTTTTGGGGGTATTGCAATTTTTTGCCATTTTGAGGCGAAATTGTTCCTTTGGGGGGGTATTGCAATTGTTTTCTATTTTGAGGCGAAATTGTTCCTTTGGGGGAGTATTGCAACTTTTGGCCATTTTGAAGCGAAATTGTACCTTTGGGGGGGTATTGCAACTTTTCGGCATTTTGAAGCGAAATTGTTCCTTTGGGGGGTATTGCAATTTTTTGCCATTTTGAGGCGAAATTGTTCCTTTGGGGGGTATTGATATTTTTTCCCATTTTGAGGCGAAATTGTTCCTTTGGGGGGGTATTGCAACTTTTGGCCATATTGAAGCGAAATTGTTCCTTTGGGGGGGTATTACAATTTTTGGCCATTTTGAGGCGAAATTGTTGCTTTGGGGGGGTATTGCAATTTTTTGGCATTTTGAGGCGAAATTGTTCCTTTGGGGGGGTATTGCAATTTTTTGCAATTTTGAGGCGAAATTGTTCCTTTGGGGGGGTATTGCAACTTTTGGCCATTTTGAAGCGAAATTGTTCCTTTGGGGGTATTGCAACTTTTCGGCATTTTGAAGCGAAATTGTTCCTTTGGGGGGGTATTGCAATTTTTTGCCATTTTGAGGCGAAATTGTTCCTTTGGGGGGGTATTGCAACTTTTGGCCATTTTGAAACGAAATTGTTCCTTTCGGGGGGTATTGCAACTTTTCGGCATTTTGAGGCGAAATTGTTCCTTTGGGGGGGTATTGCAATTTTTTTTTCATTTTGAGGCGAAATTGTTCCTTTGGGGGGGTATTGCAACTTTTGGCCATTTTGAAGCGAAATTGTACCTTTGGGGGGGTATTGCAACTTTTCGGCATTTTGAGGCGAAATTGTTCCTTTGGGGGGGGTATTGCAACTTTTGGCCATTTTGAAGCGAAATTGTTCCTTTTGGGGGTATTGCAATTTTTTGCCATTTTGAGGCGAAATTGTTCCTTTGGGGGGGTATTGCAATTTTTTTCTATTTTGAGGCGAAATTGTTCCTTTGGGGGAGTATTGCAACTTTTGGCCATTTTGAAGCGAAATTGTACCTTTGGGGGGGTATTGCAACTTTTCGGCATTTTGAAGCGAAATTGTTCCTTTGGGGGGTATTGCAATTTTTTGCCATTTTGAGGCGAAATTGTTCCTTTGGGGGGTATTGATATTTTTTCCCATTTTGAGGCGAAATTGTTCCTTTGGGGGGGTATTGCAACTTTTGGCCATATTGAAGCGAAATTGTTCCTTTGGGGGGGGTATTACAATTTTTGGCCATTTTGAGGCGAAATTGTTGCTTTGAGGGGGTATTGCATCTTTTGGCCTTTTTGAAGCGAAATTGTTCCTTTCGGGGGTATTGCAACTTTTCGGCATTTTGAGTCGAAATTGTTCCTTTGGGGGGGTATTGCAATTTTTTTTTCATTTTGAGGCGAAATTGTTCCTTTGGGGGGGTATTGCAACTTTTGGCCATTTTGAAGCGAAATTGTTCCTTTGGGGGGGTATTGCAATTTTTTGCCATTTTGTGGCGAAATTGTTCCTTTGGGGGGGTATTGCAACTTTTGGCCATTTTGAAGCGAAATTGTTCCTTTGGAGGGGTATTGCAATTTTTTGCCATTTTGAGGCAAAATTGTTCCTTTGCGGGGTATTGCAACTTTTGGCCATTTTGAAGCGAAATTGTTCCTTTCGGGGGGTATTGCAACTTTTCGGCATTTTGAGGCGAAATTGTTCCTTTGGGGGGGTATTGCAATTTTTTTTCCATTTTGAGGCGAAATTGTTCCTTTGGGGGGGTATTGCAACTTTTGGCCATTTTGAAGCGAAATTGTACCTTTTGGGGGGGTATTGCAACTTTTCGGCATTTTGAAGCGAAATTGTTCCTTTGGGGGGGTATTGCAATTTTTTGCCATTTTGAGGCGAAATTGTTCCTTTGGGGGGGTATTGCAACTTTTGGCCATTTTGAAGCGAAATTGTTCCTTTCGGGGGTTTTGCAACTTTTCAGCATTTTGAGGCGAAATTGTTCCTTTGGGGGGGTATTGCAACTTTTGGCCATTTTGAAGCGAAATTGTTCCTTTGGGGGGGTATTGCAATTTTTTTGCCATTTTGAGGCGAAATTGTTGCTTTGGGGGGGTATTGCAACTTTTGGCCATTTTGAAGCGAAATTGTTCCTTTCGGGGGGTATTGCAAGTTTTCAGCATTTTGAGGAGAAATTGTTCCTTTGGGGGGGTATTGCAATTTTTTTTCCATTTTGAGGCGAAATTGTTCCTTTGGGGGGGTATTGCAACTTTTGGCCATTTTAAAGCGAAATTGTACCTTTTGGGGGGGTATTGCAACTTTTCGGCATTTTGAAGCGAAATTGTTCCTTTGGGGGCGTATTGCAATTTTTTGCCATTTTGAGGCGAAATTATTCCTTTGGAAGGGTATTGCAACTTTTGGCCATTTTGAAGCGAAATTGTTCCTTTCGGGGGTATTGCAACTTTTCAGCATTTTGAGGCAAAATTGTTCCTTTGGGGGGTATTGCAATTTTTTGCCATTTTGAGGCGAAATTGTTCCTTGGGGGGGTATTGCAACTTTTGGCCATTTTGAAGCGAAATTGGTCCTTTCGGGGGGTATTGCAACTTTTCGGCATTTTGAGGCGAAATTGTTCCTTTGGGGGGGTATTGCAACTTTTGGCCATTTTGAAGCGAAATTGTTCCTTTGGGGGGTTATTGCAATTTTTTGCCATTTTGAGGCGAAATTGTTCCTTTGGGGGGGTATTGCAATTTTTTTTTATTTTGAGGCGAAATTGTTCCTTTGGGGGAGTATTGCAACTTTTGGCCATTTTGAAGCGAAATTGTACCTTTGGGGGGGTATTGCAACTTTTCGGCATTTTGAAGCGAAATTGTTCCTTTCGGGGGGTATTGCAACTTTTCGGCATTTTGAGGCGAAATTGTTCCTTTGGGTGTGTATTGCAATTTTTTTCCATTTTGAGGCGAAATTGTTGCTTTGGGGGGTATTGCATCTTTTGGCCATTTTGAAGTGAAATTGTTCCTTTGGGGGGGTATTGCAACTTTTCGGCATTTTGAGGCGAAATTGTTCCTTTGGGGGGGTATTGCAATTTTTTGCCATTTTGAGGCGAAATTATTCCTCTGGGAGGGTATTGCAATTTTTTGCCATTTTAAGGCGAAATTGTTCCTTTGGGAGGGTATTGCAACTTTTGGCCATTTTGAAGCGAAATTGTTCCTTTCGGGGGTATTGCAACTTTTGGCCATTTTGAAGCGAAATTGTTCCTTTCGGGGGTATTGCAACTTTTCGGCATTTTGAGGCGAAATTGTTCCTTTGGGGGGGTATTGCAATTTTTTTTCCATTTTGAGGCGAAATTGTTCCTTTGGGGGGGTATTGCAACTTTTGGCCATTTTGAAGCGAAATTGTTCCTTTGGGGGGGTATTGCAATTTTTTGCCATTTTGTGGCGAAATTGTTCCTTTGGGGGGGTATTGCAACTTTTGGCCATTTTGAAGCGAAATTGTTCCTTTGGAGGGGTATTGCAATTTTTTGCCATTTTGAGGCAAAATTGTTCCTTTGCGGGGTATTGCAACTTTTGGCCATTTTGAAGCGAAATTGTTCCTTTCGGGGGGTATTGCAACTTTTCGGCATTTTGAGGCGAAATTGTTCCTTTGGGGGGGTATTGCAATTTTTTTTCCATTTTGAGGCGAAATTGTTCCTTTGGGGGGGTATTGCAACTTTTGGCCATTTTGAAGCGAAATTGTACCTTTTGGGGGGGTATTGCAACTTTTCGGCATTTTGAAGCGAAATTGTTCCTTTGGGGGGGTATTGCAATTTTTTGCCATTTTGAGGCGAAATTGTTCCTTTGGGGGGGTATTGCAACTTTTGGCCATTTTGAAGCGAAATTGTTCCTTTCGGGGGTATTGCAACTTTTCAGCATTTTGAGGCGAAATTGTTCCTTTGGGGGGTATTGCAACTTTTGGCCATTTTGAAGCGAAATTGTTCCTTTGGGGGGGTATTGCAATTTTTTGCCATTTTGAGGCGAAATTGTTGCTTTGGGGGGTATTGCAACTTTTGGCCATTTTGAAGCGAAATTGTTCCTTTCGGGGGGTATTGCAAGTTTTCAGCATTTTGAGGAGAAATTGTTCCTTTGGAGGGGTATTGCAATTTTTTTTCCATTTTGAGGCGAAATTGTTCCTTTGGGGGGGTATTGCAACTTTTGGCCATTTTAAAGCGAAATTGTACCTTTTGGGGGGGTATTGCAACTTTTCGGCATTTTGAAGCGAAATTGTTCCTTTGGGGGGGTATTGCAATTTTTTGCCATTTTGAGGCGAAATTATTCCTTTGGAAGGGTATTGCAACTTTTGGCCATTTTGAAGCGAAATTGTTCCTTTCGGGGGTATTGCAACTTTTCAGCATTTTGAGGCAAAATTGTTCCTTTGGGGGGGTATTGCAACTTTTGGCCATTTTGAAGCGAAATTGTTCCTTTGGGGGGTTATTGCAATTTTTTGCCATTTTGAAGCGAAATTGTTCCTTTGGGGGGGTATTGCAATTTTTTTTTATTTTGAGGCGAAATTGTTCCTTTGGGGGAGTATTGCAACTTTTGGCCATTTTGAAGCGAAATTGTACCTTTCGGGGGGTATTGCAACTTTTCGGCATTTTGAAGCGAAATTGTTCCTTTCGGGGGGTATTGCAACTTTTCGGCATTTTGAGGCGAAATTGTTCCTTTGGGGGTGTATTGCAATTTTTTTCCATTTTGAGGCGAAATTGTTGCTTTGGGGGGTATTGCATCTTTTGGCCATTTTGAAGTGAAATTGTTCCTTTGGGGGGGTATTGCAACTTTTCGGCATTTTGAGGCGAAATTGTTCCTTTGGGGGGGTATTGCAATTTTTTTTTCATTTTGAGGCGAAATTGTTCCTTTGGGGGGGTATTGCAACTTTTGGCCATTTTGAAGCGAAATTGTACCTTTGGGGGGGTATTGCAACTTTTCGGCATTTTGAGGCGAAATTGTTCCTTTGGGGGGGTATTGCAACTTTTGGCCATTTTGAAGCGAAATTGTTCCTTTTGGGGGTATTGCAATTTTTTGCCATTTTGAGGCGAAATTGTTCCTTTGGGGGGGTATTGCAATTTTTTTTTTATTTTGAGGCGAAATTGTTCCTTTGGGGGAGTATTGCAACTTTTGGCCATTTTGAAGCGAAATTCTTCCTTTGGGGGGGTATTGCAACTTTTCGGCATTTTGAAGCGAAATTGTTCCTTTGGGGGGTATTGCAATTTTTTGCCATTTTGAGGCGAAATTGTTCCTTTGGGGGGTATTGATATTTTTTCCCATTTTGAGGCGAAATTGTTCCTTTGGGGGGGTATTGCAACTTTTCGCCATATTGAAGCGAAATTGTTCCTTTTGGGGGGTATTACAATTTTTGGCCATTTTGAGGCGAAATTGTTGCTTTGGGGGGTATTGCATCTTTTGGCATTTTTGAAGCGAAATTGTTCCTTTCGGGGGGTATTGCAACTTTTCGGCATTTTGAGGTGAAATTGTTCCTTTGGGGGGGTATTGCAATTTTTTGCCATTTTGAGGCGAAATTGTTCCGTTGGGGGGGTATTGCAACTTTTGGCCATTTTGAAGCGAAATTGTTCCTTTTCGGGGGTATTGCAACTTTTCGGCATTTTGAGGCGAAATTGTTCCGTTGGGGGGGTATTGCAACTTTTGGCCATTTTGAAGCGAAATTGTTCCTTTTCGGGGGTATTGCAACTTTTCGGCATTTTGAGGCGAAATTGTTCCTTTGGGGGGGTATTGCAACTTTTGGCCATTTTGAAGCGAAATTGTTCCTTTGGGGGGGTATTGCAACTTTTGGCCATTTTGAAGCGAAATTGTTCCTTTGGGGGGGTATTGCAACTTTTCGGCAATTTGAGGCGAAATTGTTCCTTTGGGAGGGTATTGCAATTTTTTGCCATTTTAAGGCGAAATTGTTCCTTTGGGGGGGTATTGCAACTTTTGGCCATTTTGAAGCGAAATTGTTCCTTTCGGGGGTATTGCAACTTTTCGGCATTTTGAGTCGAAATTGTTCCTTTGGGGGGGTATTGCAATTTTTTTTTCATTTTGAGGCGAAATTGTTCCTTTGGGGGGGTATTGCAACTTTTGGCCATTTTGAAGCGAAATTGTTCCTTTGGGGGGGTATTGCAATTTTTTGCCATTTTGTGGCGAAATTGTACCTTTGGGGGGGTATTGCAACTTTTGGCCATTTTGAAGCGAAATTGTTCCTTTGGAGGGGTATTGCAATTTTTTGCCATTTTGAGGCAAAATTGTTCCTTTGCGGGGTATTGCAACTTTTGGCCATTTTGAAGCGAAATTGTTCCTTTCGGGGGGTATTGCAACTTTTCGGCATTTTGAGGCGAAATTGTTCCTTTGGGGGGGTATTGCAATTTTTTTTCCATTTTGAGGCGAAATTGTTCCTTTGGGGGGTATTGCAACTTTTGGCCATTTTGAAGCGAAATTGTACCTTTTGGGGGGGTATTGCAACTTTTCGGCATTTTGAAGCGAAATTGTTCCTTTGGGGGGGTATTGCAATTTTTTGCCATTTTGAGGCGAAATTGTTCCTTTGGGGGGGTATTGCAACTTTTGGCCATTTTGAAGCGAAATTTTTCCTTTCGGGGGTATTGCAACTTTTCAGCATTTTGAGGCGAAATTGTTCCTTTGGGGGGGTATTGCAACTTTTGGCCATTTTGAAGCGAAATTGTTCCTTTGGGGGGGTATTGCAATTTTTTTGCCATTTTGAGGCGAAATTGTTGCTTTGGGGGGGTATTGCAACTTTTGGCCATTTTGAAGCGAAATTGTTCCTTTGGGGGGTTATTGCAATTTTTTGCCATTTTGAGGCGAAATTGTTCCTTTGGGGGGGTATTGCAATTTTTTTTTATTTTGAGGCGAAATTGTTCCTTTGGGGGAGTATTGCAACTTTTGGCCATTTTGAAGCGAAATTGTACCTTTGGGGGGGTATTGCAACTTTTCGGCATTTTGAAGCGAAATTGTTCCTTTCGGGGGGTATTGCAAGTTTTCAGCATTTTGAGGAGAAATTGTTCCTTTGGGGGGGTATTGCAATTTTTTTTCCATTTTGAGGCGAAATTGTTCCTTTGGGGGGGTATTGCAACTTTTGGCCATTTTAAAGCGAAATTGTACCTTTTGGGGGGGTATTGCAACTTTTCGGCATTTTGAAGCGAAATTGTTCCTTTGGGGGGTATTGCAATTTTTTGCCATTTTGAGGCGAAATTATTCCTTTGGAAGGGTATTGCAACTTTTGGCCATTTTGAAGCGAAATTGTTCCTTTCGGGGGCATTGCAACTTTTCAGCATTTTGAGGCAAAATTGTTCCTTTGGGGGGTATTGCAATTTTTTGCCATTTTGAGGCGAAATTGTTCCTTGGGGGGGTATTGCAACTTTTGGCCATTTTGAAGCGAAATTGGTCCTTTCGGGGGGTATTGCAACTTTTCGGCATTTTGAGGCGAAATTGTTCCTTTGGGGGGGTATTGCAACTTTTGGCCATTTTGAAGCGAAATTGTTCCTTTGGGGGGTTATTGCAATTTTTTGCCATTTTGAAGCGAAATTGTTCCTTTGGGGGGGTATTGCAATTTTTTTTTATTTTGAGGCGAAATTGTTCCTTTGGGGGAGTATTGCAACTTTTGGCCATTTTGAAGCAAAATTGTACCTTTCGGGGGGTATTGCAACTTTTCGGCATTTTGAAGCGAAATTGTTCCTTTCGGGGGGTATTGCAACTTTTCGGCATTTTGAGGCGAAATTGTTCCTTTGGGGGTGTATTGCAATTTTTTTCCATTTTGAGGCGAAATTGTTGCTTTGGGGGGTATTGCATCTTTTGGCCATTTTGAAGTGAAATTGTTCCTTTGGGGGGGTATTGCAACTTTTCGGCATTTTGAGGCGAAATTGTTCCTTTGGGGGGGTATTGCAATTTTTTGCCATTTTGAGGCGAAATTGTTCCTCTGGGAGGGTATTGCAATTTTTTGCCATTTTAAGGCGAAATTGTTCCTTTGGGAGGGTATTGCAACTTTTGGCCATTTTGAAGCGAAATTGTTCCTTTCGGGGGTATTGCAACTTTTCGGCATTTTGAGGCGAAATTGTTCCTTTGGGGGGGTATTGCAATTTTTTTTCCATTTTGAGGCGAAATTGTACCTTTGGGGGGGTATTGCAACTTTTGGCCATTTTGAAGCGAAATTGTTCCTTTGGGGGGGTATTGCATCTTTTGGCCATTTTGAAGCGAAATTGTTCCTTTCGGGGGGTATTGCAACTTTTCGGCATTTTGAGGCGAAATTGTTCCTTTGGGGGGGTATTGCAATTTTTTGCCATTTTGAGGCGAAATTGTTGCTTTGGGGGGGTATTGCATCTTTTGGCCATTTTGAAGCGAAATTGTTCCTTTCGAGGGGTATTGCAACTTTTCGGCATTTTGAGGCGAAATTGTTCCTTTGGGGGGGTATTGCAATTTTTTTTCCATTTTGAGGCGAAATTGTTCCTTTGGGGGGTATTGCAACTTTTCGGCATTTTGAGGCGAAATTGTTCATTTGGGGTGGTATTGCAATTTTTTGCCATTTTGAGGCGAAATTGATCCTTTGGGGGGGTATTGCAACTTTTGGTCATTTTGAAGCGAAATTGTTCCTTTGGGGGGGTATTGCAATTTTTTGCCATTTTGAGGCAAAATTGTTGCTTTGGGGGGGTATTGCAACTTTTGGCCATTTTGAAGCGAAATTGTTCCTTTCGGGGGGTATTGCAAGTTTTCAGCATTTTGAGGAGAAATTGTTCCTTTGGGGGGGTATTGCAATTTTTTTTCCATTTTGAGGCGAAATTGTTCCTTTGGGGGGGTATTGCAACTTTTGGCCATTTTAAAGCGAAATTGTACCTTTTGGGGGGGTATTGCAACTTTTCAGCATTTTGAAGCGAAATTGTTCCTTTGGGGGGGTATTGCAATTTTTTGCCATTTTGAGGCGAAATTATTCCTTTGGAAGGGTATTGCAACTTTTGGCCATTTTGAAGCGAAATTGTTCCTTTCGGGGGTATTGCAACTTTTCAGCATTTTGAGGCGAAATTGTTCCTTTGGGGGGGGTATTGCAATTTTTTGCCATTTTGAGGCGAAATTGTTCCTAGGGGGTATTGCAACTTTTGGCCATTTTGAAGCGAAATTGTTCCTTTGGGGGGGTATTGCAATTTTTTGCCATTTTGAGGCGAAATTGGTCCTTTGGGGCGGTATTGCAATTTTTTTTATTTTGAGGCGAAATTGTTCCTTTGGGGGAGTATTGCAACTTTTGGCCATTTTGAAGCGAAATTGTACCTTTGGGGGGGTATTGCAACTTTTCGGCATTTTGAAGCGAAATTGTTCCTTTCGGGGGGTATTGCAACTTTTCGGCATTTTGAGGCGAAATTGTTCCTTTGGGGGGGTATTGCAATTTTTTTCCATTTTGAGGCGAAATTGTTGCTTTGGGGGGTATTGCATCTTTTGGCCATTTTGAAGTGAAATTGTTCCTTTGGGGGGGTATTGCAACTTTTCGGCATTTTGAGGCGAAATTGTTCCTTTGGGGGGGTATTGCAATTTTTTGCCATTTTGAGGCGAAATTGTTCCTTTGGGAGGGTATTGCAATTTTTTGCCATTTTAAGGCGAAATTGTTCCTTTGGGGGGGTATTGCAACTTTTGGCCATTTTGAAGCGAAATTGTTCCTTTCGGGGGTATTGCAACTTTTGGCCATTTTGAAGCGAAATTGTTCCTTTCGAGGGTATTGCAACTTTTCGGCATTTTGAGGCGAAATTGTTCCTTTGGGGGGGTATTGCAATTTTTTTTATCATTTTGAGGCGAAATTGTGCCTTTGGGGGGGTATTGCAACTTTTGGCCATTTTGAAGCGAAATTGTTCCTTTGGGGGGGGTATTGCAACTTTTGGGCATTTTGAGGCGAAATTGTTCCTTTGGGGGTGTATTGCAATTTTTTGCCATTTTGAGGCGAAATTGTTGCTTTGGGGGGGTATTGCATCTTTTGGCCATTTTGAAGCGAAATTGTTCCTTTCGGGGGGTATTGCAACTTTTCGGCATTTTGAGGCGAAATTGTTCCTTTGGGGGGTATTGCAACTTTTGGCTATTTTGAAGCGAAATTGTTCCTTTGAGGGGGTATTGCAATTTTTTGCCATTTTGAGGCGAAATTGTTCCTTTGGGGGGGTATTGCAACTTTTGGCCATTTTGAAGCGAAATTGTTCCTTTCAGGGGGTATTGCAACTTTTCGGCATTTTGAGGTGAAATTGTTCCTTTGGGGGGGTATTGCAACTTTTTTTCCATTTTGAGGCGAAATTGTTCCTTTCGGGGGTATTGCAACTTTTCGGCATTTTGAAGCGAAATTGTTCCTTTGGGGGAGTATTGCAATTTTTTTTTCATTTTGAGGCGAAATTGTTCCTTTGAGGGGGTATTGCAACTTTTCGGCAATTTGAGGCGAAATTGTTCCTTTGGGAGGGTATTGCAATTTTTTGCCATTTTGAGGCGAAATTGTTCCTTTGGGGGGGCATTGCAACTTTTGGCCATTTTGAAGCGAAATTGTTCCTTTCGGGGGTATTGCAACTTTTGGCCATTTTGAAGCGAAATTGTTCCTTTCGGGGGTATTGCAACTTTTCGGCATTTTGAGTCGAAATTGTTCCTTTGGGGGAGTATTGCATTTTTTTTCATTTTGAGGCGAAATTGTTCCTTTGGGGGGGTATTGCAACTTTTGGCCATTTTGAAGCGAAATTGTTCCTTTGGGGGTATTGCAACTTTTCGGCATTTTGAGGCGAAATTGTTCCTTTGGGAGAGTATTTCAACTTTTGGCAATTTTGAGGCGAAATTGTTCCTTTGGGGGGTTATACAATTTTTTGCAATTTTGAGGCGAATTTGTTCCTTGCAGGGGGGTATTGCAACTATTGCCCATTTTGAGGCGAATTTGTTTCTTTGGGGGGGTATTGCAACTTTTGGTAATTTTGAGGCAAAATTGTTCCTTTGGGGTACGATTGTAATTTTTGGACCATTTTGAGGCGAAATTGATTCTTTGAGGGGGATATTGCAACTTTTGGCCATTTTGAGGCGAAATTGTTCCTTTGGGGGGGTATTGCAACTTCTGGCCCTTTTAAGGCAAAATTATTCCTGTGGAGGAGTATTGCATCTTTTGGTTATTTTGAGGCAAAATTGTTCCTTTATGAGGGTATTGCAACTTTTGGCCATTTTGAGGTGAAATTGTTCCTTTGGGGGGGTATTGGAACATTTTTGGCCATTTTGAGTCAAAATTGTTCCTTTGGGGGGTATTGTAACTTTTGGCCATTTTCAGGCGCAATTGTTCCTTTGGGGGGGTATTGCAACTTTTGGCAATTTTGAGTCAAAATTGTTCCTTTGGGGGGTTATGCAATTTTTTCCAATTTTAAGGCGAATTTGAACCTTTCAACTGTAAATTTCAACTTTCAACTGTATAGTTGCAAATGTATTGCAACTTTTCGGCATTTTGAGGCGAAATTGTTCCTTTGGGGGGGTATTGCAACTTTTGGCCATTTTGAAGCGAAATTGTTCCTTTGGGGGGTATTGCAACTTTTCGGCATTTTGAAGCGAAATTGTTCCTTTGGGGGGGTATTGCAATTTTTTGCCATTTTGAGGCGAAATTGTTCCTTTGGGGGGGTATTGCAACTTTTGGCCATTTTGAAACGAAATTGTTCCTTTCGGGGGGTATTGCAACTTTTCGGCATATTGAGGCGAAATTGTTCCTTTGGGGGGTATTGCAATTTTTTTTTCATTTTGAGGCGAAATTGTTCCTTTGGGGGGGTATTGCAACTTTTGGCCATTTTGAAGCGAAATTGTACCTTTGGGGGGGTATTGCAACTTTTCGGCATTTTGAGGTGAAATTGTTCCTTTGGGGGGGTATTGCAACTTTTGGCCATTTTGAAGCGAAATTGTTCCTTTGGGGGGTATTGCAATTTTTTGCCATTTTGAGGCGAAATTGTTCCTTTGGGGGGGTATTGCAATTTTTTTTTTATTTTGAGGCGAAATTGTTCCTTTGGGGGAGTATTGTAACTTTTGGCCATTTTGAAGCGAAATTGTACCTTTGGGGGGGTATTGCAACTTTTCGGCATTTTGAAGCGAAATTGTTCCTTTGGGGGGTATTGCAATTTTTTGCCATTTTGAGGCGAAATTGTTCCTTTGGGGGGTATTGATATTTTTTCCCATTTTGAGGCGAAATTGTTCCTTTGGGGGGGGTAGTGCAACTTTTGGCCATATTGAAGCGAAATTGTTCCTTTGGGGGGGGTATTACAATTTTTGGCCATTTTGAGGCGAAATTGTTGCTTTGGGGGGGTATTGCATCTTTTGGCCTTTTTGAAGCGAAATTGTTCCTTTCGGGGGGTATTGCAACTTTTCGGCATTTTGGAGGTGAAATTGTTCCTTTGGGGGGGTATTGCAATTTTTTGCCATTTTGAGGCGAAATTGTTCCGTTGGGGGGGTATTGCAACTTTTGGCCATTTTGAAGCGAAATTGTTCCTTTTCGGGGGTATTGCAACTTTTCGGCATTTTGAGGCGAAATTGTTCCTTTCGGGGGTATTGCAACTTTTCGGCATTTTGAGGCGAAATTGTTCCTTTGGGGGGGTATTGCAATTTTTTTTCCATTTTGAGGCGAAATTGTGCCTTTGGGGGGGTATTGCAACTTTTGGCCATTTTGAAGCGAAATTGTTCCTTTGGGGGGGTATTGCATCTTTTGGCCATTTTGAAGCGAAATTGTTCCTTTCGGGGGGTATTGCAACTTTTCGGCATTTTGAGGCGAAATTGTTCCTTTGGGGGGGTATTGCAATTTTTTGCCATTTTGAGGCGAAATTGTTGCTTTGGGGGGGTATTGCATCTTTTGGCCATTTTGAAGCGAAATTGTTCCTTTCGGGGAGTATTGCAACTTTTCGGCATTTTGAGGCGAAATTGTTCCTTTGGGGGGGTATTGCAATTTTTTTTCCATTTTGAGGCGAAATTGTTCCTTTGGGGGGTATTGCAACTTTTCGGCATTTTGAAGCGAAATTGTTCCTTTGGGGGAGTATTGCAATTTTTTTTTCATTTTGAGGCGAAATTGTTCCTTTGGGGGGGTATTGAAACTTTTCGGCAATTTGAGGCGAAATTGTTCCTTTGGGAGGGTATTGCAATTTTTTGCCATTTTGAGGCGAAATTGTTCCTTTGGGGGGGCATTGCAACTTTTGGCCATTTTGAAGCGAAATTGTTCCTTTCGGGGGTATTGCAACTTTTGGCCATTTTGAAGCGAAATTGTTCCTTTCGGGGGTATTGCAACTTTTCGGCATTTTGAGTCGAAATTGTTCCTTTGGGGGAGTATTGCATTTTTTTTTCATTTTGTGGCGAAATTGTTCCTTTGGGGGGTATTGCAACTTTTGGCCATTTTGAAGCGAAATTGTTTCTTTGGGGGGTATTGCAACTTTTCGGCATTTTGAGGCGAAATTGTTCCTTTGGGGGAGTATTGCAATTTTTTTTCATTTTGAGGCGAAATTGTTCCTTTGGGGGGGTATTGCAACTTTTGGCCATTTTGAAGCGAAATTGTTCCTTTCGGGGGGTATTGCAACTTTTCGGCATTTTGAGGCGAAATTGTTCCTTTGGGGGGTATTGCAATTTTTTTTTCATTTTGAGGCGAAATTGTTCCTTTGGGGGGGTATTGCAACTTTTGGCCATTTTGAAGCGAAATTGTTCCTTTGGGGGGGTATTGCAATTTTTTGCCATTTTGAGGCGAAATTGTTCCTTTGGGGGGGTATTGCAATTTTTGGCCATTTTGAGGCGAAATTGTTCCTTTGGGGGAGTATTGCAACTTTTGGCCATTTTGAAGCGAAATTGTACCTTTGGGGGGGTATTGCAACTTTTCGGCATTTTGAAGCGAAATTGTTCCTTTGGGGGGGTATTGATATTTTTTCCCATTTTGAGGCGAAATTGTTCCTTTGGGGGGGTATTGCAACTTTTGGCTATATTGAAGCGAAATTGTTCCTTTGGGGGGGTATTACAATTTTTGGCCATTTTGAGGCGAAATTGTTGCTTTGGGGTGGTATTGCAACTTTTCGGCATTTTGAGGCGAAATTGTTCCTTTGGGGGGGTATTGCAATTTTTTGCCATTTTGAGGCGAAATTGTTCCTTTGGGGGGTATTGCAACTTTTGGCCATTTTGAAGCGAAATTGTTCCTTTGGGGGGGTATTGCAACTTTTCGGCATTTTGAGGCGAAATTGTTCCTTTGGGGGGGTATTGCAATTTTTGCCATTTTGAGGCGAAATTGTTCCTTTGGGGGGGTATTGCAACTTTTGGCCATTTTGAAGCGAAATTGTTCCTTTCGGGGGTATTGCAACTTTTCGGCATTTTGAGGCGAAATTGTCCCTTTGGGGGGGTATTGCAATTTTTTTTCATTTTGAGGCGAAATTGTTCCTTTGGGGGGGTATTGCAACTTTTGGCCATTTTGAAGCGAAATTGTTCCTTTGGAGGGGTATTGCAATTTTTTGCCATTTTGAGGCAAAATTGTTCCTTTGGGGGGTATTGCAATTTTTTTTCCATTTTGAGGCGAAATTGTTCCTTTGGGGGGGTATTGCAACTTTTGGCCATTTTGAAGCGAAATTGTTCCTTTCGGGGGGTATTGCAACTTTTCGGCATTTTGAGGCGAAATTGTCCCTTTGGGGGGGTATTGCAATTTTTTTTTCATTTTGAGGCGAAATTGTTCCTTTGGGGGGGTATTGCAACTTTTGGCCATTTTGAAGCGAAATTGTTCCTTTGGGGGGGTATTGCAATTTTTTGCCATTTTGAGGCGAAATTGTTCCTTTGGGGGGGTATTGCAATTTTTGGCCATTTTGAGGCGAAATTGTTCCTTTGGGGGAGTATTGCAACTTTTGGCCATTTTGAAGCGAAATTGTACCTTTGGGGGGGTATTGCAACTTTTCGGCATTTTGAAGCGAAATTGTTCCTTTGGGGGGGTATTGATATTTTTTCCCATTTTGAGGCGAAATTGTTCCTTTGGGGGGGTATTGCAACTTTTGGCTATATTGAAGCGAAATTGTTCCTTTGGGGGGGTATTACAATTTTTGGCCATTTTGAGGCGAAATTGTTGCTTTGGGGTGGTATTGCAACTTTTCGGCATTTTGAGGCGAAATTGTTCCTTTGGGGGGGTATTGCAATTTTTTGCCATTTTGAGGCGAAATTGTTCCTTTGGGGGGTATTGCAACTTTTGGCCATTTTGAAGCGAAATTGTTCCTTTGGGGGGGTATTGCAACTTTTCGGCATTTTGAGGCGAAATTGTTCCTTTGGGGGGGTATTGCAATTTTTGCCATTTTGAGGCGAAATTGTTCCTTTGGGGGGGTATTGCAACTTTTGGCCATTTTGAAGCGAAATTGTTCCTTTCGGGGGTATTGCAACTTTTCGGCATTTTGAGGCGAAATTGTCCCTTTGGGGGGGTATTGCAATTTTTTTTCATTTTGAGGCGAAATTGTTCCTTTGGGGGGGTATTGCAACTTTTGGCCATTTTGAAGCGAAATTGTTCCTTTGGAGGGGTATTGCAATTTTTTGCCATTTTGAGGCAAAATTGTTCCTTTGGGGGGTATTGCAATTTTTTTTCCATTTTGAGGCGAAATTGTTCCTTTGGGGGGGTATTGCAACTTTTGGCCATTTTGAAGCGAAATTGTTCCTTTCGGGGGGTATTGCAACTTTTCGGCATTTTGAGGCGAAATTGTTCCTTTGGGGGGTATTGCAATTTTTTTTCCATTTTGAGGCGAAATTGTTCCTTTGGGGGGGTATTGCAACTTTTGGCCATTTTGAAGCGAAATTGTACCTTTTGGGGAAGTATTGCAACTTTTCGGCATTTTGAAGCGAAATTGTTCCTTTGGGGGGGTATTGCAATTTTTTGCCATTTTGAGGCGACATTGTTCCTTTGGGAGGGTATTGCAACTTTTGGCCATTTTGAAGCGAAATTGTTCCTTTCGGGGGTATTGCAACTTTTCAGCATTTTGAGGCGAAATTGTTCCTTTGGGGGGGGTATTGCAACTTTTGGCCATTTTGAAGCGAAATTGTTCCTTTCGGGGGGTATTGCAACTTTTCGGCATTTTGAGGCGAAATTGTTCATTTGGGGTGGTATTGCAATTTTTTGCCATTTTGAGGCGAAATTGATCCTTTGGGGGGGTATTGCAACTTTTGGTCATTTTGAAGCGAAATTGTTCCTTTGGGGGGGTATTGCAATTTTTTGCCATTTTGAGGCGAAATTGTTGCTTTGGGGGGGTATTGCAACTTTTGGCCATTTTGAAGCGAAATTGTTCCTTTCGGGGGGTATTGCAAGTTTTCAGCATTTTGAGGAGAAATTGTTCCTTTGGGGTGTATTGCAATTTTTTTTCCATTTTGAGGCGAAATTGTTCCTTTGGGGGGGTATTGCAACTTTTGGCCATTTTAAAGCGAAATTGTACCTTTTGGGGGGGTATTGCAACTTTTCGGCATTTTGAAGCGAAATTGTTCCTTTGGGGGGGTATTGCAATTTTTTGCCATTTTGAGGCAAAATTGTTGCTTTGGGGGGGTATTGCATCTTTTGGCAATTTTGAAGCGAAATTGTTCCTTTGGGTGGGTATTGCAACTTTTCGGCATTTTGAGGTGAAATTGTTCCTTTGGGGGGGTATTGCAATTTTTGGCCATTTTGAAGTGAAATTGTACCTTTGGGGGGGTATTGCAACTTTTCGGCATTTTGAGGCGAAATTGTTCCTTTGGGAGGGTATTGCAACTTTTGGCCATTTTGAAGCGAAATTGTTCCTTTGGGGGGGTATTGCAATTTTTTGCCATTTTGAGGCGAAATTGTTCCTTTGGGGGGGTATTGCAACTTTTCGGCATTTTGAAGCGAAATTGTTCCTTTGGGGGGTATTGCAATTTTTTTTTCATTTTGAGGCGAAATTGTTGCTTTGGGGGGGTTTTGCATCTTTTGGCCATTTTGAAGCGAAATTGTTCCTTTCGGGGGGTATTGCAACTTTTCAGCATTTTGAGGCGAAATTGTTCCTTTGGGGGGGTATTGCAACTTTTGGCCATTTTGAAGCGAAATTGTTCCTTTGGGGGGGTATTGCAACTTTTCGGCATTTTGAGGCGAAATTGTTCCTTTGGGGGGGTATTGCAATTTTTTGCCATTTTGAGGTGAAATTGTTCCTTTGGAGGGGTATTGCAACTTTTGGCCATTTTGAAGCGAAATTGTTCCTTTCGGGGGGTATTGCAACTTTTCAGCATTTTGAGGCGAAATTGTTCCTTTGGGGGGGTATTGCAATTTTTTTTTCATTTTGAGGCGAAATTTTTCCTTTGGGGGGGTATTGCAACTTTTGGCCATTTTGAAGCGAAATTGTTCCTTTGGGGGGGTATTGCAATTTTTTTTTCATTTTGAGGCGAAATTTTTCCTTTGGGGGTATTGCAACTTTTGGCCATTTTGAAGCGAAATTGTTCCTTTGGGGAGGTATTGCAACTTTTCGGCATTTTGAGGCGAAATTGTTCCTTTGGGGGGGTATTGCAACTTTTGGCCATTTTGAAGCGAAATTGTTCCTTTGGGGGGGTATTGCAACTTTTGGCCATTTTGAAGCGAAATTGTTCCTTTGGGGGGTATTGCAACTTTTCGGCATTTTGAGGCGAAATTGTTCCCTTGGGGGGGTATTGCAATTTTTTGCCATTTTGAGGTGAAATTGTTCCTTTGGGGGGGTATTGCAACTTTTGGCCATTTTGAAGCGAAATTGTTCCTTTCGGGGGGTATTGCAACTTTTCGGCATTTTGAGGCGAAATTGTTCCTTTGGGGGGGGGTAATGCAATTTTTTTTTCAGTTTGAGGCGAAATTTTTCCTTTGGGGGGGTATTGCAATTTTTTGCCATTTTGAGGCGAAATTGTTCCTTTGGGGGTATTGCAACTTTTGGCCATTTTGAAGCGAAATTGTTCCTTTGGGGAGGTATTGCAACTTTTCGGCATTTTGAGGCGAAATTGTTCCTTTGTGGGGGTATTGCAATTTTTTGCCATTTTGAGGTGAAATTGTTCCTTTGGGGGGGTATTGCAACTTTTGGCCATTTTGAAGCGAAATTGTTCCTTTGGGGGGGTATTGCAACTTTTGGCCATTTTGAAGCGAAATTGTTCTTTTGGGGGGGTATTGCAACTTTTCGGCATTTTGAGGCGAAATTGTTCCTTTGGGGGGGTATTGCAATTTTTTGCCATTTTGAGGCGAAATTGTTCCTTTGGGGGGGTATTGCAACTTTCGGCCATATTGAAGCGAAATTGTTCCTTTGGGGGGGTATTGCAATTTTTGGCCATTTTGAGGCGAAATTGTTCCTTTCCTTTGGTGGGGTATTGCAATTTTTTGCCATTTTGAAGCGAAATTGTTCCTTTGGGGGGGTATTGCAACTTTTCGGCATTTTGAGGCGAAATTGTTCCTTTGGGGGGGTATTGCAATTTTTTGCCATTTTGAGGTGAAATTGTTCCTTTGGGGGGGTATTGCAACTTTTGGCCATTTTGAAGCAAAATTGTTCCTTTCGGGGGGTATTGCAACTTTTCGGCATTTTGAGGCGAAATTGTTCCTTTGGGGGGGTATTGCAATTTTTTTTTCATTTTGAGGCGAAATTTTTCCTTTGGGGGGGTATTGCAACTTTTGGCCATTTTGAAGCGAAATTGTTCCTTTGGGGGGGTATTGCAATTTTTTTTTCATTTTGAGGCGAAATTTTTCCTTTGGGGGTATTGCAACTTTTGGCCATTTTGAAGCGAAATTGTTCCTTTGGGGAGGTATTGCAACTTTTTTTTTCATTTTGAGGCGAAATTGTTGCTTTGGGGGGGTTTTGCATCTTTTGGCCATTTTGAAGCGAAATTGTTCCTTTCGGGGGGTATTGCAACATTTCAGCATTTTGAGGCGAAATTGTTCCTTTGGGGGGTATTGCAACTTTTGGCCATTTTGAAGCGAAATTGTTCCTTTGGGGGGGTATTGCAACTTTTCGGCATTTTGAGGCGAAATTGTTCCTTTGGGGGGGTATTGCAATTTTTTGCCATTTTGAGGTGAAATTGTTCCTTTGGGGGGGTATTGCAACTTTTGGCCATTTTGAAGCGAAATTGTTCCTTTCGGGGGGTATTGCAACTTTTCAGCATTTTGAGGCGAAATTGTTCCTTTGGGGGGGTATTGCAATTTTTTTTTCATTTTGAGGCGAAATTTTTCCTTTGGGGGGGTATTGCAACTTTTGGCCATTTTGAAGCGAAATTGTTCCTTTGGGGGGGTATTGCAATTTTTTGCCATTTTGAGGTGAAATTGTTCCTTTGGGGGGGTATTGCAACTTTTGGCCATTTTGAAGCGAAATTGTTCCTTTCGGGGGGTATTGCAACTTTTCGGCATTTTGAGGCGAAATTGTTCCTTTGGGGGGGGTAATGCAATTTTTTTTTTCAGTTTGAGGCGAAATTTTTCCTTTGGGGGGGTATTGCAACTTTTGGCCATTTTGAAGCGAAATTGTTCCTTTGGGGGGGTATTGCAACTTTTCGGCATTTTGAGGCGAAATTGTTCCTTTGGGGGGTATTGCAATTTTTTGCCATTTTGAGGCGAAATTGTTCCTTTGGGGGGGTATTGCAACTTTCGGCCATATTGAAGCGAAATTGTTCCTTTGGGGGGGTATTGCAATTTTTGGCCATTTTGAGGCGAAATTGTTCCTTTCCTTTGGTGGGGTATTGCAATTTTTTTGCCATTTTGAGGCAAAATTGTTGCTTTGGGGGGGTTTTGCATCTTTTGGCCATTTTGAAGCGAAATTGTTCCTTTCGGGGGGTATTGCAACTTTTCGGCATTTTGAGGCGAAATTGTTCCTTGGGGGGGGTATTGCAACTTTTGGCCATTTTGAAGCGAAATTGTTCCTTTGGGGGGGTATTGCAACTTTTCGGCATTTTGAGGCGAAATTGTTCCTTTGGGGGGGTATTGCAATTTTTTGCCATTTTGAGGTGAAATTGTTCCTTTGGGGGGGTATTGCAACTTTTGGCCATTTTGAAGCGAAATTGTTCCTTTCGGGGGGTATTGCAACTTTTCGGCATTTTGAGGCGAAATTGTTCCTTTGGGGGGGTATTGCAATTTTTTTTTCATTTTGAGGCGAAATTTTTCCTTTGGGGGGGTATTGCAACTTTTGGCCATTTTGAAGCGAAATTGTTCCTTTGGGGGGGTATTGCAATTTTTTTTTCATTTTGAGGCGAAATTTTTCCTTTGGGGGTATTGCAACTTTTGGCCATTTTGAAGCGAAATTGTTCCTTTGGGGAGGTATTGCAACTTTTTTTTCATTTTGAGGCGAAATTGTTGCTTTGGGGGGGTTTTGCATCTTTTGGCCATTTTGAAGCGAAATTGTTCCTTTCGGGGGGTATTGCAACTTTTCAGCATTTTGAGGCGAAATTGTTCCTTTGGGGGGTATTGCAACTTTTCGGCATTTTGAGGCGAAATTGTTCCTTTGGGGGGGTATTGCAATTTTTTGCCATTTTGAGGTGAAATTGTTCCTTTTGGGGGGGGAATTGCAACTTTTGGCCATTTTGAAGCGAAATTGTTCCTTTCGGGGGGTATTGCAACTTTTCAGCATTTTGAGGCGAAATTGTTCCTTTGGGGGGGTATTGCAACTTTTGGCCATTTTGAAGCGAAATTGTTCCTTTGGGGGGGTATTGCAATTTTTTTTTCATTTTGAGGCGAAATTTTTCCTTTGGGGGTTGTGCAACTTTTGGCCATTTTGAAGCGAAATTGTTCCTTTGGGGAGGTATTGCAACTTTTCGGCATTTTGAGGCGAAATTGTTCCTTTGTGGGGGTATTGCAATTTTTTGCCATTTTGAGGTGAAATTGTTCCTTTGGGGGGGTATTGCAACTTTTGGCCATTTTGAAGCGAAATTGTTCCTTTGGGGGGGTATTGCAACTTTTGGCCATTTTGAAGCGAAATTGTTCCTTTGGGGGGGTATTGCAACTTTTCGGCATTTTGAGGCGAAATTGTTCCCTTGGGGGGGTATTGCAATTTTTTGCCATTTTGAGGTGAAATTGTTCCTTTGGGGGGGTATTGCAACTTTTGGCCATTTTGAAGCGAAATTGTTCCTTTCGGGGGGTATTGCAACTTTTCGGCATTTTGAGGCGGAATTGTTCCTTTGGGGGGGGTAATGCAATTTTTTTTTCATTTTGAGGCGAAATTTTTCCTTTGGGGGGGTATTGCAACTTTTGGCCATTTTGAAGCGAAATTGTTCCTTTGGGGGGGTATTGCAACTTTTCGGCATTTTGAGGCGAAATTGTTCCTTTGGGGGGGTATTGCAATTTTTTGACATTTTGAGGCGAAATTGTTCCTTTGGGGGGGTATTGCAACTTTCGGCCATATTGAAGCGAAATTGTTCCTTTGGGGGGGTATTGCAATTTTTGGCCATTTTGAGGCGAAATTGTTCCTTTCCTTTGGTGGGGTATTGCAATTTTTTGCCATTTTGAGGCAAAATTGTTGCTTTGGGGGGGTTTTGCATCTTTTGGCCATTTTGAAGCGAAATTGTTCCTTTCGGGGGGTATTGCAACTTTTCGGCATTTTGAGGCAAAATTGTTCCTTTGGGGGGGTATTGCAACTTTTGGCCATTTTGAAGCGAAATTGTTCCTTTGGGGGGGTATTGCAACTTTTCGGCATTTTGAGGCGAATATGTTCCTTTGGGGGGGTATTGCAATTTTTTGCCATTTTCAGGTGAAATTGTTCCTTTGGGGGGGTAATGCAATTTTTTTTTCATTTTGAGGCGAAATTTTTCCTTTGGGGGGGTATTGCAACTTTTGGCCATTTTGAAGCGAAATTGTTCCTTTGGGGGGGTATTGCAACTTTTCGGCATTTTGAGGCGAAATTGTTCCTTTGGGGGGGTATTGCAATTTTTTGCCATTTTGAGGCGACATTGTTCCTTTGGGGGGGTATTGCAACTTTCGGCCATATTGAAGCGAAATTGTTCCTTTGGGGGGGTATTGCAATTTTTGGCCATTTTGAGGCGAAATTGTTCCTTTCCTTTGGTGGGGTATTGCAATTTTTTGCCATTTTGAGGCAAAATTGTTGCTTTGGGGGGTTTTGCATCTTTTGGCCATTTTGAAGCGAAATTGTTCCTTTCGGGGGGTATTGCAACTTTTCGGCATTTTGAGGCGAAATTGTTCCTTGGGGGGGTATTGCAACTTTTGGCCATTTTGAAGCGAAATTGTTCCTTTGGGGGGGTATTGCAACTTTTCGGCATTTTGAGGCGAAATTGTTCCTTTGGGGGGGTATTGCAATTTTTTGCCATTTTGAGGTGAAATTGTTCCTTTGGGGGGGTATTGCAACTTTTGGCCATTTTGAAGCGAAATTGTTCCTTTCGGGGGGTATTGCAACTTTTCGGCATTTTGAGGCGAAATTGTTCCTTTGGGGGGGTATTGCAATTTTTTTTTCATTTTGAGGCGAAATTTTTCCTTTGGGGGGGTATTGCAACTTTTGGCCATTTTGAAGCGAACTTGTTCCTTTGGGGGGGTATTGCAATTTTTTTTTCATTTTGAGGCGAAATTTTTCCTTTGGGGGTATTGCAACTTTTGGCCATTTTGAAGCGAAATTGTTCCTTTGGGGAGGTATTGCAACTTTTCGGCATTTTGAGGCGAAATTGTTCCTTTGTGGGGGTATTGCAATTTTTTGCCATTTTGAGGTGAAATTGTTCCTTTGGGGGGGTATTGCAACTTTTGGCCATTTTGAAGCGAAATTGTTCCTTTGGGGGGGGATTGCAACTTTTGTCCATTTTGAAGCGAAATTGTTCCTTTGGGGGGGTATTGCAACTTTTCGGCATTTTGAGGCGAAATTGTTCCCTTGGGGGGGTATTGCAATTTTTTGCCATTTTGAGGTGAAATTGTTCCTTTGGGGGGGGGTATTGCAACTTTTGGCCATTTTGAAGCGAAATTGTTCCTTTCGGGGGGTATTGCAACTTTTCGGCATTTTGAGGCGAAATTGTTCCTTTGGGGGGGTAATGCAATTTTTTTTTCATTTTGAGGCGAAATTTTTCCTTTGGGGGGTATTGCAACTTTTGGCCATTTTGAAGCGAAATTGTTCCTTTGGGGGGGTATTGCAACTTTTCGGCATTTTGAGGCGAAATTGTTCCTTTGGGGAGGTATTGCAATTTTTTGCCATTTTGAGGCGAAATTGTTCCTTTGGGGGGGTATTGCAACTTTCGGCCATATTGAAGCGAAATTGTTCCTTTGGGGGGGTATTGCAATTTTTGGCCATTTTGAGGCGAAATTGTTCCTTTTCTTTGGTGGGGTATTGCAATTTTTTGCCATTTTGAGGCAAAATTGTTGCTTTGGGGGGGTATTGCATCTTTTGGCAATTTTGAAGCGAAATTGTTCTTTTCCGCGGGTATTGCAACTTTTCGGCATTTTGAGGTGAAATTGTTCCTTTGGGGGTGTATTGCAATTTTTGGCCATTTTGAAGTGAAATTGTACCTTTGGGGGGGTATTGCAACTTTTCGGCATTTTGAGGCGAAATTGTTCCTTTGGGGGGGTATTGCAACTTTTGGCCATTTTGAAGCGAAATTGTTCCTTTGGGGGGGTATTGCAATTTTTTGCCATTTTGAGGCGAAATTGTTCCTTTGGGGGGGTATTGAAACTTTTGGCCATTTTGAAGCGAAATTGTTCCTTTCGGGGGCTATTGCAACTTTTCGGCATTTTGAGGTGAAATTGTTCCTTTGGGGGGGTATTGCAACTTTTCGGCATTTTGAAGCGAAATTGTTCCTTTGGGGGGGTATTGCAATTTTTTTTTCATTTTGAGGCGAAATTGTTGCTTTGGGGGGGTTTTGCAACTTTTGGCCATTTTGAAGCGAAATTGTTCCTTTCGGGGGCTATTGCAACTTTTCGGCATTTTGAGGCGAAATTGTTCCTTTGGGGGGGTATTGCAACTTTTCGGCATTTTGAAGCGAAGTTGTTCCTTTGGGGGGGTATTGCAATTTTTTTTTCATTTTGAGGCGAAATTGTTGCTTTGGGGGGGTTTTGCATCTTTTGGCCATTTTGAAGCGAAATTGTTCCTTTCGGGGGGTATTGCAACTTTTCAGCATTTTGAGGCGAAATTGTTCCTTTGGGGGGGTATTGCAACTTTTGGCCATTTTGAAGCGAAATTGTTCCTTTGGGGGGGTATTGCAACTTTTCGGCATTTTGAGGCGAAATTGTTCCTTTGGGGGGGAATTGCAATTTTTTGCCATTTTGAGGTGAAATTGTTCCTTTGGGGGGGTATTGCAACTTTTGGCCATTTTGAAGCGAAATTGTTCCTTTCGGGGGGTATTGCAACTTTTCAGCATTTTGAGGCGAAATTGTTCCTTTGGGGGGGTATTTCAATTTTTTTTTCATTTTGAGGCGAAATTTTTCCTTTGGGGGGGTATTGCAACTTTTGGCCATTTTGAAGCGAAATTGTTCCTTTGGGGGGGTATTGCAATTTTTTTTTCATTTTGAGGCGAAATTTTTCCTTTGGGGGTATTGCAACTTTTGGCCATTTTGAAGCGAAATTGTTCCTTTGGGGAGGTATTGCAACTTTTCGGCATTTTGAGGCAAAATTGTTCCTTTGTGGGGGTATTGCAATTTTTTGCCATTTTGAGGTGAAATTGTTCCTTTGGGGGGGTATTGCAACGTTTGGCCATTTTGAAGCGAAATTGTTCCTTTGGGGGGGTATTGCAACTTTTGGCCATTTTGAAGCGAAATTGTTCCTTTGGGGGGGGGGTATTGCAACTTTTCGGCATTTTGAGGCGAAATTGTTCCCTTGGGGGGGTATTGCAATTTTTTGCCATTTTGAGGTGAAATTGTTCCTTTGGGGGGTATTGCAACTTTTGGCCATTTTGAAGCGAAATTGTTCCTTTCGGGGGGTATTGCAACTTTTCGGCATTTTGAGGCGAAATTGTTCCTTTGGGGGGGGTAATGCAATTTTTTTTTCATTTTGAGGCGAAATTTTTCCTTTGGGGGGTATTGCAACTTTTGGCCATTTTGAAGCGAAATTGTTCCTTTGGGGGGTTATTGCAACTTTTCGGCATTTTGAGGCGAAATTGTTCCTTTGGGGGGGTATTGCAATTTTTTGCCATTTTGAGGCGAAATTGTTCCTTTGGGGGGGTATTGCAACTTTCGGCCATATTGAAGCGAAATTGTTCCTTTGGGGGGGTATTGCAATTTTTGGCCATTTTGAGGCGAAATTGTTCCTTTCCTTTGGTGGGGTATTGCAATTTTTTGCCATTTTGAGGCAAAATTGTTGCTTTGGGGGGGTTTTGCATCTTTTGGCCATTTTGAAGCGAAATTGTTCCTTTCGGGGGGTATTGCAACTTTTCGGCATTTTGAGGCGAAATTGTTCCTTTGGGGGGGTATTGCAACTTTTGGCCATTTTGAAGCGAAATTGTTCCTTTGGGGGGGTATTGCAACTTTTCGGCATTTTGAGGCGAAATTGTTCCTTTGGGGGGTATTGCAATTTTTTGCCATTTTGAGGTGAAATTGTTCCTATGGGGGGGTATTGCAACTTTTGGCCATTTTGAAGCGAAATTGTTCCTTTCGGGGGGTATTGCAACTTTTCGGCATTTTGAGGCGAAATTGTTCCTTTGGGGGGGTATTGCAATTTTTTTTTCATTTTGAGGCGAAATTTTTCCTTTGGGGGGGTATTGCAACTTTTGGCCATTTTGAAGCGAAATTGTTCCTTTGGGGGGGTATTGCAATTTTTTTTTCATTTTGAGGCGAAATTTTTCCTTTGGGGGTATTGCAACTTTTGGCCATTTTGAAGCGAAATTGTTCCTTTGGGGGGGTATTGCAACTTTTGGCCATTTTGAAGCGAAATTGTTCCTTTGGGGGGGTATTGCAACTTTTGGCCATTTTGAAGCGAAATTGTTCCTTTGGGGGGGTATTGCAACTTTTCGGCATTTTGAGGCGAAATTGTTCCCTTGGGGGGGTATTGCAATTTTTTGCCATTTTGAGGTGAAATTGTTCCTTTGGGGGGGTATTGGAACTTTTAGCCATTTTGAAGCGAAATTGTTCCTTTCGGGGGGTATTGCAACTTTTCGGCATTTTGAGGCGAAATTGTTCCTTTGGGGGGGTAATGCAATTTTTTTTTCATTTTGAGGCGAAATTTTTCCTTTGGGGGGGTATTGCAACTTTTGGCCATTTTGAAGCGAAATTGTTCCTTTGGGGGGGTATAGCAAATTTTCGGTATTTTGAGGCGAAATTGTTCCTTTGGGGAGGTATTGCAATTTTTTGCCATTTTGAGGCGAAATTGTTCCTTTGGGGGGGTATTGCAACTTTCGGCCATATTGAAGCGAAATCGTTCCTTTGGGGGGGTATAGCAATTTTTGGCCATTTTGAGGCGAAATTGTTCCTTTCCTTTGGTGGGGTATTGCAATTTTTTGCCATTTTGAGGCAAAATTGTTGCTTTGGGGGGGTATTGCATCTTTTGGCCATTTTGAAGCGAAATTGTTCTTTTCGGGGGGTATTGCAACTTTTCGGCATTTTTAGGTGAAATTGTTCCTTTGAGGGGGTATTGCAATTTTTGGCCATTTTGAAGTGAAATTGTACCTTTGGGGGGGTATTGCAACTTTTCGGCATTTTGAGGCGAAATTGTTCCTTTGGGGGGGTATTGCAACTTTTGGCCATTTTGAAGCGAAATTGTTCCTTTGGGGGGGTATTGCAACTTTTCGGCATTTTGAGGCGAAATTGTTCCTTTGGGGCGGTATTGCAACTTTTGGCCATTTTGAAGCGAAATTGTTCCTTTGGTGGGGTATTGCAATTTTTTGCCATTTTGAGGCGAAATTGTTCCTTTGGGGGGGTATTGCAACTTTTGGCCATTTTGAAGCGAAATTGTTCCTTTCGGGGAGTATTGCAACTTTTCGGCATTTTGAGGCGAAATTGTTCCTTTGGGGGGGTATTGCAACTTTTGGCCATATTGAAGCGAAATTGTTCCTTTGGGGGGGTATTGCAATTTTTGGCCATTTTGAGGCGAAATTGTTCCTTTGGGGGTATTGCAATTTTTTGCCATTTTGAGGCGAAATTGTTGCTTTGGGGGGTATTGCATCTTTTGGCCATTTTGAAGCGAAATTGTTCCTTTCGGGGGGTATTGCAACTTTTCGGCATTTTGAGGTGAAATTGTTCCTTTGGGGGGGTATTGCAATTTGTGGCCATTTTGAAGCGAAATTGTACCTTTGGGGGGGTATTGCAATTTTTTTTTCATTTTGAGGCGAAATTGTTGCTTTGGGGGGGTTTTGCATCTTTTGGCCATTTTGAAGCGAAATTGTTCCTTTCGGGGGCTATTGCAACTTTTCGGCATTTTGAGGCGAAATTGTTCCTTTGGGGGGGTATTGCAACTTTTCGGCATTTTGAAGCGAAATTGTTCCTTTGGGGGGGTATTGCAATTTTTTTTTCATTTTGAGGCGAAATTGTTGCTTTGGGGGGGTTTTGCATCTTTTGGCCATTTTGAAGCGAAATTGTTCCTTTCGGGGGGTATTGCAACTTTTCGGCATTTTGAGGCGAAATTGTTCCTTTGGGGGGGTATTGCAACTTTTGGCCATTTTGAAGCGAAATTGTTCCTTTGGGGAGGTATTGCAACTTTTCGGCATTTTGAGGCGAAATTGTTCCTTTGTGGGGGTATTGCAATTTTTTGCCATTTTGAGGTGAAATTGTTCCTTTGGGGGGGTATTGCAACTTTTGGCCATTTTGAAGCGAAATTGTTCCTTCGGGGGGGTATTGCAACTTTTGGCCATTTTGAAGCGAAATTGTTCCTTTGGGGGGGTATTGCAACTTTTCGGCATTTTGAGGCGAAATTGTTCCCTTGGGGGGGTATTGCAATTTTTTGCCATTTTGAGGTGAAATTGTTCCTTTGGGGGGGTATTGCAACTTTTGGCCATTTTGAAGCGAAATTGTTCCTTTCGGGGGGTATTGCAACTTTTCGGCATTTTGAGGCGAAATTGTTCCTTTGGGGGGGTAATGCAATTTTTTTTTCATTTTGAGGCGAAGTTTTTCCTTTGGGGGGGTATTGCAACTTTTGGCCATTTTGAAGCGAAATTGTTCCTTTGGGGGGGTATTGCAACTTTTCGGCATTTTGAGGCGAAATTGTTCCTTTGGGGAGGTATTGCAATTTTTTGCCATTTTGAGGCGAAATTGTTCCTTTGGGGGGGTATTGCAACTTTCGGCCATATTGAAGCGAAATTGTTCCTTTGGGGGGGTATTGCAATTTTTGGCCATTTTGAGGCGAAATTGTTCCTTTCCTTTGGTGGGGTATTACAATTTTTTGCCATTTTGAGGCAAAATTGTTGCTTTGGGGGGGTATTGCCACTTTTGGCCATTTTGAAGCGAAATTGTTCTTTTCGGGGGGTATTGCAACTTTTTGGCATTTTGAGGTGAAATTGTTCCTTTGGGGGGGTATTGCAATTTTTGGCCATTTTGAAGTGAAATTGTACCTTTGGGGGGGTATTGCAACTTTTCGGCATTTTGAGGCGAAATTGTTCCTTTGGGGGGGTATTGCAATTTTTTTTTCATTTTGAGGCGAAATTTTTCCTTTGGGGGGGGTTTTGCAACTTTTGGCTATTTTGAAGCGAAATTGTTCCTTTGGGGGGGTATTGCAACTTTTGGCCATTTTGAAGCGAAATTGTTCCTTTCGGGGGGTATTGCAACTTTTCGGCATTTTGAGGCGAAATTGTTCCTTTGGGGGGGTATTGCAACTTTTGGCCATTTTGAAGCGAAATTGTTCCTTTGGTGGGGTATTGCATTTTTTTGCCATTTTGAGGCGAAATTGTTCCTTTGGGGGTATTGCAACTTTTGGCCACTTTGAAGCGAAATTGTTCCTTTCGGTAGGTATTGCAACTTTTCGGCATTTTGAGGCGAAATTGTTCCTTTGGGGGGGTATTGCAATTTTTTTTTCATTTTGAGGCGAAATTTTTCCTTTGGGGGGGTTTTGCAACTTTTGGCCATTTTGAAGCGAAATTGTTCCTTTGGGGGGGTATTGCAACTTTTGGCCATTTTGAAGCGAAATTGTTCCTTTCGGGGGGTATTGCAACTTTTCGGCATTTTGAGGCGAAATTGTTCCTTTGGGGCGGTATTGCAACTTTTGGCCATTTTGAAGCGAAATTGTTCCTTTGGTGGGGTATTGCAATTTTTTGCCATTTTGAGGCGAAATTGTTCCTTTGGGGGGGTATTGCAACTTTTGGCCATTTTGAAGCGAAATTGTTCCTTTCGGGGAGTATTGCAACTTTTCGGCATTTTGAGGCGAAATTGTTCCTTTGGGGGGGTATTGCAACTTTTGGCCATTTTGAGGCGAAATTGTTCCTTTGGGGGTATTGCAATTTTTTGCCATTTTGAGGCGAAATTGTTGCTTTGGGGGGTATTGCATCTTTTGGCCATTTTGAAGCGAAATTGTTCCTTTCGGGGGGTATTGCAACTTTTCGGCATTTTGAGGTGAAATTGTTCCTTTGGGGGGGTATTGCAATTTGTGGCCATTTTGAAGCGAAATTGTACCTTTGGGGGGGTATTGCAATTTTTTTTTCATTTTGAGGCGAAATTGTTGCTTTGGGGGGGTTTTGCATCTTTTGGCCATTTTGAAGCGAAATTGTTCCTTTCGGGGGCTATTGCAACTTTTCGGCATTTTGAGGCGAAATTGTTCCTTTGGGGGGGTATTGCAACTTTTCGGCATTTTGAAGCGAAATTGTTCCTTTGGGGGGGTATTGCAATTTTTTTTTCATTTTGAGGCGAAATTGTTGCTTTGGGGGGGTTTTGCATCTTTTGGCCATTTTGAAGCGAAATTGTTCCTTTCGGGGGGTATTGCAACTTTTCGGCATTTTGAGGCGAAATTGTTCCTTTGGGGGGGTATTGCAACTTTTGGCCATTTTGAAGCGAAATTGTTCCTTTGGGGGGGTATTGCAACTTTTCGGCATTTTGAGGCGAAATTGTTCCTTTGGGGGGGTATTGCAATTTTTTGCCATTTTGAGGTGAAATTGTTCCTTTGGGGGGGTATTGCAACTTTTGGCCATTTTGAAGCGAAATTGTTCCTTTCGGGGGGTATTGCAACTTTTCAGCATTTTGAGGCGAAATTGTTCCTTTGGGGGGGTATTGCAATTTTTTTTTCATTTTGAGGCGAAATATTTCCTTTGGGGGGGTATTGCAACTTTTGGCCATTTTGAAGCGAAATTGTTCCTTTGGGGGGGTATTGCAATTTTTTTTTCATTTTGAGGCGAAATTTTTCCTTTGGGGGTATTGCAACTTTTGGCCATTTTGAAGCGAAATTGTTCCTTTCGGGGGGTATTGCAACTTTTCGGCATTTTGAGGCGAAATTGTTCCTTTGTGGGGGTATTGCAATTTTTTGCCATTTTGAGGTGAAATTGTTCCTTTGGGGGGGTATTGCAACTTTTGGCCATTTTGAAGCGAAATTGTTCCTTTGGGGGGGTATTGCAACTTTTCGGCATTTTGAGGCGAAATTGTTCCTTTGGGGGGGTAATGCAATTTTTTTTTCATTTTGAGGCGAAGTTTTTCCTTTGGGGGGTATTGCAACTTTTGGCCATTTTGAAGCGAAATTGTTCCTTTGGGGGGGTATTGCAACTTTTCGGCATTTTGAGGCGAAACTGTTCCTTTGGGGAGGTATTGCAATTTTTTGCCATTTTGAGGCGAAATTGTTCCTTTGGGGGGGTATTGCAACTTTCGGCCATATTGAAGCGAAATTGTTCCTTTGGGGGGGTATTGCAATTTTTGGCCATTTTGAGGCGAAATTGTTCCTTTCCTTTGGTGGGGTATTGCAATTTTTTGCCATTTTGAGGCAAAATTGTTGCTTTGGGGGGGTATTGCCACTTTTGGCCATTTTGAAGCGAAATTGTTCTTTTCGGGGGGTATTGCAACTTTTTGGCATTTTGAGGTGAAATTGTTCCTTTGGGGGGGTATTGCAATTTTTGGCCATTTTGAAGTGAAATTGTACCTTTGGGGGGGTATTGCAACTTTTCGGCATTTTGAGGCGAAATTGTTCCTTTGGGGGGGTATTGCAATTTTTTTTTCATTTTGAGGCGAAATTTTTCCTTTGGGGGGGGTTTTGCAACTTTTGGCCATTTTGAAGCGAAATTGTTCCTTTGGGGGGGTATTGCAACTTTTGGCCATTTTGAAGCGAAATTGTTCCTTTCGGGGGGTATTGCAACTTTTCGGCATTTTGAGGCGAAATTGTTCCTTTGGGGGGGTATTGCAACTTTTGGCCATTTTGAAGCGAAATTGTTCCTTTGGTGGGGTATTGCATTTTTTTGCCATTTTGAGGCGAAATTGTTCCTTTGGGGGTATTGCAACTTTTGGCCACTTTGAAGCGAAATTGTTCCTTTCGGTAGGTATTGCAACTTTTCGGCATTTTGAGGCGAAATTTTTCCTTTGGGGGGGTATTGCAACTTTTGGCCATTTTGAAGCGAAATTGTTCCTTTGGGGGGTATTGCAATTTTTTTTTCATTTTGAGGCGAAATTTGTCCTTTAGGGGTATTGCAACTTTTGGCCATTTTGAAGCGAAATTGTTCCTTTGGGGAGGTATTGCAACTTTTCGGCATTTTGAGGCGAAATTGTTCCTTTGTGGGGGTATTGCAATTTTTTGCCATTTTGAAGCGAAATTGTTCCTTTGGGGGGGTATTGCAACTTTTGGCCATTTTGAAGCGAAATTGTTCCTTTGGGGGGGTATTGCAACTTTTCGGCATTTTGAGGCGAAATTGTTCCCTTGGGGGGGTATTGCAATTTTTTGCCATTTTGAGGTGAAATTGTTCCTTTGGGGGGGTATTGCAACTTTTGGCCATTTTGAAGCGAAATTGTTCCTTTCGGGGGGTATTGCAACTTTTCGGCATTTTGAGGCGAAATTGTTCCTTTGGGGGGGTAATGCATTTTTTTTTTCATTTTGAGTCGAAATTTTTCCTTTGGGGGGGTATTGCAACTTTTGGCCATTTTGAAGCGAAATTGTTCCTTTGGGGGGGTATTGCAACTTTTTGGCATTTTGAGGCGAAATTGTTCCTTTGGGGGGGTATTGCAATTTTTTGCCATTTTGAGGCGAAATTGTTCCTTTGGGGGGGTATTGCAACTTTCGGCCATATTGAAGCGAAATTGTTCCTTTGGGGGGGTATTGCAATTTTTGGCCATTTTGAGGCGAAATTGTTCCTTTCCTTTGGTGGGGTATTGCAATTTTTTGCCATTTTGAGGCAAAATTGTTGCTTTGGGGGGTTTTGCATCTTTTGGCCATTTTGAAGCGAAATTGTTCCTTTCGGGGGGTATTGCAACTTTTCGGCATTTTAAGGCGAAATTGTTCCTTTGGGGGGGTATTGCAACTTTTGGCCATTTTGAAGCGAAATTGTTCCTTTGGGGGGGTATTGCAACTTTTCGGCATTTTGAGGCGAAATTGTTCCTTTGGGGGGGTATTGCAATTTTTTGCCATTTTGAGGTGAAATTGTTCCTTTGGGGGGGTATTGCAACTTTTGGCCATTTTGAAGCGAAATTGTTCCTTTCGGGGGGTATTGCAACTTTTCGGCATTTTGAGGCGAAATTGTTCCTTTGGGGGGGTATTGCAATTTTTTTTTCATTTTGAGGCGAAATTTTTCCTTTGGGGGGGTATTGCAACTTTTGGCCATTTTGAAGCGAAATTGTTCCTTTGGGGGGGTATTGCAATTTTTTTTTCATTTTGAGGCGAAATTTTTCCTTTGGGGGTATTGCAACTTTTGGCCATTTTGAAGCGAAATTGTTCCTTTGGGGAGGTATTGCAACTTTTCGGCATTTTGAGGCGAAATTGTTCCTTTGTGGGGGTATTGCAATTTTTTGCCATTTTGAGGTGAAATTGTTCCTTTGGGGGGGTATTGCAACTTTTGGCCATTTTGAAGCGAAATTGTTCCTTTGGGGGGGTATTGCAACTTTTGGCCATTTTGAAGCGAAATTGTTCCTTTGGGGGGGTATTGCAACTTTTCGGCATTTTGAGGCGAAATTGTTCCCTTGGGGGGGTATTGCAATTTTTTGCCATTTTGAGGTGAAATTGTTCCTTTGGGGGGGTATTGCAACTTTTGGCCATTTTGAAGCGAAATTGTTCCTTTCGGGGGGTATTGCAACTTTTCGGCATTTTGAGGCGAAATTGTTCCTTTGGGGGGGTAATGCAATTTTTTTTTCATTTTGAGGCGAAGTTTTTCCTTTGGGGGGGTATCGCAACTTTTGGCCATTTTGAAGCGAAATTGTTCCTTTGGGGGGGTATTGCAACTTTTCGGCATTTTGAGGCGAAATTGTTCCTTTGGGGAGGTATTGCAATTTTTTGCCATTTTGAGGCGAAATTGTTCCTTTGGGGGGGTATTGCAACTTTCGGCCATATTGAAGCGAAATTGTTCCTTTGGGGGGGTATTGCAATTTTTGGCCATTTTGAGGCGAAATTGTTCCTTTCCTTTGGTGGGGTATTGCAATTTTTTGCCATTTTGAGGCAAAATTGTTGCTTTGGGGGGTTTTGCATCTTTTGGCCATTTTGAAGCGAAATTGTTCCTTTCGGGGGGTATTGCAACTTTTCGGCATTTTAAGGCGAAATTGTTCCTTTGGGGGGGTATTGCAACTTTTGGCCATTTTGAAGCGAAATTATTCCTTTGGGGGGGTATTGCAACTTTTCGGCATTTTGAGGCGAGATTGTTCCTTTGGGGGGGTATTGCAATTTTTTGCCATTTTGAGGTGAAATTGTTCCTTTGGGGGGGTATTGCAACTTTTGGCCATTTTGAAGCGAAATTGTTCCTTTCGGGGGGTATTGCAACTTTTCGGCATTTTGAGGCGAAATTGTTCCTTTGGGGGGGTATTGCAATTTTTTTTTCATTTTGAGGCGAAATTTTTCCTTTGGGGGGGTATTGCAACTTTTGGCCATTTTGAAGCGAAATTGTTCCTTTGGGGGGGTATTGCAATTTTTTTTTCATTTTGAGGCGAAATTTTTCCTTTGGGGGGGTATTGCAACTTTTGGCCATTTTGAAGCGAAATTGTTCCTTTGGGGGGGTATTGCAATTTTTTTTTCATTTTGAGGCGAAATTTTTCCTTTGGGGGTATTGCAACTTTTGGCCATTTTGAAGCGAAATTGTTCCTTTGGGGAGGTATTGCAACTTTTCGGCATTTTGAGGCGAAATTGTTCCTTTGTGGGGGTATTGCAATTTTTTGCCATTTTGAGGTGAAATTGTTCCTTTGGGGGGGTATTGCAACTTTTGGCCATTTTGAAGCGAAATTGTTCCTTTGGGGGGGTATTGCAACTTTTGGCCATTTTGAAGCGAAATTGTTCCTTTGGGGGGGTATTGCAACTTTTCGGCATTTTGAGGCGAAATTGTTCCCTTGGGGGGGTATTGCAATTTTTTGCCATTTTGAGGTGAAATTGTTCCTTTGGGGGGGTATTGCAACTTTTGGCCATTTTGAAGCGAAATTGTTCCTTTCGGGGGGTATTGCAACTTTTCGGCATTTTGAGGCGAAATTGTTCCTTTGGGGGGGTAATGCAATTTTTTTTTCATTTTGAGGCGAAGTTTTTCCTTTGGGGGGGTATCGCAACTTTTGGCCATTTTGAAGCGAAATTGTTCCTTTGGGGGGGTATTGCAACTTTTCGGCATTTTGAGGCGAAATTGTTCCTTTGGGGAGGTATTGCAATTTTTTGCCATTTTGAGGCGAAATTGTTCCTTTGGGGGGGTATTGCAACTTTCGGCCATATTGAAGCGAAATTGTTCCTTTGGGGGGGTATTGCAATTTTTGGCCATTTTGAGGCGAAATTGTTCCTTTCCTTTGGTGGGGTATTGCAATTTTTTGCCATTTTGAGGCAAAATTGTTGCTTTGGGGGGGTATTGCCACTTTTGGCCATTTTGAAGCGAAATTGTTCTTTTCGGGGGGTATTGCAACTTTTTGGCATTTTGAGGTGAAATTGTTCCTTTGGGGGGGTATTGCAATTTTTGGCCATTTTGAAGTGAAATTGTACCTTTGGGGGGGTATTGCAACTTTTCGGCATTTTGAGGCGAAATTGTTCCTTTGGGGGGGTATTGCAACTTTTGGCCATTTTGAAGCGAAATTGTTCCTTTGGGGGGGTATTGCAACTTTTCGGCATTTTGAGGCGAAATTGTTCCTTTGGGGGGGTATTGCAATTTTTTTTTCATTTTGAGGCGAAATTTTTCCTTTGGGGGGGTTTTGCAACTTTTGGCCATTTTGAAGCGAAATTGTTCCTTTGGGGGGGTATTGCAACTTTTGGCCATTTTGAAGCGAAATTGTTCCTTTCGGGGGGTATTGCAACTTTTCGGCATTTTGAGGCGAAATTGTTCCTTTGGGGGGGTATTGCAAGTTTTGGCCATTTTGAAGCGAAATTGTTCCTTTGGTGGGGTATTGCATTTTTTTGCCATTTTGAGGCGAAATTGTTCCTTTGGGGGTATTGCAACTTTTGGCCACTTTGAAGCGAAATTGTTCCTTTCAGTAGGTATTGCAACTTTTCGGCATTTTGAGGCGAAATTTTTCCTTTGGGGGGGTATTGCAACTTTTGGCCATATTGAAGCGAAATTGTTCCTTTGGGGGGGTATTGCAATTTTTGGCCATTTTGAGGCGAAATTGTTCCTTTGGGGGTATTGCAATTTTTTGCCATTTTGAGGCGAAATTGTTGCTTTGGGGGGTATTGCATCTTTTGGCCATTTTGAAGCGAAATTGTTCCTTTCGGGGGGTATTGCAACTTTTCGGCATTTTGAGGTGAAATTGTTCCTTTGGGGGGGTATTGCAATTTGTGGCCATTTTGAAGCGAAATTGTACCTTTGGGGGGGTATTGCAACTTTTCGGCATTTTGAAGCGAAATTGTTCCTTGGGGGGGTATTGCAATTTTTTTTTTCATTTTATGGCGAAATTGTTGCTTTCCTTTGGGGGGGTATTGCAATTTTTTGCCATTTTGAGGCGAATTTTTTGCTTTGGGGGGGTATTGCATCTTTTGGCCAATTTGAAGTGAAATTGTTCCTTTCGGGGGTATTGCAACTTTTCCGGCATTTTGAGGTGAAATTGTTCCTTTGGGGGGGTATTGCAATTTTTCGGCATTTTGAGGCGAAATTGTTCCTTTGGGGGTATTGCAATTTTTTGCCATTTTGAGGTGAAATTGTTCCTTTGGGGGGGTATTGCAACTTTTGGCCATTTTGAAGCGAAATTGTTCCTTTCGGGGGTATTGCAACTTTTCGGCATTTTGAGGCGAAATTGTTCCTTTGGGGGGGTATTGCAATTTTTTTTTCATTTTGAGGCGAAATTTTTCCTTTGGGGGGGGTTTGCAACTTTTGGCCATTTTGAAGCGAAATTGTTCCTTTCGGGGGGTATTGCAACTTTTCGGCATTTTGAGGCGAAATTTTTCCTTTGGGGGGGTATTGCAACTTTTGGCCATTTTGAAGCGAAATTGTTCCTTTGGGGGGTATTGCAATTTTTTGCCATTTTGAGGCGAAATTGTTCCTTTGGGGGGGTATTGCCACTTTTGGCCATTTTGAAGCGAAATTGTTCCTTTCGGGGGGGATTGCAACTTTTCGGCATTTTGAAGCGAAATTGTTCCTGGGGGGGTATTGCAACTTTTGGCCATTTTGAAGCGAAATTGTTCCTTTCGGGGGGGATTGCAACTTTTCGGCATTTTGAGGCGAAATTGTTCCTTTGGGGGGGTATTGCAACTTTTGGCCATATTGAAGCGAAATTGTTCCTTTGGGGGGTATTGTAATTTTTTGCCATTTTGAGGCGAAATTGTTGCTTTGGGGGGGTATTGCATCTTTTGGCCATTTTGAAGCGAAATTGTTCCTTTCGGGGGGTATTGCAACTTTTCGGCATTTTGAGGTGAAATTGTTCCTTTGGGGGGTATTGCAATTTTTGGCCATTTTGAAGCGAAATTGTTCCGTTCGGGGGGTATTGCAATTTTTTGCCATTTTGAGGCGAAATTGTTCCTTTGGGGGGGTATTGCAATTTTTTTTATTTTGAGGCGAAATTGTTCCTTTGGGGGAGTATTGCAACTTTTGGCCATTTTGAAGCGAAATTGTACCTTTGGGGGGTATTGCAATTTTTTGCCATTTTGAAACGAAATTGTTCCTTTGGGGGGGTATTGCAACTTTTGGCCATTTTGAAGCAAAATTTTTCCTTTCGGGGGTATTGCAACTTTTCAGCATTTTGAGGCGAAATTGTTCCTTTGGGGGGGTATTGCAATTTTTTGCCATTTTGAGGCGAAATTGTTCCTTTGGGGGGTATTGATATTTTTTCCCATTATGAGGCGAAATTGTTTCTTTGGGGGGGTATTGCAACTTTTGGCCATATTGAAGCGAAATTGTTGCTTTGGGGGGGTATTGCATCTTTTGGCCATTTTGAAGCGAAATTGTTCCTTTGGGGATGTATTGCAACTTTTATCCATTTTGAAGCGAAATTGTTCCTTTAGGGGGGTATTGCAACTTTTCGGCATTTTGAGGCGAAATTGTTCCTTTGGGGGGGTATTGCAACTTTTGGCCATTTTGAAGCGAAATTGTTCCTTTGGGGGGGTATTGCAATTTTTTGCCATTTTGAGGCGAAATTGTTCCTTTGGGGGGGTATTGCAACTTTTGGCCATTTTGAAGCGAAATTGTTCCTTTGGGGTGGATTGCAACTTTTGGCCATTTTGAAGCGAAATTGTTCCTTTCGGGGGGTATTGCAACTTTTCGGCATTTTGAGGCGAAATTGTTCCTTTGAGGGGGTATTGCAACTTTTGGCCATATTGAAGCGAAATTGTTCCTTTGGGGGGTATTGCAATTTTTGGCCATTTTGAGGCGAAATTGTTCCTTTGGGGGGTATTGCAATTTTTTGCCATTTTGAGGCGAAATTGTTGCTTTGGGGGGGTATTGCATCTTTTGGCCATTTTGAAGCGAAATTGTTCCTTTCGGGGGGTATTGCAACTTTTCGGCATTTTGAGGTGAAATTGTTCCTTTGGGGGGGTATTGCAATTTTTGGCCATTTTGAAGCGAAATTGTTCCTTTCGGGGGGTATTGCAACTTTTCGGCATTTTGAGGCGAAATTGTTCCTTTGGGGGGGGTATTGCAATTTTTTTTCATTTTGAGGCGAAATTGTTCCTTTGGGGGGGGTATTGCAACTTTTGGCCATTTTGAAGCAAAATTGTTCCTTTGGGGGGGTATTGCAACTTTTCGGCATTTTGAGGCGAAATTGTTCCTTTGGGGGGGTATTGCAACTTTTGCCCATTTTGAAGCGAAATTGTTCCTTTGGGGGGGTATTGCAATTTTTTGCCATTTTGAGGCGAAATTGTTCCTTTGGGGGGGTATTGCAATTTTTTTTTATTTTGAGGCGAAATTGTTCCTTTGGGGGAGTATTGCAACTTTTGGCCATTTTGAAGCGAAATTGTACCTTTGGGGGGGTATTGCAACTTTTCGGCATTTTGAAGCGAAATTGTTCCTTTGGGGGGGTATTGCAATTTTTTGCCATTTTGAGGCGAAATTGTTCCTTTGGGGGGGTATTGCAACTTTTGGCCATTTTGAAGCGAAATTTTTCCTTTCGGGGTATTGCAACTTTTCAGCATTTTGAGGCGAATTTGTTCCTTTGGGGGGGTATTGCAATTTTTTGCCATTTTGAGGCGAAATTGTTCCTTTGGGGGGTATTGATTTTTTTTCCTATTATGAGGCGAAATTGTTTCTTTGGGGGGGTATTGCAACTTTTGGCCATATTGAAGCGAAATTGTTGCTTTGGGGGGGTATTGCATCTTTTGGCCATTTTGAAGCGAAATTGTTCTTTTCGGGGGGTATTGCAACTTTTCGGCAATTTGAAGCGAAATTGTTGCTTTGGGGGGGTATTGCAATTTTTTTTTCATTTTGAGGCGAAATTGTTGCTTAGGGGGGGTATTGCATCTTTTGGCGATTTTGAAGCGAAATTGTTCCTTTCGGGGGGTATTGCAACTTTTCGGCATTTTGAGGTGAAATTGTTCCTTTGGGGGGGTATTGCAACTTTTGGCCATTTTGAAGCGAAATTGTTCTTTTGGGGGGCTATTGCAATTTTTGCCATTTTGAGGTGAAATTGTTGCTTTGGGGGGGTATTGCATCTTTTTGCCATTTTGAAGCGTAATTGTTCATTTCGGGGGGTATTGCAACTTTTCAGCATTTTGAGGCGAAATTGTTCCTTTGGGGGGGTATTGCAACTTTTTGCCATTTTGAAGCGAAATTGTTCCTTTGGGGGGGTATTGCAATTTTTTTTTCATTTTGAGGCGAAATTGTTCCTTTGGGGGGGTATTGCAACTTTTGGCCATTTTGAAGCGAAATTTTTCCTTTCGGGGGTATTGCAACTTTTCAGCATTTTGAGGCGAAATTGTTCCTTTAGGGGGGTATTGCAACTTTTGGCCATATTGAAGCGAAATTGTTCCTTTGGGGGGGTATTGCAACTTTTGGCCATTTTGAAGCGAAATTGTTCCTTTCGGGGGGTATTGCAACTTTTCGGCATTTTGAGGCGAAATTGTTCCTTTGGGGGGTATTGCAATTTTTTGCCATTTTGAGGCAAAATTGTTGCTTTGGGGGGGTATTGCATCTTTTGGCCATTTTGAAGCGAAATTGTTCCTTTCGAGGGGTATTGCAACTTTTGGCCAATTTGAAGCGAAATTGTTCCTTTGGGGGGGTATTGCAACTTTTCAGCATTTTGAGGCGAAATTGTTCCTTTGGGGGGGTATTGCAATTTTTTGCCATTTTGAGGCGAAATTGTTCCTTTTGGTGGTATTGATATTTTTTCCCATTTTGAGGCGAAATTGTTCCTTTGGGGGGGATTGCAACTTTTGGCCATATTGAAGCGAAATTGTTGCTTTGGGGGGGTATTGCAACTTTTGGCCATTTTGAAGCGAAATTGTTCCTTTCGGGGGGTATTGCAACTTTTCGGCATTTTGAGGCGAAATTGTTCCTTTGGGGGGGTATTGCAATTTTTTGCCATTTGAAGGCAAAATTGTTGCTTTGGGGGGTATTGCATCTTTTGGCCATTTTGAAGCGAAATTGTTCCTTTCGGGGGGTATTGCAACTTTTGGCCATTTTGAAGTGAAATTGTTCCTTTGGGGGGGTATTGCAACTTTTCGGCATTTTGAGGCGAAATTGTTCCTTTGGGGGGGTATTGCAACTTTTGGCCATTTTGAAGCGAAATTGTTCCTTTGGGGGGGTATTGCAATTTTTTGCCATTTTGAGGCGAAATTGTTCCTTTGGGGGGGTATTGCAACTTTTGGCCATTTTGAAGCGAAATTGTTCCTTTGGGGGGGGATTGCAACTTTTGGCCATTTTGAAGCGAAATTGTTCCTTTCGGGGGGTATTGCAACTTTTCGGCATTTTGAGGCGAAATTGTTCCTTTGAGGGGGTATTGCAACTTTTGGCCATATTGAAGCGAAATTGTTCCTTTGGGGGGGTATTGCAATTTTTGGCCATTTTGAAGCGAAATTGTTCCTTTGGGGGGTATTGCAATTTTTTGCCATTTTGAGGCGAAATTGTTGCTTTGGGGGGGTATTGCATCTTTTGGCCATTTTGAAGCGAAATTGTTCCTTTCGGGGGGTATTGCAACTTTTCGGCATTTTGAGGTGAAATTGTTCCTTTGGGGGGGTATTGCAATTTTTGGCCATTTTGAAGCGAAATTGTTCCTTTCGGGGGGTATTGCAACTTTTCGGCATTTTGAGGCGAAATTGTTCCTTTGGGGGGGGTATTGCAATTTTTTTTCATTTTGAGGCGAAATTGTTCCTTTGGGGGGGTATTGCAACTTTTGGCCATTTTGAAGCAAAATTGTTCCTTTGGGGGGGTATTGCAACTTTTGCCCATTTTGAAGCGAAATTGTTCCTTTGGGGGGGTATTGCAATTTTTTGCCATTTTGAGGCGAAATTGTTCCTTTGGGGGGGTATTGCAACTTTTGGCCATTTTGAAGCGAAATTGTTCCTTTGGGGGGGGATTGCAACTTTTGGCCATTTTGAAGCGAAATTGTTCCTTTCGGGGGGTATTGCAACTTTTCGGCATTTTGAGGCGAAATTGTTCCTTTGAGGGGGTATTGCAACTTTTGGCCATATTGAAGCGAAATTGTTCCTTTGGGGGGGTATTGCAATTTTTGGCCATTTTGAAGCGAAATTGTTCCTTTGGGGGGTATTGCAATTTTTTGCCATTTTGAGGCGAAATTGTTGCTTTGGGGGGGTATTGCATCTTTTGGCCATTTTGAAGCGAAATTGTTCCTTTCGGGGGGTATTGCAACTTTTCGGCATTTTGAGGTGAAATTGTTCCTTTGGGGGGGTATTGCAATTTTTGGCCATTTTGAAGCGAAATTGTTCCTTTCGGGGGGTATTGCAACTTTTCGGCATTTTGAGGCGAAATTGTTCCTTTGGGGGGGGTATTGCAATTTTTTTTCATTTTGAGGCGAAATTGTTCCTTTGGGGGGTATTGCAACTTTTGGCCATTTTGAAGCAAAATTGTTCCTTTGGGGGGGTATTGCAACTTTTGCCCATTTTGAAGCGAAATTGTTCCTTTGGGGGGGTATTGCAATTTTTTGCCATTTTGAGGCGAAATTGTTCCTTTGGGGGGGTATTGCAATTTTTTTTTATTTTGAGGCGAAATTGTTCCTTTGGGGGAGTATTGCAACTTTTGGCCATTTTGAAGCGAAATTGTACCTTTGGGGGGGTATTGCAACTTTTCGGCATTTTGAAGCGAAATTGTTCCTTTGGGGGGGTATTGCAATTTTTTGCCATTTTGAGGCGAAATTGTTCCTTTGGGGGGGTATTGCAACTTTTGGCCATTTTGAAGCGAAATTTTTCCTTTCGGGGGTATTGCAACTTTTCAGCATTTTGAGGCGAATTTGTTCCTTTGGGGGGGTATTGCAATTTTTTGCCATTTTGAGGCGAAATTGTTCCTTTGGGGGGTATTGATATTTTTTCCTATTATGAGGCGAAATTGTTTCTTTGGGGGGGTATTGCAACTTTTGGCCATATTGAAGCGAAATTGTTGCTTTGGGGGGGTATTGCATCTTTTGGCCATTTTGAAGCGAAATTGTTCTTTTCGGGGGGTATTGCAACTTTTCGGCAATTTGAAGCGAAATTGTTGCTTTGGGGGGGTATTGCAATTTTTTTTCATTTTGAGGCGAAATTGTTGCTTTGGGGGGGTATTGCATCTTTTGGCGATTTTGAAGCGAAATTGTTCCTTTCGGGGGGTATTGCAACTTTTCGGCATTTTGAGGTGAAATTGTTCCTTTGGGGGGGTATTGCAACTTTTGGCCATTTTAAAGCGAAATTGTTCTTTTGGGGGGCTATTGCAATTTTTGCCATTTTGAGGCGAAATTGTTGCTTTGGGGGGTATTGCATCTTTTTGCCATTTTGAAGCGTAATTGTTCATTTCGGGGGGTATTGCAACTTTTCAGCATTTTGAGGCGAAATTGTTCCTTTGGGGGGGTATTGCAACTTTTTGCCATTTTGAAGCGAAATTGTTCCTTTGGGGGGGTATTGCAATTTTTTTTTCATTTTGAGGCGAAATTGTTCCTTTGGGGGGGTATTGCAACTTTTGGCCATTTTGAAGCGAAATTTTTCCTTTCGGGGGTATTGCAACTTTTCAGCATTTTGAGGCGAAATTGTTCCTTGGGGGGGTATTGCAATTTTTTGCCATTTTGAGGCGAAATTGTTCCTTTGGGGGGGTATTGATATTTTTTCCCATTTTGAGGCGAAATTGTTCCTTTAGGGGGGTATTGCAACTTTTGGCCATATTGAAGCGAAATTGTTCCTTTGGGGGGGTATTGCAACTTTTGGCCATTTTGAAGCGAAATTGTTCCTTTCGGGGGGTATTGCAACTTTTCGGCATTTTGAGGTGAAATTGTTCCTTTGGGGGGGTATTGCAATTTGTGGCCATTTTGAAGCGAAATTGTACCTTTGGGGGGGTATTGCAACTTTTCGGCATTTTGAAGCGAAATTGTTCCTTGGGGGGGTATTGCAATTTTTTTTTTCATTTTATGGCGAAATTGTTGCTTTGGGGGGGGTATTGCATCTTTTGGCCATTTTGAAGCGAAATTGTTCCTTTCGGGGGGTATTGCAACTTTTCGGCTATTTGAGGCGAAATTGTTCCTTTGGGGGGGTATTGCAACTTTTGGCCATTTTGAAGCGAAATTGTTCCTTTGGGGGGGTATTGCAACTTTTCGGCATTTTGAGGCGAAATTTTTCCTTTGGGGGGGTATTGCAATTTTTTGCCATTTTGAGGTGAAATTGTTCCTTTGGGGGGGTTTTGCAACTTTTGGCCATATTTAAGTGAAATTGTTCCTTTGGGGGGGTATTGCAATTTTTGGCCATTTTGAGGCGAAATTGTTCCTTTCCTTTGGGGGGGTATTGCAATTTTTTGCCATTTTGAGGCGAATTTTTTGCTTTGGGGGGGTATTGCATCTTTTGGCCAATTTGAAGTGAAATTGTTCCTTTCGGGGGTATTGCAACTTTTCCGGCATTTTGAGGTGAAATTGTTCCTTTGGGGGGGTATTGCAATTTTTCGGCATTTTGAGGCGAAATTGTTCCTTTGGGGGTATTGCAATTTTTTGCCATTTTGAAGCGAAATTGTTCCTTTGGGGGTGTATTGCAACTTTTCGGCATTTTGAGGCGAAATTGTTCCTTTGGAGGGGTATTGCAATTTTTTTTCATTTTGAGGCGAAATTGTTCCTTTGGGGGGGTATTGCAACTTTTGGCCATTTTGAAGCGAAATTGTTCCTTTGGGGGGGTATGGCAACTTTTCGTCATTTTGAGGCAAAATTGTTCCTTTGGGGGGGTATTGCAACTTTTCGTCATTTTGAGGCGAAATTGTTCCTTTGGGGGGGTATTGCAATTTTTTTTTCATTGTGAGGCAAAATTGTTCCTTTGGGGGGGTATTTCAACTTTTGGCCATTTTGAAGCGAAATTGTTCCTTTGGGGGGGTATTGCAATTTTTTGCCATTTTGAGGCGAAATTGTTCCTTTGGGGGGGTATTGCACTTTTTTTTTATTTTGAGGCGAAATTGTTCCTTTGGGGGAGTATTGCAACTTTTGGCCATTTTGAAGCGAAATTTTTCCTTTCGGGGGTATTGCAACTTTTCAGCATTTTGAGGCGAAATTGTTCCTTTGGGGGGGTATTGCAATTTTTTGCCATTTTGAGGCGAAATTGTTCCTTTGGGGGTATTGATATTTTTTCCCATTTTGAGGCGAAATTGTTCCTTTGGGGGGGTATTGCAACTTTTGGCCATATTGAAGCGAAATTGTTGCTTTGGGGGGGTATTGCATCTTTTGGCCATTTTGAGGCGAAATTGTTCTTTTTGGGGGGTATTGCAACTTTTCGGCAATTTGAAGCGAAATTGTTGCTTTGGGGGGGTATTGCAATTTTTTTTTCATTTTGAGGCGAAATTGTTGCTTTGGGGGGGTATTGCATATTTTGGCGATTTTGAAGCGAAATTGTTCCTTTCGGGGGGTATTGCAACTTTTCGGCATTTTGAGCTGAAATTGTTCCTTTGGGGGGGTATTGCAACTTTTGGCCATTTTGAAGCGAAATTGTTCTTTTGGGGGGCTATTGCAATTTTTGCCATTTTGAGGCGAAATTGTTGCTTTGGGGGGGTATTGCATCTTTTTGCTATTTTGAAGCGTAATTGTTCCTTTCGGGGGGTATTGCAACTTTTCGGCATTTTGAGGCGAAATTGTTCCTTTGGGGGGGTATTGCAACTTTTTGCCATTTTGAAGCGAAATTGTTCCTTTGGGGGGGTATTGCAATTTTTTTTATCATTTTGAGGCGAAATTGTTCCTTTGGGGGGGTATTGCAACTTTTGGCCATTTTGAAGCGAAATTTTTCCTTTCGGGGGTATTGCAACTTTTCAGCATTTTGAGGAGAAATTGTTCCTTGGGGGGGTATTGCAATTTTTTGCCATTTTGAGGCGAAATTGTTCCTTTGGTGGGTATTGATATTTTTTCCCATTTTGAGGCGAAATTGTTCCTTTAGGGGGGGTATTGCAACTTTTGGCCATATTGAAGCGAAATTGTTCCTTTGGGGGGGTATTGCAACTTTTGGCCATTTTGAAGCGAAATTGTTCCTTTCGGGGGGTATTGCAACTTTTCGGCATTTTGAGGCGAAATTGTTCCTTTGGGGGGGTATTGCAATTTTTTGCCATTTTGAGACAAAATTGTTGCTTTGGGGGGGTATTGCATCTTTTGGCCATTTTGAAGTGAAATTGTTCCTTTTGAGGGGTATTGCAACTTTTGGCCATTTTGAAGCGAAATTGTTCCTTTGGGGGGGTATTGCAACTTTTCAGCATTTTGAGGCGAAATTGTTCCTTTGGGGGGGTATTGCAATTTTTTGCCATTTTGAGGCGAAATTGTTCCTTTTGGTGGTATTGATATTTTTTCCCATTTTGAGGCGAAATTGTTCCTTTGGGGGGGTATTGCAACTTTTGGCCATATTGAAGCGAAATTGTTGCTTTGGGGGGGTATTGCAACTTTTGGCCATTTTGAAGCGAAATTGTTCCTTTCGGGGGGTATTGCAACTTTTCGGCATTTTGAGGCGAAATTGTTCCTTTGGGGGGGTATTGCAATTTTTTGCCATTTTGAGGCAAAATTGTTGCTTTGGGGGGGTATTGCATCTTTTGGCCATTTTGAAGCGAAATTGTTCCTTTCGGGGGGTATTGCAACTTTTGGCCATTTTGAAGTGAAATTGTTCCTTTGGGGGGGTATTGCAACTTTTCGGCATTGTGAGGCGAAATTGTTCCTTTAGGGGGTATTGCAATTTTTTGCCATTTTGAGGTGAAATTGTTGCTTTGGGGGGGTATTGCATCTTTTGGCCATTTTGAAGCGAAATTGTTCCTTTCGGGGGGTATTGCAATTTTTTGCCATTTTGAGGCGAAATTGTTCCTTTGGGGGGGTATTGCACTTTTTTTTTATTTTGAGGCGAAATTGTTCCTTTGGGGGAGTATTGCAACTTTTGGCCATTTTGAAGCGAAATTTTTCCTTTCGGGGGTATTGCAACTTTTCAGCATTTTGAGGCGAAATTGTTCCTTTGGGGGGGTATTGCAATTTTTTGCCATTTTGAGGCGAAATTGTTCCTTTGGGGGGTATTGATATTTTTTCCCATTTTGAGGCGAAATTGTTCCTTTGGGGGGGTATTGCAACTTTTGGCCATATTGAAGCGAAATTGTTGCTTTGGGGGGGTATTGCATCTTTTGGCCATTTTGAGGCGAAATTGTTCTTTTTGGGGGGTATTGCAACTTTTCGGCAATTTGAAGCGAAATTGTTGCTTTGGGGGGGTATTGCAATTTTTTTTTCATTTTGAGGCGAAATTGTTGCTTTGGGGGGGTATTGCATATTTTGGCGATTTTGAAGCGAAATTGTTCCTTTCGGGGGGTATTGCAACTTTTCGGCATTTTGAGCTGAAATTGTTCCTTTGGGGGGGTATTGCAACTTTTGGCCATTTTGAAGCGAAATTGTTCTTTTGGGGGGCTATTGCAATTTTTGCCATTTTGAGGCGAAATTGTTGCTTTGGGGGGTATTGCATCTTTTTGCTATTTTGAAGCGTAATTGTTCCTTTCGGGGGGTATTGCAACTTTTCGGCATTTTGAGGCGAAATTGTTCCTTTGGGGGGGTATTGCAACTTTTTGCCATTTTGAAGCGAAATTGTTCCTTTGGGGGGGTATTGCAATTTTTTTTTATCATTTTGAGGCGAAATTGTTCCTTTGGGGGGGTATTGCAACTTTTGGCCATTTTGAAGCGAAATTTTTCCTTTCGGGGGTATTGCAACTTTTCAGCATTTTGAGGAGAAATTGTTCCTTGGGGGGGTATTGCAATTTTTTGCCATTTTGAGGCGAAATTGTTCCTTTGGTGGGTATTGATATTTTTTCCCATTTTGAGGCGAAATTGTTCCTTTAGGGGGGGTATTGCAACTTTTGGCCATATTGAAGCGAAATTGTTCCTTTGGGGGGGTATTGCAACTTTTGGCCATTTTGAAGCGAAATTGTTCCTTTCGGGGGGTATTGCAACTTTTCGGCATTTTGAGGCGAAATTGTTCCTTTGGGGGGGTATTGCAATTTTTTGCCATTTTGAGGCAAAATTGTTGCTTTGGGGGGGTATTGCATCTTTTGGCCATTTTGAAGCGAAATTGTTCCTTTCGGGGGGTATTGCAACTTTTGGCCATTTTGAAGTGAAATTGTTCCTTTGGGGGGGTATTGCAACTTTTCGGCATTGTGAGGCGAAATTGTTCCTTTAGGGGGTATTGCAATTTTTTGCCATTTTGAGGTGAAATTGTTGCTTTGGGGGGGTATTGCATCTTTTGGCCATTTTGAAGCGAAATTGTTCTTTTCGGGGGGTATTGCAACTTTTCGGCAATTTGAAGCGAAATTGTTCCTTTGGGGGGGTATTGCAATTTTTTTTTCATTTTGAGGCGAAATTGTTGCTTTGGGGGGGTATTGCATCTTTTGGCCATTTTGAAGCGAAATTGTTCCTTTCGGGGGGTATTGCAACTTTTCGGCATTTTGAGGTGAAATTGTTCCTTTGGGGGGGTATTGCAACTTTTGGCCATTTTGAAGCGAAATTGCTCCTTTGGGGGGCTATTGCAATTTTTTGCCATTTTGAGGCGAAATTGTTGCTTTGGGGGGGTATTGCATCTTTTTGCCATTTTGAAGCGTAATTGTTCCTTTCGGGGGATATTGCAACTTTTCGGCATTTTGAGGCGAAATTGTTCCTTTGGGGGGGTATTGCAACTTTTTGCCATTTTGAAGCGAAATTGTTCCTTTGGGGAGGTATTGCAATTTTTTTTTCATTTTGAGGCGAAATTGTTCCTTTGGGGGGGTATTGCAACTTTTGGCCATTTTGAAGCGAAATTTTTCCTTTCGGGGGTATTGCAACTTTTCAGCATTTTGAGGCGAAATTGTTCCTTGGGGGGGTATTGCAATTTTTTGCCATTTTGAGGCGAAATTGTTCCTTTGGGGGGTATTGATATTTTTTCGCATTTTGAGGCGAAATTGTTCCTTTAGGGGGGTATTGTAACTTTTGGCCATATTGAAGCGAAGTTGTTCCTTTGGGGGGGTATTGCAACTTTTGGCCATATTGAAGCGAAATTGTTGCTTTGGGGGGGTATTGCAACTTTTGGTTATTTTGAAGCGAAATTGTTCCTTTCGGGGGGTATTGCAACTTTTCGGCATTTTGAGGCGAAATTGTTCCTTTGGGGGGGTATTGCAATTTTTTGCCATTTTGAGGCAAAATTGTTGCTTTGGGGGGGTATTGCATCTTTTGGCCATTTTGAAGCGAAATTGTTCCTTTCGGGGGGTATTGCAACTTTTGGCCATTTTGAAGTGAAATTGTTCCTTTGGGGGGGTATTCCAACTTTTCGGCATTTTGAGGCGAAATTGTTCCTTTAGGGGGTATTGCAATTTTTTGCCATTTTGAGGTGAAATTGTTGCATTGGGGGGGTATTGCATCTTTTGGCCATTTTGAAGCGAAATTGTTCTTTTCGGGGGGTATTGCAACTTTTCGGCAATTTGAAGCGACATTGTTCCTTTGGGGGGTATTGCAATTTTTTTTTCATTTTGAGGCGAAATTGTTGCTTTGGGGGGGTATTGCATCTTTTGGCCATTTTGAAGCGAAATTGTTCCTTTCGGGGGGTATTGCAACTTTTCGGCATTTTGAGGTGAAATTGTTCCTTTGGGGGGGTATTTCAACTTTTGGCCATTTTGAAGTGAAATTGTTCCTTTGGGGGGCTATTGCAATTTTTTGCCATTTTGAGGCAAAATTGTTGCTTTGGGGGGGTATTGCATCTTTTGGCCATTTTGAAGCGAAATTGTTCCTTTCGGGGGGTATTGCAACTTTTCGGCATTTTGAGGCGAAATTGTTCCTTTGGGGGGTATTGCAATTTTTTTTTCATTTTGAGGCGAAATTTTTCCTTTGGGGGGGGTATTGCAACTTTTGGCCATTTTGAAGCGAAATTGTTCCTTTCGGGGGGTATTGCAACTTTTCGGCATTTTGAGGGGAAATTGTTCCTTTGGGGGGGTATTGCAACTTTTCAGGATTTTGAGGCGAAATTGTTCCTTTGGGGGGTATTGCAACTGTTGGCCATTTTGAAGCGAAATTGTTCCTTTCGGGGGGTATTGCAATTTTTTGCCATTTTGAGGCGAAATTGTTGCTTTGGGGGGGTATTGCAATTTTTTGCCATTTTGAGGCAAAATTGTTGCTTTGGGGGGGTATTGCATCTTTTGGCCATTTTGAAGCGAAATTGTTCCTTTCGGGGGGTATTGCAACTTTTGGCCATTTTGAAGTGAAATTGTTCCTTTGGGGGAATTGCAACTTTTCAGCATTTTGAGGCGAAATTGTTCCTTTAGGGGGTATTGCAATTTTTTGCCATTTTGAGGTGAAATTGTTGCATTGGGGGGGTATTGCATCTTTTGGCCATTTTGAAGCGAAATTGTTCTTTTTGGGGGGTATTGCAACTTTTCGGCAATTTGAAGCGAAATTGTTCCTTTGGGGGGGTATTTCAACTTTTGGCCATTTTGAAGCGAAATTGTTCCTTTGGGGGGCTATTGCAATTTTTTGCCATTTTGAGGCGAAATTGTTGCTTTGGGGGGGTATTGCATCTTTTGGCCATTTTGAAGCGAAATTGTTCCTTTCGGGGGGTATTGCAACTTTTCGGCATTTTGAGGCGAAATTGTTCCTTTGGGGGGGTATTGCAACTTTTTGCCATTTTGAAGCGAAATTGTTCCTTTGGGGGGGTATTGCAATTTTTTTTTCATTTTGAGGCGAAATTGTTTCTTTGGGGGGGTATTGCAACTTTTGGCCATTTTGAAGCGAAATTGTTCCTTTCGGTGGGTATTGCAACTTTTCGGCATTTTGAGGCGAAATTGTTCCTTTGGGGGGTATTGCAATTTTTTTTTCATTTTGAGGCGAAATTTTTCCTTTGGGGGGGTATTGCAACTTTTGGCCATTTTGAAGCGAAATTGTTCCTTTCGGGGGGTATTGCAACTTTTCGGCATTTTGAGGGGAAATTGTTCCTTTGGGGGGGTATTGCAACTTTTCAGGATTTTGAGGCGAAATTGTTCCTTTGGGGGGTATTGCAACTGTTGGCCATTTTGAAGCGAAATTGTTCCTTTCGGGGGGTATTGCAATTTTTTGCCATTTTGAGGCGAAATTGTTGCTTTGGGGGGGTATTGCATCTTTTGGCCATTTTGAAGCGAAATTGTTCCTTTCGGGGGGTATTGCAACTTTTCGGCATTTTGAGGCGAAATTGTTCCTTTGGGGGGGTATTGCAACTTTTTGTCATTTTGAAGCGAAATTGTTCCTTTGGGGGGGTATTGCAATTTTTTTTTCATTTTGAGGCGAAATTGTTCCTTTGGGGGGGTATTGCAACTTTTGGCCATTTTGAAGCGAAATTGTTCCTTTCGGGGGGTATTGCAACTTTTCGGCATTTTGAGGCGAAATTGTTCCTTTGGGGGGGTATTGCAACTTTTGGCCATTTGTTCCTTTCGGGGGGTATTGCAACTTTTCGGCATTTTGAGGCAAAATTGTTCCTTTGGGGGGTATTGCAATTTTTTGCCATTTTGAGGCAAAATTGTTGCTTTGGGGGGTTATGCAACTTTTCGGCATTTTGAGGCGAAATTGTTCCTTTGGGGGGTATTGCAATTTTTTGCCATTTTGAGGTGAAATTGTTGCTTTGGGGGGGGTATTGCATCTTTTGGCCATTTTGAAGCGAAATTGTTCCTTTCGGGGGGTATTGCAACTTTTCGGCATTTTGAGGTGAAATTGTTCCTTTGGTGGGGTATTGCAACTTTTGGCCATTTTGAAGCGAAATTGTTCCTTTGGGGGGCTATTGCAATTTTTTGCCATTTTGAGGCGAAATTGTTGCTTTGGGGGGGTATTGCATCTTTTGGCCATTTTGAGGCGAAATTGTTCCTTTCGGGGGGTATTGCAATTTTTTTTTCATTTTGAGGCGAAATTGTTCCTTTGGGGGGGAATTGCAACTTTTGGCCATTTTGAAGCGAAATTGTTCCTTTGGGAGGGTATTGCAACTTTTCAGCATTTTGAGGCGAAATTGTTCCTTTGGGGGGGTATTGCAATTTTTTGCCATTTTGAGGCGAAATTGTTCCTTTGGGGGGGTAATTGCAACTTTTGGCCATTTTGAAGCGAAATTGTTCCTTTCGGGGGGTATTGCAACTTTTCGGCATTTTGACGTGAAATTGTTCCTTTGGGGGGGTATTGCAACTTTTGGCCATTTTGAAGCGAAATTGTTCCTTTGGGGGGGTATTGCAACTTTTCGGCATTTTGAGGCGAAATTGTTCCTTTGGGGGGGTATTGCAACTTTTGGCCATTTTGAAGCGAAATTCTTCCTTTGGGGGGTGTGAGGTATCAACCGGCTGTATTACAAAGGGCCGGTATGTTTTGCAGAAGAATGGGTGCTCTGCAATGTGAAGCTGGCTGGGACCTGTGGTTCCACAGGATTGCATTACATGTAGAGCCATGGAAGGGTGTGTGATGCTGATTACACACTCCTTACCACCTGTGGGTGTGGCTCCATGGGTTAAAGCAATCCTGTCTCTGAACCTGGGAGAAGTGTGTCTAGGGCAGTCTAGAGAGAGGCTGGCTCTAGATGTCCAGTCTGTGGACTGGAAGCAAGTGAGAGCAGAGCCAGGAGCTTTGGGTGTATCAGCCTGCATGGAGGCTGATCACAAGGCTCTGATATTGAGTCTGAGGTGAGTGCGGCCAGGCCAGGGCTGTAGGGCCGAATCTCTCCAGGAGGAGAGACAGACAGGGGTCTGCAGAGGGCCCTGGATGCTGGAAGGAACCTTGGCTAGAGCGGTATGCTGGCAGGAGCCAGAGAGTGGGGAAGTTGCTAAACTTCCATTATGGACATATTGTTTATGTTTGAGGGCAGTTTATGCTGAGTGTTTTTAATAAACTGCCAGAATTTCTATGAAGAGACTGTGTACGTGTGTTGCTGAAGCTACCTCACACCGCTGCAAGCGAGTGAAACCCCCACGTTGCAGGGCGCAACGTTACAGGGGGTATTGCAACTTTTCGGCATTTTGAGGCGAAATTGTTCCTTTGGGGGGGTATTGCAACTTTTGGCCATTTTGAAGCGAAATTGTTCCTTTGGGGGGGTATGGCAACTTTTCGTCATTTTGAGGCGAAATTGTTCCTTTGGGGGGGTATTGCAACTTTTCGTCATTTTGAGGCGAAATTGTTCCTTTGGGGGGGTATTGCAATTTTTTTTTCATTGTGAGGCAAAATTGTTCCTTTTGGGGGGGTATTTCAACTTTTGGCCATTTTGAAGCGAAATTGTTCTTTTCGGGGGGTATTGCAACTTTTCGGCATTTTGAGGCGAAATTGTTTCTTTGGGGGGGTATTGCAACTTTTGGCCATTTTGAAGCGAAATTGTTCCTTTGGGGGGGTATTGCAACTTTTCGGCATTTTGAGGCGAAATTGTTCCTTTGGGGGGGTATTGCAATTTTTTTTTATTTTGAGGCGAAATTGTTCCTTTGGGGGAGTATTGCAACTTTTGGCCATTTTGAAGCGAAATTGTACCTTTGGGGGGTATTGCAACTTTTCGGCATTTTGAAGCGAAATTGTTCCTTTGGGGGGTATTGCAACTTTTGGCCATATTGAAGCGAAATTGTTCCTTTGGGGGGTATTACAATTTTTGGCCATTTTGAGGCGAAATTGTTGCTTTGGGGGGGTATTGCATCTTTTGGCCATTTTGAAGCGAAATTGTTCCTTTCGGGGGGTATTGCAACTTTTCGGCAATTTGAGGCGAAATTGTTCCTTTGGGGGTATTGCAACTTTTGGCCATTTTGAAGCGAAATTGTTCCTTTGGGGGGGTATTGCAACTTTTCGGCATTTTGAGGCGAAATTGTTCATTTGGGGGGGTATTGCAACTTTTGGTCATTTTGAAGCGAAATTGTTCCTTTGGGGGGGTATTGCAACTTTTCGGCATTTTGAGGCGAAATTGTTCCTTTGGGGGGGTATTGCAATTTTTTGCCATTTTGAGGCGAAATTGTTCCTTTGGGGGGGTATTGGAATTTTTTGCCATTTTGAGGCGAAATTGTTGCTTTGGGGGGGTATTGCATCTTTTGGCCATTTTGAAGCGAAATTGTTCCTTTCGGGGGTATTGCAACTTTTCTGCATTTTGAGGGGAAATTGTTCCTTTGGGGGGGTATTGCAACTTTTGGCTATTTTGAAGCGAAATTGTTTTTTTCGGGGGGTATTGCAACTTTTTGGCATTTTGAGGCGAAATTGTTCCTTTGGGGGGTATTGCAACTTTTGGTCATTTTGAAGCGAAATTGTTCCTTTCGGGGGGTATTGCAACTTTTCGGCATTTTGAGGCGAAATTGTTCCTTTGGGGGGAGTATTGCAACTTTTGGCCATTTTGAAGCGAAATTGTTCCTTTGGGGGGGTATTGCAACTTTTCGGCATTTTGAGGCGAAATTGTTCATTTGGGGGGGGGTATTGCAACTTTTCGGCATTTTGAGGCGAAATTGTTCCTTTGGGGGGTATTGCAATTTTTTTTCCATTTTGAGGCGAAATTGTGCCTTTGGGGGGGTATTGCAACTTTTGGCCATTTTGAAGCGAAATTGTTGCTTTGGGGGGGTATTGCAATTTTTTGCCATTTTGAGGCGAAATTGTTCCTTTGGGGGGGTATTGCAATTTTTTGACATTTTGAGGCGAAATTGTTTCTTTGGGGGGGTATTGCATCTTTTGGCCATTTTGAAGCGAAATTGTTCCTTTCGGGGGGTATTGCAACTTTTCGGCATTTTGAGGGGAAATTGTTCCTTTGGGGGGGGTATTGCAACTTTTGGCTATTTTGAAGCGAAATTGTTCCTTGGGGGGGTATTGCAATTTTTTGCCATTTTGAGGCGAAATTGTTGCTTTGGGAGGGTATTGCAACTTTTGGCCATTTTGAAGCGAAATTGTTCCTTTGGGGGGGTATTGCAACTTTTCGGCATTTTGAGGCGAAATTTTTCCTTTGGGGGGTATTTCAATTTTTTTTCCATTTTTGAGGCGAAATTGTGCCTTTGGGGGGGTATTGCAAGTTTTGGCCATTTTGAAGCGAAATTGTTCCTTTGGGGGGGTATTGCAACTTTTCGGCATTTTAAAGCGAAATTGTTCCTTTGGGGGGGTATTGCAATTTTTTGCTATTTTGAGGCGAAATTGTTCCTTTGGGGGGGTATTGCAATTTTTTGCCATTTTGAGGCGAAATTGTTGCTTTGGGGGGGTATTGCATCTTTTGGCCATTTTGAAGCGAAATTGTTCCTTTCGGGGGGTATTGCAACTTTTCGGCATTTTGAGGGGAAATCGTTCCTTTGGGGGGGGTATTGCAACTTTTGGCTATTTTGAAGCGAAATTGTTCCTTTGGGGGGAGTATTGCAACTTTTCGGCATTTTGAGGCGAAATTGTTCCTTTGGGGGGGTATTGCAACTTTTGGCCATTTTGAAGCGAAATTGTTCCTTTCGGGGGGTATTGCAACTTTTCGGCATTTTGAGGTGAAATTGTTCCTTTGGGGGGGTATTGCAATTTTTTTTTTCCATTTTGAGTCGAAATTGTTCCTTTGGGGGGGTATTGCAACTTTTCGGCATTTTGAAGCGAAATTGTTCCTTTGGGGGGGTATTGTAACTTTTCGGCATTTTGAGGTGAAATTGTTCCTTTGGGGGGTATTGCAACTTTTGGCCATTTTGAAGCGAAATTGTTCCTTTAAGGGGGTATTGTAACTTTTGGCCATTTTGAAGCGAAATTGTTCCTTTGGGGGGTATTGCAATTTTTTGCCATTTTGAGGCGAAATTGTTCCTTTGGGGGGTATTGCAACTTTTGACCATTTTGAAGCGAAATTGTTCCTTTCGGGGGGTATTGCAACTTTTCGGCATTTTGAGGCGAAATTGTTGCTTTGGGGGGGTTTTGCATCTTTTGGCCATTTGAGGCGAAATTGTTCCTTTGGGGGGGTATTGCAACTTTTGGCGATTTTGAAGCGAAATTGTTCCTTTCGGGGGGGTATTGCAACTTTTCGGCATTTTGAAGCGAAATTGTTCCTTTGGGGGGTATTGCAATTTTTTGCCATTTTGAGGCGAAATTGTTCCTTTAGGGGGGGATGGCAACTTTTCGGCATTTTGAGGCGAAATTGTTCCTTTGGGGGGTATTGCAATTTTTTTTCCATTTTGAGGCGAAATTGTTCCTTTGGGGGGGTATTGCAACTTTTGTCCATTTTGAAGCGAAAATGTACCTTTTGGGGGGGTATTGCAACTTTTTGGCATTTTGAAGCGAAATTGTTCCTTTGGGGGGGTATTGCAATTTTTTGCCATTTTGAGGCGAAATTGTTCCTTTGGGGGGGTATTGCAACTTTTGGCCATTTTGAAGCGAAATTGTTCCTTTCGGGGGTATTGCAATTTTTTGCCATTTTGAGGCGAAATTGTTCCTTTGGGGGGATATTGCAACTTTTGGCCATTTTGAAGCGAAATTGTTCCTTTCGGGGGGTATTGCAACTTTTCAGCATTTTGAGGCGAAATTGTTCCTTTGGGGGGTATTGCAACTTTTGGCCATTTTGAAGCGAAATTGTTCCTTTCGGGGAGTATTGCAACTTTTCGGCATTTTGAAGCGAAAATGTACCTTTTGGGGGGTATTGCAACTTTTCGGCATTTTGAAGCGAAATTGTTCCTTTGGGGGGGTATTGCAATTTTTTGCCATTTTGAGGCGAAATTGTTCCTTTCGGGGGGTATTGCAACTTTTGGCCATTTTGAAGCGAAATTGTACCTTTTGGGGGGGTATTGCAACTTTTCGGCATTTTGAAGCGAAATTGTTCCTTTGGGGGGTATTGCAATTTTTTGCCATTTTGAGGCGAAATTGTTCCTTTGGGGGGGTATTGCAACTTTTGGCCATTTTAAAGCGAAATTGTTCCTTTCGGGGGGTATTGCAACTTTTCGGCATTTTGAGGTGAAATTGTTCCTTTGGGGGGGTATTGCAATTTTTTTTCCATTTTGAGTCGAAATTGTTCCTTTGGGGGGGTTTTGCATCTTTTGGCCATTTTGAAGCGAAATTGTTCCTTTCGGGGGGTATTGCAACTTTTCGGCATTTTGAGGTGAAATTGTTCCTTTGGGGGGTATTGCAACTTTTGGCCATTTTGAAGCGAAATTGTTCCTTTGGGGGGGTATTGCAATTTTTTGCCATTTTGTGGCGAAATTGTTCCTTTAAGGGGGTATTGCAACTTTTGGCCATTTTGAAGCGAAATTGTTCCTTTGGGGGGTATTGCAACTTTTGACCATTTTGAAGCGAAATTGTTCCTTTCGGGGGGTATTGCAACTTTTCGGCATTTTGAGGCGAAATTGTTCCTTTCGGGGGGTATTGCAACTTTTGGCCATTTTGAAGCAAAATTGTACCTTTTGGGGGGGTATTGCAACTTTTCGGCATTTTGAAGCGAAATTGTTCCTTTGGGGGGGTATTGCAATTTTTTGCCATTTTGAGGCGAAATTGTTCCTTTGGGGGGGTATTGCAACTTTTGGCCATTTTGAAGCGAAATTGTTCCTTTCGGGGGTATTGCAATTTTTTGCCATTTTGAGGCGAAATTGTTCCTTTGGGGGGGTATTGCAACTTTTGGCCATTTTGAAGCGAAATTGTTCCTTTCGGGGGGTATTGCAACTTTTAAGCATTTTGAGGCGAAATTGTTCCTTTGGGGGGTATTGCAACTTTTGGCCATTTTGAAGCGAAATTGTTCCTTTCGGGGGGTATTGCAACTTTTCGGCATTTTGAAGCGAAAATGTACCTTTTGGGGGGGTATTGCAACTTTTCGGCATTTTGAGGTGAAATTTTTGCTTTGGGGGGGTTTTGCAACTTTTGGCCATTTTGAAGCGAAATTGTTCCTTTGGGGGGGTATTGCAATTTTTTGCCATTTTGAGGCGAAATTGTTCCTTTCGGGGGGTATTGCAACTTTTGGCCATTTTGAAGCGAAATTGTACCTTTTGGGGGGGTATTGCAACTTTTCGGCATTTTGAAGCTTAATTGTTCTTTGGGGGGTATTGCAATTTTTTGACATTTTGAGGCGAAATTGTTCCTTTTGGGGGGGTATTGCAACTTTTCGGCATTTTGAAGCGAAATTGTTCCTTTGGGGGGGTATTGCAATTTTTTGCCATTTTGAGGCGAAATTGTTCCTTTAGGGGGGTATGGCAACTTTTCGGCATTTTGAGGCGAAATTGTTCCTTTGGGGGGGTATTGCAACTTTTGGCCATTTTGTGGCGAAATTGTTCCTTTGGGGGGGTATTGCAACTTTTGGCCATTTTGAAGCGAAATTGTTCCTTTGGGGGGTATTGCAATTTTTTGCCATTTTGAGGCGAAATTGTTCCTTTGGGGGGTATTGCAACTTTTGACCATTTTGAAGCGAAATTGTTCCTTTCGGGGGGTATTGCAACTTTTCGGCATTTTGAGGCGAAATTGTTGCTTTGGGGGGGTTTTGCAACTTTTGGCCATTTTGAAGCGAAATTGTACCTTTTGGGGGGGTATTGCAACTTTTCGGCATTTTGAAGCGAAATTGTTCCTTTGGGGGGGTATTGCAATTTTTTGCCATTTTGAGGCGAAATTGTTCCTTTAGGGGGGGATGGCAACTTTTCGGCATTTTGAGGCGAAATTGTTCCTTTGGGGGGTATTGCAATTTTTTTTCCATTTTGAGGCGAAATTGTTCCTTTGGGGGGGTATTGCAACCTTTGGCCATTTTGAAGCGAAAATGTACCTTTTGGGGGGGTATTGCAACTTTTCGGCATTTTGAAGCGAAATTGTTCCTTTGGGGGGGTATTGCAATTTTTTGCCATTTTGAGGCGAAATTGTTCCTTTGGGGGGGTATTGCAACTTTTGGCCATTTTGAAGCGAAATTGCTCCTTTCGGGGGTATTGCAACTTTTCGTCATTTTGAGGCGAAATTGTTCCTTTGGGGGGGTATTGCAATTTCTTGCCATTTTGAGGCGAAATTGTTCCTTTGGGGGGGTATTGCAACTTTTGGCCATTTTGAAGCGAAATTGTTCCTTTGAGGGGTATTGCAATTTTTTGCCATTTTGAGGCGAAACTGTTCCTTTGGGGAGGTATTGCAACTTTTGGCCATTTTGAAGCGAAATTGTTCCTTTCGGGGGGTATTGCAACTTTTCAGCATTTTGAGGCGAAATTGTTCCTTTGGGGGGTATTGCAACTTTTGGCCATTTTGAAGCGAAATTGTTCCTTTCGGGGGGTATTGCAACTTTTCGGCATTTTGATGTGAAATTGTTCCTTTGGGGGGGTATTGCAATTTTTTTCCCATTTTGAGGCGAAATTGTTGCTTTGGGGGGGTTTTGCATCTTTTGGCCATTTTGAGGCGAAATTGTTCCTTTGGGGGGGTATTGCAACTTTTGGCCATTTTGAAGCGAAATTGTTCCTTTCGGGGGGTATTGCAACTTTTCAGCATTTTGAGGCGAAATTGTTCCTTTGGGGGGTATTGCAACTTTTGGCCATTTTGAAACGAAATTGTTCCTTTGGGGGGTATTGCAACTTTTGGCCATTTTGAAACGAAATTGTTCCTTTGGGGGGGTATTGCAATTTTTTGCCATTTTGAGGCGAAATTGTTGCTTTGGGGGGGTATTGCATCTTTTGGCCATTTTGAAGCGAAATTGTTCCTTTCGAGGGGTATTGCAACTTTTCGGCATTTTGAGGCGAAATTGTTCCTTTGGGGGGGTATTGCAACTTTTGGCCATTTTGAAGCGAAATTGTTCCTTTGGGGGGGTATTGCAACTTTTGGCCATTTTGAGGCGAAATTGTTCCTTTGGGGGGGGTATTGCAATTTTTTGCCATTTTGAGGCGAAATTGTTCCTTTGGGGGGGTATTGCAACTTTTGGCCATTTTGAAATGAAATTGTTCCTTTGGGGGGGTATTGCAACTTTTGGCCATTTTGAAGCGAAATTGTTCCTTTGGGGGGGTATTGCAACTTTTCGGCATTTTGAGGTGAAATTGTTCCTTTGGGGGGTATTGCAATTTTTTGCCATTTTGAGGTGAAATTGTTCCTTTGGGGGGGTATTGCAACTTTTGGCTATTTTAAAGCGAAATTGTTCCTTTCGGGGGGTATTGCAACTTTTCGGCATTTTGAGGCGAAATTGTTCCTTTGGGGGGGTATTGCAATTTTTTTTTTCATTTTGAGGCGAAATTTTTCCTTTGGGGGGTATTGCAACTTTTCGGCATTTTGAGGCGAAATTGTTCCTTTGGGGGGGTATTGCAACTTTTGGCCATTTTGAAGCGAAATTGTTCCTTTGGGGGGGTATTGCAACTTTTCGGCATTTTGAGGCGAAATTGTTCCTTTGGGGGGGTATTGCAATTTTTTGCCATTTTAAGGTGAAATTGTTCCTTTGGGGGGGTATTGCAACTTTTGGCCATTTTGAAGCGAAATTGTTCCTTTGGGGGGGTATTGCTACTTTTGGCCATTTTGAAGCGAAATTGTTCCTTTGGGGGGGTATTGCAACTTTTCGGCATTTTGAGGCGAAATTTTTCCTTTGGGAGGGTATTGCAATTTTTTGCCATTTTGAGGTGAAATTGTTCCTTTGGGGGGGTATTGCAACTTTTGGCCATTTTGAAGCGAAATTTTTCCTTTGGGGGGGTATTGCAACTTTTCGGCATTTTGAGGCGAAATTGTTCCTTTGGGGGGGTATTGCAATTTTTTGCCATTTTGAGGCGAAATTGTTCCTTTGGGGGTATTGCAATTTTTTGCCATTTTGAGGCGAAATTGTTGCTTTGGGGGGGTATTGCATCTTTTGGCCATTTTGAAGCGAAATTGTTCCTTTCGGGGGTATTGCAACTTTTCGGCATTTTGAGGGGAAATTGTTCCTTTGGGGGGGTATTGCAACTTTTGGCTATTTTGAAGCGAAATTGTTCCTTTCGGGGGGTATTGCAACTTTTCGGCATTTTGAGGCGAAATTGTTCCTTTGGGGGGGTATTGCAACTTTTGGCCATTTTGAAGCGAAATTTTTCCTTTCGGGGGTATTGCAACTTTTCGGCATTTTGAAGCGAAATTGTTCCTTTGGGGGGGTATTGCAATTTTTTCCCATTTTGAGGCGAAATTGTTCCTTTGGGGGGGTATTGCAACTTTTGGCCATATTGAAGCGAAATTGTTCCTTTGGGGGGTATTACAATTTTTGGCCATTTTGAGGCGAAATTGTTGCTTTGGGGGGGTATTGCATCTTTTGGCCTTTTTGAAGCGAAAATGTTCCTTTCGGGGGGTATTGCAACTTTTCGGCATTTTGAAGTGAAATTGTTCCTTGGGGGGGTATTGCAATTTTTTGCCATTTTGAGGCGACATTGTTCCGTTGAGGGGGTATTGCAACTTTTGGCCATTTTGAAGCGAAATTGTTCCTTTCGGGGGGTATTGCAACTTTTCGGCAATTTGAGGCGAAATTGTTCCTTTGGGGGGGTATTGCAACTTTTGGCCATTTTGAAGCTAAATTGTTCCTTTGGGGGGGTATTGCAACTTTTTGGCATTTTGAGGCGAAATTGTTCATTTGGGGGGGTATTGCAACTTTTGGTCATTTTGAGGCGAAATTGTTCCTTTGGGGGGGTATTGCAATTTTTTGCAATTTTGAGGCGAAATTGTGCCTTTGGGGGGTATTGCAACTTTTGGCCATTTTGAAGCGAAATTGTTCCTTTGGGGGGGTATTGCAACTTTTCGGCATTTTGAGGCGAAATTGTTCCTTTGGGGGGGTATTGCAATTTTTTGCCATTTTGAGGCGAAATTGTTCCTTTGGGAGTATTGCAATTTTTTGCCATTTTGAGGCGAAATTGTTGCTTTGGGGGGGTATTGCATCTTTTGGCTATTTTGAAGCAAAATTGTTCCTTTGGGGGGGTATTGGAATTTTTTGCCATTTTGAGGCGAAATTGTTGCTTTGGGGGGGTATTGCATCTTTTGGCCATTTTGAAGCGAAATTGTTCCTTTCGGGGGTATTGCAACTTTTCGGCATTTTGAGGGGAAATTGTTCCTTTGGGGGGGTATTGCAACTTTTGGCTATTTTGAAGCGAAATTGTTCTTTTCGGGGAGTATTGCAACTTTTTGGCATTTTGAGGCGAAATTGTTCCTTTGGGGGTTATTGCAACTTTTGGCCATTTTGAAGCGAAATTGTTCCTTTAGGGGGGTATTGCAATTTTTTGCCATTTTGAGGCGAAATTGTTGCTTTGGGGGGTATTGCATCTTTTGGCCTTTTTGAAGCGAAATTGTTCCTTTCGGGGGGTATTGCAACTTTTCGGCATTTTGAAGTGAAATTGTTCCTTTGGGGGGGTATTGCAATTTTTTGCCATTTTGAGGCGACATTGTTCCGTTGGGGGGGTATTGCAACTTTTGGCCATTTTGAAGCGAAATTGTTCCTTTCGGGGGGTATTGCAACTTTTCGGCAATTTGAGGCGAAATTGTTCCTTTGGGGGGGTATTGCAACTTTTGGCCATTTTGAAGCGAAATTGTTCCTTTGGGGGGGTATTGCAACTTTTTGGCATTTTGAGGCGAAATTGTTCATTTGGGGGGGTATTGCAACTTTTGGTCATTTTGAGGCGAAATTGTTCCTTTGGGGGGGTATTGCAATTTTTTGCAATTTTGAGGCGAAATTGTGCCTTTGGGGGGTATTGCAACTTTTGGCCATTTTGAAGCGAAATTGTTCCTTTGGGGGGGTATTGCAACTTTTCGGCATTTTGAGGCGAAATTGTTCCTTTGGGGGGGTATTGCAATTTTTTGCCATTTTGAGGCGAAATTGTTCCTTTGGGGGTATTGCAATTTTTTGCCATTTTGAGGCGAAATTGTTGCTTTGGGGGGGTATTGCATCTTTTGGCTATTTTGAAGCAAAATTGTTCCTTTGGGGGGGTATTGGAATTTTTTGCCATTTTGAGGCGAAATTGTTGCTTTGGGGGGGTATTGCATCTTTTGGCCATTTTGAAGCGAAATTGTTCCTTTCGGGGGTATTGCAACTTTTCGGCATTTTGAGGGGAAATTGTTCCTTTGGGGGGGTATTGCAACTTTTGGCTATTTTGAAGCGAAATTGTTCTTTTCGGGGGGTATTGCAACTTTTTGGCATTTTGAGGCGAAATTGTTCCTTTGGGGGTTATTGCAACTTTTGGCCATTTTGAAGCGAAATTGTTCCTTTAGGGGGGTATTGCAATTTTTTGCCATTTTGAGGCGAAATTGTTGCTTTCGGGGGTATTGCATCTTTTGGCCTTTTTGAAGCGAAATTGTTCCTTTCGGGGGGTATTGCAACTTTTCGGCATTTTGAGGCGAAATTGTTCCTTTGGGGGGTATTGCAATTTTTTTGCCATTTTGAGGCGAAATTGTTCCGTTGCGGGGGTATTGCAACTTTTGGCCATTTTGAAGCGAAATTGTTCCTTTCGGGGGGTATTGCAACTTTTCGGCATTTTGAGGCGAAATTGTTCCTTTGGGGGGAGTATTGCAACTTTTGGCCATTTTGAAGCGAAATTGTTCCTTTGGGGGGTATTGCAACTTTTCGGCATTTTGATGCGAAATTGTTCATTTGGGGGGGTATTGCAACTTTTCGGCATTTTGAGGCGAAATTGTTCCTTTGGGGGGTATTGCAATTTTTTTTCCATTTTGAGGCGAAATTGTGCCTTTGGGGGGGTATTGCAACTTTTGGCCATTTTGAAGCGAAATTGTTGCTTTGGGGGGGTATTGCAATTTTTTGCCATTTTGAGGCGAAATTGTTCCTTTTGGGGTATTGCAATTTTTTGCCATTTTGAGGCAAAATTGTTGCTTTGGGGGGTATTGCATCTTTTGGCCATTTTGAAGCGAAATTGTTCCTTTAGGGGGGTATTGCAACTTTTCGGCATTTTGAGGGGAAATTGTTCCTTTGGGGGGGTATTGCAACTTTTGGCTATTTTGAAGCAAAATTGTTCCTTTGGGGGGGTATTGCAATTTTTTTGCCAATTTGAGGCGAAATTGTTGCTTTGGGAGGGTATTGCAACTTTTGGCCATTTTGAAGCGAAATTGTTCCTTTGGGGGGGTATTGCAACTTTTCGGCATTTTAAAGCGAAATTGTTCCTTTGGGGGGGTATTGCAATTTTTTGCCATTTTGAGGCGAAATTGTGCCTTTGGGAGGGTATTGCAATTTTTTGCCATTTTGAGGCGAAATTGTTCCTTTCGGGGGGTATTGCAACTTTTCGGCATTTTGAGGGGAAATCATTCCTTGGGGGGGGGGTATTGCAACTTTTGGCTATTTTGAAGCGAAATTGTTCCTTTCGGGGGGTATTGCAACTTTTCGGCATTTTGAGGCGAAATTGTTCCTTTGGGGGGTATTGCAACTTTTGGCCATTTTGAAGCGAAATTGTTCCTTTGGAGGGTATTGCAATTTTTTGCCATTTTGAGGCGAAATTGTTCCTTTGGGGGGGTATTGCAACTTTTGGCCATTTTGAAGCGAAATTGTTCCTTTCGGGGGGTATTGCAACTTTTCGGCATTTTGAGGTGAAATTGTTCCTTTGGGGGGGTATTGCAATTTTTTTCCATTTTGGGTCGAAATTGTTCCTTTGGGGGGGTATTGCAACTTTTCGGCATTTTGAAGCGAAATTGTTCCTTTGGGGGGGTATTGCAATTTTTTTTCATTTTGAGGCGAAATTGTTGCTTTGGGGGGGTTTTGCATCTTTTGGCCATTTTGAAGCGAAATTGTTCCTTTCGGGGGTATTGCAACTTTTCGGCATTTTGAGGTGAAATTGTTCCTTTGGGGGGTATTGCAACTTTTGGCCATTTTGAAGCGAAATTGTTCCTTTGGGGGGGTATTGCAACTTTTGGCCATTTTGAAGCGAAATTGTTCCTTTGGGGCGGTATTGCAATTTTTTGCCATTTTGTGGCGAAATTGTTCCTTTGGGGGGGTATTGCAACTTTTGGCCATTTTGAAGCGAAATTGTTCCTTTGGGGGGTATTGCAATTTTTTGCCATTTTGAGTCGAAATTGTTCCTTTGGGGGGTATTGCAACTTTTGACCATTTTGAAGCGAAATTGTACCTTTTGGGGGGGTATTGCAACTTTTCGGCATTTTGAAGCGAAATTGTTCCTTGGGGGGGTAAGGCAACTTTTGGCCATTTTGAAGCGAAATTGTTCCTTTCGGGGGGTATGGCAACTTTTCGGCATTTTGAGGCGAAATTATTCCTTTGGGGGGTATTGCAACTTTTGGCCATTTTGAAGCGAAAATGTACCTTTTGGGGGGGTATTGCAACTTTTCGGCATTTTGAAGCGAAATTGTTCCTTTAGGGGGGTATTGCAATTTTTTGCCATTTTGAGGCGAAATTGTTCCTTTGGGGGGGTATTGCAACTTTTGGCCATTTTGAAGCGAAATTGTTCCTTTCGGGGGTATTGCAACTTTTCGTCATTTTGAGGCGAAATTGTTCCTTTGGGGGGGTATTGCAATTTCTTGCCATTTTGAGGCGAAATTGTTGCTTTGGGGGGGTATTGCATCTTTTGGCTATTTTGAAGCGAAATTGTTCCTTTCGGGGGGGTATTGCAATTTTTTGCCATTTTGAGGCGAAATTGTTCCTTTTGGGGGGTATTGCAACTTTTGGCCATTTTGAAGCGAAATTGTTCCTTTGGGGGGGTATTGCAATTTTTTGCCATTTTGAGGCGAAATTGTTCCTTTTGGGGGTATTGCAACTTTTGGCCATTTTGAAGCGAAATTGTTCCTTTCGGGGGGTATTGCAACTTTTCAGCATTTTGTGGGAAATTGTTCCTTTGGGGGGGTATTGCAATTTTTTGCCATTTTGAAGCGAAATTGTTCCTTTCGGGGGGTATTGCAATTTTTGGCCATTTTGAGGCGAAATTGTTTCTTGGGGGGGTACTGCAACTTTTGGCCATATTGAAGCGAAATTGTTCCTTTGGGGGGGTATTGCAATTTTTTGCCATTTTGAGGCGACATTGTTCCGTTGGGGGGGTATTGCAACTTTTGGCCATTTTGAAGCGAAATTGTTCCTTTCGGGGGGTATTGCAACTTTTCGGCAATTTGAGGCGAAATTGTTCCTTTGGGGGGGTATTGCAACTTTTGGCCATTTTGAAGCGAAATTGTTCCTTTGGGGGGGTATTGCAACTTTTTGGCATTTTGAGGCGAAATTGTTCATTTGGGGGGGTATTGCAACTTTTGGTCATTTTGAGGCGAAATTGTTCCTTTGGGGGGGTATTGCAATTTTTTGCAATTTTGAGGCGAAATTGTGCCTTTGGGGGGTATTGCAACTTTTGGCCATTTTGAAGCGAAATTGTTCCTTTGGGGGGGTATTGCAACTTTTCGGCATTTTGAGGCGAAATTGTTCCTTTGGGGGGGTATTGCAATTTTTTGCCATTTTGAGGCGAAATTGTTCCTTTGGGGGTATTGCAATTTTTTGCCATTTTGAGGCGAAATTGTTGCTTTGGGGGGGTATTGCATCTTTTGGCTATTTTGAAGCAAAATTGTTCCTTTGGGGGGGTATTGGAATTTTTTGCCATTTTGAGGCGAAATTGTTGCTTTGGGGGGGTATTGCATCTTTTGGCCATTTTGAAGCGAAATTGTTCCTTTCGGGGGTATTGCAACTTTTCGGCATTTTGAGGGGAAATTGTTCCTTTGGGGGGTATTGCAATTTTTTTGCCATTTTGAGGCGAAATTGTTCCGTTGCGGGGGTATTGCAACTTTTGGCCATTTTGAAGCGAAATTGTTCCTTTCGGGGGGTATTGCAACTTTTCGGCATTTTGAGGCGAAATTGTTCCTTTGGGGGGAGTATTGCAACTTTTGGCCATTTTGAAGCGAAATTGTTCCTTTGGGGGGTATTGCAACTTTTCGGCATTTTGATGCGAAATTGTTCATTTGGGGGGGTATTGCAACTTTTCGGCATTTTGAGGCGAAATTGTTCCTTTGGGGGGTATTGCAATTTTTTTTCCATTTTGAGGCGAAATTGTGCCTTTGGGGGGGTATTGCAACTTTTGGCCATTTTGAAGCGAAATTGTTGCTTTGGGGGGGTATTGCAATTTTTTGCCATTTTGAGGCGAAATTGTTCCTTTTGGGGTATTGCAATTTTTTGCCATTTTGAGGCAAAATTGTTGCTTTGGGGGGGTATTGCATCTTTTGGCCATTTTGAAGCGAAATTGTTCCTTTAGGGGGGTATTGCAACTTTTCGGCATTTTGAGGGGAAATTGTTCCTTTGGGGGGTATTGCAACTTTTGGCTATTTTGAAGCAAAATTGTTCCTTTGGGGGGGTATTGCAATTTTTTTGCCAATTTGAGGCGAAATTGTTGCTTTGGGAGGGTATTGCAACTTTTGGCCATTTTGAAGCGAAATTGTTCCTTTGGGGGGGTATTGCAACTTTTCGGCATTTTAAAGCGAAATTGTTCCTTTGGGGGGGTATTGCAATTTTTTGCCATTTTGAGGCGAAATTGTGCCTTTGGGAGGGTATTGCAATTTTTTGCCATTTTGAGGCGAAATTGTTCCTTTGGGGGGGGTATTGCATCTTTTGGCCATTTTGAAGCGAAATTGTTCCTTTCGGGGGGTATTGCAACTTTTCGGCATTTTGAGGGGAAATCGTTCCTTGGGGGGGGTATTGCAACTTTTGGCTATTTTGAAGCGAAATTGTTCCTTTCGGGGGGTATTGCAACTTTTCGGCATTTTGAGGCGAAATTGTTCCTTTGGAGGGTATTGCAATTTTTTGCCATTTTGAGGCGAAATTGTTCCTTTGGGGGGGTATTGCAACTTTTGGCCATTTTGAAGCGAAATTGTTCCTTTCGGGGGGTATTGCAACTTTTCGGCATTTTGAGGTGAAATTGTTCCTTTGGGGGGGTATTGCAATTTTTTTCCATTTTGGGTCGAAATTGTTCCTTTGGGGGGGTATTGCAACTTTTGGCCATTTTGAAGCGAAATTGTTCCTTTCGGGGGGTATTGCAACTTTTCGGCATTTTGAGGCGAAATTGTTCCTTTGGGGGGGTATTGCAACTTTTGGCCATTTTGAATCGAAATTGTTCCTTTCGGGGGGTATTGCAACTTTTCGGCATTTTGAGGCGAAATTGTTCCTTTGGGGGGGTATTGCAATTTTTTTTTCATTTTGAGGCGAAATTGTTGCTTTGGGGGGTTTTGCATCTTTTGGCCAATTTTAAGCGAAATTGTTCCTTTCGGGGGGTATTGCAACTTTTCGGCATTTTGAGGTGAAATTGTTCCTTTGGGGGGGTATTGCAATTTTTTTCCATTTTGGGTCGAAATTGTTCCTTTGGGGGGGTATTGCAACTTTTCGGCATTTTGAAGCGAAATTGTTCCTTTGGGGGGGTATTGCAATTTTTTTTTCATTTTGAGGCGAAATTGTTGCTTTGGGGGGGTTTTGCATCTTTTGGCCATTTTGAAGCGAAATTGTTCCTTTCGGGGGTATTGCAACTTTTCGGCATTTTGAGGTGAAATTGTTCCTTTGGGGGGTATTGCAACTTTTGGCCATTTTGAAGCGAAATTGTTCCTTTGGGGGGGTATTGCAACTTTTGGCCATTTTGAAGCGAAATTGTTCCTTTGGGGCGGTATTGCAATTTTTTGCCATTTTGTGGCGAAATTGTTCCTTTGGGGGGGTATTGCAACTTTTGGCCATTTTGAAGCGAAATTGTTCCTTTGGGGGGTATTGCAATTTTTTGCCATTTTGAGTCGAAATTGTTCCTTTGGGGGGTATTGCAACTTTTGACCATTTTGAAGCGAAATTGTACCTTTTGGGGGGGTATTGCAATTTTTTGCCATTTTGAGTCGAAATTGTTCCTTTGGGGGGTATTGCAACTTTTGGCCATTTTGAAGCGAAATTGTTCCTTTTGGGGGGAATTGCAATTTTTTGCCATTTTGAGGCGAAATTGTTGCTTTGGGGGGGTATTGCATCTTTTGGCCATTTTGAAGCGAAATTGTTCCTTTCAGGGGTATTGCAACTTTTCAGCATTTTGAGGCGAAATTGTTCCTTTGGGGGGGTATTGCAATTTTTTGCCATTTTGAGGCGAAATTGTTCCTTGGGGGGTATTGCAACTTTTGGCCATTTTGAAGCGAAATTGTTCCTTTTGGGGGGAATTGCAATTTTTTGCCATTTTGAGGCGAAATTGTTGCTTTGGGGGGGTATTGCATCTTTTGGCCATTTTGAAGCGAAATTGTTCCTTTCGGGGGGGTATTGCAATTTTTTGCCATTTTGAGGCGAAATTGTTCCTTTTGGGGGGTATTGCAACTTTTGGCCATTTTGAAGCGAAATTGTTCCTTTGGGGGGGGTATTGCAATTTTTTGCCATTTTGAGGCGAAATTGTTCCTTTTGGGGGTATTGCAACTTTTGGCCATTTTGAAGCGAAATTGTTCCTTTCGGGGGGTATTGCAACTTTTCAGCATTTTGAGGCGAAATTGTTCCTTTGGGGGGGTATTGCAATTTTTTGCCATTTTGAAGCGAAATTGTTCCTTTCGGGGGTATTGCAATTTTTGGCCATTTTGAGGCGAAATTGTTTCTTGGGGGGGTATTGCAACTTTTGGCCATATTGAAGCGAAATTGTTCCTTTGTGAGGGTATTACAATTTTTGGCCATTTTGAGGCGAAATTGTTCCTTTCGGGGGGTATTGCAACTTTTCGGCATTTTGAGGCGAAATTGTTCCTTTGGGGGGTATTGCAACTTTTGGCCATTTTGAAGCGAAATTGTTCCTTTGGGGGGGTATTGCAATTTTTTGCTATTTTGAGGCGAAATTGTTCCTTTGGGGGGGGTATTGCAACTTTTGGCCATTTTGAAGCGAAATTGTTCCTTTCGGGGGGGATTGCAACTTTTCGGCATTTTGAGGTGAAATTGTTCCTTTGGGGGGGTATTGCAATTTTTTTTCCATTTTGAGGCGAAATTGTTCCTTTGGGGGGGTATTGCAACTTTTCGGCATTTTGAATCGAAATTGTTCCTTTCGGGGGGTATTGCAATTTTTTGCCATTTTGAGGCGAAATTGTTCCTTTTGGGGGGTATTGCAACTTTTGGCCATTTTGAAGCGAAATTGTTCCTTTGGGGGGGTATTGCAATTTTTTGCCATTTTGAGGAGAAATTGTTCCTTTGGGGGGGAATTGCAATTTTTTGCCATTTTGAGGCGAAATTGTTCCTTTTGGGGGGTATTGCAACTTTTCGGCATTTTGAGGCGAAATTGTTCCTTTGGGGAGGTATTGCAATTTTTGGCCATTTTGAGGCGAAATTGTTCCTTTGGGGGGGGTATTGCAATTTTTTGCCATTTTGAGGCGAAATTGTTGCTTTGAGGGGGTATTGCATCTTTTGGCCATTTTGAAGCGAAATTGTTCCTTTCGGGGGGTATTGCAACTTTTGGCCATTTTGAAGCGAAATTGTTCCTTTGGGGGGGTATTGCAACTTTTCGGCATTTTGAAGCGAAATTGTTCCTTTGGGGGGGTATTGCAATTTTTTTTCATTTTGAGGCGAAATTGTTGCTTTGGGGGGTATTGTAACTTTTGGCCATTTTGAAGCGAAATTGTTCCTTTGGGGGGGTATTGCAACTTTTCGGCATTTTTAAGCGAAATTGTTCCTTTGGGGGGTTATTGCAACTTTTGGCCATTTTGAAGCGAAATTGTTCCTTTCGGGGGGTATTGCAACTTTTCGGCATTTTGAGGTGAAATTGTTCCTTTGGGGGGGTATTGCAATTTTTCGGCATTTTGAAGCGAAATTGTTCCTTTGGGGGGTATTGCAATTTTTTTTTCATTTTGAGGCGAAATTGTTGCTTTGGGGGGGTATTGCATCTTTTGGCCATTTTGAAGCGAAATTGTTCCTTTCGGGGGGTATTGCAACTTTTCGGCATTTTGAGGCAAAATTGTTCCTTTGGGGGGGTATTGCAACTTTTCGGCAATTTGAGGCGAAATTGTTCCTTTGGGAGGGTATTGCAACTTTTGGCCATTTTGAAGCGAAATTGTTCCTTTCGGGGGTATTGCAACTTTTGGCCATTTTGAAGCGAAATTGTTCCTTTCGGGGGTATTGCAACTTTTCGCCATTTTGAGGCGAAATTGTTCCTTTGGGGGGGTATTGCAACTTTTGGCCATTTTGAAGCGAAATTGTTCCTTTGGGGGGGTATTGCAATTTTTTGCCATTTTGTGGCGAAATTGTTCCTTTGGGGGGTATTGCAACTTTTGGCCATTGTGAAGCGAAATTGTTCCTTTGGGGGGGTATTGCAATTTTTTGCCATTTTGAGGCAAAATTGTTCCTTTGGGGGGGTATTGCAACTTTTGGCCATTTTGAAGCGAAATTGTTCCTTTCGGGGGGTATTGCAACTTTTCGGCATTTTGAGGCGAAATTGTTCCTTTGGGGGGGTATTGCAATTTTTTTTTCCATTTTGAGGCGAAATTGTTCCTTTGGGGGGGTATTGCAACTTTTGGCCATTTTGAAGCGAAATTGTTCCTTTCGGGGGGTATTGCAACTTTTCGGCATTTTGAGGAGAAATTGTTCCTTTTGGGGGGGTATTGGAACTTTTGGCCATTTTGAAGCGAAATTGTTCCTTTCGGGGGGTATTGCAACTTTTCGGCATTTTGAGGCGAAATTGTTCCTTTGGGGGGGTATTGCAATTTTTTTCCATTTTGAGGCGAAATTGTTGCTTTAGGGGGGTATTGCATCTTTTGGCCATTGTGAAGCGAAATTGTTCCTTTGGGGGGGTATTGCAATTTTTTGCCATTTTGAGGCAAAATTGTTCCTTTGGGGGGGTATTGCAACTTTTGGCCATTTTGAAGCGAAATTGTTCCTTTCGGGGGGTATTGCAACTTTTCGGCATTTTGAGGCGAAATTGTTCCTTTGGGGGGGGTATTGCAATTTTTTTTTCCATTTTGAGGCGAAATTGTTCCTTTGGGGGGGTATTGCAACTTTTGGCCATTTTGAAGCGAAATTGTACCTTTGGGGGGGGTATTGCAACTTTTCGGCATTTTGAAGCGAAATTGTTCCTTTGGGGGGGTATTGCAATTTTTTGCCATTTTGAGGCGAAATTGTTCCTTTGGGGGGGTATTGCAACTTTTGGCCATTTTGAAGCGAAATTGTTCCTTTCGGGGGGTATTGCAAGTTTTCAACATTTTGAGGAGAAATTGTTCCTTTGGGGGGGTATTGCAATTTTTTTCCATTTTGAGGCGAAATTGTTGCTTTAGGGGGGTATTGCATCTTTTGGCCATTTTGAGGAGAAATTGTTCCTTTGGGGGGTATTGCAACTTTTGGCCATTTTGAAGCGAAATTGTTCCTTTGGGGGGGTATTGCAACTTTTGGCCATTTTGAAGCGAAATTGTTCCTTTGGGGGGGTATTGCAACTTTTCGGCATTTTGAGGCGAAATTTTTCCTTTGGGAGGGTATTGCAATTTTTTGCCATTTTGAGGTGAAATTGTTCCTTTGGGGGGGTATTGCAACTTTTGGCCATTTTGAAGCGAAATTGTTCCTTTGGGGGGTTATTGCAATTTTTTGCCATTTTGAGGCGAAATTGTTCCTTTGGGGGGGTATTGCAACTTTTTGCCATTTTGAGGCGAAATTGTTCCTTTGGGGGGTATTGCAACTTTTGGCCATTTTGAAGCGAAATTGTTCCTTTCGGGGGGTATTGCAACTTTTCGGCATTTTGAGGCGAAATTGTTGCTTTGGGGGGGTATTGCATCTTTTGGCTATTTTGAAGCAAAATTGTTCCTTTGGGGGGGTATTGCAACTTTTCGGCAATTTGAGGCGAAATTCTTCCTTTTGGAGGGTATTGCAATTTTTTGCCATTTTAAGGCGAAATTGTTCATTTGGGGTGGTATTGCAATTTTTTGCCATTTTGAAGCGAAATTGTTCCTTTGGGGGGGTATTGCAATTTTTGGCCATTTTGAAGCGAAATTGTACCTTTTGGGGGGGTATTGCAACTTTTCGGCATTTTGAAGCGAAATTGTTCCTTTGGGGGGGTATTGCAATTTTTTGCCATTTTGAGGCGAAATTGTTCCTTGGGGGGGTATTGCAACTTTTGGCCATTTTGAAGTGAAATTGTTCCTTTGGGGGGGAATTGCAATTTTTTGCCATTTTGAGGCGAAATTGTTGCTTTGGGGGGGTATTGCATCTTTTGGCCATTTTGAAGCGAAATTGTTCCTTTCGGGGGGGTATTGCAATTTTTTGCCATTTTGAGGCGAAATTGTTCCTTTTGGGGGTATTGCAACTTTTGGCCATTTTGAAGCGAAATTGTTCCTTTCGGGGGGTATTGCAACTTTTCAGCATTTTGAAGAGAAATTGTTCCTTTGGGGGGGTATTGCAATTTTTTGCCATTTTGAGGCGAAATTGTTCCTTTTGGGGGGTATTGCAACTTTTGGCCATTTTGAAGCGAAATTGTTCCTTTCGGGGGGTATTGCAATTTTTGGCCATTTTGAGGCGAAATTGTTCCTTTCGGGGGGTATTGCAACTTTTCGGCATTTTGAGGCGAAATTGTTCCTTTGGGGAGGTATTGCAATTTTTGGCCATTTTGAGGCGAAATTGTTCCTTTGGGGGGGTATTGCAATTTTTTGCCATTTTGAGGCGAAATTGTTGCTTTGAGGGGGTATTGCATCTTTTGGCCATTTTGAGGCGAAATTGTTGCTTTGAGGGGGTATTGCATCTTTTGGCCATTTTGAAGCGAAATTGTTCCTTTGGGGAGGTATTGCAACTTTTGACCATTTTGAATCGAAATTGTTCCTTTCGGGGGTATTGAAACTTTTCGGCATTTTGAGGCGAAATTGTTCCTTTGGGGTATTGCAATTTTTTTTTCCATTTTGAGGCGAAATTGTTCCTTTTGGGGGGGTATTGCAACTTTTGGCCATTTTGAAGCGAAATTGTTCCTTTTGGGGGGTATTGCAACTTTTCGGCATTTTGAGGCGAAATTGTTCCTTTGGGGGGTTATTGCAACTTTTGGCCATTTTGAAGCGAAATTGTTCCTTTCGGGGGGTATTGCAACTTTTCGGCATTTTGAGGTGAAATTGTTCCTTTGGGGGGGTATTGCAATTTTTTTTCCATTTTGAGGCGAAATTGTTCCTTTGGGGGGGTATTGCAACTTTTTGGCATTTTGAAGCGAAATTGTTCCTTTGGGGGGGTATTGCAACTTTTCGGCATTTTGAGGCGAAATTGTTCCTTTGGGAGGGTATTGCAATTTTTTGCCATTTTGAGGCGAAATTGTTCCTTTGGGGGGGTATTGCATCTTTTGGCCATTTTGAAGCGAAATTGTTCCTTTCGGGGGGTATTGCAACTTTTCGGCATTTTGAGGCAAAATTGTTCCTTTGGGGGGGTATTGCAACTTTTCGGCAATTTGAGGCGAAATTGTTCCTTTGGGAGGGTATTGCAATTTTTTGCCATTTTAAGGCGAAATTGTTCCTTTGGGGGGGTATTGCAACTTTTGGCCATTTTGAAGCGAAATTGTTCCTTTCGGGGGTATTGCAACTTTTGGCCATTTTGAAGCGAAATTGTTCCTTTCGGGGTATTGCAACTTTTGGCCATTTTGAAGCGAAATTGTTCCTTTGGGGGGGTATTGCAATTTTTTGCCATTTTGTGGCGAAATTGTTCCTTTGGGGGGTATTGCAACTTTTGGCCATTTTGAAGCGAAATTGTTCCTTTGGGGGGGTATTGCAATTTTTTTTCCATTTTGAGGCGAAATTGTTCCTTTGGGGGGGTATTGCAACTTTTGGCCATTTTGAAGCGAAATTGTTCCTTTCGGGGGGTATTGCAAGTTTTCAACATTTTGAGGAGAAATTGTTCCTTTGGGAGGGTATTGCAATTTTTTGCCATTTTGAGGCGAAATTGTTCCTTTGGGGGGGTATTGCATCTTTTGGCCATTTTGAAGCGAAATTGTTCCTTTCGGGGGGTATTGCAACTTTTCGGCATTTTGAGGCAAAATTGTTCCTTTGGGGGGGTATTGCAACTTTTCGGCAATTTGAGGCGAAATTGTTCCTTTGGGAGGGTATTGCAATTTTTTGCCATTTTAAGGCGAAATTGTTCCTTTGGGGGGGTATTGCAACTTTTGGCCATTTTGAAGCGAAATTGTTCCTTTCGGGGGTATTGCAACTTTTGGCCATTTTGAAGCGAAATTGTTCCTTTCGGGGTATTGCAACTTTTGGCCATTTTGAAGCGAAATTGTTCCTTTGGGGGGGTATTGCAATTTTTTGCCATTTTGTGGCGAAATTGTTCCTTTGGGGGGTATTGCAACTTTTGGCCATTTTGAAGCGAAATTGTTCCTTTGGGGGGGTATTGCAATTTTTTTTCCATTTTGAGGCGAAATTGTTCCTTTGGGGGGGTATTGCAACTTTTGGCCATTTTGAAGCGAAATTGTTCCTTTCGGGGGGTATTGCAAGTTTTCAACATTTTGAGGAGAAATTGTTCCTTTGGGGGGGTATTGCAATGTTTTGCCATTTTGAGGCGAAATTGTTCCTTGGGGGGGTATTGCAACTTTTGGCCATTTTGAAGCGAAATTGTACCTTTTGGGGGGGTATTGCAACTTTTGGCCATTTTGAGGCGAAATTGTTCCTTTGGGGGGGTATTGCAACTTTTGGCCATTTTGAAGCGAAATTGTTCCTTTCGGGGGGTATTGCAACTTTTCGGCATTTTGAGGCGAAATTGTTCCTTTTGGGGGGGTATTGGAACTTTTGGCCATTTTGAAGCGAAATTGTTCCTTTCGGGGGGTATTGCAACTTTTCGGCATTTTGAGGCGAAATTGTTCCTTTGGGGGGTATTGCAATTTTTTTCCATTTTGAGGCGAAATTGTTGCTTTAGGGGGGTATTGCATCTTTTGGCCATTTTGAGGAGAAATTGTTCCTTTGGGGGGTATTGCAACTTTTGGCCATTTTGAAGCGAAATTGTTCCTTTGGGGGGGTATTGCAACTTTTGGCCATTTTGAAGCGAAATTGTTCCTTTGGGGGGGTATTGCAACTTTTCGGCATTTTGAGGCGAAATTTTTCCTTTGGGAGGGTATTGCAATTTTTTGCCATTTTGAGGTGAAATTGTTCCTTTGGGGGGGTATTGCAACTTTTGGCCATTTTGAAGCGAAATTGTTCCTTTGGGGGGTTATAGCAATTTTTTGCCATTTTGAGGCGAAATTGTTCCTTTGGGGGGTATTGCAACTTTTTTCCATTTTGAGGCGAAATTGTTCCTTTTGGAGGGTATTGCAATTTTTTGCCATTTTAAGGCGAAATTGTTCATTTGGGGTGGTATTGCAATTTTTTGCCATTTTGAGGCGAAATTGTTCCTTTGTGGGGGTATTGCAACTTTTGGTCATTTTGAAGCGAAATTGTTCCTTTGGGGGGGTATTGCAATTTTTTGCCATTTTGAGGCGAAATTGTTGCTTTGGGGGGGTATTGCAACTTTTGGCCATTTTGAAGCGAAATTGTTCCTTTGGGGGGGTATTGCAATTTTTTGCCATTTTGAGGCGAAATTGTTCCTTTGGGGGGGTATTGCAACCTTTGGCCATTTTGAAGCGAAATTGTACCTTTTGGGGGGGTATTGCAACTTTTCGGCATTTTGAAGCGAAATTGTTCCTTTGGGGGGGTATTGCAATTTTTTGCCATTTTGAGGCGAAATTGTTCCTTTGGGGGGGTATTGCAATTTTTTGCCATTTTGAGGCGAAATTGTTCCTTTGGGGGGGTATTGCAATTTTTTGCCATTTTGAGGCGAAATTGTTCCTTGGGGGGGTATTGCAACTTTTGGCCATTTTGAAGTGAAATTGTTCCTTTGGGGGGGAATTGCAATTTTTTGCCATTTTGAGGCGAAATTGTTGCTTTGGGGGGGTATTGCATCTTTTGGCCATTTTGAAGCGAAATTGTTCCTTTCGGGGGGGTATTGCAATTTTTTGCCATTTTGAGGCGAAATTGTTCCTTTTGGGGGTATTGCAACTTTTGGCCATTTTGAAGCGAAATTGTTCCTTTCGGGGGGTATTGCAACTTTTCAGCATTTTGAGGAGAAATTGTTCCTTTGGGGGGGTATTGCAATTTTTTGCCATTTTGAGGCGAAATTGTTCCTTTTGGGGGGTATTGCAACTTTTGGCCATTTTGAAGCGAAATTGTTCCTTTCGGGGGGTATTGCAATTTTTGGCCATTTTGAGGCGAAATTGTTTCTTTGGGGGGGTATTGCAATTTTTGGCCATATTGAAGCGAAATTGTTCCTTTGGGGGGGTATTACAATTTTTGGCCATTTTGAGGCGAAATTGTTCCTTTGGGGAGGTATTGCAATTTTTGGCCATTTTGAGGCGAAATTGTTCCTTTGGGGGGGTATTGCAATTTTTTGCCATTTTGAGGCGAAATTGTTGCTTTGAGGGGGTATTGCATCTTTTGGCCATTTTGAGGTGAAATTGTTCCTTTCGGGGGTATTGAAACTTTTCGGCATTTTGAGGCGAAATTGTTCCTTTGGGGGTATTGCAATTTTTTTTTCCATTTTGAGGCGAAATTGTTCCTTTGGGGGGGTATTGCAACTTTTGGCCATTTTGAAGCGAAATTGTTCCTTTTGGGGGGTATTGCAACTTTTCGGCATTTTGAGGCGAAATTGTTCCTTTGGGGGGTTATTGCAACTTTTGGCCATTTTGAAGCGAAATTGTTCCTTTCGGGGGGTATTGCAACTTTTCGGCATTTTGAGGTGAAATTGTTCCTTTGGGGGGGTATTGCAATTTTTTTTCCATTTTGAGGCGAAATTGTTCCTTTGGGGGGGTATTGCAACTTTTTGGCATTTTGAAGCGAAATTGTTTCTTTGGGGGGGTATTGCAATTTTTTTTTCATTTTGAGGCGAAATTGTTGCTTTGGGGGGGTATTGCATCTTTTGGCCATTTTGAAGCGAAATTGTTCCTTTCGGGGGGTATTGCAACTTTTCAGCATTTTGAGGCAAAATTGTTCCTTTGGGGGGGTATTGCAACTTTTCGGCAATTTGAGGCGAAATTGTTCCTTTGGGAGGGTATTGCAATTTTTTGCCATTTTAAGGCGAAATTGTTCCTTTGGGGGGGTATTGCAACTTTTGGCCATTTTGAAGCGAAATTGTTCCTTTCGGGGGTATTGCAACTTTTGGCCATTTTGAAGCGAAATTGTTCCTTTCGGGGGTATTGCAACTTTTGGCCATTTTGAAGCGAAATTGTTCCTTTGGGGGGGTATTGCAATTTTTTGCCATTTTGTGGCGAAATTGTTCCTTTGGGGGGTATTGCAACTTTTGGCCATTTTGAAGCGAAATTGTTCCTTTGGGGGGGTATTGCAATTTTTTTTCCATTTTGAGGCGAAATTGTTCCTTTGGGGGGGTATTGCAACTTTTGGCCATTTTGAAGCGAAATTGTACCTTTTGGGGGGGTATTGCAACTTTTCGGCATTTTGAAGCGAAATTGTTCCTTTGGGGGGTTTAGCAATTTTTTGCCATTTTGAGGCGAAATTGTTCCTTTGGGGGGTATTGCAAATTTTGGCCATTTTGAAGCGCAATTGTTCCTTTCAGGGGTATTGCAACTTTTCAGCATTTTGAGGCGAAATTGTTCCTTTGGGGGGGTATTGCAACTTTTGGCCATTTTGAAGCGAAATTGTTCCTTTCGGGGGGTATTGCAACTTTTCGGCATTTTGAGGCGAAATTGTTCATTTGGGGTGGTATTGCAATTTTTTGCCATTTTGAGGCGAAATTGTTCCTTTGGGGGGGTATTGCAATTTTTTGCCATTTTGACGCGAAATTGTTGCTTTGGGGGGGTATTGCAACTTTTGGCCATTTTGAAGCGAAATTGTTCCTTTGGGGGGGTATTGCAACTTTTGGCCATTTTGAAGCGAAATTGTTCCTTTGGGGGGGTATTGCAATTTTTTGCCATTTTGACGCGAAATTGTTGCTTTGGGGGGGGTATTGCAACTTTTGGCCATTTTGAAGCGAAATTGTTCCTTTGGGGGGGTATTGCAATTTTTTGCCATTTTGAGGCGAAATTGTTCCTTTGGGGGGGTATTGCAACTTTTGGCCATTTTGAAGCGAAATTGTTCCTTTCGGGGGGTATTGCAAGTTTTCAACATTTTGAGGAGAAATTGTTCCTTTGGGGGGGTATTGCAATTTTTTGCCATTTTGAGGTGAAATTGTTCCTTGGGGGGGTATTGCAACTTTTGGCCATTTTGAAGCGAAATTGTACCTTTTGGGGGGGTATTGCAACTTTTCGGCATTTTGAAGCGAAATTGTTCCTTTGGGGGGTATTGCAATTTTTTGCCATTTTGAGGCGAAATTGTTCCTTTGGAAGGGTATTGCAACTTTTGGCCATTTTGAAGCGAAATTGTTCCTTTCGGGGGTATTGCAACTTTTCAGCATTTTGAAGCGAAATTGTTCCTTTGGGGGGGTATTGCAATTTTTTGCCATTTTGAGGCGAAATTGTTCCTTTGGAAGGGTATTGCAACTTTTGGCCATTTTGAAGCGAAATTGTTCCTTTCGGGGGTATTGCAACTTTTCAGCATTTTGAGGCGAAATTGTTCCTTTGGGGGGGTATTGCAATTTTTTGCCATTTTGAGGCGAAATTGTTCCTTTCGGGGGGTATTGCAACTTTTCGGCATTTTGAGGCGAAATTGTTCCTTTGGGGGGGTATTGCAACTTTTGGCCATTTTGAAGCGAAATTGTTCCTTTCGGGGGGTATTGCAACTTTTTGGCATTTTGAGGCGAAATTGTTCATTTGGGGGGGTATTGCAATTTTTTGCAATTTTGAGGCAAAATTGTTCCTTTGGGGGGGTATTGCAACTTTTGGTCATTTTGAAGCGAAATTGTTCCTTTGGGGGGTATTGCAATTTTTTGCCATTTTGAGGCGAAATTGTTGCTTTGGGGGGGTATTGCATCTTTTGGCCATTTTGAAGCGAAATTGTTCCTTTCGGGGGGTATTGCAATTTCTTGCCATTTTGAGGCGAAATTGTTCCTTTGGGGGGGTATTGCAACTTTTGGCCATTTTGAAGCGAAATTGTTCCTTTGGGGGGTATTGCAATTTTTTGCCATTTTGAGGCGAAATTGTTCCTTTGGGGGGGTATTGCAACTTTTGGCCATTTTGAGACGAAATTGTTCTTTTCGGGGGGTATTGCAACTTTTCAGCATTTTGAGGAGAAATTGTTCCTTTGGGGGGGTATTGCAATTTTTTGCCATTTTGAGGCGAAATTGTTCCTTTTGGGGGGTATTGCAACTTTTGGCCATTTTGAAGCGAAATTGTTCCTTTGGGGGGTATTGCAATTTTTTGCCATTTTGAGGCGAAATTGTTTCTTTGGGGGGGTATTGTAACTTTTGGCCATTTTGAAGCGAAATTGTTCCTTTCGGGGGGTATTGCAACTTTTCAGCATTTTGAGGAGAAATTGTTCCTTTGGGGGGGTATTGCAATTTTTTGCCATTTTGAGGCGAAATTGTTCCTTTTGGGGGGTATTGCAACTTTTGGCCATTTTGAAGCGAAATAAATCCTTTCGGGGGGTTTTGCAATTTTTTGCCATTTTGAGGCGAAATTGTTCCTTTGGGGGGGTATTGCAACTTTTGGCCATTTTGAAGCGAAATTGTTCCTTTGGGGGGGTATTGCAATTTTTTGCCATTTTGAGGCGAAATTGTTCCTTTGGGGGGGTATTGCAACTTTTGGCCATTTTGAAGCGAAATTGTTCCTTTCGGGGGGGGTATTGCAACTTTTCGGCATTTTGAAGCGAAATTGTTCTTTTGGGGGGGTATTGCAATTTTTTGCCATTTTGAGGCGAAATTGTTCCTTTGGGGGGGTATTGCAACTTTTGGCCATTTTGAAGCGATATTGTTCCTTTCGGGGGCTATTGAAACTTTTCGGCATTTTGAGGCGAAATTGTTCCTTTGGGGGTATTGCAATTTTTTTTCCATTTTGAGGCGAAATTGTTCCTTTGGTGGGGTATTGCAACTTTTTGCCATTTTGAAGCGAAATTGTTCCTTTTGGGGGGTATTGCAACTTTTCGGCATTTTGAGGCGAAATTGTTCCTTTGGGGGGTTATTGCAACTTTTGGCCATTTTGAAGCGAAATTGTTCCTTTCGGGGGGTATTGCAACTTTTCGGCATTTTGAGGTGAAATTGTTCCTTTGGGGGGGTATTGCAATTTTTCGGCATTTTGAAGCGAAATTGTTCCTTTGGGGGGTATTGCAATTTTTTTTTCATTTTGAGGCGAAATTGTTGCTTTGGGGGGGTATTGCATCTTTTGGCCATTTTGAAGCGAAATTGTTCCTTTCGGGGGGTATTTCAACTTTTCGGCATTTTGAGGCGAAATTGTTCCTTTGGGGGGGTATTGCAACTTTTGGCCATTTTGAAACGAAATTGTTCCTTTCGGGGGGTATTTCAACTTTTCGGCATTTTGAGGCGAAATTGTTGCTTTGGGGGGGTATTGCATCTTTTGGCCATTTTGAAGCGAAATTTTTCCTTTGGGGGGGTATTGCAATTTTTTGCCATTTTGAGGTGAAATTGTTCCTTTGGGGGGTTTTGCAACTTTTGGCCATTTTGAAGCGAAATTGTTCCTTTCGGGGGGGTATTGCAACTTTTCAGGATTTTGAGGTGAAATTGTTCCTTTGGGGGGGTATTGCAACTTTTGGCCATTTTGAAGCGAAATGGTTCCTTTCGGGGGGTATTGCAATATTTTGCCATTTTGAGGCGAAATTGTTGCTTTGAGGGGGTATTGCATCTTTTAGCCATTTTGAAGCGAAATTGTTCCTTTCGGGGGCTATTGCAACTTTTCGGCATTTTGAGGCGAAATTGTTCCTTTGGGGGGGTATTGCAACTTTTGGCCATTTTGAAGCGAAATTGTTCCTTTGGGGGGGTATTGCAATTTTTTGCCATTTTGAGGGAAATTGTTCCTTTGGGGGGGTATTGCAACTTTTGGCCATTTTGAAGCGAAATTGTTCCTTTCGGGGGGTATTGCAACTTTTCGGCATTTTGAGGTGAAATTGTTCCTTTGGGGGGGTATTGCAATTTTTTTTCCATTTTGAGGCGAAATTGTTCCTTTGGGGGGGTATTGCAACTTTTGGCCATTTTGAAGCGAAATTGTTCTTTTGGGGGGGTATTGCAATTTTTTGCCATTTTGAGGCGAAATTGTAACTTTGGGGGGGTATTGCAACTTTTGGCCATTTTGAAGCGAAATTGTTCCTTTGGGGGGATATTGCAACTTTTGGCCATTTTGAAGCGAAATTGTTCCTTTTGGGGGGTATTGCAACTTTTCGGCATTTTGAGGCGAAATTGTTCCTTTGGGGGGTTATTGCAACTTTTGGCCATTTTGAAGCGAAATTGTTTCTTTCGGGGGGTATTGCAATTTTTCGGCATTTTGAGGCGAAATTATTCCTTTGGGGGAGTATTGCAATTTTTTGCCATTTTGAGGCGAAATTGTTCCTTTGGGGGGGTATTGCAACTTTTGGCCATTTTGAAGCAAAATTGTTCCTTTCGGGCGGTATTGCAATTTTTTTTCATTTTGAGGCGAAATTTTTCCTTTGGGGGGGTATTGCAACTTTTGGCCATTTTGAAGCGAAATTGTTCCTTTCGGGGGGTATTGCAACTTTTGGCCATTTTGAAGCGAAATTGTTCCTTTCGGGGGGTATTGCAACTTTTGGCTATTTTGAAGCGAAATTGTTCCTTTCGGGGGGTATTGCAACTTTTCAGGATTTTGAGGTGAAATTGTTCCTTTGGGGGGGTATTGCAACTTTTGGCCATTTTAAAGAGAAATTGTTCTTTTCAGGGGGGTATTGCAATATTTTGCCATTTTGAGGCGAAATTGTTGCTTTGAGGGGGTATTGCATCTTTTAGCCATTTTGAAGCGAAATTGTTCCTTTCGGGGGCTATTGCAACTTTTCGGCATTTTGAGGCGAAATTGTTCCTTTGGGGGGGTATTGCAACTTTTGGCCATTTTGAAGCGAAATTGTTCCTTTGGGGGGGTATTGCAATTTTTTGCCATTTTGAGGGAAATTGTTCCTTTGGGGGGGTATTGCAACTTTTGGCCATTTTGAAGCGAAATTGTTCCTTTCGGGGGGTATTGCAACTTTTCGGCATTTTGAGGTGAAATTGTTCCTTTGGGGGGGTATTGCAATTTTTTTTCCATTTTGAGGCGAAATTGTTCCTTTGGGGGGGTATTGCAACTTTTGGCCATTTTGAAGCGAAATTGTTCTTTTGGGGGGGTATTGCAATTTTTTGCCATTTTGAGGCGAAATTGTTCCTTTGGGGGGGTATTGCAACTTTTGGCCATTTTGAAGCGAAATTGTTCCTTTGGGGGGATATTGCAACTTTTGGCCATTTTGAAGCGAAATTGTTCCTTTTGGGGGGTATTGCAACTTTTCGGCATTTTGAGGCGAAATTGTTCCTTTGGGGGGTTATTGCAACTTTTGGCCATTTTGAAGCGAAATTGTTTCTTTCGGGGGGTATTGCAATTTTTCGGCATTTTGAGGCGAAATTATTCCTTTGGGGGAGTATTGCAATTTTTTGCCATTTTGAGGCGAAATTGTTCCTTTGGGGGGGTATTGCAACTTTTGGCCATTTTGAAGCAAAATTGTTCCTTTCGGGCGGTATTGCAATTTTTTTTCATTTTGAGGCGAAATTTTTCCTTTGGGGGGGTATTGCAACTTTTGGCCATTTTGAAGCGAAATTGTTCCTTTCGGGGGGTATTGCAACTTTTGGCCATTTTGAAGCGAAATTGTTCCTTTCGGGGGGTATTGCAACTTTTGGCTATTTTGAAGCGAAATTGTTCCTTTCGGGGGGTATTGCAACTTTTCAGGATTTTGAGGTGAAATTGTTCCTTTGGGGGGGTATTGCAACTTTTGGCCATTTTAAAGCGAAATTGTTCTTTTCAGGGGGTATTGCAACTTTTCGGCATTTTGAGGCGAAATTGTTCCTTTTGGGGGGTATTGCAACTTTTGGCCATTTTGAAGCGAAATTGTTCCTTTCGGGGGGTATTGCAACTTTTCGGCATTTTGAGGGGAAATTGTTCCTTTGGGGGGGTATTGCAACTTTTGGCCATTTTGAAGCGAAATTGTTCCTTTCGGGGGGTATTGCAACTTTTGGCTATTTTGAAGCGAAATTGTTCCTTTCGGGGGGTATTGCAACTTTTCAGGATTTTGAGGTGAAATTGTTCCTTTGGGAGGGTATTGCAACTTTTGGCCATTTTAAAGCGAAATTGTTCTTTTCGGGGGGTATTGCAACTTTTCGGCATTTTGAGGCGAAATTGTTCCTTTGGGGGGTATTGCAACTTTTGGCTATTTTGAAGCGAAATTGTTCCTTTCGGAGGGTATTGCAACTTTTCAGGATTTTGAGGTGAAATTGTTCCTTTGGGAGGGTATTGCAACTTTTGGCCATTTTGAAGCGAAATTGTTCTTTTCGGGGAGTATTGCAACTTTTCGGCATTTTGAGGCGAAATTGTTCCTTTGGGGGGTATTGCAACTTTTGGCCATTTTGAAGCGAAATTGTTCCTTTCGGGGGGTATTGCAATTTTTTGCCATTTTGAGGCGAAATTGTTGCTTTGGGTGGGTATTTCATCTTTTGGCCATTTTGAAGCGAAATTGTTCCTTTCGGGGGGTATTGCAACTTTTCAGGATTTTGAGGCGAAATTGTTCCTTTGGGGGGGTATTGCAACTTTTGGCCATTTTGAAGCAAAATTGTTCCTTTGGGGGGGTATTGCAATTTTTTGCCATTTTGAGGCGAAATTGTTCCTTTGGGGGGGTATTGCAACTTTTGGCCATTTTGAAGCGAATTTTTTCCTTTGAGGGGGTATTGCAATTTTTTGCCATTTTGAGGTGAAATTGTTCCTTTGGGGGGGTATTGCAACTTTTTGCCATTTTGAAGCGAAATTGTTCCTTTCGGGGGGTATTGCAACTTTTCGGCATTTTGAGGCGAAATTGTTCCTTTGGGGGGGTATTGCAGCTTTTGGCCATTTTGAAGCGAAATTCTTCCTTTGGGGGGGTATTGCAACTTTTCGGCATTTTGAGGCGAAATTGTTCCTTTGAGGGGGTATTGCAATTTTTTGCCATTTTGAGGTGAAATTGTTCCTTTGGGGGGTATTGCAACTTTTGGCCATTTTGAAGCAAAATTGTTCCTTTCGGGGGGTATTGCAACTTTTCGGCATTTTGAGGCGAAATTGTTCCTTTGGGGGGGTATTGCAATTTTTGGCCATTTTGAAGCGAAATTCTTCCTTTCGGGGGGTATTGCAACTTTTCGGCATTTTGAGGCGAAATTGTTCCTTTGGGGGGGTATTGCAATTTTTGCCATTTTGAGGCGAAATTGTTGCTGTGGGCGGGTAATTGCATCTTTTGGCCATTTTGAAGCGAAATTGTTCCTTTCGGGCGGTATTGCAACTTTTCGGCATTTTGAGGCGAAATTGTTCCTTTGGGGGGGTATTGCAACTTTTCGGCATTTTGAGGCGAAATTTTTCCTTTGAGGGGGTATTGCAATTTTTTGCCATTTTGAGGTGAAATTGTTCCTTTGGGGGGGTATTGCAACTTTTGGCCATTTTGAAGCGAAATTGTTCCTTTCGGGGGGTATTGCAACTTTTCGGCATTTTGAGGCGAAATTGTTCCTTTGGGGGGTATTGCAATTTTTTTTTCATTTTGATGCGAAATTTTTCCTTTGGGGGGGTATTGCAACTTTTGGCCATTTTTAAGCGAAATTGTTCCTTTCGGGGGGTATTGCAACTTTTCGGCATTTTGAGGGGAAATTGTTCCTTTGGGGGGGTATTGCAACTTTTGGCTATTTTGAAGCGAAATTGTTACTTTCGGGGGGTATTGCAACTTTTCAGGATTTTGAGGTGAAATTGTTCCTTTGGGGGGGTATTGCAACTTTTGGCCATTTTGAAGCGAAATTGTTCTTTTCGGGGGGTATTGCAACTTTTCGGCATTTTGAGGCAAAATTGTTCCTTTGGGGGGTATTGCAACTTTTGGCCATTTTGAAGCGAAATTGTTCCTTTGGGGGGGTATTGCAGCTTTTGGCCATTTTGAAGCGAAATTCTTCCTTTGGGGGGTATTGCAACTTTTCGGCATTTTGAGGCGAAATTGTTCCTTTGGGGGGGTATTGCAACTTTTGGCCATTTTGAAGCGAAATTCTTCCTTTCGGGGGGTATTGCAACTTTTCGGCATTTTGAGGCGAAATTGTTCCTTTGGGGGGGTATTGCAATTTTTTGCCATTTTGAGGCGAAATTGTTCCTTTGGGGGGGTATTGCAACTTTTGGCCATTTTGAAGCGAAATTGTTCCTTTGGGGGGGTATTGCAACTTTTCGGCATTTTGAGGCGAAATTGTTCCTTTGGGGGGGTATTGCAACTTTTGGCCATTTTGAAGCGAAATTCTTCCTTTCGGGGGGTATTGCAACTTTTCGGCATTTTGAGGCGAAATTGTTCCTTTGGGGGGGTATTGCAACTTTTGGCCATTTTGAAGCGAAATTCTTCCTTTCGGGGGGTATTGCAACTTTTCGGCATTTTGAGGCGAAATTGTTCCTTTGGGGGGGTATTGCAATTTTTGCCATTTTGAGGCGAAATTGTTGCTGTGGGCGGGTAATTGCATCTTTTGGCCATTTTGAAGCGAAATTGTTCCTTTCGGGGGGTATTGCAACTTTTCGGCATTTTGAGGCGAAATTGTTCCTTTGGGGGGGTATTGCAACTTTTGGCCATTTTGAAGCGAAATTGTTCCTTTGGGGGGGTATTGCAACTTTTCGGCATTTTGAGGCGAAATTTTTCCTTTGAGGGGGTATTGCAATTTTTTGCCATTTTGAGGTGAAATTGTTCCTTTGGGGGGGTATTGCAACTTTTGGCCATTTTGAAGCGAAATTGTTCCTTTCGGGGGGTATTGCAACTTTTCGGCATTTTGAGGCGAAATTGTTCCTTTGGGGGGTAATGCAATTTTTTTTTCATTTTGATGCGAAATTTTTCCTTTGGGGGGGTATTGCAACTTTTGGCTATTTTGAAGCGAAATTGTTACTTTCGGGGGGTATTGCAACTTTTCAGGATTTTGAGGTGAAATTGTTCCTTTGGGGGGGTATTGCAACTTTTGGCCATTTTGAAGCGAAATTGTTCTTTTTGGGGGGTATTGCAACTTTTCGGCATTTTGAGGCAAAATTGTTCCTTTGGGGGGTATTGCAACTTTTGGCCATTTTGAAGCGAAATTGTTCCTTTGGGGGGGTATTGCAGCTTTTGGCCATTTTGAAGCGAAATTCTTCCTTTGGGGGGGTATTGCAACTTTTCGGCATTTTGAGGCGAAATTGTTCCTTTGGGGGGGTATTGCAACTTTTGGCCATTTTGAAGCTTAATTCTTCCTTTCGGGGGGTATTGCAACTTTTCGGCATTTTGAGGCGAAATTGTTCCTTTGGGGGGGTATTGCAATTTTTGCCATTTTGAAGCGAAATTGTTGCTGTGGGCGGGTAATTGCATCTTTTGGCCATTTTGAAGCGAAATTGTTCCTTTGGGGGGGTATTGCAATTTTTTGCCATTTTGAGGCGAAATTGTTGCTTTGGTGGGGTATTGCAACTTTTGGCCATTTTGAAGCGAAATTGTTCCTTTCGGGGGGTATTGCAACTTTTCGGCATTTTGAGGCGAAATTGTTCCTTTGGGGGGTTATTGCAACTTTTGGCCATTTTGAAGCGAAATTGTTTCTTTCGGGGGGTATTGCAACTTTTCGGCATTTTGAGGCGAAATTATTCCTTTGGGGGAGTATTGCAATTTTTTGCCATTTTGAGGCGAAATTGTTCCTTTGGGGGGGTATTGCAACTTTTGGCCATTTTGAAGCGAAATTGTTCCTTTCGGGGGGTATTGCAACTTTTCGGCATTTTGAGGCGAAATTTTTCCTTTTGGGGGGTATTGCAACTTTTGGCCATTTTGAAGCGAAATTGTTCCTTTCAGGGGGTATTGCAACTTTTCGGCATTTTGAGGCGAAATTGTTCCTTTGGGGGGTATTGCAATTTTTTTTTCATTTTGAGGCGAAATTTTTCCTTTGGGGGGGTATTGCAACTTTTGGCCATTTTGAAGCGAAATTGTTCCTTTCGGGGGGTATTGCAACTTTTCAGAATTTTGAGGCGAAATTGTTCCTTTGTGGGGTATTTCAACTTTTGGCCATTTTGAAGCGAAATTTTTCCTTTGGGGGGGTATTGCAACTTTTGGCCATTTTGAAGCGAAATTGTTCCTTTCGGGGGGTATTGCAACTTTTGGCTATTTTGAAGCGAAATTGTTCCTTTCGGAGGGTATTGCAACTTTTCAGGATTTTGAGGTGAAATTGTTCCTTTGGGGGGGTATTGCAACTTTTGGCCATTTTGAAGCGAAATTGTTCCTTTCGGGGGGTATTGCAACTTTTCGGCATTTTGAGGCGAAATTGTTCCTTTGGGGGTATTGCAATTTTTTTTTTCATTTTGAGGCGAAATTTTTCCTTTCGGGGGGTATTGCAACTTTTGGCTATTTTGAAGCGAAATTGTTCCTTTCGGAGGGTATTGCAACTTTTCAGGATTTTGAGGTGAAATTGTTCCTTTGGGGGGTATTGCAACTTTTGGCCATTTTGAAGCGAAATTGTTCCTTTCAGGGGGTATTGCAACTTTTCGGCATTTTGAGGGGAAATTGTTCCTTTGGGGGGGTATTGCAACTTTTGGCCATTTTGAAGCGAAATTGTTCCTTTCGGGGGGTCTTGCAACTTTTGGCTATTTTGAAGCGAAATTGTTCCTTTCGGGGGGTATTGCAACTTTTCAGGATTTTGAGGTGAAATTGTTCCTTTGGGGGGTATTGCAACTTTTGGCTATTTTGAAGCGAAATTGTTCCTTTCGGAGGGTATTGCAACTTTTCAGGATTTTGAGGTGAAATTGTTCCTTTGGGAGGGTATTGCAACTTTTGGCCATTTTGAAGCGAAATTGTTCTTTTCGGGGAGTATTGCAACTTTTCGGCATTTTGAGGCGAAATTGTTCCTTTGGGGGGTATTGCAACTTTTGGCCATTTTGAAGCGAAATTGTTCCTTTCGGGGGGTATTGCAACTTTTCGGCATTTTGAGGCGAAATTGTTCCTTTGGGGGGGTATTGCAATTTTTGCCATTTTGAGGCGAAATTGTTGCTGTGGGCGGGTAATTGCATCTTTTGGCCATTTTGAAGCGAAATTGTTCCTTTGGGGGGGTATTGCAATTTTTTGCCATTTTGAGGCGAAATTGTTGCTTTGGTGGGGTATTGAATCTTTTGGCCATTTTGAAGCGAAATTGTTCCTTTCGGGGGGTATTGCAACTTTTCGGCATTTTGAGGCGAAATTGTTCCTTTGGGGGGGTATTGCAACTTTTGGCCATTTTGAAGCGAAATTGTTCCTTTGGGGGGGTATTGCAACTTTTCGGCATTTTGAGGCGAAATTGTTCCTTTGGGGGGTATTGCAATTTTTTTTTCATTTTGAGGCGAAATTTTTCCTTTGGGGGGGTATTGCAACTTTTGGCCATTTTTAAGCGAAATTGTTCCTTTGGGGGGGTATTGCAACTTTTCGGCATTTTGAGGCGAAATTGTTCCTTTGGGGGGTATTGCAACTTTTGGCCATTTTGAAGCGAAATTGTTCCTTTCGGGGGGTATTGCAACTTTTCAGCATTTTGAGGCGAAATTGTTCCTTTGGGGGGGTATTGCAACTTTTCGGCATTTTGAGGCGAAGTTGTTCCTTTGGGGGGGTATTGCAATTTTTTTTTCATTTTAAAACGAAATTGTTGCTTTGGGGGGGTTTTGCATCTTTTGGCCATTTTGAAGCGAAATTGTTCCTTTCGGGGGGTATTGCAACTTTTCGGCATTTTGAGGCGAAATTGTTCCTTTGGGGGGGTAGTGCAACTTTTCGGCATTTTGAGGCGAAATTGTTCCTTTGGGGGGTATTGCAACTTTTGGCCATTTTGAAGCGAAATTGTTCCTTTGGGGGGGTATTGCAACTTTTCGGCATTTTGAGGCGAAATTGTTCTTTTGGGGGGTATTGCAATTTTTTGCCATTTTGAGGCGAAGTTGTTCCTTTGGGGGGGTATTGCAACTTTTGGCCATTTTGAAGCGAAATTGTTTCTTTCGGGGGGTATTGCAACTTTTCGGCATTTTGAGGCGAAATTATTCCTTTGGGGGAGTATTGCAATTTTTTGCCATTTTGAGGCGAAATTGTTCCTTTGGGGGGGTATTGCAACTTTTGGCCATTTTGAAGCGAAATTGTTCCTTTCAGGGGGTATTGCAACTTTTCGGCATTTTGAGGCGAAATTGTTCCTTTGGGGGGGTATTGCAACTTTTGGCCATTTTGAAGCGAAATTGTTCCTTTCGGGGGGTATTGCAACTTTTGGCCATTTTGAAGCGAAATTGTTCCTTTCGGGGGGTATTGCAACTTTTCAGAATTTTGAGGCGAAATTGTTCCTTTGTGGGGTATTTCAACTTTTGGCCATTTTGAAGCGAAATTTTTCCTTTGGGGGGGTATTGCAACTTTTGGCCATTTTGAAGCGAAATTGTTCCTTTCGGGGGGTATTGCAACTTTTGGCTATTTTGAAGCGAAATTGTTCCTTTCGGAGGGTATTGCAACTTTTCAGGATTTTGAGGTGAAATTGTTCCTTTGGGGGGTATTGCAACTTTTGGCCATTTTGAAGCGAAATTGTTCCTTTCGGGGGGTATTGCAACTTTTGGCTATTTTGAAGCGAAATTGTTCCTTTCGGGGGGTATTGCAACTTTTCAGGATTTTGAGGTGAAATTGTTCCTTTGGGGGTATTGCAACTTTTGGCCATTTTAAAGCGAAATTGTTCTTTTCAGGGGGTATTGCAACTTTTCGGCATTTTGAGGCGAAATTGTTCCTTTGGGGGTATTGCAATTTTTTTTTTCATTTTGAGGCGAAATTTTTCCTTTGGGGGGGTATTGCAACTTTTGGCCATTTTGAAGCGAAATTGTTCCTTTCGGGGGGTATTGCAACTTTTGGCTATTTTGAAGCGAAATTGTTCCTTTCGGGGGGTATTGCAACTTTTCAGGATTTTGAGGTGAAATTGTTCCTTTGGGGGGGTATTGCAACTTTTGGCCATTTTAAAGCGAAATTGTTCTTTTCAGGGGGTATTGCAACTTTTCGGCATTTTGAGGCGAAATTGTTCCTTTGGGGGGTATAGCAACTTTTGGCCATTTTGAAGCGAAATTGTTCCTTTCAGGGGGTATTGCAACTTTTCGGCATTTTGAGGGGAAATTGTTCCTTTGGGGGGGTATTGCAACTTTTGGCCATTTTGAAGCGAAATTGTTCCTTTCGGGGGGTATTGCAACTTTTGGCTATTTTGAAGCGAAATTGTTCCTTTCGGGGGGTATTGCAACTTTTCAGGATTTTGAGGTGAAATTGTTCCTTTGGGGGGGTATTGCAACTTTTGGCCATTTTAAAGCGAAATTGTTCTTTTCGGGGGGTATTGCAACTTTTCGGCATTTTGAGGCGAAATTGTTCCTTTGGGGGGTATTGCAACTTTTGGCTATTTTGAAGCGAAATTGTTCCTTTCGGAGGGTATTGCAACTTTTCAGGATTTTGAGGTGAAATTGTTCCTTTGGGAGGGTATTGCAACTTTTGGCCATTTTGAAGCGAAATTGTTCTTTTCGGGGAGTATTGCAACTTTTCGGCATTTTGAGGCGAAATTGTTCCTTTGGGGGGTATTGCAACTTTTGGCCATTTTGAAGCGAAATTGTTCCTTTCGGGGGGTATTGCAATTTTTTGCCATTTTGAGGCGAAATTGTTGCTTTGGGTGGGTATTGCATCTTTTGGCCATTTTGAAGCGAAATTGTTCCTTTCGGGGGGTATTGCAACTTTTCGGCATTTTGAGGCGAAATTGTTCCTTTGGGGGGGTATTGCAACTTTTGGCCATTTTGAAGCAAAATTGTTCCTTTGGGGGGGTATTGCAATTTTTTGCCATTTTGAGGCGAAATTGTTCCTTTGGGGGGGTATTGCAACTTTTGGCCATTTTGAAGCGAAATTTTTCCTTTCGGGGGGTATTGCAACTTTTCGACATTTTGAGGTGAAATTGTTCCTTTGGGGGGGTATTGCAATTTTTTTTCCATTTTGAGGCGAAATTGTTCCTTTGGGGGGGTATTGCAACTTTTCGGCATTTTGAAGCGAAATTGTTCCTTTGGGGGGGTATTGAAACTTTTGCCCATTTTGAAGCGAAATTGTTCCTTTGAGGGGGTATTGCAATTTTTTGCCATTTTGAGGTGAAATTGTTCCCTTGGGGGGGTATTGCAACTTTTTGCCATTTTGAAGCGAAATTGTTCCTTTCGGGGGGTATTGCAACTTTTCGGCATTTTGAGGCGAAATTGTTCCTTTGGGGGGGTATTGCAGCTTTTGGCCATTTTGAAGCGAAATTCTTCCTTTGGGGGGGTATTGCAACTTTTCGGCATTTTGAGGCGAAATTGTTCCTTTGAGGGGGTATTGCAATTTTTTGCCATTTTGAGGTGAAATTGTTCCTTTGGGGGGGTATTGCAACTTTTGGCCATTTTGAAGCGAAATTGTTCCTTTCGGGGGGTATTGCAACTTTTCGGCATTTTGAGGCGAAATTGTTCCTTTGGGGGGGTATTGCAATTTTTTTTTCATTTTGAGGCGAAATTGTTCCTTTGGGGGGTATTGCAACTTTTGGCCGTTTTGAGGCGAAATTGTTCCTTTGGGGGGTAATGCAACTTTTGGCCATTTTGAAGCGAAATTGTTCCTTTGGGGGGTATTGCAATTTTTTGCCATTTTGAGGCGAAATTGTTCCTTTGGGGGGGTATTGCAACTTTTGGCCATTTTGAAGCGAAATTGTTCTTTTCGGGGGGTATTGCAACTTTTCGGCATTTTGAGGCGAAATTGTTCCTTTGGGGGGGTATTGCAACTTTTGGCCATTTTGAAGCGAAATTGTTCCTTTCGGGGGGTATTGCAACTTTTCGGCATTTTGAGGCGAAATTGTTCCTTTGGGGGGGTATTGCAATTTTTGCCATTTTGAGGCGAAATTGTTGCTGTGGGCGGGTAATTGCATCTTTTGGCCATTTTGAAGCGAAATTGTTCCTTTGGGGGGGTATTGCAATTTTTTGCCATTTTGAGGCGAAATTGTTGCTTTGGTGGGGTATTGCATCTTTTGGCCGTTTTGAGGCGAAATTGTTCCTTTGGGGGGGTATTGCAACTTTTGGCCATTTTGAAGCGAAATTGTTCCTTTGGGGGGGTATTGCAACTTTTCGGCATTTTGAGGCGAAATTTTTCCTTTGAGGGGGTATTGCAATTTTTTGCCATTTTGAGGTGAAATTGTTCCTTTGGGGGGGTATTGCAACTTTTGGCCATTTTGAAGCGAAATTGTTCCTTTCGGGGGGTATTGCAACTTTTCGGCATTTTGAGGCGAAATTGTTCCTTTGGGGGGTATTGCAATTTTTTTTTCATTTTGAGGCGAAATTTTTCCTTTGGGGGGGTATTGCAACTTTTGGCCATTTTTAAGCGAAATTGTTCCTTTCGGGGGGTATTGCAACTTTTCGGCATTTTGAGGGGAAATTGTTCCTTTGGGGGGGTATTGCAACTTTTGGCTATTTTGAAGCGAAATTGTTACTTTCGGGGGGTATTGCAACTTTTCAGGATTTTGAGGTGAAATTGTTCCTTTGGGGGGGTATTGCAACTTTTGGCCATTTTGAAGCGAAATTGTTCTTTTCGGGGGGTATTGCAACTTTTCGGCATTTTGAGGCAAACTTGTTCCTTTGGGGGGCATTGCAACTTTTGGCCATTTTGGAGCGAAATTGTTCCTTTGGGGGGCTATTGCAGCTTTTGGCCATTTTGAAGCGAAATTCTTCCTTTGGGGGGGTATTGCAACTTTTCGGCATTTTGAGGCGAAATTGTTCCTTTGGGGGGGTATTGCAATTTTTTGCCATTTTGAGGCGAAATTGTTCCTTTGGGGGGGTATTGCAACTTTTGGCCATTTTGAAGCGAAATTGTTCCTTTGGGGGGGTATTGCAACTTTTCGGCATTTTGAGGCGAAATTGTTCCTTTGGGGGGTATTGCAACTTTTGGCCATTTTGAAGCGAAATTCTTCCTTTCGGGGGGTATTGCAACTTTTCGGCATTTTGAGGCGAAATTGTTCCTTTGGGGGGGTATTGCAATTTTTGCCATTTTGAGGCGAAATTGTTGCTGTGGGCGGGTAATTGCATCTTTTGGCCATTTTGAAGCGAAATTGTTGCTTTGGGGGGGTATTGCAACTTTTCGGCATTTTGAGGCGAAATTGTTCCTTTGGGGGGGTATTGCAACTTTTGGCCATTTTGAAGCGAAATTCTTCCTTTCGGGGGGTATTGCAACTTTTCGGCATTTTGAGGCGAAATTGTTCCTTTGGGGGGTATTGCAACTTTTGGCCATTTTTAAGCGAAATTTTTCCTTTTGGGGGGTATTGCAACTTTTCGGCATTTTGAGGGGATATTGTTCCTTTGGGGGGGTATTGCAACTTTTGGCTATTTTGAAGCGAAATTGTTACTTTCGGGGGGTATTGCAACTTTTCAGGATTTTGAGGTGAAATTGTTCCTTTGGGGGGGTATTGCAACTTTTGGCCATTTTGAAGCGAAATTGTTCTTTTCGGGGGGTATTGCAACTTTTCGGCATTTTGAGGCGAAATTGTTCCTTTGGGGGGTATTGCAACTTTTGGCCATTTTGAAGCGAAATTGTTCCTTTGGGGGGGTATTGCAATTTTTTGCCATTTTGAGGCGAAATTGTTCCTTTGGGGGGGTATTGCAACTTTTGGCCATTTTGAAGCGAAATTGTTCCTTTCGGGGGGTATTGCAACTTTTTGGCATTTTGAGGTGAAATTGTTCCTTTGGGGGGATTTCAATTTTTTTTCCATTTTGAGGCGAAATTGTTCCTTTGGGGGGGTATTGCAACTTTTCGGCATTTTGAGGCGAAATTGTTCCTTTGGGGGGTATTGCAACTTTTGGCCATTTTGAAGCGAAATTGTTCCTTTGGGGGGGTATTGCAATTTTTTTTTCATTTTGAGGCGAAATTGTTGCTATGGGGGGTTTTGCATCTTTTGGCCAATTTGAAGCAAAATTGTTCCTTTCGGGGGGTATTGCAACTTTTCAGCATTTTGAGGCGAAATTGTTCCTTTGGGGGGGTATTGCAATTTTTTTTTCATTTTGAGGCGAAATTGTTCCTTTGGGGGGTATTGCAACTTTTGGCCGTTTTGAGGCGAAATTGTTCCTTTGGGGGGGTAATGCAACTTTTGGCCATTTTGAAGCGAAATTGTTCCTTTGGGGGGTATTGCAATTTTTTGCCATTTTGAGGCGAAATTGTTCCTTTGGGGGGGTATTGCAACTTTTGGCCATTTTGAAGCGAAATTGTTCCTTTCGGGGGGTATTGCAACTTTTCGGCATTTTGAGGCGAAATTGTTCCTTTGGGGGGGTATTGCAACTTTTGGAGATTTTGAAGCGAAATTGTTCCTTTCGGGGGGTATTGCAACTTTTCGGCATTTTGAGGCGAAATTGTTCCTTTGGGGGGGTATTGCAATTTTTGCCATTTTGAGGCGAAATTGTTGCTGTGGGCGGGTAATTGCATCTTTTGGCCATTTTGAAGCGAAATTGTTCCTTTGGGGGGGTATTGCAATTTTTTGCCATTTTGAGGCGAAATTGTTGCTTTGGTGGGGTATTGCATCTTTTGGCCATTTTGAGGCGAAATTGTTCCTTTGGGGGGGTATTGCAACTTTTGGCCATTTTGAAGCGAAATTGTTCCTTTGGGGGGGTATTGCAACTTTTCGGCATTTTGAGGCGAAATTTTTCCTTTGAGGGGGTATTGCAATTTTTTGCCATTTTGAGGTGAAATTGTTCCTTTGGGGGGGTATTGCAACTTTTGGCCATTTTGAAGCGAAATTGTTCCTTTCGGGGGGTATTGCAACTTTTCGGCATTTTGAGGCGAAATTGTTCCTTTGGGGGGTATTGCAATTTTTTTTTCATTTTGAGGCGAAATTTTTCCTTTGGGGGGTATTGCAACTTTTGGCCGTTTTGAGGCGAAATTGTTCCTTTGAGGGGGTAATGCAACTTTTGGCCATTTTGAAGCGAAATTGTTCCTTTGGGGGGTATTGCAATTTTTTGCCATTTTGAGGCGAAATTGTTCCTTTGGGGGGGTATTGCAACTTTTGGCCATTTTGAAGCGAAATTGTTCCTTTCGGGGGGTATTGCAACTTTTCGGCATTTTGAGGCGAAATTGTTCCTTTGGGGGGGTATTGCAACTTTTGGAGATTTTGAAGCGAAATTGTTCCTTTCGGGGGGTATTGCAACTTTTCGGCATTTTGAGGCGAAATTGTTCCTTTGGGGGGGTATTGCAATTTTTGCCATTTTGAGGCGAAATTGTTGCTGTGGGCGGGTAATTGCATCTTTTGGCCATTTTGAAGCGAAATTGTTCCTTTGGGGGGGTATTGCAATTTTTTGCCATTTTGAGGCGAAATTGTTGCTTTGGTGGGGTATTGCATCTTTTGGCCATTTTGAGGCGAAATTGTTCCTTTGGGGGGGTATTGCAACTTTTGGCCATTTTGAAGCGAAATTGTTCCTTTGGGGGGGTATTGCAACTTTTCGGCATTTTGAGGCGAAATTTTTCCTTTGAGGGGGTATTGCAATTTTTTGCCATTTTGAGGTGAAATTGTTCCTTTGGGGGGGTATTGCAACTTTTGGCCATTTTGAAGCGAAATTGTTCCTTTCGGGGGGTATTGCAACTTTTCGGCATTTTGAGGCGAAATTGTTCCTTTGGGGGGTATTGCAATTTTTTTTTCATTTTGAGGCGAAATTTTTCCTTTGGGGGGGTATTGCAACTTTTGGCCATTTTTAAGCGAAATTGTTCCTTTCGGGGGGTATTGCAACTTTTCGGCATTTTGAGGGGAAATTGTTCCTTTGGGGGGGTATTGCAACTTTTGGCTATTTTGAAGCGAAATTGTTACTTTCGGGGGGTATTGCAACTTTTCAGGATTTTGAGGTGAAATTGTTCCTTTGGGGGGGTATTGCAACTTTTGGCCATTTTGAAGCGAAATTGTTCTTTTCGGGGGGTATTGCAACTTTTCGGCATTTTGAGGCAAACTTGTTCCTTTGGGGGGTATTGCAACTTTTGGCCATTTTGAAGCGAAATTGTTCCTTTGGGGGGCTATTGCAGCTTTTGGCCATTTTGAAGCGAAATTCTTCCTTTGGGGGGTTATTGCAACTTTTCGGCATTTTGAGGCGAAATTGTTCCTTTGAGGGGGTATTGCAATTTTTTGCCATTTTGAGGTGAAATTGTTCCTTTGGGGGGGTATTGCAACTTTTGGCCATTTTGAAGCGAAATTGTTCCTTTCGGGGGGTATTGCAACTTTTCGGCATTTTGAGGCGAAATTGTTCCTTTGGGGGGGTATTGCAATTTTTTGCCATTTTGAGGCGAAATTGTTCCTTTGGGGGGGTATTGCAACTTTTCGGCATTTTGAGGCGAAATTGTTCCTTTGGGGGGGTATTGCAACTTTTGGCCATTTTGAAGCGAAATTCTTCCTTTCGGGGGGTATTGCAACTTTTCGGCATTTTGAGGCGAAATTGTTCCTTTGGGGGGGTATTGCAATTTTTGCCATTTTGAGGCGAAATTGTTGCTGTGGGCGGGTAATTGCATCTTTTGGCCATTTTGAAGCGAAATTGTTGCTTTGGGGGGGTATTGCAACTTTTCGGCATTTTGAGGCGAAATTGTTTCTTTGGGGGGGTATTGCAACTTTTGGCCATTTTGAAGCGAAATTCTTCCTTTCGGGGGGTATTGCAACTTTTCGGCATTTTGAGGCGAAATTGTTCCTTTGGGGGGGTATTGCAACTTTTGGCCATTTTTAAGCGAAATTTTTCCTTTTGGGGGGTATTGCAACTTTTCGGCATTTTGAGGGGATATTGTTCCTTTGGGGGGGTATTGCAACTTTTGGCTATTTTGAAGCGAAATTGTTACTTTCGGGGGGTATTGCAACTTTTCAGGATTTTGAGGTGAAATTGTTCCTTTGGGGGGGTATTGCAACTTTTGGCCATTTTGAAGCGAAATTGTTCCTTTGGGGGGGTATTGCAATTTTTTGCCATTTTGAGGCGAAATTGTTCCTTTGGGGGGGTATTGCAACTTTTGGCCATTTTGAAGCGAAATTGTTAGTTTTGGGGGGTACTGCAACTTTTCGGCATTTTGAGGTGAAATTGTTCCTTTGGGGGGATTTCAATTTTTTTTCCATTTTGAGGCGAAATTGTTCCTTTGGGGGGGTATTGCAACTTTTCGGCATTTTGAGGCGAAATTGTTCCTTTGGGGGGTATTGCAACTTTTGGCCATTTTGAAGCGAAATTGTTCCTTTGGGGGGGTATTGCAATTTTTTTTTCATTTTGAGGCGAAATTGTTGCTATGGGGGGTTTTGCATCTTTTGGCCAATTTGAAGCGAAATTGTTCCTTTCGGGGGGTATTGCAACTTTTCAGCATTTTGAGGCGAAATTGTTCCTTTGGGGGGGTATTGCAACTTTTCGGCATTTTGAGGCGAAGTTGTTCCTTTGGGGGGTATTGCAATTTTTTTTTTCATTTTGAGGCGAAATTTTTCCTTTGGGGGGGTATTGCAACTTTTGGCCATTTTGAAGCGAAATTGTTCCTTTGGGGGGGTATTGCAACTTTTCGGCATTTTGAGGCGAAATTGTTACTTTGGGGGGTATTGCAATTTTTTTTTCGTTTTGAGGCGAAATTGTTCCTTTGGGGGGGTATTGCAACTTTTGGCCATTTTGAAGCGAAATTGTTCCTTTCGGGCGGTATTGCAACTTTTCGGCATTTTGAGGTGAAATTGTTCCTTTGGGGGGGATTTCAATTTTTTTTCCATTTTGAGGCGAAATTGTTCCTTTTGGGGGGTATTGCAACTTTTCGGCATTTTGAAGCGAAATTGTTCCTTTGAGGGGGTATTGCAATTTTTTTTTTCATTTTGAGGCGAAATTTTTCCTTTGGGGGGGTATTGCAACTTTTGGCCATTTTGAAGCGAAATTGTTCCTTTGGGGGGGTATTGCAACTTTTCGGCATTTTGAGGTGAAATTTTTCCTTTGAGGGGGTATTGCAATTTTTTGCCATTTTGAGGTGAAATTGTTCCTTTGGGGGGGTATTGCAACTTTTGGCCATTTTGAAGCGAAATTGTTCCTTTCGGGGGGTATTGCAACTTTTCGGCATTTTGAGGCGAAGTTGTTCCTTTGGGGGGGTATTGCAATTTTTTTTTCATTTTGAGGCGAAATTTTTCCTTTGAGGGTGTATTGCAATTTTTTGCCATTTTGAGGTGAAATTGTTCCTTTGGGGGGGTATTGCAACTTTTGGCCATTTTGAAGCGAAATTGTTCCTTTCGGGGGGTATTGCAACTTTTCGGCATTTTGAGGCGAAATTGTTCCTTTGGGGGGTATTGCAATTTTTTTTTCATTTTGAGGCGAAATTTTTCCTTTGGGGGGGTATTGCAACTTTTGGCCATTTTTAAGCGAAATTGTTCCTTTCGGGGGGTATTGCAACTTTTCGGCATTTTGAGGGGAAATTGTTCCTTTGGGGGGGTATTGCAACTTTTGGCTATTTTGAAGCGAAATTGTTACTTTCGGGGGTATTGCAACTTTTCAGGATTTTGAGGTGAAATTGTTCCTTTGGGGGGGTATTGCAACTTTTGGCCATTTTGAAGCGAAATTGTTCTTTTCGGGGGGTATTGCAACTTTTCGGCATTTTGAGGCAAACTTGTTCCTTTGGGGGGTATTGCAACTTTTGGCCATTTTGAAGCGAAATTGTTCCTTTGGGGGGCTATTGCAGCTTTTGGCCATTTTGAAGCGAAATTCTTCCTTTGGGGGGGTATTGCAACTTTTCGGCATTTTGAGGCGAAATTGTTCCTTTGAGGGGGGTATTGCAATTTTTTGCCATTTTGAGGTGAAATTGTTCCTTTGGGGGGGTATTGCAACTTTTGGCCATTTTGAAGCGAAATTGTTCCTTTCGGGGGGTATTGCAACTTTTCGGCATTTTGAGGCGAAATTGTTCCTTTGGGGGGGTATTGCAATTTTTTGCCATTTTGAGGCGAAATTGTTCCTTTGGGGGGGTATTGCAACTTTTGGCCATTTTGAAGCGAAATTGTTCCTTTGGGGGGGTATTGCAACTTTTCGGCATTTTGAGGCGAAATTGTTCCTTTGGGGGGGTATTACAACTTTTGGCCATTTTGAAGCGAAATTCTTCCTTTCGGGGGGTATTGCAACTTTTCGGCATTTTGAGGCGAAATTGTTCCTTTGGGGGGGTATTGCAATTTTTGCCATTTTGAGGCGAAATTGTTGCTGTGGGCGGGTAATTGCATCTTTTGGCCATTTTGAAGCGAAATTGTTCGTTTGGGGGGGTATTGCAATTTTTTGCCATTTTGAGGCGAAATTGTTGCTTTGGTGGGGTATTGCATCTTTTGGCCATTTTGAAGCGAAATTGTTCCTTTCGGGGGTATTGCAACTTTTCGGCATTTTGAGGCGAAATTGTTCCTTTGGGGGGGTATTGCAACTTTTGGCCATTTTTAAGCGAAATTTTTCCTTTTGGGGGGTATTGCAACTTTTCGGCATTTTGAGGGGATATTGTTCCTTTGGGGGGGTATTGCAACTTTTGGCTATTTTGAAGCGAAATTGTTACTTTCGGGGGGTATTGCAACTTTTCAGGATTTTGAGGTGAAATTGTTCCTTTGGGGGGGTATTGCAACTTTTGGCCATTTTGAAGCGAAATTGTTCTTTTCGGGGGGTATTGCAACTTTTCGGCATTTTGAGGCGAAATTGTTCCTTTGGGGGGTATTGCAACTTTTGGCCATTTTGAAGCGAAATTGTTCCTTTGGGGGGGTATTGCAATTTTTTGCCATTTTGAGGCGAAATTGTTCCTTTGGGGGGGTATTGCAACTTTTGGCCATTTTGAAGTGAAATTGTTCCTTTCGGGGGGTATTGCAACTTTTCGGCATTTTGAGGTGAAATTGTTCCTTTGGGGGGATTTCAATTTTTTTTCCATTTTGAGGCGAAATTGTTCCTTTGGGGGGGTATTGCAACTTTTCGGCATTTTGAGGCGAAATTGTTCCTTTGGGGGGTATTGCAACTTTTGGCCATTTTGAAGCGAAATTGTTCCTTTGGGGGGGTATTGCAATTTTTTTTTCATTTTGAGGCGAAATTGTTGCTATGGGGGGTTTTGCATCTTTTGGCCAATTTGAAGCGAAATTGTTCCTTTCGGGGGGTATTGCAACTTTTCAGCATTTTGAGGCGAAATTGTTCCTTTGGGGGGGTATTGCAACTTTTCGGCATTTTGAGGCGAAGTTGTTCCTTTGGGGGGGTATTGCAATTTTTTTTTTCATTTTGAGGCGAAATTTTTCCTTTGGGGGGGTATTGCAACTTTTGGCCATTTTGAAGCGAAATTGTTCCTTTGGGGGGGTATTGCAACTTTTCGGCATTTTGAGGTGAAATTGTTCCTTTGGGGGGGATTTCAATTTTTTTTCCATTTTGAGGCGAAATTGTTCCTTTGGGGGGGTATTGCAACTTTTCGGCATTTTGAGGCGAAATTGTTCCTTTGGGGGGGTTTTGCATCTTTTGGCCATTTTGAAGCGAAATTGTTCCTTTCGGGGGGTATTGCAACTTTTCGGCATTTTGAGGCGAAATTGTTCCTTTGGGGGGGTATTGCAACTTTTGGCCATTTTGAAGCGAAATTGTTCCTTTGGGGGGTATTGCAATTTTTTGCCATTTTGTGGCGAAATTGTTCCTTTGGGGGGTATTGCAACTTTTGGCCATTTTGAAGCGAAATTGTTCCTTTCGGGGGGTATTGCAATTTTTTGCCATTTTGAGGCGAAATTGTTCCTTTGGGGGGGTATTGCAATTTTTTGCCATTTTGAGGCGAAATTGTTCCTTTGGGGGGGTATTGCAACTTTTGGCCATTTTGAAGCGAAATTGTTCCTTTCGGGGGGTATTGCAACTTTTCGGCATTTTAAGGCGAAATTGTTCCTTTGGGGGGTATTGCAATTTTTTTTTCGTTTTGAGGCGAAATTGTTCCTTTGGGGGGGTATTGCAACTTTTGGCCATTTTGAAGCGAAATTGTTCCTTTGGGGGGTAATGCAATTTTTTGCCATTTTGTGGCGAAATTGTTCCTTTGGGGGGTATTGCAACTTTTGGCCATTTTGAAGCGAAATTGTTCCTTTCGGGGGGTATTGCAATTTTTTGCCATTTTGAGGCGAAATTGTTCCTTTGGGGGGGTATTGCAACTTTTGGCCATTTTGAAGCGAAATTGTTCCTTTCGGGGGGTATTGCAACTTTTCAGCATTTTGAGGCGAAATTGTTCCTTTGGGGGGTATTGCAACTTTTCGGCATTTTGAGGCGAAATTGTTCCTTTGGGGGGTTATTGCAACTTTTGGCCATTTTGAAGCGAAATTGTTCTTTTTGGGGGGTATTGCAACTTTTCGGCATTTTGAGGCGAAATTGTTCCTTTGGGGGTTATTGCAACTTTTGGCCATTTTGAAGCGAAATTGTTCCTTTCGGGGGGTATTGCAACTTTTCGGCATTTTGAGGCGAAATTGTTCCTTTGGGGGGGTATTGCAATTTTTTGCCATTTTGAGGCGAAATTGTTCCTTTGGGGGGGTATTGCAACTTTTGGCCATTTTGAAGCGAAATTGTTCCTTTGGGGGGTATTGCAATTTTTTGCCATTTTGTGGCGAAATTGTTCCTTTGGGGGGTATTGCAACTTTTGGCCATTTTGAAGCGAAATTGTTCCTTTCGGGGGGTATTGCAATTTTTTGCCATTTTGAGGCGAAATTGTTCCTTTGGGGGGGTATTGCAACTTTTGGCCATTTTGAAGCGAAATTGTTCCTTTCGGGGGGTATTGCAACTTTTCAGCATTTTGAGGCGAAATTGTTCTTTTGGGGGGGTATTGCAACTTTTGGCCATTTTGAAGCGAAATTGTTCTTTTTGGGGGGTATTGCAACTTTTCGGCATTTTTAGGCGAAATTGTTCCTTTGGGGGTTATTGCAACTTTTGGCCATTTTGAAGCGAAATTGTTCCTTTCGGGGGGTATTGCAACTTTTCGGCATTTTGAGGCGAAATTGTTCCTTTGGGGGGGTATTGCAATTTTTTGCCATTTTGAGGCGAAATTGTTCCTTTGGGGGGGTATTGCAACTTTTGGCCATTTTGAAGCGAAATTGTTCCTTTCGGGGGTATTGCAACTTTTCGGCATTTTGAGGCGAAATTGTTCCTTTGGGGGGGTATTGCAATTTTTTGCCATTTTGAGGTGAAATTGTTCCTTTGGGGGGTATTGCAACTTTTGGCCATTTTGAAGCGAAATTGTTCCTTTCGGGGGGTATTGAAACTTTTCGGCATTTTGAGGCGAAATTGTTCCTTTGGGGGGGTATTGCAATTTTTTTTTCATTTTGAGGCGAAATTGTTGCTTTGGGGGGTTTTGCATCTTTTGGCCAATTTGAAGCGAAATTGTTCCTTTCGGGGGGTATTGCAACTTTTCAGCATTTTGAGGCGAAATTGTTCCTTTGGGGGGGTATTGCAACTTTACGGCATTTTGAGGCGAAATTTTTCCTTTGGGGGGGTATTGCAACTTTTGGCCATTTTGAAGCGAAATTGTTCCTTTGGGGGGTATTGCAACTTTTCGGCATTTTGAGGCGAAATTGTTACTTTGGGGGGGTATTGCAATTTTTTTTTCGTTTTGATACGAAATTGTTGCTTTGGGGGGGTATTGCAACTTTTCGGCATTTTGAAGCGAAATTGTTCCTTTGGGGGGGTATTGCAATTTTTTTTTCATTTTGATACGAAATTGTTGCTTTGGGGGGGTTTTGCATCTTTTGGCCATTTTGAAGCGAAATTGTACCTTTCGGGGGGTATTGCAACTTTTCGGCATTTTGAGGCGAAATTGTTCCTTTGGGGGGGTAGTGCAACTTTTCGGCATTTTGAGGCGAAATTGTTCCTTTGGGGGGGTATTGCAACTTTTGGCCATTTTGAAGCGAAATTGATCCTTTGGGGGTGTATTGCAACTTTTGGCCATTTTGAGGCGAAATTGTTCCTTTGGGGGGGTATTGCAACTTTTGGCCATTTTGAAGCGAAATTGTTCCTTTCGGGGGGTATTGCAACTTTTCGGCATTTTGAGGCGAAATTGTTCCTTTGGGGGGTATTGCAATTTTTTTTTTCGTTTTGAGGCGAAATTGTTCCTTTGGGGGGGTATTGCAACTTTTGGCCATTTTGAAGCGAAATTGTTCCTTTGGGGGGGTATTGCAATTTTTTGCCATTTTGTGGCGAAATTGTTCCTTTGGGGGGTATTGCAACTTTTGGCCATTTTGAAGCGAAATTGTTCCTTTGGGGGGGTATTGCAATTTTTTGCCATTTTGAGGCGAAATTGTTCCTTTGGGGGGGTATTGCAACTTTTGGCCATTTTGAAGCGAAATTGTTCCTTTCGGGGGGTATTGCAACTTTTCAGCATTTTGAGGCGAAATTGTTCCTTTGGGGGGTATTGCAATTTTTTGCCATTTTGAGGCGAAATTGTTCCTTTGGGGGGGTATTGCAACTTTTGGCCATTTTGAAGCGAAATTGTTCTTTTTGGGGGGTATTGCAACTTTTCGGCATTTTGAGGCGAAATTGTTCCTTTGGGGGGTTATTGCAACTTTTGGCCATTTTGAAGCAAAATTGTTCCTTTCGGGGGGTATTGCAACTTTTCGGCATTTTGAGGCGAAATTGTTCCTTTGGGGGGGTATTGCAATTTTTTGCCATTTTGAGGTGAAATTGTTCCTTTGGGGGGTATTGCAACTTTTGGCCATTTTGAAGCGAAATTGTTCCTTTCGGGGGGTATTGCAACTTTTGGCTATTTTGAAGCGAAATTGTTCCTTTCGGGGGGTATTGCAACTTTTCAGGATTTTGAGGTGAAATTGTTCCTTTGGGGGGGTATTGCAACTTTTGGCCATTTTGAAGCGAAATTGTTCTTTTCGGGGGGTATTGCAACTTTTCGGCATTTTGAGGCGAAATTGTTCCTTTGGGGGGTATTGCAACTTTTGGCCATTTTCAGGCGAAATTGTTCCTTTGGGGGGGGTATTGCAACTTTTTTCAATTTTGAGTCAAAATTGTTCCTTTGGGGGAGTATTTCAACTTTTGGCCATTTTGAGGCGAAATTGTTCCTTTAGGGGGTTATGCAATTTTTTTGCAATTTTAAGGCGAATTTGTTCCTTTCAGGGGGTTATTGCAACTTTTGGCCATTTTGAAGCGAAACTGTTCCTTTTGGAGGGTATTGCAACTTTTCGCCATTTTGAGGCGAATTTGTTCCTTTGGGGAAGTATTGGAACTTTTGGCCATTTTGAGTCAAAATTGTTCTTTTGGGGGAGTATTTCAACTTTTGGCCATTTTGAGGCGAATTTGTTCCTTTCAGGGGGGTATTGCAACTTTTTGCAATTTTGAGGCGAATTTGTTCCTTTGGGGGGGTATTGCAACTTTTGGCCATTTTTAATGCGAAATTGCTCCTTTGGGGGGGTATTGCAACTTTTGGCAATTGAGTCAAAATTGTTCCTTTGGGGGAGTATTTAAACTTTTGGCCATTTTGAGTCGAAATTTTTCCTTTGGGGGGTTATACAATTTTTTGCAATTTTGAGGCGAATTTGTTCCTTTCAGGGGGGTATTGCAACTTTTAGCCATTTTGAGGCGAAATTGCTCCTTTAGGGGGGTATTGCAACTTTTGGCCATTTTGAGGCGAAATTGTTCCTTTGGGGGGGTATTGCAACTTTTGGCCATTTTGATGCGAAATTGCTCCTTTGGGGGGGTATTGCAACTTTTGGCAATTTTGAGTCAAAATTGTTCTTTTGGGGGAGTATTTCAACTTTTGGCCATTTTGAGGCGAAATTGCTCCTTTGGGGGGTATTGCAACTTTTTGCAATTTTGAGGCGAATTTGTTCCTTTGGGGGGTATTGCAACTTTTGGCCATTTTGAGGCGAAATTGCTCCTTTGGGGGGGTATTGCAACTTTTGGCCATTTTGATGCGAATTTGTTCCTTTGGGGGGGTATTACAACTTTTGGCCATTTTGAGTCAAAATTGTGCTTTTGGGGGAGTATTTAAACTTTTAGCCATTTTGAGGCGAAATTGTTCCTTTGGGGGGTTATGCAACTTTTTGCAATTATGAGGCGAAATTGTTCCTTTGGGGGGTATTGCAACTTTTGGCCATTTTGATGCAAAATTGCTCCTTTGGGGGGATATGTAATTTTTTGCAATTTTAAGGCGAATTTGTTCCTTTTAGGTGGGTATTGAAACTTTTGGCCATTTTGAGGCGAAATTGTTCCTTTGGGGGGTGTTGCAACTTTTGGCCATTTTCAGGCGAAATTGTTCCTTTGAGGGGGTATTGCAACTTTTGGCAATTTTGAGTCAAAATTGTTCCTTTGGGGGACTATTTCAACTTTTGGCCATTTTGAGGCGAAATTGCTCCTTTGGGGGGGAATTGCAACTTTTGGCCATTTTGATGCGAATTTGTTCCTTTTGGGGGGTATTGGAACTTTTGGCCATTTTGAGTCAAAATTGTTCTTTTGGGGGGTTATGCAATTTTTTGCAATTTTAAGGCGAATTTGTTCCTTTTAGGGGGGTATTGCAACTTTTGGCCATTTTGAGGCGAAATTGTTCCTTTGAGGGGTATTGCAACTTTTGGCCATTTTCCGGCGAAATTGTTCCTTTGGGGGGGTATTGCAACTTTTGGCCATTTTGATGCGAAATTCCTCCTTTGGGGGGGTATTGCAACTTTTGGCAATTTTGAGTCAAAATTGTTCCTTTGGGGGAGTATTTCAACTTTTGGCCATTTTGAGGCGAAATTGCTCCTTTGGGGGGTATTGCAACTTTTTGCAATTTTGAGGCGAATTTGTTCCTTTGGTGGGTATTGCAACTTTTGGCCATTTTGAGGCGAAATTGCTCCTTTAGGGGTGTATTGCAACTTTTGGCCATTTTGAGGCGAAATTGCTTCTTTGGGGGGTATTGCAACTTTTGGCCATTTTTAGGCGAAATTGTTCCTTTGGGGGGGTATTGCAACTTTTGGCCATTTTGAGGCGAAATTGTTCCTTTGGGGGGTATTGCAACTTTTGGCCATTTTTAGGCGAAATTGTTCCTTTGGGGGGTATTGCAACTTTTGGCCATTTTGATGCGAATTTGTTCCTTTGGGGGGGTATTACAACTTTTGGCCATTTTGAGTCAAAATTGTGCTTTTGGGGGAGTATTTCAACTTTTGGCCATTTTGAGGCGAAATTGTTCCTTTGGGGGGCTATGCAATTTTTTGCAATTTTGAGGCGAATTTGTTCCTTTCAGGGGGGGGTATTGCAACTTTTTGCAATTATGAGGCAAAATTGTTCCTTTGGTGGGGTATTGCAACTTTTGGCCATTTTGATGCAAAATTGTTCCTTTGGGGGGGTATTGCAACTTTTGGCCATTTTGAGTCGAAATTTTTCCTTTGGGGGGTTATACAATTTTTTGCAATTTTAAGGCGAATTTGTTCCTTTCAGGGGGGTATTGCAACTTTTGGCCATTTTGAGGCGAAATTGCTCCTTTGGGGGGGTATTGCAACTTTTGGCCATTTTGAGGCGAAATTGTTCCTTTGGTGGGTTATGCAATTTTTTGCAATTTTAAGGCGAATTTGTTCCTTTCAGGGGGGTATTGCAACTTTTGGCCATTTTGAGGCGAAATTGCTCCTTTGGGGGGGTATTGCAACTTTTGGCCATTTTGAGGCGAAATTGTTCCTTTGGGGGGTTATGCAATTTTTTGCAATTTTAAGGCGAATTTGTTCCTTTCAGGGGGGTATTGCAACTTTTGGCCATTTTGAGGCGAAATTGCTCCTTTGGGGGGGTATTGCAACTTTTGTCCATTTTGAGGCGAAATTGTTCCTTTGGGGGGTTATGCAATTTTTTGCAATTTTAAGGCGAATTTGTTCCTTTCAGGGGGGTATTGCAACTTTTGGCCATTTTGAGGCGAAATTGTTCCTTTGGGGGGTATTGCAACTTTTGGCCATTTTCAGGCGAAATTGTTCCTTTGGGGGGGTATTGCATCTTTTGGCAATTTTGAGTCAAAATTGTTCCTTTGGGGGAGTATTTCAACTTTTGGCCATTTTGAGTCAAAATTTTTCCTTTGGGGGTTATACAATTTTTTGCAATTTTAAGGCGAATTTGTTCCTTTCAGGGGGGTATTGCAACTTTTGGCCATTTTGAGGCGAAATTGCTCCTTTGGGAGGGTATTGCAACTTTTGGCCATTTTGAGGCGAAATTGTTCCTTTCGGGGGTATTGCAACTTTTGGCCATTTTGAGGCGAAATTGTTCCTTTCGGGGGTATTGCAACTTTTGGCCATTTTGAGGCGAAATTGCTCCTTTGGGGGGGAATTGCAACTTTTGGCCATTTTGATGCGAATTTGTTCCTTTGGGGGGTATTGGAACTTTTGGCCATTTTGAGGCAAAATTGTTCCTTTGGGGGGTTATGCAACTTTTGGCCATTTTTAGGCGAAATTGTTCCTTTGGGGGGTATTGCAACTTTTGGCCATTTTGAGGCGAAATTGTTCCTTTGGGAGGGTATTGCAACTTTTCGCCATTTTGAGGCGAATTTGTTCCTTTCAGGGGGGTATTGCAACTTTTGGCCATTTTGAGGCGAAATTGCTCCTTTGAGGGGGTATTGCAATTTTTTGCAATTTTAAGGCTAATTTGTTCCTTTTAGGGGGGGTATTGCAACTTTTGGCCATTTTGAGGCGAAATTGTTCCTTTGGGGGGTATTGCAACTTTTGGCCATTTTCAGGCGAAATTGTTCCTTTGGGGGGGTTATGCAACTTTTGGCAATTTTGAGTCAAAATTGTTCCTTTGGTGGAGTATTTCAACTTTTGGCCATTTTGAGGCGAAATTGTTCCTTTGGGCGGTTATGCAATTTTTTGCAATTTTGAGGCGAATTTGTTCCTTTCAGGGGGGTATTGCAACTTTTGGCCATTTTGAGGCGAAATTGCTCCTTTAGGGCTGTATTGCAACTTTTGGCCATTTCGAGGCGAAATTGCTCCTTTGGGGGGGTATTGGAACTTTTGGCTATTTTGAGTCAAAATTGTTCCTTTGGGGGGGTATTGCAACTTTTGGCCATTTTGAGGCGAAATTGTTCCTTTGGGGGGTATTGCAACTTTTGGCCATTTTTAGGCGAAATTGTTCCTTTGGGGGGTATTGCAACTTTTGGCCATTTTGATGCGAATTTGTTCCTTTGGGGGGGTATTACAACTTTTGGCCATTTTGAGTCAAAATTGTGCTTTTGGGGGAGTATTTCAACTTTTGGCCATTTTGAGGCGAAATTGTTCCTTTGGGGGGCTATGCAATTTTTTGCAATTTTGAGGCGAATTTGTTCCTTTCAGGGGGGGGTATTGCAACTTTTTGCAATTATGAGGCAAAATTGTTCCTTTGGTGGGGTATTGCAACTTTTGGCCATTTTGATGCAAAATTGTTCCTTTGGGGGGGTATTGCAACTTTTGGCCATTTTGAGTCGAAATTTTTCCTTTGGGGGGTTATACAATTTTTTGCAATTTTAAGGCGAATTTGTTCCTTTCAGGGGGGTATTGCAACTTTTGGCCATTTTGAGGCGAAATTGCTCCTTTGGGGGGGTATTGCAACTTTTGGCCATTTTGAGGCGAAATTGTTCCTTTGGTGGGTTATGCAATTTTTTGCAATTTTAAGGCGAATTTGTTCCTTTCAGGGGGGTATTGCAACTTTTGGCCATTTTGAGGCGAAATTGCTCCTTTGGGGGGGTATTGCAACTTTTGGCCATTTTGAGGCGAAATTGTTCCTTTGGGGGGTTATGCAATTTTTTGCAATTTTAAGGCGAATTTGTTCCTTTCAGGGGGGTATTGCAACTTTTGGCCATTTTGAGGCGAAATTGCTCCTTTGGGGGGGTATTGCAACTTTTGTCCATTTTGAGGCGAAATTGTTCCTTTGGGGGGTTATGCAATTTTTTGCAATTTTAAGGCGAATTTGTTCCTTTCAGGGGGGTATTGCAACTTTTGGCCATTTTGAGGCGAAATTGTTCCTTTGGGGGGTATTGCAACTTTTGGCCATTTTCAGGCGAAATTGTTCCTTTGGGGGGGTATTGCAACTTTTGGCAATTTTGAGTCAAAATTGTTCCTTTGGGGGGTATTGCAACTTTTGGCCATTTTGAGGCGAAATTGTTCCTTTGGGAGGGTATTGCAACTTTTCGCCATTTTGAGGCGAATTTGTTCCTTTCAGGGGGGTATTGCAACTTTTGGCCATTTTGAGGCGAAATTGCTCCTTTGAGGGGGTATTGCAATTTTTTGCAATTTTAAGGCTAATTTGTTCCTTTTAGGGGGGGTATTGCAACTTTTGGCCATTTTGAGGCGAAATTGTTCCTTTGGGGGGTATTGCAACTTTTGGCCATTTTCAGGCGAAATTGTTCCTTTGGGGGGGTTATGCAACTTTTGGCAATTTTGAGTCAAAATTGTTCCTTTGGTGGAGTATTTCAACTTTTGGCCATTTTGAGGCGAAATTGTTCCTTTGGGCGGTTATGCAATTTTTTGCAATTTTGAGGCGAATTTGTTCCTTTCAGGGGGGTATTGCAACTTTTGGCCATTTTGAGGCGAAATTGCTCCTTTAGGGCTGTATTGCAACTTTTGGCCATTTCGAGGCGAAATTGCTCCTTTGGGGGGGTATTGGAACTTTTGGCTATTTTGAGTCAAAATTGTTCCTTTGGGGGGGTATTGCAACTTTTGGCCATTTTGAGGCGAAATTGTTCCTTTGGGGGGTATTGCAACTTTTGGCCATTTTTAGGCGAAATTGTTCCTTTGGGGGGTATTGCAACTTTTGGCCATTTTGATGCGAATTTGTTCCTTTGGGGGGGTATTACAACTTTTGGCCATTTTGAGTCAAAATTGTGCTTTTGGGGGAGTATTTCAACTTTTGGCCATTTTGAGGCGAAATTGTTCCTTTGGGGGGCTATGCAATTTTTTGCAATTTTGAGGCGAATTTGTTCCTTTCAGGGGGGGGTATTGCAACTTTTTGCAATTATGAGGCAAAATTGTTCCTTTGGTGGGGTATTGCAACTTTTGGCCATTTTGATGCAAAATTGTTCCTTTGGGGGGGTATTGCAACTTTTGGCCATTTTGAGTCGAAATTTTTCCTTTGGGGGGTTATACAATTTTTTGCAATTTTAAGGCGAATTTGTTCCTTTCAGGGGGGTATTGCAACTTTTGGCCATTTTGAGGCGAAATTGCTCCTTTGGGGGGGTATTGCAACTTTTGGCCATTTTGAGGCGAAATTGTTCCTTTGGTGGGTTATGCAATTTTTTGCGATTTTAAGGCGAATTTGTTCCTTTCAGGGGGGTATTGCAACTTTTGGCCATTTTGAGGCGAAATTGCTCCTTTGGGGGGGTATTGCAACTTTTGGCCATTTTGAGGCGAAATTGTTCCTTTGGGGGGTTATGCAATTTTTTGCAATTTTAAGGCGAATTTGTTCCTTTCAGGGGGGTATTGCAACTTTTGGCCATTTTGAGGCGAAATTGCTCCTTTGGGGGGGTATTGCAACTTTTGTCCATTTTGAGGCGAAATTGTTCCTTTGGGGGGTTATGCAATTTTTTGCAATTTTAAGGCGAATTTGTTCCTTTCAGGGGGGTATTGCAACTTTTGGCCATTTTGAGGCGAAATTGTTCCTTTGGGGGGTATTGCAACTTTTGGCCATTTTCAGGCGAAATTGTTCCTTTGGGGGGGTATTGCAACTTTTGGCAATTTTGAGTCAAAATTGTTCCTTTGGGGGAGTATTTCAACTTTTGGCCATTTTGAGTCAAAATTTTTCCTTTGGGGGTTATACAATTTTTTGCAATTTTAAGGCGAATTTGTTCCTTTCAGGGGGGTATTGCAACTTTTGGCCATTTTGAGGCGAAATTGCTCCTTTGGGAGGGTATTGCAACTTTTGGCCATTTTGAGGCGAAATTGTTCCTTTCGGGGGTATTGCAACTTTTGGCCATTTTGAGGCGAAATTGTTCCTTTCGGGGGTATTGCAACTTTTGGCCATTTTGAGGCGAAATTGCTCCTTTGGGGGGGAATTGCAACTTTTGGCCATTTTGATGCGAATTTGTTCCTTTGGGGGGTATTGGAACTTTTGGCCATTTTGAGGCAAAATTGTTCCTTTGGGGGGTTATGCAACTTTTGGCCATTTTTAGGCGAAATTGTTCCTTTGGGGGGTATTGCAACTTTTGGCCATTTTGAGGCGAAATTGTTCCTTTGGGAGGGTATTGCAACTTTTCGCCATTTTGAGGCGAATTTGTTCCTTTCAGGGGGGTATTGCAACTTTTGGCCATTTTGAGGCGAAATTGCTCCTTTGAGGGGGTATTGCAATTTTTTGCAATTTTAAGGCTAATTTGTTCCTTTTAGGGGGGGTATTGCAACTTTTGGCCATTTTGAGGCGAAATTGTTCCTTTGGGGGGTATTGCAACTTTTGGCCATTTTCAGGCGAAATTGTTCCTTTGGGGGGGTTATGCAACTTTTGGCAATTTTGAGTCAAAATTGTTCCTTTGGTGGAGTATTTCAACTTTTGGCCATTTTGAGGCGAAATTGTTCCTTTGGGCGGTTATGCAATTTTTTGCAATTTTGAGGCGAATTTGTTCCTTTCAGGGGGGTATTGCAACTTTTGGCCATTTTGAGGCGAAATTGCTCCTTTAGGGCTGTATTGCAACTTTTGGCCATTTCGAGGCGAAATTGCTCCTTTGGGGGATATTGCAACTTTTGGCCATTTTGATGCGAATTTGTTCCTTTGGGGGGGTATTGGAACTTTTGGCTATTTTGAGTCAAAATTGTTCTTTTGGGGGAGTATTTCAACTTTTGGCCATTTTGAGGCGAAATTGTTCCTTTGGGGGGTTATGCAATTTTTTGCAATTTTAAGGCGAATTTGTTCCTTTTAGGGGGGGGTATTGCAACTTTTGGCCATTTTGAGGCGAAATTGTTCCTTTGGGGTGTATTGCAACTTTTGGCCATTTTCAGGCGAAATTGTTCCTATGGGGGGTATTGCAACTTTTGGCAATTTTGAGTCAAAATTGTTCCTTTGGGGGAGTATTTCAACTTTTGGCCATTTTGAGGCGAAATTGCTCCTTTGGGGGGGTATTGCAACTTTTTGCAATTTTGAGGCGAATTTGTTCCTTTTGGGGAGTATTTCAACTTTTGGCCATTTTTAGTCGAAATTTTTCCTTTGAGGGGTTATACAATTTTTTGCAATTTTGAGGCGAATTTGTTCCTTTCAGGGGGGTATTGCAACTTTTGGCCTTTTTTGAGGCGAAATTGCTCCTTTGGGGGTGTATTGCAACTTTTGGCAATTTTGAGTCAAAATTGTTCCTTTGGGGAAGTATTTCAACTTTTGGCCATTTTGAGGCAAAATTGCTCCTTTGGGGAGGTATTGCAACTTATGGCCAATTTGAGACGAAATTCCTCCTTTGGGGGGGTATTGCAACTTTTGGCCATTTTGAGGCGAAATTGGTCCTTTAGGGGTGTATTGCAACTTTTGGCCATTTTGAGGCGAAATTGCTCCTTTGGGGGGGTATTGCAACTTTTTGCCATTTTGATGCAAAATTGCTCCTTTGGGGGGTATTGCAACTTTTGGCCATTTTGAGGCGAAATTGTTCCTTTGGGGGGTTATGCAATTTTTTGCAATTTTAAGGCGAATTTGTTCCTTTTAGGGGGGTATTGAAACTTTTGGCCATTTAGAGGCGAAATTGTTCCTTTGGGGGGTATTGCAACTTTTGGCCATTTTCAGGCGAAATTGTTCCTTTGGGGGGGTATTGCAACTTTTGGCAATTTTGAGTCAAAATTGTTCCTTTGGGGGAGAATTTCAACTTTTGGCCATTTTGAGTCGAAATTTTTCCTTTGGGGGGTTATACAATTTTTTGCAATTTTAAGGCGAATTTGTTCCTTTCAGGGGGGTATTGCAACTTTTAGCCATTTTGAGGCGAAATTGCTCCTTTGGGGGGTATTGCAACTTTTGGCAATTTTTAGTCAAAATTGTTCCTTTGGGGGGGTATTGCAACTTTTCGCCATTTTGAGGCGAATTTGTTCCTTTGGGGGGGTATTGGAACTTTTGGCCATTTTGAGTCAAAATTGTTCTTTTGGGGGAGTAATTCAACTTTTGGCCATTTTGGTTCGAAATTGTTCCTTTGGGGGGGTTATGCAACTTTTGGCAATTTTGAGTCAAAATTGTTCCTTTGGTGGAGTATTTCAACTTTTGGCCATTTTGAGGCGAAATTGTTCCTTTGGGCGGTTATGCAATTTTTTGCAATTTTGAGGCAAATTTGTTCCTTTCAGGGGGGTATTGCAACTTTTGGCCATTTTGAGGCGAAATTGCTCCTTTGGGGGGGTATTGCAACTTTTGGCCATTTTGTGGCGAAATTGTTCCTTTGGGGGGGTATTGCAACTTTTGGCCATTTTTAGGCGAAATTGTTCCTTTGGGGGGGTATTGCAACTTTGCAATTTTGAGTCAAAATTGTTCATTTGGGGGAGTATTTCAACTTTTGGCCATTTTGAGGTGAAATTGTTCCTTTGGGGGGTTATGCAATTTTTTGCAATTTTGAGACAAATTTGTTCCTTTTAGGGGGGTATTGCAACTTTTGGCCATTTTGAGGCGAAATTGCTCCTTTAGGGCTGTATTGCAACTTTTGGCCATTTTGAGGCGAAATTGCTCCTTTGGGGGGTATTGCAACTTTTGGCCATTTTGATGCGAATTTGTTCCTTTAAAGGGGTATTGGAACTTTTGGCTATTTTGAGTCAAAATTGTTCTTTTGGGGGAGTATTTCAACTTTTGGCCATTTTGAGGCGAAATTGTTCCTTTGGGGGGTTATGCAATTTTTTGCAATTTTAAGGCGAATTTGTTCTTTTTAGGGGGGGTATTGCAACTTTTGGCCATTTTGAGGCGAAATTGTTCCTTTGGGGGGTATTGCAACTTTTGGCCATTTTCAGGCGAAATTGTTCCTTTGGGGGGTATTGCAACTTTTGGCAATTTTGAGTCAAAATTGTTCCTTTGGGGGAGTATTTCAACTTTTGGCCATTTTGAGGCGAAATTGCTCCTTTGGGGGGGTATTGCAACTTTTTGCAATTTTGAGGCGAATTTGTTCCTTTGGGGGGGGGTATTGCAACTTTTGGCCATTTTGAGGCGAAATTGTTCCTTTTGGGGAGTATTTCAACTTTTGGCCATTTTTAGTCGAAATTTTTCCTTTGGGGGGTTATACAATTTTTTGCAATTTTGAGGCGAATTTGTTCCTTTCAGGGGGGTATTGCAACTTTTGGCCTTTTTTGAGGCGAAATTGCTCCTTTGGGGGTGTATTGCAACTTTTGGCCATTTTGAGTCAAAATTGCTCCTTTGGGGGGGTATTGCAACTTTTGGCAATTTTGAGTCAAAATTGTTCCTTTGGGGGAGTATTTCAACTTTTGGCCATTTTGAGGCAAAATTGCTCCTTTGGGGGGGTATTGCAACTTTTTGCAATTTTGAGGCGAATTTGTTCCTTTGGGGGGTATTGCAACTTTTGGCCATTTTGAGGCGAAATTGCTCCTTTAGGGGTGTATTGCAACTTTTGGCCATTTTGAGGCGAAATTGCTCCTTTGGGGGGGTATTGCAACTTTTGGATATTTTGATGCGAATTTGTTCCTTTGGGGGGGTATTGCAACTTTTGGCCATTTTGAGTCAAAATTGTTCTTTTGGGGGAGTATTTCAACTTTTGGCCATTTTGAGGCGAAATTGTTCCTTTGGGGGGTTATGCAATTTTTTGCAGTTTTAAGGCGAATTTGTTCCTTTTAGGGGGGGTATTGAAACTTTTGGCCATTTTGAGGCGAAATTGTTCCTTTGGGGGGTATTGCAACTTTTAGCCATTTTCAGGCGAAATTGTTCCTTTGGGGGGTATTGCAACTTTTGGCAATTTTGAGTCAAAATTGTTCCTTTGGGGGAGTATTTAAACTTTTGGCCATTTTAAGTCGAAATTTTTCCTTTGGGGGGTTATACAATTTTTTGCAATTTTAAGGCGAATTTGTTCCTTTCAGGGGGGTATTGCAACTTTTGGCCATTTTGAGGCGAAATTGCTCCTTTGGGGGGGTATTGCAACTTTTGGCAATTTTGAGTCAAAATTGTTCCTTTGGGGGGGTATTGCAATTTTTGGCCATTTTGAGGCGAAATTGTTCCTTTGGGCGGGTATGCAATTTTTTGCAATTTTGAGGCGAATTTGTTCCTTTCAGGGGGGTATTGCAACTTTTGGCCATTTTGATGCGAAATTGCTCCTTTGGGGGGTATTGCAACTTTTTGCAATTTTGAGGCGAATTTGTTCCTTTGGGGGGGTATTGCAACTTTTAGCCATTTTGAGGTGAAATTGCTCCTTTGGGGGGTATTGCAACTTTTTGCAATTTTGAGCCGAAATTGTTCCTTTGGGGGGTATTGCAACTTTTGGCCATTTTGGTTCGAAATTGTTCCTTTGGGGGGGTATTGCAACTTTTGGCAATTTTGAGTCAAAATTGTTCCTTTGGGGGAGTATTTTAACTTTTGGCCAATTTGAGTCGAAATTTTTCCTTTGGGGGGGTTATACAATTTTTTGCAATTTTGAGGCAAATTTGTTCCTTTCAGGGGGGTATTGCAACTTTTGGCCATTTTGAGGCGAAATTGCTCCTTTGGGGGGGTATTGCAACTTTTCGCCATTTTGAGGCGAATTTGTTCCTTTCAGGGGGGTATTGCAACTTTTGGCCATTTTGAGGCGAAATTGCTCCTTTGAGGGGGTATTGCAATTTTTTGCAATTTTAAGGCTAATTTGTTCCTTTTAGGGGGGGTATTGCAACTTTTGGCCATTTTGAGGCGAAATTGTTCCTTTGGGGGGTATTGCAACTTTTGGCCATTTTCAGGCGAAATTGTTCCTTTGGGGGGGTTATGCAACTTTTGGCAATTTTGAGTCAAAATTGTTCCTTTGGTGGAGTATTTCAACTTTTGGCCATTTTGAGGCGAAATTGTTCCTTTGGGCGGTTATGCAATTTTTTGCAATTTTGAGGCGAATTTGTTCCTTTCAGGGGGGTATTGCAACTTTTGGCCATTTTGAGGCGAAATTGCTCCTTTAGGGCTGTATTGCAACTTTTGGCCATTTCGAGGCGAAATTGCTCCTTTGGGGGATATTGCAACTTTTGGCCATTTTGATGCGAATTTGTTCCTTTGGGGGGGTATTGGAACTTTTGGCTATTTTGAGTCAAAATTGTTCTTTTGGGGGAGTATTTCAACTTTTGGCCATTTTGAGGCGAAATTGTTCCTTTGGGGGGTTATGCAATTTTTTGCAATTTTAAGGCGAATTTGTTCCTTTTAGGGGGGGGTATTGCAACTTTTGGCCATTTTGAGGCGAAATTGTTCCTTTGGGGTGTATTGCAACTTTTGGCCATTTTCAGGCGAAATTGTTCCTATGGGGGGTATTGCAACTTTTGGCAATTTTGAGTCAAAATTGTTCCTTTGGGGGAGTATTTCAACTTTTGGCCATTTTGAGGCGAAATTGCTCCTTTGGGGGGGTATTGCAACTTTTTGCAATTTTGAGGCGAATTTGTTCCTTTGGGGGGGTATTGCAACTTTTGGCCATTTTGAGGCGAAATTGTTCCTTTTGGGGAGTATTTCAACTTTTGGCCATTTTTAGTCGAAATTTTTCCTTTGAGGGGTTATACAATTTTTTGCAATTTTGAGGCGAATTTGTTCCTTTCAGGGGGGTATTGCAACTTTTGGCCTTTTTTGAGGCGAAATTGCTCCTTTGGGGGTGTATTGCAACTTTTGGCAATTTTGAGTCAAAATTGTTCCTTTGGGGAAGTATTTCAACTTTTGGCCATTTTGAGGCAAAATTGCTCCTTTGGGGAGGTATTGCAACTTATGGCCAATTTGAGACGAAATTCCTCCTTTGGGGGGGTATTGCAACTTTTGGCCATTTTGAGGCGAAATTGGTCCTTTAGGGGTGTATTGCAACTTTTGGCCATTTTGAGGCGAAATTGCTCCTTTGGGGGGGTATTGCAACTTTTTGCCATTTTGATGCAAAATTGCTCCTTTGGGGGGGTATTGCAACTTTTGGCCATTTTGAGGCGAAATTGTTCCTTTGGGGGGTTATGCAATTTTTTGCAATTTTAAGGCGAATTTGTTCCTTTTAGGGGGGTATTGAAACTTTTGGCCATTTAGAGGCGAAATTGTTCCTTTGGGGGGTATTGCAACTTTTGGCCATTTTCAGGCGAAATTGTTCCTTTGGGGGGGTATTGCAACTTTTGGCAATTTTGAGTCAAAATTGTTCCTTTGGGGGAGAATTTCAACTTTTGGCCATTTTGAGTCGAAATTTTTCCTTTGGGGGGTTATACAATTTTTTGCAATTTTAAGGCGAATTTGTTCCTTTCAGGGGGGTATTGCAACTTTTAGCCATTTTGAGGCGAAATTGCTCCTTTGGGGGGTATTGCAACTTTTGGCAATTTTGAGTCAAAATTGTTCCTTTGGGGGGGTATTGCAACTTTTCGCCATTTTGAGGCGAATTTGTTCCTTTGGGGGGGTATTGGAACTTTTGGCCATTTTGAGTCAAAATTGTTCTTTTGGGGGAGTAATTCAACTTTTGGCCATTTTGGTTCGAAATTGTTCCTTTGGGGGGGTTATGCAACTTTTGGCAATTTTGAGTCAAAATTGTTCCTTTGGTGGAGTATTTCAACTTTTGGCCATTTTGAGGCGAAATTGTTCCTTTGGGCGGTTATGCAATTTTTTGCAATTTTGAGGCAAATTTGTTCCTTTCAGGGGGGTATTGCAACTTTTGGCCATTTTGAGGCGAAATTGCTCCTTTGGGGGGGTATTGCAACTTTTGGCCATTTTGTGGCGAAATTGTTCCTTTGGGGGGGTATTGCAACTTTTGGCCATTTTTAGGCGAAATTGTTCCTTTGGGGGGGTATTGCAACTTTGCAATTTTGAGTCAAAATTGTTCATTTGGGGGAGTATTTCAACTTTTGGCCATTTTGAGGTGAAATTGTTCCTTTGGGGGGTTATGCAATTTTTTGCAATTTTGAGACAAATTTGTTCCTTTTAGGGGGGTATTGCAACTTTTGGCCATTTTGAGGCGAAATTGCTCCTTTAGGGCTGTATTGCAACTTTTGGCCATTTTGAGGCGAAATTGCTCCTTTGGGGGGTATTGCAACTTTTGGCCATTTTGATGCGAATTTGTTCCTTTAAAGGGGTATTGGAACTTTTGGCTATTTTGAGTCAAAATTGTTCTTTTGGGGGAGTATTTCAACTTTTGGCCATTTTGAGGCGAAATTGTTCCTTTGGGGGTTATGCAATTTTTTGCAATTTTAAGGCGAATTTGTTCTTTTTAGGGGGGGTATTGCAACTTTTGGCCATTTTGAGGCGAAATTGTTCCTTTGGGGGGTATTGCAACTTTTGGCCATTTTCAGGCGAAATTGTTCCTTTGGGGGGTATTGCAACTTTTGGCAATTTTGAGTCAAAATTGTTCCTTTGGGGGAGTATTTCAACTTTTGGCCATTTTGAGGCGAAATTGCTCCTTTGGGGGGGTATTGCAACTTTTTGCAATTTTGAGGCGAATTTGTTCCTTTGGGGGGGGGTATTGCAACTTTTGGCCATTTTGAGTCAAAATTGTTCTTTTGGGGGAGTATTTCAACTTTTGGCCATTTTGAGGCGAAATTGTTCCTTTGGGGGGTTATGCAATTTTTTGCAGTTTTAAGGCGAATTTGTTCCTTTTAGGGGGGGTATTGAAACTTTTGGCCATTTTGAGGCGAAATTGTTCCTTTGGGGGGTATTGCAACTTTTAGCCATTTTCAGGCGAAATTGTTCCTTTGGGGGGTATTGCAACTTTTGGCAATTTTGAGTCAAAATTGTTCCTTTGGGGGAGTATTTAAACTTTTGGCCATTTTAAGTCGAAATTTTTCCTTTGGGGGGTTATACAATTTTTTGCAATTTTAAGGCGAATTTGTTCCTTTCAGGGGGGTATTGCAACTTTTGGCCATTTTGAGGCGAAATTGCTCCTTTGGGGGGTATTGCAACTTTTGGCAATTTTGAGTCAAAATTGTTCCTTTGGGGGGGTATTGCAATTTTTGGCCATTTTGAGGCGAAATTGTTCCTTTGGGCGGGTATGCAATTTTTTGCAATTTTGAGGCGAATTTGTTCCTTTCAGGGGGGTATTGCAACTTTTGGCCATTTTGATGCGAAATTGCTCCTTTGGGGGGTATTGCAACTTTTTGCAATTTTGAGGCGAATTTGTTCCTTTGGGGGGGTATTGCAACTTTTAGCCATTTTGAGGCGAAATTGCTCCTTTGGGGGGTATTGCAACTTTTTGCAATTTTGAGCCGAAATTGTTCCTTTGGGGGAGTATTTTAACTTTTGGCCAATTTGAGTCGAAATTTTTCCTTTGGGGGGGTTATACAATTTTTTGCAATTTTGAGGCAAATTTGTTCCTTTCAGGGGGGTATTGCAACTTTTGGCCATTTTGAGGCGAAATTGCTCCTTTGGGGGGGTATTGCAACTTTTGGCCATTTTCAGGCGAATTTGTTCCTTTGGGGGGGTATTGGAACTTTTGGCCATTTTGAGTCAAAATTGTTCTTTGGGGGGAGTAATTCAACTTTTGGCCATTTTGAGGCGAAATTGTTCCTTTGGGGGGGTATTGCAACTTTTGGCCATTTTGAGGCAAATTTGTTCCTTTGGGGGTGTATTGCAACTTTTGGCCATTTTGGTTCGAAATTGTTCCTTTGGGGGGGTATTGCAACTTTTGGCACTTTTGAGTCAAAATTGTTCCTTTGGGGGAGTATTTAAACTTTTGGCCATTTTGAGGCGAAATTGTTCCTTTGGGCGGTTATGCAATTTTTTGCAATTTTGAGGCAAATTTGTTCCTTTCAGGGGGGTATTGCAACTTTTGGCCATTTTGAGGCGAAATTGCTCCTTTGGGGGGGTATTGCAACTTTTGGCCATTTTCAGGCGAAATTGTTCCTTTGGGGGGGTTATGCAACTTTTGGCAATTTTGAGTCAAAATTGTTCCTTTGGTGGAGTATTTCAACTTTTGGCCATTTTGAGGCGAAATTGTTCCTTTGGGCGGTTATGCAATTTTTTGCAATTTTGAGGCAAATTTGTTCCTTTCAGGGGGGTATTGCAACTTTTGGCCATTTTGAGGCGAAATTGCTCCTTTGGGGGGGTATTGCAACTTTTGGCCATTTTGTGGCGAAATTGTTCCTTTGGGGGGGTATTGCAACTTTTGGCCATTTTTAGGCGAAATTGTTCCTTTGGGGGGGTATTGCAACTTTGCAATTTTGAGTCAAAATTGTTCATTTGGGGGAGTATTTCAACTTTTGGCCATTTTGAGGTGAAATTGTTCCTTTGGGGGGTTATGCAATTTTTTGCAATTTTGAGACAAATTTGTTCCTTTTAGGGGGGTATTGCAACTTTTGGCCATTTTGAGGCGAAATTGCTCCTTTAGGGCTGTATTGCAACTTTTGGCCATTTTGAGGCGAAATTGCTCCTTTGGGGGGTATTGCAACTTTTGGCCATTTTGATGCGAATTTGTTCCTTTAAAGGGGTATTGGAACTTTTGGCTATTTTGAGTCAAAATTGTTCTTTTGGGGGAGTATTTCAACTTTTGGCCATTTTGAGGCGAAATTGTTCCTTTGGGGGGTTATGCAATTTTTTGCAATTTTAAGGCGAATTTGTTCTTTTTAGGGGGGGTATTGCAACTTTTGGCCATTTTGAGGCGAAATTGTTCCTTTGGGGGGTATTGCAACTTTTGGCCATTTTCAGGCGAAATTGTTCCTTTGGGGGGTATTGCAACTTTTGGCAATTTTGAGTCAAAATTGTTCCTTTGGGGGAGTATTTCAACTTTTGGCCATTTTGAGGCGAAATTGCTCCTTTGGGGGGGTATTGCAACTTTTTGCAATTTTGAGGCGAATTTGTTCCTTTGGGGGGGGGTATTGCAACTTTTGGCCATTTTGAGTCAAAATTGTTCTTTTGGGGGAGTATTTCAACTTTTGGCCATTTTGAGGCGAAATTGTTCCTTTGGGGGGTTATGCAATTTTTTGCAGTTTTAAGGCGAATTTGTTCCTTTTAGGGGGGGTATTGAAACTTTTGGCCATTTTGAGGCGAAATTGTTCCTTTGGGGGGTATTGCAACTTTTAGCCATTTTCAGGCGAAATTGTTCCTTTGGGGGGTATTGCAACTTTTGGCAATTTTGAGTCAAAATTGTTCCTTTGGGGGAGTATTTAAACTTTTGGCCATTTTAAGTCGAAATTTTTCCTTTGGGGGGTTATACAATTTTTTGCAATTTTAAGGCGAATTTGTTCCTTTCAGGGGGGTATTGCAACTTTTGGCCATTTTGAGGCGAAATTGCTCCTTTGGGGGGGTATTGCAACTTTTGGCAATTTTGAGTCAAAATTGTTCCTTTGGGGGGGTATTGCAATTTTTGGCCATTTTGAGGCGAAATTGTTCCTTTGGGCGGGTATGCAATTTTTTGCAATTTTGAGGCGAATTTGTTCCTTTCAGGGGGGTATTGCAACTTTTGGCCATTTTGATGCGAAATTGCTCCTTTGGGGGGTATTGCAACTTTTTGCAATTTTGAGGCGAATTTGTTCCTTTGGGGGGGTATTGCAACTTTTAGCCATTTTGAGGCGAAATTGCTCCTTTGGGGGGTATTGCAACTTTTTGCAATTTTGAGCCGAAATTGTTCCTTTGGGGGAGTATTTTAACTTTTGGCCAATTTGAGTCGAAATTTTTCCTTTGGGGGGGTTATACAATTTTTTGCAATTTTGAGGCAAATTTGTTCCTTTCAGGGGGGTATTGCAACTTTTGGCCATTTTGAGGCGAAATTGCTCCTTTGGGGGGGTATTGCAACTTTTGGCCATTTTCAGGCGAATTTGTTCCTTTGGGGGGGTATTGGAACTTTTGGCCATTTTGAGTCAAAATTGTTCTTTGGGGGGAGTAATTCAACTTTTGGCCATTTTGAGGCGAAATTGTTCCTTTGGGGGGGTATTGCAACTTTTGGCCATTTTGAGGCAAATTTGTTCCTTTGGGGGTGTATTGCAACTTTTGGCCATTTTGGTTCGAAATTGTTCCTTTGGGGGGGTATTGCAACTTTTGGCAATTTTGAGTCAAAATTGTTCCTTTGGGGGAGTATTTAAACTTTTGGCCAATTTGAGTTGAAATTTTTCCTTTGGGGGGGTTATACAATTTTTTGCAATTTTGAGGCAAATTTGTTCCTTTCAGGGGGGTATTGCAACTTTTGGCCATTTTGAGGCGAAATTGCTCCTTTGGGGGGGTATTGCAACTTTTGGCCATTTTCAGGCGAAATTGTTCCTTTGGGGGGGTTATGCAACTTTTGGCAATTTTGAGTCAAAATTGTTCCTTTGGTGGAGTATTTCAACTTTTGGCCATTTTGAGGCGAAATTGTTCCTTTGGGCGGTTATGCAATTTTTTGCAATTTTGAGGCGAATTTGTTCCTTTCAGGGGGGTATTGCAACTTTTGGCCATTTTGAGGCGAAATTGCTCCTTTGGGGGGGTATTGCAACTTTTGGCCATTTTGTGGCGAAATTGTTCCTTTGGGGGGGTATTGCAACTTTTGGCCATTTTTAGGCGAAATTGTTCCTTTGGGGGGGTATTGCAACTTTTGGCAATTTTGAGTCAAAATTGTTCATTTGGGGGAGTATTTCAACTTTTGGCCATTTTGAGGTGAAATTGTTCCTTTGGGGGGTTATGCAATTTTTTGCAATTTTGAGACAAATTTGTTCCTTTTAGGGGGGGTATTGCAACTTTTGGCCATTTTGAGGCGAAATTGCTCCTTTAGGGCTGTATTGCAACTTTTGGCCATTTTGAGGCGAAATTGCTCCTTTGGGGGGTATTGCAACTTTTGGCCATTTTGATGCGAATTTGTTCCTCTGGGGGGGTATTGGAACTTTTCGCTATTTTGAGTCAAAATTGTTCTTTTGGGGGAGTATTTCAACTTTTGGCCATTTTGAGGCGAAATTGTTCCTTTGGGGGGTTATGCAATTTTTTGCAATTTTAAGGCGAATTTGTTCCTTTTAGGGGGGGTATTGCAACTTTTGGCCATTTTGAGGCGAAATTGTTCCTTTGGGGGGTATTGCAACTTTTGGCCATTTTCAGGCGAAATTGTTCCTTTGGGGGGGTATTGCAACTTTTGGCCATTTTGTGGCGAAATTGTTCCTTTGGGGGGGTATTGCAACTTTTGGCCATTTTTAGGCGAAATTTTTCCTTTGGGGGGGTATTGCAATTTTTGGCCATTTTGAGGCGAAATTGTTCCTTTGGGCGGGTATGCAATTTTTTGCAATTTTGAAGCGAATTTGTTCCTTTCAGGGGGGTATTGCAACTTTTGGCCATTTTGATGCGAAATTGCTCCTTTGGGGGGTATTGCAACTTTTTGCAATTTTGAGGCGAATTTGTTCCTTTGGGGGGGTATTGCAACTTTTAGCCATTTTGAGGCGAAATTGCTCCTTTGGGGGGTATTGCAACTTTTTGCAATTTTGAGCCGAAATTGTTCCTTTGGGGGAGTATTTCAACTTTTGGCCATTTTGAGGCGAATTTGTTCCTTTCATGGGGTTATTGCAACTTTTGGCCATTTTGAAGCGAAACTGTTCCTTTCGGAGGGTATTGCAACTTTTCGCCATTTTGAGGCGAATTTGTTCCTTTGGGGGGGTATTGCAACTTTTGGCCATTTTGAGGCAAATTTGTTCCTTTGGGGGGGTATTGCAACTTTTGGCCATTTTGGTTCGAAATTGTTCCTTTGGGGGGGTATTGCAACTTTTGGCAATTTTGAGTCAAAATTGTTCCTTTGGGGGAGTATTTTAACTTTTGGCCAATTTGAGTCGAAATTTTTCCTTTGGGGGGGTTATACAATTTTTTGCAATTTTGAGGCAAATTTGTTCCTTTCAGGGGGGTATTGCAACTTTTGGCCATTTTGAGGCGAAATTGCTCCTTTGGGGGGGTATTGCAACTTTTGGCCATTTTCAGGCGAATTTGTTCCTTTGGGGGGGTATTGGAACTTTTGGCCATTTTGAGTCAAAATTGTTCTTTTGGGGGAGTAATTCAACTTTTGGCCATTTTGAGGCGAAATTGTTCCTTTGGGGGGGTATTGCAACTTTTGGCCATTTTGAGGCAAATTTGTTCCTTTGGGGGGGTATTGCAACTTTTGGCCATTTTGGTTCGAAATTGTTCCTTTGGGGGGGTATTGCAACTTTTGGCAATTTTGAGTCAAAATTGTTCCTTTGGGGGAGTATTTAAACTTTTGGCCAATTTGAGTCGAAATTTTTCCTTTGGGGGGGTTATACAATTTTTTGCAATCTTGAGGCAAATTTGTTCCTTTCAGGGGGGTATTGCAACTTTTGGCCATTTTGAGGCGAAATTGCTCCTTTGGGGGGGTATTGCAACTTTTGGCCATTTTCAGGCGAAATTGTTCCTTTGGGGGGGTTATGCAACTTTTGGCAATTTTGAGTCAAAATTGTTCCTTTGGTGGAGTATTTCAACTTTTGGCCATTTTGAGGCGAAATTGTTCCTTTGGGCGGTTATGCAATTTTTTGCAATTTTGAGGCGAATTTGTTCCTTTCAGGGGGGTATTGCAACTTTTGGCCATTTTGAGGCGAAATTGCTCCTTTGGGGGGGTATTGCAACTTTTGGCCATTTTGTGGTGAAATTGTTCCTTTGGGGGGGTATTGCAACTTTTGGCCATTTTTAGGCGAAATTGTTCCTTTGGGGGGGTATTGCAACTTTTGGCAATTTTGAGTCAAAATTGTTCATTTGGGGGAGTATTTCAACTTTTGGCCATTTTGAGGTGAAATTGTTCCTTTGGGGGGTTATGCAATTTTTTGCAATTTTAAGGCGAATTTGTTCCTTTTAGGGGGGGTATTGCAACTTTTGTCCATTTTGAGGCGAAATTGTTCCTTTGGGGGGTATTGCAACTTTTGGCCATTTTCAGGCGAAATTGTTCCTTTGGGGGGGTATTGCAACTTTTGGCCATTTTGTGGCGAAATTGTTCCTTTGGGGGGGTATTGCAACTTTTGGCCATTTTTAGGCGAAATTGTTCCTTTGGGGGGGTATTGCAACTTTTGGCAATTTTGAGTCAAAATTGTTCATTTGGGGGAGTATTTCAACTTTTGGCCATTTTGAGGTGAAATTGTTCCTTTGGGGGGTTTTGCAATTTTTTGCAATTTTAAGGCGAATTTGTTCCTTTTAGGGGGGGTATTGCAACTTTTGGCCATTTTGAGGCGAAATTGTTCCTTTGGGGGGTATTGCAACTTTTGGCCATTTTCAGGCGAAATTGTTCCTTTGGGGGGGTATTGCAACTTTTGGCCATTTTGTGGCGAAATTGTTCCTTTGGGGGGGTATTGCAACTTTTGGCCATTTTTAGGCGAAATTTTTCCTTTGGGGGGGTATTGGAACTTTTCGCTATTTTGAGTCAAAATTGTTCTTTTGGGGGAGTATTTCAACTTTTGGCCATTTTGAGGCGAAATTGTTCCTTTGGGGGGTTATGCAATTTTTTGCAATTTTAAGGCGAATTTGTTCCTTTTAGGGGGGGTATTGCAACTTTTGGCCATTTTGAGGCGAAATTGTTCCTTTGGGGGGTATTGCAACTTTTGGCCATTTTCAGGCGAAATTGTTCCTTTGGGGGGTATTGCAACTTTTGGCAATTTTGAGTCAAAATTGTTCCTTTGGGGGAGTATTTCAACTTTTGGCCATTTTTAGTCGAAATTTTTCCTTTGGGGGGTTATACAATTTTTTGCAATTTTGAGGCGAATTTGTTCCTTTCAGGGGGGTATTGCAACTTTTGGCCTTTTTTGAGGCGAAATTGCTCCTTTGGGGGTGTATTGCAACTTTTGGCCATTTTGAGTCAAAATTGTTCCTTTGGGGGAGTATTTCAACTTTTGGCCATTTTGAGGCAAAATTGCTCCTTTGGGGGGGTATTGCAACTTTTTGCAATTTTGAGGCGAATTTGTTCCTTTGGGGGGTATTGCAACTTTTGGCCATTTTGAGGCGAAATTGCTCCTTTAGGGGTGTATTGCAACTTTTGGCCATTTTGAGGCAAAATTGCTCCTTTGGGGGGGTATTGCAAATTTTGGCCATTTTGAGGCGAAATTGCTCCTTTAGGGGTGTATTGGAACTTTTGGCCATTTTGAGTCAAAATTGTTCTTTTGGGGGAGTATTTCAACTTTTGGCCATTTTGAGGCGAAATTGTTCCTTTGGGGGGTTATGCAATTTTTTGCAATTTTGAGGCGAATTTGTTCCTTTCAGGGGGGGGGTATTGCAACTTTTTGCAATTATGAGGCGAAATTGTTCCTTTGGGGGGGTATTGCATTTTTTGGCAATTTTGAGTCAAAATTGTTCCTTTGGGGAAGTATTTCAACTTTTGGCCATTTTGAGGCGAAATTGTTCCTTTGGGCGGGTATGCAATTTTTTGCAATTTTGAGGCGAATTTGTTCCTTTCAGGGGGGTATTGCAACTTTTGGCCATTTTGAGTCAAAATTGCTCCTTTGGGGGGGTATTGCAACTTTTGGCAATTTTGAGTCAAAATTGTTCCTTTGGGGGAGTATTTCAACTTTTGGCCATTTTGAGGCAAAATTGCTCCTTTGGGGGGGTATTGCAACTTTTTGCAATTTTGAGGCGAAATTGCTCCTTTAGGGGTGTATTGCAACTTTTGGCCATTTTGAGGCGAAATTGCTCCTTTAGGGGTGTATTGCAACTTTTGGCCATTTTGAGGCGAAATTGCTCCTTTGGGGGGGTATTGCAACTTTTGGCCATTTTGATGCGAATTTGTTCCTTTAGGGGGGTATTGGAACTTTTGGCCATTTTGAGTCAAAATTGTTCTTTTGGGGGAGTATTTCAACTTTTGGCCATTTTGAGGCGAAATTGTTCCTTTGGGGGTTATGCAATTTTTTTTGCAATTTTGAGGCGAATTTGTTCCTTTCAGGGGGAGGTTTTGCATTTTTTGGCCATTTTGAGGCGAAATTGTTCCTTTGGGGGGGTATTGCAACTTTTGGCCATTTTGATGCAAAATTGCTCCTTTGGGAGGGTATTGCAACTTTTGGCCATTTTGAGTCAAAATTGTTCTTTTGGGGGAGTATTTCAACTTTTGGCCATTTTGAGGCGAAATTGTTCCTTTGGGGGGGTTATGCAATTTTTTGCAATTTTAAGGCGAATTTGTTCCTTTTAGGGGGGGTATTGAAACTTTTGGCCATTTAGAGGCGAAATTGTTCCTTTGGGGGGTATTGCAACTTTTGGCCATTTTCAGGCGAAATTGTTCCTTTGGGGGGGTATTGCAACTTTTGGCAATTTTGAGTCAAAATTGTTCCTTTGGGGGAGTATTTCAACTTTTGGCCATTTTGAGTCGAAATTTTTCCTTTGGGGGGGTTATACAATTTTTTGCAATTTTAAGGCGAATTTGTTCCTTTCAGGGGGGTATTGCAACTTTTGGCCATTTTGAGGCGAAATTGCTCCTTTGGGGGGTATTGCAACTTTTGGCCATTTTGAGGCGAAATTGCTCCTTTGGGGGGGTATTGCAACTTTTGGCAATTTTGAGTCAAAATTGTTCCTTTGGGGGGGTATTGCAATTTTTTGCCATTTTGAGGTGAAATTGTTCCTTTGGGCGGGTATGCAATTTTTTGCAATTTTGAGGCGAATTTGTTCTTTTCAGGGGGGTATTGCAACTTTTGGCCATTTTGATGCGAAATTGCTTTTTTGGGGGGTATTGCAACTTTTTGCAATTTTGAGGCGAATTTGTTCCTTTGGGGGGGTATTGCAACTTTTAGCCATTTTGAGGCGAAATTGCTCTTTTGGGGGGTATTGCAACTTTTGGCCATTTTGATGCGAATTTGTTCCTTTAGGGGGGTATTGGAACTTTTGGCCATTTTGAGTCAAAATTGTTCTTTTGGGGGAGTATTTCAACTTTTGGCCATTTTGAGGCGAAATTGTTCCTTTGGGGGGTTATGCAATTTTTTTGCAATTTTGAGGCGAATTTGTTCCTTTTAGGGGGGGTATTGCAACTTTTTGCAATTATGAGGCGAATTTGTTCCTTTGGGGGGGTATTGCATTTTTTGGCCATTTTGAGGCGAAATTGTTCCTTTGGGGGGGTATTGCAACTTTTGGCCATTTTGATGCAAAATTGCTCCTTTGGGGGGGTATTGCAACTTTTGGCCATTTTGAGTCAAAATTGTTCTTTTGGGGGAGTATTTCAACTTTTGGCCATTTTGAGGCGAAATTGTTCCTTTGGGGGGGTTATGCAATTTTTTGCAATTTTAAGGCGAATTTGTTCCTTTTAGGGGGGGTATTGAAACTTTTGGCCATTTAGAGGCGAAATTGTTCCTTTGGGGGGTATTGCAACTTTTGGCCATTTTCAGGCGAAATTGTTCCTTTGGGGGGGTATTGCAACTTTTGGCAATTTTGAGTCAAAATTGTTCCTTTGGGGGAGTATTTCAACTTTTGGCCATTTTGAGTCGAAATTTTTCCTTTGGGGGGTTATACAATTTTTTGCAATTTTAAGGCGAATTTGTTCCTTTCAGGGGGGTATTGCAACTTTTGGCCATTTTGAGGCGAAATTGCTCCTTTGGGGGGTATTGCAACTTTTGGCCATTTTGAGGCGAAATTGCTCCTTTGGGGGGGTATTGCAGCTTTTGGCAATTTTGAGTCAAAATTGTTCCTTTGGGGGGTATTGCAATTTTTTCCATTTTGAGGCGAAATTGTTCCTTTGGGCGGGTATGCAATTTTTTGCAATTTTGAGGCGAATTTGTTCCTTTCAGGGGGGTATTGCAACTTTTGGCCATTTTGATGCGAAATTGCTCCTTTGGGGGGTATTGCAACTTTTTGCAATTTTGAGGCGAATTTGTTCCTTTGGGGGGGTATTGCAACTTTTAGCCATTTTGAGGCGAAATTGCTCCTTTGGGGGAGTATTTCAACTTTTGGCCATTTTGAGGCGAAATTGTTCCTTTAGGGGGTTATGCAATTTTTTGCAATTTTAAGGCGAATTTGTTCCTTTCGGAGGGTATTGCAACTTTTCGCCATTTTGAGGCGAATTTGTTCCTTTGGGGGGGTGTTGGAACTTTTGGCCATTTTGAGTCAAAATTGTTCTTTTGGGGGAGTAATTCGACTTTTTGCCATTTTGAGGCGAAATTGTTCCTTTGGGGGGGTATTGCAACTTTTGGCCATTTTGGTTCGAAATTGTTCCTTTGGGGGGGTTATGCAACTTTTGGCCATTTTGAGTCAAAATTGTTCTTTTGGGGGAGTAATTCGACTTTTGGCCATTTTGAGGCAAATTTGTTCCTTTGGGGGGGTATTGCAACTTTTGGCCATTTTGGTTCGAAATTGTTCCTTTGGGGGGGTTATGCAACTTTTGGCAATTTTGAGTCAAAATTGTTCCTTTGGTGGAGTATTTCAACTTTTGGCCATTTTGAGGTGAAATTGTTCCTTTGGGGGGTTATGCAATTTTTTGCAATTTTGAGACAAATTTGTTCCTTTTAGGGGGGGTATTGCAACTTTTGGCCATTTTGAGGCGAAATTGCTCCTTTAGGGCTGTATTGCAACTTTTGGCCATTTTGAGGCGAAATTGTTCCTTTGGGGGGGGTATTGCAACTTTTTGCAATTATGAGGCGAATTTGTTCCTTTGGGGGGGTATTGCATTTTTTGGCCATTTTGAGGCGAAATTGTTCCTTTGGGGGGGTATTGCAACTTTTGGCCATTTTGATGCAAAATTGCTCCTTTGGGGGGGTATTGCAACTTTTGGCCATTTTGAGTCAAAATTGTTCTTTTGGGGGAGTATTTCAACTTTTGGCCATTTTGAGGCGAAATTGTTCCTTTGGGGGGTTATGCAACTTTTGGCCATTTTCAGGCGAAATTGTTCCTTTGGGGGGGTATTGCAACTTTTGGCAATTTTAAGTCAAAATTGTTCCTTTGGGGGAGTATTTCAACTTTTGGCCATTTTGAGGCGAAATTGTTCCTTTGGGCGGGTATGCAAGTTTTTGCAATTTTGAGGCGAATTTGTTCCTTTCAGGGGGGTATTGCAACTTTTGACCATTTTGATGCGAAATTGCTCCTTTGGGGGGTATTGCAACTTTTTGCAATTTTGAGCCGAAATTGTTCCTTTGGGGAGGTATTGCAACTTTTGGCAATTTTGAGTCAAAATTGTTCCTTTGGGGGAGTATTTCAACTTTTGGCCATTTTGAGGCGAAATTGTTCCTTTAGGGGGTTATGCAATTTTTTGCAATTTTAAGGCGAATTTGTTCCTTTCATGGGGTTATTGCAACTTTTGGCCATTTTGAAGCGAAACTGTTCCTTTCGGAGGGTATTGCAACTTTTCGCCATTTTGAGGCGAATTTGTTCCTTTGGGGGGGTATTGGAACTTTTGGCCATTTTGAGTCAAAATTGTTCTTTTGGGGGAGTAATTCAACTTTTGGCCATTTTGAGGCAAATTTGTTCCTTTGGGGGGGTATTGCAACTTTTGGCCATTTTGGTTCGAAATTGTTCCTTTGGTGGAGTATTTCAACTTTTGGCCATTTTGAGGCGAAATTGTTCCTTTGGGCGGTTATGCAATTTTTTGCAATTTTGAGGCGAATTTGTTCCTTTCAGGGGGGTATTGCAACTTTTGGCCATTTTGAGGCGAAATTGCTCCTTTGGGGGGGTATTGCAACTTTTGGCCATTTTCAGGTGAAATTGTTCCTTTGGGGGGGTATTGCAACTTTTGGCCATTTTGAGGCGAAATTGTTCCTTTGGGGGGGTATTACAACTTTTGGCCATTTTTAGGCGAAATTGTTCCTTTGGGGGGGTATTGCAACTTTTGGCAATTTTGAGTCAAAATTGTTCATTTGGGGGAGTATTTCAACTTTTGGCCATTTTGAGGTGAAATTGTTCCTTTGGGGGGTTATGCAATTTTTTGCAATTTTGAGACAAATTTGTTCCTTTTAGGGGGGTATTGCAACTTTTGGCCATTTTGAGGCGAAATTGCTCCTTTAGGGCTGTATTGCAACTTTTGGCCATTTTGAGGCGAAATTGCTCCTTTGGGGGTATTGCAACTTTTGGCAATTTTGAGTCAAAATTGTTCCTTTGGGGGAGTATTTCAACTTTTGGCCATTTTGAGGCGAAATTGCTCCTTTGGGGGGGTATTGCAACTTTTTGCAATTTTGAGGCGAATTTGTTCCTTTGGGGGGGTATTGCAACTTTAGGCCATTTTGAGGCGAAATTGTTCCTTTTGGGGAGTATTTCAACTTTTGGCTATTTTTAGTCGAAATTTTTCCTTTGGGGGGTTATACAATTTTTTGCAATTTTGAGGCGAATTTGTTCCTTTCAGGGGGGTATTGCAACTTTTGGCCTTTTTTGAGGCGAAATTGCTCCTTTGGGGGTGTATTGTAACTTTTGGCAATTTTGAGTCAAAATTGTTCCTTTGGGGGAGTATTTCAACTTTTGGCCATTTTGAGGCAAAATTGCTCCTTTGGGGGGGTATTGCAACTTTTTGCAATTTTGAGGCGAATTTGTTCCTTTGGGGGGTATTGCAACTTTTGGCCATTTTGAGGCGAAATTGCTCCTTTAGGGGTGTATTGCAACTTTTGGCCATTTTGAGGCAAAATTGCTCCTTTGGGGGGGTATTGCAACTTTTGGCCATTTTGAGGCAAAATTGCTCCTTTGGGGGGGTATTGGAACTTTTGGCCATTTTGAGTCAAAATTGTTCTTTTGGGGGAGTATTTCAACTTTTGGCCATTTTGAGGCGAAATTGTTCCTTTGGGGGGTTATGCAATTTTTTGCAATTTTGAGGCGAATTTGTTCCTTTCAGGGGGGGTATTGCAACTTTTTGCAATTATGAGGCGAATTTGTTCCTTTGGGGGGGTATTGCATTTTTTGGCCATTTTGAGGCGAAATTGTTCCTTTGGGGGGGTATTGCAACTTTTGGCCATTTTGAGTCAAAATTGTTCTTTTGGGGGAGTATTTCAACTTTTGGCCATTTTGAGGCGAAATTGTTCCTTTGGGGGGTTATGCAATTTTTTGCAATTTTAAGGCGAATTTGTTCCTTTTAGGGGGGGTATTGAAACTTTTGGCCATTTTGAGGCGAAATTGTTCCTTTGGGGGGTATTGCAACTTTTGGCCAATTTCAGGCGAAATTGTTCCTTTGGGGGGGTATTGCAACTTTTGGCAATTTTAAGTCAAAATTGTTACTTTGGGGGAGTATTTCAACTTTTGGCCATTTTGAGGCGAAATTGTTCCTTTGGGCGGGTATGCAATTTTTTGCAATTTTGAGGCGAATTTGTTCCTTTCAGAGGGGTATTGCAACTTTTGGCCATTTTGAAGCGAAACTGTTCCTTTCGGAAGGTATTGCAACTTTTTGCCATTTTGAGGCGAATTTGTTCCTTTGGGGGGGGTATTGGAACTTTTGGCCATTTTGAGTCAAAATTGTTCTTTTGGGGGAGTAATTCAACTTTTGGCCATTTTGAGGCGAAATTGTTCCTTTGGGGGGGTATTGCAACTTTTGGCCATTTTGAGGCAAATTTGTTCCTTTGGGGGGGTATTGCAACTTTTGGCCATTTTGGTTCGAAATTGTTCCTTTGGGGGGGTATTGCAACTTTTGGCCATTTTGAGGCGAAATTGCTCCTTTGGGGGGGTATTGCAACTTTTGGCCATTTTGAGGCGAAATTGTTCCTTTGGGGGGTATTGCAACTTTTGGCCATTTTCAGGCGAAATTGTTCCTTTGGGGGGGTTATGCAACTTTTGGCAATTTTGAGGCGAATTTGTTCCTTTTGGGGGGTATTGCAACTTTTGGCCATTTTGAGGCGAAATTGCTCCTTTAGGGGTGTATTGCAACTTTTGGCCATTTTGAGGCGAAATTGCTCCTTTGGGGGGGTATTGCAACTTTTGGCCATTTTGATGCGAATTTGTTCCTTTAGGGGGGTATTGGAACTTTTGGCCATTTTGAGTCAAAATTGTTCTTTTGGGGGAGTATTTCAACTTTTGGCCATTTTGAGGCGAAATTGTTCCTTTGGGCGGGTATGCAATTTTTTGCAATTTTGAGGCGAATTTGTTCCTTTCAGGGGGGTATTGCAACTTTTGGCCATTTTGATGCGAAATTGCTCCTTTGGGGGGTTTTGCAACTTTTTGCAATTTTGAGGCGAATTTGTTCCTTTGGGGGGGTATTGCAACTTTTAGCCATTTTGATGCGAAATTGCTCCTTTGGGGGGTATTGCAACTTTTTGCAATTTTGAGCCGAAATTGTTCCTTTGGGGGGGTATTGCAACTTTTGGCAATTTTGAGTCAAAATTGTTCCTTTGGGGGAGTATTTCAACTTTTGGCCATATTGAGGCAAAATTGTTCCTTTAGGGGGTTATGCAATTTTTTGCAATTTTAAGGCGAATTTGTTCCTTCCATGGGGTTATTGCAACTTTTGGCCATTTTGAAGCGAAACTGTTCCTTTCGGAGGGTATTGCAACTTTTCGCCATTTTGAGGCGAATTTGTTCCTTTGGGGGGGTATTGGAACTTTTGGCCATTTTGAGTCAAAATTGTTCTTTTGGGGGAGTAATTCAACTTTTGGCCATTTTGAGGCGAAATTGTTCCTTTGGGGGGGTATTGCAACTTTTGGCCATTTTGAGGCAAATTTGTTCCTTTGGGGGGGTATTGCAACTTTTGGCCATTTTCAGGTGAAATTGATCCTTTAGGGGGTTATTGCAACTTTTGGCCATTTTGAGGCGAAATTGTTCCTTTGGGGGGGTATTGCAACTTTTGGCCATTTTCAGGTGAAATTGTTCCTTTAGGGGGTTATTGCAACTTTTGGCCATTTTGAGGCGAAATTGTTCCTTTGGGGGGGTATTGCAACTTTTGGCCATTTTTAGGCGAAATTGTTCCTTTGGGGGGGTATTGCAACTTTTGGCCATTTTGAGTCAAAATTGTTCTTTTGGGGGAGTATTTCAACTTTTGGCCATTTTGAGGCGAAATTGTTCCTTTGGGGGTTATGCAATTTTTTGCAATTTTGAGGCGAATTTGTTCCTTTCAGGGGGGGGGTATTGCAACTTTTTGCAATTATGAGGCGAATTTGTTCCTTTGGGGGGGTATTGCATTTTTTGGCCATTTTGAGGCGAAATTGTTCCTTTGGGGGGGTATTGCAACTTTTGGCCATTTTGATGCAAAATTGCTCCTTTGGGGGGGTATTGCAACTTTTGGCCATTTTGAGTCAAAATTGTTCTTTTGGGGGAGTATTTCAACTTTTGGCCATCTTGAGGCGAAATTGTTCCTTTGGGCGGGTATGCAATTTTTTGCAATTTTGAGGCGAATTTGTTCCTTTCAGGGGGGTATTGCAACTTTTGGCCATTTTGATGCGAAATTGCTCCTTTGGGGGGTATTGCAACTTTTTGCAATTTTGAGCCGAAATTGTTCCTTTGGGGAGGTATTGCAACTTTTGGCAATTTTGAGTCAAAATTGTTCCTTTGGGGGAGTATTTCAACTTTTGGCCATTTTGAGGCGAAATTGTTCCTTTAGGGGGTTATGCAATTTTTTGCAATTTTAAGGCGAATTTGTTCCTTTCATGGGGTTATTGCAACTTTTGGCCATTTTGAAGCGAAACTGTTCCTTTCGGAGGGTATTGCAACTTTTCGCCATTTTGAGGCGAATTTGTTCCTTTGGGGGGGTATTGGAACTTTTGGCCATTTTGAGTCAAAATTGTTCTTTTGGGGGAGTAATTCAACTTTTGGACATTTTGAGGCGAAATTGTTCCTTTGGGGGGGTATTGCAACTTTTGGCCATTTTGAGGCAAATTTGTTCCTTTGGGGGGGTATTGCAACTTTTGGCCATTTTGGTTCGAAATTGTTCCTTTGGTGGAGTATTTCAACTTTTGGCCATTTTGAGGCGAAATTGTTCCTTTGGGCGGTTATGCAATTTTTTGCAATTTTGAGGCGAATTTGTTCCTTTCAGGGGGGTATTGCAACTTTTGGCCATTTTGAGGCGAAATTGCTCCTTTGGGGGGGTATTGCAACTTTTGGCCATTTTCAGGTGAAATTGTTCCTTTGGGGGGGTATTGCAACTTTTGGCCATTTTGAGGCGAAATTGTTCCTTTGGGGGGTTATTGCAACTTTTGGCAATTTTGAGTCGAAATTGTTCCTTTGGGGGTTATGCAATTTTTTGCAATTTTGAGACAAATTTGTTCCTTTTAGGGGGGGTATTGCAACTTTTGGCCATTTTGAGGCGAAATTGCTCCTTTAGGGCTGTATTGCAACTTTTGGCCAATTTGAGGCGAAATTGCTCCTTTGGGGGGTATTGCAACTTTTGGCAATTTTGAGTCAAAATTGTTCCTTTGGGGGAGTATTTCAACTTTTGGCCATTTTGAGGCGAAATTGCTCCTTTGGGGGGGTATTGCAACTTTTTGCAATTTTGAGGCGAATTTGTTCCTTTGGGGGGGTATTGCAACTTTAGGCCATTTTGAGGCGAAATTGTTCCTTTTGGGGAGTATTTCAACTTTTGGCCATTTTTAGTCGAAATTTTTCCTTTGGGGGGTTATACAATTTTTTGCAATTTTGAGGCGAATTTGTTCCTTTCAGGGGGGTATTGCAACTTTTGGCCTTTTTTGAGGCGAAATTGCTCCTTTGGGGGTATATTGTAACTTTTGGCAATTTTGAGTCAAAATTGTTCCTTTGGGGGAGTATTTCAACTTTTGGCCATTTTGAGGCAAAATTGCTCCTTTGGGGGGGTATTGCAACTTTTTGCAATTTTGAGGCGAATTTGTTCCTTTGGGGGGTATTGCAACTTTTGGCCATTTTGAGGCGAAATTGCTCCTTTAGGAGTGTATTGCAACTTTTGGCCATTTTGAGGCAAAATTGCTCCTTTGGGGGGGTATTGCAACTTTTGGCCATTTTGAGTCAAAATTGTTCTTTTGGGGGAGTATTTCAACTTTTGGCCATTTTGAGGCGAAATTGTTCCTTTGGGGGGTTATGCAATTTTTTGCAATTTTGAGGCGAATTTGTTCCTTTCAGGGGGGGGTATTGCAACTTTTTGCAATTATGAGGCGAATTTGTTCCTTTGGGGGGGTATTGCATTTTTTGGCCATTTTGAGGCGAAATTGTTCCTTTGGGGGGGTATTGCAACTTTTGGCCATTTTGAGTCAAAATTGTTCTTTTGGGGGAGTATTTCAACTTTTGGCCATTTTGAGGCGAAATTGTTCCTTTGGGGGGTTATGCAATTTTTTGCAATTTTAAGGCGAATTTGTTCCTTTTAGGGGGGGTATTGAAACTTTTGGCCATTTTGAGGCGAAATTGTTCCTTTGGGGGGTATTGCAACTTTTGGCCATTTTCAGGCGAAATTGTTCCTTTGGGGGGGTATTGCAACTTTTGGCAATTTTAAGTCAAAATTGTTCCTTTGGGGGAGTATTTCAACTTTTGGCCATTTTGAGGCGAAATTGTTCGTTTGGGCGGGTATGCAATTTTTTGCAATTTTGAGGCGAATTTGTTCCTTTCAGAGGGGTATTGCAACTTTTGGCCATTTTGAAGCGAAACTGTTCCTTTCGGAGGGTATTGCAACTTTTTGCCATTTTGAGGCGAATTTGTTCCTTTGGGGGGGGTATTGGAACTTTTGGCCATTTTGAGTCAAAATTGTTCTTTTGGGGGAGTAATTCAACTTTTGGCCATTTTGAGGCGAAATTGTTCCTTTGGGGGGGTATTGCAACTTTTGGCCATTTTGAGGCAAATTTGTTCCTTTGGGGGGGTATTGCAACTTTTGGCCATTTTGGTTCGAAATTGTTCCTTTGGGGGGGTATTGCAACTTTTTGCAATTTTGAGTCAAAATTGTTCCTTTGGGGGAGTATTTAAACTTTTGGCCAATTTGAGTCGAAATTTTTCCTTTGGGGGGGTTATACAATTTTTTGCAATTTTGAGGCGAATTTGTTCCTTTCAGGGGGGTATTGCAACTTTTGGCCATTTTGAGGCGAAATTGCTCCTTTGGGGGGGTATTGCAACTTTTGGCCATTTTGAGGCGAAATTGTTCCTTTGGGGGGTATTGCAACTTTTGGCCATTTTCAGGCGAAATTGTTCCTTTGGGGGGGTTATGCAACTTTTGGCAATTTTGAGGCGAATTTGTTCCTTTGGGGGGTATTGCAACTTTTGGCCATTTTGAGGCGAAATTGCTCCTTTAGGGGTGTATTGCAACTTTTGGCCATTTTGAGGCGAAATTGCTCCTTTGGGGGGGTATTGCAACTTTTGGCCATTTTGATGCGAATTTGTTCCTTTAGGGGGGTATTGGAACTTTTGGCCATTTTGAGTCAAAATTGTTCTTTTGGGGGAGTATTTCAACTTTTGGCCATTTTGAGGCGAAATTGTTCCTTTGGGCGGGTATGCAATTTTTTGCAATTTTGAGGCGAATTTGTTCCTTTCAGGGGGGTATTGCAACTTTTGGCCATTTTGATGCGAAATTGCTCCTTTGGGGGGTTTTGCAACTTTTTGCAATTTTGAGGCGAATTTGTTCCTTTGGGGGGGTATTGCAACTTTTAGCCATTTTGATGCGAAATTGCTCCTTTGGGGGGTATTGCAACTTTTTGCAATTTTGAGCCGAAATTGTTCCTTTGGGGGGGTATTGCAACTTTTGGCAATTTTGAGTCAAAATTGTTCCTTTGGGGGAGTATTTCAACTTTTGGCCATTTTGAGGCAAAATTGTTCCTTTAGGGGGTTATGCAATTTTTTGCAATTTTAAGGCGAATTTGTTCCTTCCATGGGGTTATTGCAACTTTTGGCCATTTTGAAGCGAAACTGTTCCTTTCGGAGGGTATTGCAACTTTTCGCCATTTTGAGGCGAATTTGTTCCTTTGGGGGGGTATTGGAACTTTTGGCCATTTTGAGTCAAAATTGTTCTTTTGGGGGAGTAATTCAACTTTTGGCCATTTTGAGGCGAAATTGTTCCTTTGGGGGGGTATTGCAACTTTTGGCCATTTTGAGGCAAATTTGTTCCTTTGGGGGGGTATTGCAACTTTTGGCCATTTTCAGGTGAAATTGTTCCTTTAGGGGGTTATTGCAACTTTTGGTCATTTTGAGGCGAAATTGTTCCTTTGGGGGGGTATTGCAACTTTTGGCCATTTTCAGGTGAAATTGTTCCTTTAGGGGGTTATTGCAACTTTTGGCCATTTTGAGGCGAAATTGTTCCTTTGGGGGGGTATTGCAACTTTTGGCCATTTTTAGGCGAAATTGTTCCTTTGGGGGGGTATTGCAACTTTTGGCAATTTTGAGTCAAAATTGTTCATTTGGGGGAGTATTTCAACTTTTGGCCATTTTGAGGTGAAATTGTTCCTTTGGGGGGTTATGCAATTTTTTGCAATTTTAAGGCGAATTTGTTCCTTTTAGGGGGGGTATTGCAACTTTTGGCAATTTTGAGGCGAAATTGCTCCTTTAGGGCTGTATTGCAACTTTTGGCCATTTTGAGGCGAAATTGCTCCTTTGGGGGGTATTGCAACTTATGGCCATTTTGATGCGAATTTGTTCCTTTGGGGGGGTATTGGAACTTTTGGCTATTTTGAGTCAAAATTGTTCTTTTGGGGGAGTATTTCAACTTTTGGCCATTTTGAGGCGAAATTGTTCCTTTGGGGGGTTATGCAATTTTTTGCAATTTTAAGGCGAATTTGTTCCTTTTAGGGGGGGTATTGCAACTTTTGGCAATTTTGAGTCAAAATTGTTCTTTTGGGGGAGTATTTCAACTTTTGGCCATTTTGAGGCGAAATTGTTCCTTTGGGGGGTTATGCAATTTTTTGCAATTTTAAGGCGAAATTGTTCCTTTGGGGGGTATTGCAACTTTTGGCAATTTTGAGTCAAAATTGTTTCTTTGGGGGAGTATTTCAACTTTTGGCCATTTTTAGGTGAAATTGCTCCTTTGGGGGGGTATTGCAACTTTTTGCAATTTTGAGGCGAATTTGTTCCTTTGGGGGGGTATTGCAACTTTTGGCCATTTTGAGGCGAAATTGTTCCTTTTGGGGAGTATTTCAACTTTTGGCCATTTTTAGTCGAAATTTTTCCTTTGGGGGGTTATACAATTTTTTGCAATTTTGAGGCGAATTTGTTCCTTTCAGGGGGGTATTGCAACTTTTGGCCTTTTTTGAGGCGAAATTGCTCCTTTGGGGGTGTATTGCAACTTTTGGCCATTTTGAGTCAAAATTGCTCCTTTGGGGGGGTATTGCAACTTTTGGCAATTTTGAGTCAAAATTGTTCCTTTGGGGGAGTATTTCAACTTTTGGCCATTTTGAGGCAAAATTGCTCCTTTGGGGGGTATTGAAACTTTTGGCCATTTTGAGGCGAAATTGCTCCTTTAGGGGTGTATTGCAACTTTTGGCCATTTTGAGGCGAAATTGCTCATTTGGGGGGGTATTGCAACTTTTGGCCATTTTGATGCGAATTTGTTCCTTTAGGGGGGTATTGGAACTTTTGGCCATTTTGAGTCAAAATTGTTCTTTTGGGGGAGTATTTCAACTTTTGGCCATTTTGAGGCGAAATTGTTCCTTTGGGGGGTTATGCAATTTTTTGCAATTTTGAAGCGAATTTGTTCCTTTCAGGGGGGGGTATTGCAACTTTTTGCAATTATGAGGCGAATTTGTTCCTCTGGGGGGGTATTGCATTTTTTGGCAATTTTGAGGCGAAATTGTTCCTTTGGGGGGGTATTGCAACTTTTGGCCATTTTGAGTCAAAATTGTTCTTTTGGGGGAGTATTTCAACTTTTGGCCATTTTGAGGCGAAATTGTTCCTTTGGGGGGTATTGCAACTTTTGGCCATTTTCAGGCGAAATTGTTCCTTTGGGGGAGTATTTCAACTTTTGGCCATTTTGAGTCGAAATTTTTCGTTTGGGGGGTTATACAATTTTTTGCAATTTTGAGGCGAATTTGTTCCTTTCAGGGGGGTATTGCAACTTTTGGCCATTTTGAGGCGAAATTGCTCCTTTGGGGGGGTATTGCAACTTTTGGCAATTTTGAGTCAAAATTGTTCCTTTGGGGGGTATTGCAACTTTTGGCCATTTTGAGGCGAAATTGTTCCTTTGGGCGGGTATGCAATTTTTTGCAATTTTGAGGCGAATTTGTTCCTTTCAGGGGGGTATTGCAACTTTTGGCCATTTTGATGCTAAATTTCTCCTTTGGGGGGTATTGCAACTTTTTGCAATTTTGAGACGAATTTGTTCCTTTGGGGGGGTATTGCAACTTTTGGCCATTTTGAGGCGAAATTGCTCCTTTATGGGTGTATTGCAACTTTTGGCCATTTTGAGGCGAAATTGCTCCTTTGGGGGGTATTGCAACTTTTGGCCATTTTCAGGCGAAATTGTTCCTTTGGGGGGGTATTGCAACTTATGGCAATTTTGAGTCAAAATTGTTCCTTTGGGGGAGTATTTCAACTTTTGGCCATTTTGAGGCGAAATTGTTCCTTTAGGGGGTTATACAATTTTATGCAATTTTAAGGCGAATTTGTTCCTTTCATGGGGTTATTGCAACTTTTGGCCATTTTGAAGCGAAACTGTTCCTTTCGGAGGGTATTGCAACTTTTCGCCATTTTGAGGCGAATTTGTTCCTTTGGGGGGGTATTGCAACTTTTGGCCATTTTGAGGCGAAATTGTTCCTTTGGGGGGTATTGCAACTTTTGGCCATTTTCAGGCGAAATTGTTCCTTTGGGGGGGTTATGCAACTTTTGGCAATTTTGAGTCAAAATTGTTCCTTTGGTGGAGTATTTCAACTTTTGGCCATTTTGAGGCGAAATTGTTCCTTTGGGGGGGTATTACAACTTTTGGCCATTTTGATGCAAAATTGCTCCTTTGGGGGGGTATTGCAACTTTTGGCCATTTTGAGTCAAAATTGTTCTTTTGGGGGAGTATTTCAACTTTTGGCCATTTTGAGGCGAAATTGTTCCTTTGGGGGGTATTGCAACTTTTGGCCATTTTCAGGCGAAATTGTTCCTTTGGGGGAGTATTTCAACTTTTGGCCATTTTGAGTCGAAATTTTTCGTTTGGGGGGTTATACAATTTTTTGCAATTTTGAGGCGAATTTGTTCCTTTCAGGGGGGTATTGCAACTTTTGGCCATTTTGAGGCGAAATTGCTCCTTTGGGGGGTATTGCAACTTTTGGCCATTTTGAGGCGAAATTGCTCCTTTGGGGGGGTATTGCAACTTTTGGCAATTTTGAGTCAAAATTGTTCCTTTGGGGGGTATTGCAACTTTTGGCCATTTTGAGGCGAAATTGTTCCTTTGGGCGGGTATGCAATTTTTTGCAATTTTGAGGCGAATTTGTTCCTTTCAGGGGGGTATTGCAACTTTTGGCCATTTTGATGCGAAATTGCTCCTTTGGGGGGTATTGCAACTTTTTGCAATTTTGAGACGAATTTGTTCCTTTGGGGGGGTATTGCAACTTTTGGCCATTTTGAGGCGAAATTGCTCCTTTAGGGGTGTATTGCAACTTTTGGCCATTTTGAGGCGAAATTGCTCCTTTGGGGGGGTATTGCAACTTTTGGCCATTTTGAGGCGAAATTGTTCCTTTGGGGGGTATTGCAACTTTTGGCCATTTTCAGGCGAAATTGTTCCTTTGGGGGGGTTATGCAACTTTTGGCAATTTTGAGTCAAAATTGTTCCTTTGGTGGAGTATTTCAACTTTTGGCCATTTTGAGGCGAAATTGTTCCTTTGGGCGGTTATGCAATTTTTTGCAATTTTGAGGCGAATTTGTTCCTTTCAGGGGGGTATTGCAACTTTTGGCCATTTTGAGGCGAAATTGCTCCTTTGGGGGGGTATTGCAACTTTTGGCCATTTTCAGGTGAAATTGTTCCTTTGGGGGGGAATTGCAACTTTTGGCCATTTTGAGGCGAAATTGTTCCTTTGGGGGGGTATATCAACTTTTGGCCATTTTTAGGCGAATTTGTTCCTTTCAGGGGGGTATTGCAACTTTTGGCCATTTTGAGGTGAAATTGTTCCTTTGGGGGGTTATGCAATTTTTTGCAATTTTGAGACAAATTTGTTCCTTTTAGGGGGGTTTTGCAACTTTTGGCCATTTTGAGGCGAAATTGCTCCTTTAGGGCTGTATTGCAACTTTTGGCCATTTTGAGGCGAAATTGTTCCTTTGGGGGAGTATTTCAACTTTTGGCCATTTTGAGGCGAAATTGTTCCTTTGGGGGGTTATGCAATTTTTTGCAATTTTAAGGCGAATTTGTTCCTTTCAGGGGGGGTATTGCAACTTTTGGCCATTTTAAGGCGAAATTGTTCCTTTGGGGGGTATTGCAACTTTTTGCCATTTTCAGGCGAAATTGCTCCTTTGGGGGGGTATTGCAACTTTTGGCAATTTTGAGTCAAAATTGTTCCTTTGGGGGAGTATTTCAACTTTTGGCCATTTTGAGGCGAAATTGTTCCTTTAGGGGGTTATGCAATTTTTTTGCAATTTTAAGGCGAATTTGTTCCTTTCAGGGGGTTATTGCAACTTTTGGCCATTTTGAAGCGAAACTGTTCCTTTGGGAGGGTATTGCAACTTTTTGCCATTTTGAGGCGAATTTGTTCCTTTGGGGAAGTATTGGAACTTTTGGCCATTTTGAGTCAAAATTGTTCTTTTGGGGGAGTATTTCAACTTTTGGCCATTTTGAGGCGAAATTGTTCCTTTGGGGGGTTATGCAATTTTTTGCAATTTTAAGGCGAATTTGTTCCTTTCAGGGGGGTATTGCAAATTTTGGCCATTTTGAGGCGAATTTATTCCTTTGAGGGGGTATTGCAACTTTTGGCCATTTTGATGCGAAATTGCTCCTTTGGGGGGTATTGCAACTTTTGGCAATTTTGAGTCAAAATTGTTCCTTTGGGGGGGTATTGCAACTTTTGGCCGTTTTGAGGCGAAATTGTTCCTTTTGGGGAGTATTTCAACTTTTGGCCATTTTGAGTCGAAATTTTTCCTTTGGGGGTTATACAATTTTTTGCAATTTTGAGGCGAATTTGTTCCTTTCAGGGGGGTATTGCAACTTTTGGCCTTTTTGAGGCGAAATTGCTCCTTTGGGGGTGTATTGCAACTTTTGGCCATTTTGAGTCAAAATTGCTCCTTTGGGGGGGTATTGCAACTTTTGGCAATTTTGAGTCAAAATTGTTCCTTTGGGGGAGTATTTCAACTTTTGGCCATTTTGAGGTGAAATTGCTCTTTTGGGGGGGTATTGCAACTTTTTGCAATTTTGAGGCGAATTTGTTTCTTTGGGGGGTATTGCAACTTTTGGCCATTTTGAGGCGAAATTGCTCCTTTAGGGGTGTATTGCAACTTTTGGCCATTTTGAGGCGAAATTGCTCCTTTGGGGGGGTATTGCAACTTTTGGCCATTTTGATGCGAATTTGTTCCTTTAGGGGGGTATTGGAACTTTTGGCCATTTTGAGTCAAAATTGTTCTTTTGGGGGAGTATTTCAACTTTTGGCCATTTTGAGGCGAAATTGTTCCTTTGGGGGGTTATGCAATTTTTTGCAATTTTGAGGCGAATTTGTTCTTTTCAGGGGGGGTATTGCAACTTTTTGCAATTATGAGGCAAATTTGTTCCTTTGGGGGGTATTGCATTTTTTGGCCATTTTGAGGCGAAATTGTTCCTTTGGGGGGTATTGCAACTTTTGGCCATTTTGATGCAAAATTGCTCCTTTGGGGGGGTATTGCAACTTTTGGCCATTTTGAGTCAAAATTTTTCTTTTGGGGGAGTATTTCAACTTTTGGCCATTTTGAGGCGAAATTGTTCCTTTGGGGGGTTATGCAATTTTTTGCAATTTTAAGGCGAATTTGTTCCTTTTAGGGGGGGGTATTGAAACTTTTGGCCATTTTGAGGCGAAATTGTTCCTTTGGGGGGTATTTCAACTTTTGGCCATTTTAAGGCGAAATTGTTCCTTTGGGGGGGTATTGCAACTTTTGGCAATTTTGAGTCAAAACTGTTCCTTTGGGGGAGTATTTCAACTTTTGGCCATTTTGAGTCGAAATATTTCCTTTGGGGGGTTATACAATTTTTTGCAATTTTGAGGCGAATTTGTTCCTTTCAGGGGGTTATTGCAACTTTTGGCCATTTTGATGCGAAAATGCTCCTTTGGGGGGTATTGCAACTTTTTGCAATTTTGAGGCGAATTTGTTCCTTTGGGGGGGTATTGCAACTTTTGGCCATTTTGAGGCGAAATTGCTCCTTTGGGGGGTATTGCAACTTTTTGCAATTTTGAGCCGAATTTGTTCCTTTGGGGGGGTATTGCAACTTTTGGCCATTTTGAGGCGAAATTGCTCCTTTAGGGGTGTATTGCAACTTTTGGCCATTTTGAGGCGAAATTGCTCCTTTGTGGGGTATTGCAACTTTTGGCCATTTTGATGCGAATTTGTTCCTTTGTGGGGTATTGCAACTTTTGGCCATATTCAGTCGAAATTGTTCCTTTTGGGGGGGGTATTGCAACTTTTGGCAATTTTGAGTCAAAATTGTTCCTTTGGGGTAGTATTTCTACTTTTGGCCATTTTGAGGCGAAATTGTTCCTTTAGGGGGTTATGCAATTTTTTGCAATTTTAAGGCGAATTTGTTCCTTTCATGGGGTTATTGCAACTTTTGGCCATTTTGAAGCGAAACTGTTAATTTCGGAGGGTATTGCAACTTTTCGCCATTTTGAGGCGAATTTGTTCCTTTGGGGGGGTATTGGAACTTTTGGCCATTTTGAGTCAAAATTGTTCTTTTGGGGGAGTATTTCAACTTTTGGCCATTTTGAGGCGAAATTGTTCCTTTGGGGGGGTATTGCAACTTTTGGCCATTTTGAGGCAAATTTGTTCCTTTGGGGGGTATTGCAACTTTTGGCAATTTTGAGTCAAAATTGTTCCTTTGGGGGAGTATTTCAACTTTTTGCCATTTTGAGTCGAAATTTTTCCTTTGGGGGGGGGTTATACAATTTTTTGCAATTTTGAGGCGAATTTGTTCCTTTCAGGGGGGTATTGCAACTTTTGGCCATTTTGAGGCGAAATTGCTCCTTTGGGGGGGTATTGCAACTTTTGGCCATTTTCAGGTGAAATTGTTCCTTTGGGGGGGTATTGCAACTTTTGGCCATTTTGAGGCGAAATTGTTCCTTTGGGGGGGTATTGCAACTTTTGGCAATTTTTAGGCGAAATTGTTCCTTTGGGGGGGTATTGCAACTTTTGGCCATTTTGAGGCGAAATTGTTCCTTTGGGGGGGTATTGCAACTTTTGGCCATTTTTAGGCGAAATTGTTCCTTTGGGGGGTATTGCAACTTTTGGCAATTTTGAGTCAAAATTGTTCATTTGGGGGAGTATTTCAACTTTTGGCCATTTTGAGGTGAAATTGTTCCTTTGGGGGGTTATGCAATTTTTTGCAATTTTGAGACAAATTTGTTCCTTTTAGGGGGGGTTTTGCAACTTTTAGCCATTTTGAGGCGAAATTGCTCCTTTCATGGGGTTATTGCAACTTTTGGCCATTTTGAAGCGAAACTGTTCCTTTCGGAGGGTATTGCAACTTTTGGCCATTTTGGTTCGAAATTGTTCCTTTGGGGGAGTATTTAAACTTTTGGCCAATTTGAGTCGAAATTTTTCCTTTGGGGTGTTATACAATTTTTTGCAATTTTGAGGCGAATTTGTTCCTTTCAGGGGGGTATTGCAACTTTTGGCAATTTTGAGTCAAAATTGTACCTTTGGTGGAGTATTTCAACTTTTGGTTATTTTGAGGCGAAATTGTTCCTTTGGGCGGTTATGCAATTTTTTGCAATTTTGAGGCGAATTTGTTCCTTTCAGGGGGGTATTGCAACTTTTGGCCATTTTGAGGCGAAATTGCTCCTTTGGAGGGGGTATTGCAACTTTTGGCCATTTTCAGGTGAAATTGCTCTTTTAGGGGTGTATTGTAACTTTTGGCCATTTTGAGGCGAAATTGCTCCTTTGGGGGGGCATTGCAACTTTTGGCCATTTTGATGCGAATTTGTTCCTTTAGGGGGGTATTGGAACTTTTGGCCATTTTGAGTCAAAATTGTTCTTTTGGGGGAGTATTTCAACTTTTGGCCATTTTGAGGCGAAATTGTTCCTTTGGGGGGTTATGCAATTTTTTGCAATTTTGAGGCGAATTTGTTCTTTTCAGGGGGGGTATTGCAACTTTTTGCAATTATGAGGCGAATTTGTTCCTTTGGGGGGGTATTGCATTTTTTGGCCATTTTGAGGCGAAATTGTTCTTTTGGGGGGGTATTTCAACTTTTGGCCATTTTGATGCAAAATTGCTCCTTTGGGGGGGTATTGCAACTTTTGGCCATTTTGAGTCAAAATTGTTCTTTTGGGGGAGTATTTCAACTTTTGGCCATTTTGAGGCGAAATTGTTCCTTTGGGGGGTTATGCAATTTTTTGCAATTTTAAGGCGAATTTTTTCCTTTTAGGGGGGGTATTGAAACTTTTGGCCATTTTGAGGCGAAATTGTTCCTTTGGGGGGTATTGCAACTTTTGGCCATTTTAAGGCGAAATTGTTCCTTTGGGGGAGTATTTCAACTTTTGGCCATTTTTAGTCGAAATTTTTCCTTTGGGGGGTTATACAATTTTTTGCAATTTTGAGGCGAATTTGTTCCTTTCAGGGGGGTATTGCAACTTTTGGCCTTTTTTGAGGCGAAATTGCTCCTTTGGGGGTGTATTGCAACTTTTGGCCATTTTGAGTCAAAATTGCTCCTTTGGGGGGTATTGCAACTTTTGGCAATTTTGAGTCAAAATTGTTCCTTTGGGGGAGTATTTCAACTTTTGGCCATTTTGAGGCAAAATTGCTCCTTTGGGGGGGTATTGCAACTTTTTGCAATTTTGAGGCGAATTTGTTCCTTTGGGGGGTATTGCAACTTTTGCCATTTTGGGGCGAAATTGCTCCTTTGGGGGGGTATTGCAACTTTTGGCCATTTTGATGCGAATTTGTTCCTTTAGGGGGGTATTGGAACTTTTGGCCATTTTGAGTCAAAATTGTTCTTTTGGGGGAGTATTTCAACTTTTGGCCATTTTGAGGCGAAATTGTTCCTTTGGGGCGTTATGCAATTTTTTGCAATTTTGAGGCGAATTTGTTCCTTTCAGGGGGGGTATTGCAACTTTTTGCAATTATGAGGCGAATTTCTTCCTTTGGGGGGGTATTGCAACTTTTGGCCATTTTGAGGCGAAATTGCTCCTTTGGGGGGGTATTGCAACTTTTGGCAATTTTGAGTCAAAATTGGTCCTTTGGGGGGTATTGCAACTTTTGGCCATTTTGAGGCGAAATTGTTCCTTTGGGCGGGTATGCAATTTTTTGCAATTTTGAGGCGAATTTGTTCCTTTCAGGGGGGTATTGCATTTTTTGGCCATTTTGAGGCGAAATTGCTCCTTTGGGGGGGTATTGCAACTTTTGGCCATTTTGAGGCGAAATTGTTCCTTTGGGGCGTTATGCAATTTTTTGCAATTTTGAGGCGAATTTGTTCCTTTCAGGGGGGGGTATTGCAACTTTTTGCAATTATGAGGCGAATTTGTTCCTTTGGGGGGGTATTGCAACTTTTGGCCATTTTGAGGCGAAATTGCTCCTTTGGGGGGGTATTGCAACTTTTGGCAATTTTGAGTCAAAATTGGTCCTTTGGGGGGTATTGCAACTTTTGGCCATTTTGAGGCGAAATTGTTCCTTTGGGCGGGTATGCAATTTTTTGCAATTTTGAGGCGAATTTGTTCCTTTCAGGGGGGTATTGCAACTTTTGGCCATTTTGAGGCGAAATTGCTCCTTTGGGGGGGTATTGCAACTTTTGGCCATTTTGAGGCGAAATTGCTCCTTTGGGGGGGTATTGCAACTTTTGGCAATTTTGAGTCAAAATTGGTCCTTTGGGGGGTATTGCAACTTTTGGCCATTTTGAGGCGAAATTGTTCCTTTGGGCGGGTATGCAATTTTTTGCAATTTTGAGGCGAATTTGTTCCTTTCAGGGGGGTATTGCAACTTTTGGCCATTTTGATGCAAAATTGCTCCTTTGGGGGGTATTGCAACTTTTTGCAATTTTGAGACGAATTTCTTCCTTTGGGGGGTATTGCAACTTTTGGCCATTTTGAGGCGAAATTGCTCCTTTAGGGGTGTATTGCAACTTTTGGCCATTTTGAGGCGAAATTGCTCCTTTGGGGGGTATTGCAACTTTTGGCCATTTTCAGGCGAAATTGTTCCTTTGGGGGGGTATTGCAACTTATGGCAATTTTGAGTCAAAATTGTTCCTTTGGGGGAGTATTTCAACTTTTGGCCATTTTGAGGCGAAATTGTTCCTTTAGGGGGTTATGCAATTTTTTGCAATTTTAAGGCAAATTTGTTCCTTTCATGGGGTTATTGCAACTTTTGGGCATTTTGAAGCGAAACTGTTCCTTTCGGAGGGTATTGCAACTTTTCGCTATTTTGAGGCGAATTTGTTCCTTTGGGGGGGTATTGCAACTTTTGGCCATTTTGAGGCGAAATTGTTCCTTTGGGGGGTTATGCAATTTTTTGCAATTTTAAGGCGAATTTGTTCCTTTCAGGGGGGTATTGCAACTTTTGGCCATTTTGAGGCGAAATTGTTCCTTTGGGGGGTATTGCAACTTTTGGCCATTTTCAGGCGAAATTGTTCCTTTGGGGGGTATTGCAACTTTTGGCAATCTTGAGTCAAAATTGTTCCTTTGGGGGAGTATTTCAACTTTTGGCCATTTTGAGGCGAAATTGTTCCTTTAGGGGGTTATGCAATTTTTTTGCAATTTTAAGGCGAATTTGTTCCTTTCAGGGGGTTATTGCAACTTTTGGCCATTTTGAAGGGAAACTGTTCCTTTGGGAGGGTATTGCAACTTTTTGCCATTTTGAGGCGAATTTGTTCCTTTGGGGAAGTATTGGAACTTTTGGCCATTTTGAGTCAAAATTGTTCTTTTGGGGGAGTATTTCAACTTTTGGCCATTTTGAGGCGAAATTGCTCCTTTGGGGGGGTATTGCAACTTTTTGCAATTTTGAGGCGAATTTGTTCCTTTGGGGGGGTATTGCAACTTTTGGCCATTTTGAGGCGAAATTGTTCCTTTTGGGGAGTATTTCAACTTTTGGCCATTTTGAGTCGAAATTTTTCCTTTGGGGGTTATACAATTTTTTGCAATTTTGAGGCGAATTTGTTCCTTTCAGGGGGGTATTGCAACTTTTGGCCTTTTTGAGGCGAAATTGCTCCTTTGGGGGTGTATTGCAACTTTTGGCCATTTTGAGTCAAAATTGCTCCTTTGGGGGGGTATTGCAACTTTTGGCAATTTTCAGTCAAAATTGTTCCTTTGGGGGAGTATTTCAACTTTTGGCCATTTTGAGGCGAAATTGCTCTTTTGGGGGGGGTATTGCAACTTTTTGCAATTTTGAGGCGAATTTGTTCCTTTGGGGGGTATTGCAACTTTTGGCCATTTTGAGGCGAAATTGCTCCTTTAGGGGGGTATTGCAACTTTTGGCCATTTTAAAGCGAATTTGTTCCTTTGGGGGGGTATTGGAACTTTTGGCCATTTTGAGTCAAAATTGTTCTTTTTGGGAGTATTTCAACTTTTGGCCATTTTGAGGCGAAATTGTTCCTTTGGGGGGTTATGCAATTTTTTGCAATTTTGAGGCGAATTTGTTCTTTTCAGGGGGGGTATTGCAACTTTTTGCAATTATGAGGCGAATTTGTTCCTTTGGGGGGGTATTGCATTTTTTGGCCATTTTCAGGCGAAATTGTTCCTTTGGGGGGGTATTGCAACTTTTGGCCATTTTGATGCAAAATTGCTCCTTTGGGGGGGTATTGCAACTTTTGGCCATTTTGAGTCAAAATTGTTCTTTTGGGGGAGTATTGACACTTTTGGCCATTTTGAGGCGAAATTGTTCCTTTGGGGGGTATTGCAACTTTTGTCCATTTTAAGGCGAAATTGTTCCTTTGGGGGGGTATTGCAACTTTTGGCAATTTTGAGTCAAAATTGTTCCTTTGGGGGAGTATTTCAACTTTTGGCCATTTTGAGTCGAAATATTTCCTTTGGGGGGTTATACAATTTTTTGCAATTTTGAGGCGAATTTGTTCCTTTGGGAGGGTATTGCAACTTTTTGCCATTTTGAGGCGAATTTGTTCCTTTGGGGAAGTATTGGAACTTTTGGCCATTTTGAGTCAAAATTGTTCTTTTGGGGGAGTATTTCAACTTTTGGCCATTTTGAGGCGAAATTGTTTCTTTTGGGGGTTATGCAATTTTTTGCAATTTTAAGGCGAATTTGTTCCTTTCAGGGGGGTATTGCAACTTTTGGCCATTTTGAGGCGAATTTATTCCTTTGGGGGGGTATTGCAACTTTTGGCCATTTTGATGCGAAATTGCTCCTTTGGGGGGTATTGCAACTTTTGGCAATTTTGAGTCAAAATTGTTCCTTTGGGGGAGTATTTCAACTTTTGGCCATTTTGAGGCGAATTTGTTCCTTTGGGGGGGTATTGCAACTTTTGGCCATTTTGAGGCGAAATTGTTCCTTTTGGGGAGTATTTCAACTTTTGGCCATTTTGAGTCGAAATTTTTCCTTTGGGGGTTATACAATTTTTTGCAATTTTGAGGCGAATTTGTTCCTTTCAGGGGAGTATTGCAACCTTTGGCCTTTTTGAGGCGAAATTGCTCCTTTGGGGGTGTATTGCAACTTTTGGCCATTTTGAGTCAAAATTGCTCCTTTGGGGGGGTATTGCAACTTTTGGCAATTTTCAGTCAAAATTGTTCCTTTGGGGGTGTATTGCAACTTTTGGCCATTTTGAGTCAAAATTGTTCCTTTGGGGGGTTATGCAATTTTTTGCAATTTTGAGGCGAATTTGTTCCTTTGGGGGGTATTGCATTTTTTGGCCATTTTGAGTCAAAATTGTTCTTTTGGGGGAGTATTTCAACTTTTGGCCATTTTGAGGCGAAATTGTTCCTTTGGGGGGTTATGCAATTTTTTGCAATTTTGAGGCGAATTTGTTCCTTTTAGGGGGGGTATTGAAACTTTTGGCCATTTTGAGGCGAAATTGTTCCTTTGGGGGGTATTGCAACTTTTGGCCATTTTAAGGCGAAATTGTTCCTTTGGGGGGGTATTGCAACTTTTGGCAATTTTGAGTCAAAATTGTTCCTTTGGGGGAGTATTTCAACTTTTGGCCATTTTGAGTCGAAATATTTCCTTTGGGGGGTTATACAATTTTTTGCAATTTTGAGGCGAATTTGTTCCTTTCAGGGGGGTATTCCAACTTTTGACCATTTTGAGGCGAAATTGCTCCTTTGGGGGGGTATTGCAACTTTTGGCCATTTTGAGGCGAAATTGCTCCTTTGGGGGGTATTGCAACTTTTGGCAATTTTGAGTCAAAATTGTTCCTTTGGGGGGGTATTGCAACTTTTGGCCATTTTCAGGCGAAGTTGTTCCTTTGGGCGGGTATGCAATTTTTTGCAATTTTGAGGCGAATTTGTTCCTTTCAGGGGGTTATTGCAACTTTTGGCCATTTTGATGCGAAAATGCTCCTTTGGGGGGTATTGCAACTTTTTGCAATTTTGAGGCGAATTTGTTCCTTTGGGGGGGTATTGCAACTTTTGGCCATTTTGAGGCGAAATTGCTCCTTTGGGGGGTATTGCAACTTTTTGCAATTTTGAGCCGAATTTGTTCCTTTGGGGGGGTATTGCAACTTTTGGCCATTTTGAGGCGAAATTGCTCCTTTAGGGGTGTATTGCAACTTTTGGCCATTTTGAGGCGAAATTGCTCCTTTGGGGGGTATTGCAACTTTTGGCCATTTTGATGCGAATTTGTTCCTTTGTGGGGTATTGCAACTTTTGGCCATTTTCAGGCGAAATTGTTCCTTTGGGGGGGGTATTGCAACTTTTGGCAATTTTGAGTCAAAATTGTTCCTTTGGGGTAGTATTTCTACTTTTGGCCATTTTGAGGCGAAATTGTTCCTTTAGATGGTTATGCAATTTTTTGCAATTTTAAGGCGAATTTGTTCCTTTCATGGGGTTATTGCAACTTTTGGCCATTTTGAAGCGAAACTGTTCCTTTCGGAGGGTATTGCAACTTTTCGCCATTTTGAGGCGAATTTGTTCCTTTGGGGGGGTATTGGAACTTTTGGCCATTTTGAGTCAAAATTGTTCTTTTGGGTGAGTATTTCAACTTTTGGCCATTTTGAGGCGAAATTGTTCCTTTGGGGGGGTATTGCAACTTTTGGCCATTTTGAGGCGAAATTGTTCCTTTGGGGGGTATTGCAACTTTTGGCAATTTTGAGTCAAAATTGTTCCTTTGGGGGAGTATTTCAACTTTTGGCAATTTTGAGTCGAAATTTTTCCTTTGGGGGGGTTATACAATTTTTTGCAATTTTGAGGCGAATTTGTTCCTTTCAGGGGGGTATTGCAACTTTTGGCCATTTTGAGGCGAAATTGCTCCTTTGGGGGGGTATTGCAACTTTTGGCCATTTTGAGGCGAAATTGTTCCTTTGGGGGGTATTGCAACTTTTGGCCATTTTCAGGCGAAATTGTTCCTTTGGGGGGGTTATGCAACTTTTGGCAATTTTGAGTCAAAATTGTTCCTTTGGTGAAGTATTTCAACTTTTGGCCATTTTGAGGCGAAATTGTTCCTTTGGGCGGTTATGCAATTTTTTGCAATTTTGAGGCGAATTTGTTCCTTTCAGGGGGGTATTGCAACTTTTGGCTATTTTGAGGCGAAATTGCTCCTTTGGGGGGGTATTGCAACTTTTGGCCATTTTCAGGTGAAATTGTTCCTTTGGGGGGGTATTGCAACTTTTGGCCATTTTGAGGCGAAATTGTTCCTTTGGGGGGGTATTGCAACTTTTGGCCATTTTTAGGCGAAATTGTTCCTTTGGGGGGGTATTGCAACTTTTGGCAATTTTGAGTCAAAATTGTTCATTTGGGGGAGTATTTCAACTTTTGGCCATTTTGAGGTGAAATTGTTCCTTTGGGGGGTTATGCAATTTTTTGCAATTTTGAGACAAATTTGTTCCTTTTAGGGGGGTTTTGCAACTTTTAGCCATTTTGAGGCGAAATTGCTCCTTTAGGGGTGTATTGCAACTTTTGGTCATTTTGAGGCGAAATTGCTCCTTTGGGGGGTATTGCAACTTTTGGCCATTTTGATGCAAATTTGTTCCTTTGTGGGGTATTGCAACTTTTGGCCATTTTCAGGCGAAATTGTTCCTTTGGGGGGGTATTGCAACTTTTGGCAATTTTGAGTCAAAATTGTTCCTTTGGGGGAGTATTTCAACTTTTGGCAATTTTGAGGCGAAATTGTTCCTTCAGGGGGTTATGCAATTTTTTGCAATTTTAAGGTGAATTTGTTCCTTTCATGGGGTTATTGCAACTTTTGGCCATTTTGGTTCGAAATTGTTCCTTTGGTCGGGTATTGCAACTTTTGGCAATTTTGAGTCAAAATTGTTCATTTGGGGGAGTATTTCAACTTTTGGCCATTTTGAGGTGAAATTGTTCCTTTGGGGGGTTATGCAATTTTTTGCAATTTTAAGACAAATTTGTTCCTTTTAGGGGGGTTTTGCAACTTTTAGCCATTTTGAGGCGAAATTGCTCCTTTAGGGGTGTATTGCAACTTTTGGTCATTTTGAGGCGAAATTGCTCCTTTGGGGGGTATTGCAACTTTTGGCCATTTTGATGCGAATTTGTTCCTTTGTGGGGTATTGCAACTTTTGGCCATTTTCAGGCGAAATTGTTCCTTTGGGGGGGTATTGCAACTTTTGGCAATTTTGAGTCAAAATTGTTCCTTTGGGGGAGTATTTCAACTTTTGGCCATTTTGAGGCGAAATTGTTCCTTTAGGGGGTTATGCAATTTTTTGCAATTTTAAGGCGAATTTGTTCCTTTCATGGGGTTATTGCAACTTTTGGCCATTTTGGTTCGAAATTGTTCCTTTGGTCGGGTATTGGAACTTTTGGCCATTTTGAGTCAAAATTGTTCTTTTGGGGGAGTATTTCAACTTTTTGCCATTTTGAGGCGAAATTGTTCCTTTGGGGGGTTATGCAATTTTTTGCAATTTTGAGGCGAATTTGTTCTTTTCAGGGGGGGTATTGCAACTTTTTGCAATTATGAGGCGAATTTGTTCCTTTGGGGGGGTATTGCATTTTTTGGCCATTTTGAGGCGAAATTGTTCCTTT